>NC_092520.1:24265000-24962500 GCF_037038585.1 Patagioenas fasciata | reverse complement strand
AAAAGAGGGTAAGAAATGCCACCTTCTGCTTTGACATGGTTCTATGTTGATTTTTACATTCCAGGTAGGACAGCTACATAAGGACAGACAGGCACAACTGGTCTCTGCTTAGGAGCACTTGGTTATACAGTAAACCAAAACTGTTTTAATCATCTTAAGCCTTATTAAAAATAAAAATCTCACTCTCATTTATCCAAAGCCAACTTTTTGGGGGACAGACTCCTAGATGATATAAAGAGTCAGAGGGCCACTGAAATCGAAACAGAAAGGGGTTCAGTCTTAAGACATGCAAAACTGGATGCTGGGGGTTTGGTTCAAGCCCAAATCTATATTAAATGAAAATCCTTATAGTTAAAACACTGATTTAAAGCCTTTTGAAAATTCCTTTAAACACTCTTCAACATGTGCTGTGACCCGAAAAGCACTTCAGTCTCAAAACCACTTCATTTTAAATACACATTTAAGATCTGTCTATGTCAAATTGGCACATTTTGCAACCAGTTATGTACTTTTCAGCTATTAAGTCATTTTAATGTTCATGTCACTTCGGTAATGTGAATCCATTGCACTAATGTTCTGGCCACTCTCTGTTACATGCCTGAGGAGCAAAGAAAATTGATATCTCAGAAGTTATCTAGAGTCCCATCACTGTGGGCTGCTGACAGCAAGTGCAGCCAAGTATGAGAAACTGGGCAGTTCCTCTGGACACAGCGGTATTCATGATGGGCGTCAGGAAAGAAGAGGTACCACAGGCTGAGAAGGGAGGTAAATGTTTTGTCTGCCAGAAGCAGCTCTCAGCTGCCCTGCTGGTCACAGTTGCCTGCCGCCCTTCGCTCAAGTTGCCTACAAATTTTGCATCAGTGGAACATCACTTTAAAACCGACTTCTGTGTTTCGCTCTCATTGTTGCTCCTTGCTGTGCTATTATAGGTAACATCTTTTGTCCTTATTGTGCACTGTTCTATAAAGGGCTTTCTATAGATTCTTGATAAAGCAGATGATAAGAAAGTAGCAAGCTGCTGGGGAAACGTAAAGGAAATATTTTTCTGGCTATTCTTAGAACAAGCGTAGCATTACTTCCCAAATAAATGGACCATAGCACAATTGGATGCTACTTCATAAATGATAACACAACTTCCTGTTACCGCTGTGTGCTCATGGCAAAGATATAAATAAGGTCGACAGTCACTGTGATACGTCTGGGTCCTTCTGCTTGGGAGTGACTACTATAACTTATTAATTTAATGGCATGGGCTGAATGTGAGAAGTAATGGTGGGATTCCCTAATGAAATGTGCACATCTGCATTGGAGCTGCTCATCCCTGGCTCCCTTTATGGTCAGTGAAAATAAACAGGCACGTCAGAGCGCAGTTCTTCTTGTCCTTATGGGGACATCTAATGTACAGCAGATAAATTATGGCAAAACCGTGCTCGTTTTCCTCTGCTGTCCATTCAGGGTAGTAAGTTAGATATAAATTTTGCTACTGTAAACAATTGAAATTATATACATGACGCATCTGACCAGGAAGAAAAAAAGTAACCTGTTAGTTTACCAGCAGTTTCCAGATGTTTTTTGCAGTCATATAAAAACTTGTGACTAATCACACAATCACAGAATGTTAGGGATTGGAAGGGACTTCGAAAGATCATCCAGTCCAATCCCCCTGCTGGAGCAGGAACACCTAGATGAGATTACACAGGAAGGCGTCCAGGCAGGTCTTGAATGCCTCCAGAGTAGGAGATGCCACAACCTCCCTGGGCAGCCTGTTCCAGTGCTCTGTCACCCTCACTGAGAAGAAGTTTCTTCTCAAATTTAAGTGGAACCTCTTGTGTTCCAGTTTGTACCCATTACCCCTTGTCCTACCATTGTTTGTCACCGAGAAGAGCCTGGCTCCATCCTCCTGACACTCACCCTTTACATATTTATAAACATCAATGAGGTCACCCCTCAGTCTCCTCTTCTCCAAACTAAAGAGACCCAGCTCCCTCAGCCTTTCCTCATAGGTGAGGTGCTCCACTCCCTTGATCATCTTCATTGCTCTGTGCCAGACTCTCTCCAGCAGTTCCCTGTCCTTCTGGAACTGAGGGGCCCAGAACTGGACACAATATTCTAGATGTGGTCTCACCAGGGCAGAGTAGAGGGGAAGAAGGATGTCTCTGAACCTACTAACCACCCCCCTTCTAATACACCGCAGGATGCCACTGGCCTTCCTGGCCACAAGGGCACAGTGCTGGCTCATGGTCATCCTGCTGTCCACCAGGACCCCCAGGTCCCACCATCACAATGAAATGGCCGTGGTGGGCATGTTCTTTGAATTCCACATGGAAAATAAACTTTTTAGCAGACAACATGACCTGAAATGCATCCCATCAGCCAGGATTCTCAGAAAGTATGGGAGAACATTTCCTCTATAGCAGATTATGCTTTGAATTAGAAAGGCCTGATAAAGCTACAACTACAGCATGCAACAGAATATTTTCATTTTTCACTTTAAAGTGCATTGCATGTCATTTTAATTCTGCCTCTTGCATTAGAGTGTCAGCTACAAATGGCTTACCACCACTGAAATTTAGAAGAGACAGCTTGAAATATCTAATTGTTTTTCTTCTCTCTTTCCCACCATCTGCAGAACTCATTCCTGGCCAAAAAGAAACTTATCAATGTACTTTCCTGGTAGGCTGATTCCTGGAAGGTGTGAGCATCAAGGAGCAGAACCCTGCAGCATGTCCTCTCCAGAACTGAGGGGCCCAGAACTGGACACAATATTCCAGATGTGGTCTCACCAGGGCAGAGTAGAGGGGAAGGAGAATCTCTCTCGACCTACCAACCACCCCCCTTCTAATACACCCCAGGATGCCATTGGTCTTCCTGGCCACAAGGGCACAGTGCTGGCTCATGGTCATCCTGCTGTCCACCAGGACCCCCAGGTCCCTTTATCCTACACTGCTCTCTAATAGGTCATTCCCCAACTTATACTGAAACCTGGGGTTGTTCCTACCCAGATGTAAGACTCTACACTTTCCCTTGTTATATTTAATTAAATTTTTCCTTGCCCAACTCTCCATCCTGTCCAGGTCTCGCTGGATGGCAGCACAGCCTTCTGGCGTGTCAGCCACTCCTCCCAGATTGGTGTCATCAGCAAACTTGCTGATAGTACACTCTATTCCCTCATCCAAGTCACTGATGAATATATTGAATAATACCGGCCCCAGTACTGACCCTTGAGGCACTCCACTAGATACAGGCCTCCAACCAGACTCTGCCCCATTGGCCACGACTCTCTGGCTTCTTCCCTTCAGCCAGTTCGCAGTCCACCTCACCACCCAATCATCCAGACCGTACTCCCTCAGTTTAGCTGTGGGGATGCTGTGGGAGACTGTGTCAAATGCCTTACTCAAGTCAAGGTAGACCATGTCCACTGCTCTGCCATCATCCATCCATCTTGTTATGTCCTCATAAAAGTCAATGAGGTTGGTCAAGCATGACTTCCCTTTGGTGAAGCCATGTTGACTGCCCCTAATGACCCTCCTTACCCTTGATATGCCTTGAGATGGCACCAAGGATAAGTTGTTCCATCAGTTTCCCAGGGATGGAGGTGAGGCTGACCCGTCTATAGTTACCCGGGTCTTCCTTCTTGGCCTTTTTGAAGACTGGAGTGACATTTGCTTTCCTCCAGTCCTCAGGCACCTCTCCCATTTCCCAGGACTTGGCAAAGATGATGGAGAGTGGTCCAGCAATGACCTCAGCCAGCTCCCTCTGCACCCCCGGTTGCATCCCATCCGGACTCGTGGATTTATGGATGTCCAGATTGCATAACTGCTCCCTAACCCAGTCCTCATCAACCAAGGCAAACTCCTCCATTGTTCTGCCTTCCTCTGGGGCCTCAGGGGTACGGGGCTCCTCAGGAAAAGCTTCTGGCAGAGTAGACAGAGACAAAGAAGGCATTCAATAACTCTGCCTTCTCTGTGTTTTCTGTCACCAGGGCACCCACCTTGTTCATCAGTGGGCCTACATTGCCTCTGGTGTTAGTTTTACCTGCTACGTATTTGAAAAAGCTCTTCCTGTTGTCCTTGACCCCTCTTGCCAGGTGTAATTCTAAGGAGGCCTTAGCTTTCCTAGTTGCCTCCCTGCACCCTCTGACGACAGCCTTATATTCTCCCCAAGTGGGCAGCCCCTCCCTCCATGATCTGTAAACTCTCCTCTTCCACTTGAGCTTACCCAGCAGTTCCCGGTTCAGCCACGCAGGTCTTCTGGCTCCTTTCGTTGACTTCCTACATGTCGGGATGCTCTCATCTTGAGCCTGGTAGAAGCAGTCCCTGAACACTAACCAACTATCTTGGGCTCCTTTACCTTCAAGCAGCCTTGCCCATGGGATTTCCCCTAGCAATTGCCTGAAAAGGCCAAAGTTTGCCTTGCTGAAATCCAGGGTTGCAATTCTGCTTGCTATCCTGCTCCTACCACATGAGATCCTGAACTCCACTTTTCCCAAAAGTGCCATAAAATAAATTTTTGAATGAGCTGAGGTGTTGCAATATCTTTTTCTGGAAACAGCAAGTTATAAGACACTGACTAGCTGAGGAACATGAGGCTTCCAGGTGTACAGGCCGGCTAGATTCCTGGGTTGCCCAACTTTTGGCAAGATGACCAGGAGTTTGGAAGCTGTAAGGTCTCTAGCCTTTGGACAGCCTGTAGGACAGGACCAACTTGGGAACAGAGGACTGCAGCTGGCAAAGAACTCTGCAGTGTGGGCACAAGCGGATGTAGATTTTGGTTTTTCTCTTTGTAAAAACTTACTTTCTTAAGAGTGTTGGTTATCTTGCAAACACTGAAGTCAGGCAAGAAGAGACAAGATCATGTCAAGGATGAGGACAGTATGGCTGATAGCAAAGTGCAGTGCTGGTTTGTGAGTCTGGCTCTGCAAAAAGCAAAACAATCATGAGCAACATATAAGGAATTTGCTGTGGGGAAAAAAAAACCAACACAGCAGAAAGGAAGGACAAATTTTAAGGCACAAAACTTGCAGTGCTGCTGTGGATGACAAAGCAAACTCATATTTGGCACATATATCTGCAAGTCACATCAAACTAAAGGATGCAGCAAAACCACAGAAACAAAAATGACAGACCAAAGTGGGAACATGCTTCGTCTGAATGTGTTATGTATTTTTGCTTTTTCAAATGAAATATGCCCCTCGTGCATCCCCTTATGCTGAGAATCAGTGCTTGGTGAAGGAATGCCCTCTGGAGCACTGGAAAGAAAAAGCAACTGTTTGTAAAGTCTTCAGCTTTCTTTAGTTGCTGGTGAATCAGCAAAATTTCAAGGACTTCTAGGAATTGCATGATTTTTAGTGTGCAATATCCAGTGGAGCGGCAGTTCTACAGAAATTGCATATGATGCTCTGGTTATGGCTCTTTTGCTGTTCTGGGTGATGGTAGCTGGAAAAGCTGGGTGTTGCTCAGCTGAGATTAGGTGACAATCACACAGAGACTTCTTCACTGAAAATGCAGTAAATCTCTGAACTCTTTGCTTGAGGTTGCAGAGGACAGCAACAGTTCATATGGGTTCAAAGAGACAATTTCGTGGAAGGAATACCAGAAGATTTCTAACTACACAGAAACTACATCAGCTTAAGGAGAACCCTGGAGCTGAAAACAGTTGGAGGCTTGGAGTGCATTAGGAAATCTTGTATATGAATGTCTTGTTCTCACTGTGTGTTTGGATACCTGCTAAAAATACTATTTGATGAGATAGTTGTTTGCAACATGTTCCCTGCATTGCTCATCTCTTTCATATAGCAACTGATGTCCTAGCAGTAGCAGATTTTGCCATCTTTAACAAAGTTTGTGATAATTTCACAAATATAATAAAATTTATAAAGAAACAGCGAGTTTACCCATCTGCTTCCAGAATTCTAGAACACACGATGCTTGGGTACTTATTTCTAAATGAGGGGATATTGCCCAAATGATGGTTCAAAGTAATGGCAATCAAATGAAAACGTATGCAGGTCCTCAGTTTTTACTTCTGGGTCTCAACATATTATTGTTCACAAAGAAAATCAGGGCAATCGCACTCTTGAATGATAAGATTATATAGTTACAAACAAGACAGAGTTGCAGTGCAAATAGCTGATCCCCTCACAGCAATGAAAACTTCAGATGATACAGTCTGAAAGTGCAGTGTGTTATAGGAAGTGATGAATGTCTTCCACACATTTTTTAAACCAACTTCAGATGCTGAAAGCCTTAGAGCCAAGATGGTAAAAGGAAGGTATTTACATCTGTCAGAAAACTGAAAGCAAGTTTAATCTCAAAAGGGCAAAAATGTCCTGGCAAATAGAGATAATAACAGTATATTACCAGGAGGAAGAACAGCACCCATTTCATAAACTCAGTGTCCTGGTTTTCTGTATATTGTAAGTGTCTGCTGCATCTGTGAATTCACACAGTTTATTTCAAACCATCCAGAACAAAAGATGTATTCTTCTCTCAAGCTGGCACATCGGGCAGCTGAATGTGCTTCAGTTTTACAAAGACTTCCCAGGTGACTTTGAACATTACAGGAAGATGTTTCTGGTGGTCCTGGGGAATGTAAAGCATTCAGTTCTGACAATGAGCTACAAACAGATTATACATTTTAGCAGCCATTTAGTCAACTCCCACCTTTCTTGAAATGTTGAAATCTACATGAATTGATAATGAAAAGTTTATTTTAGTTCTTTTGCAGACTCCAAACTGAAGTTGTAAATAGGCAGACATCAAAGTGCTATGTTCAAAAGAGTCTACTGACTATTTAAAAAATAATCTCAGTATGATATACTTAAATATAGTTTTAGACTATGATCTGCTGTAGACTAACATGAAATGAAATGAAAGAACTTGTCCTCCAACACTGCCTTTGATTACAGAAGCTTACCGAATTCATGTTTGTTGCTTTAATATCAAATTGATGAAAAATCGTAATGCATAGTAATCATTCATAAATATACATAGATTCTGGGTATTGAATTTTGTCAGAGGTTGCAGGATCCAGTGAACCTGAGGACCCAGGGACTTTCTCCTGTTGCTGCTGTGGCTCTGCACCCCCAGGTCTGAGCAGCAGTGATTCTGAGCAAGTATTCCCTGTGATCACACACGTATGCACACACACACACCCGCTGTGGGTCTTCCCAATAGTTGTCCTTTGACCCCGGGTCTATCCAGCTTCAGCCTCCTGCTGCCTGGTCACATCCTGTTTTTGACACCAAGGGGCCCCTCAGACCTGCGGTCCCTCCCAAGGGCAGTGCTGGGACCTCTTACGCTGCTCTCCAGCTGCTCTGACTTGCGGTTCACTGGTGGATCACGTACACATGCACATACAGGCTCACACACACAGAACAGAGAGCACATACATGCAGAAAATAGGAATAGTTGAATAAGAAGACTGATAGGCTGCTAGCTAGAGAGACATCCAGACCAGCGGCCTTGTTTACATATGATCAGCAATTTTATGTCTTTTTCCCCTCTATTTTCTCATGTATTTCTTCCTCATCCACTTTGGTTCATCCCTTTCTCTACCTTTGGTCCTTTACCTAATCATAATTTTCACAGATTCTCACAATTCTCTTAAAATATCTTACAACAAGTTTTACACCCTCCCCAAATTCTCTAACCTCTATACCCAATAGCAAGTCCTATTCCCCTCTAGGCAACAACTCCCTTTGTTTTGCATGTCTTCGTGGGGCAGAGATTCTTTCTTTGACTTCTGTTGGCAGTTTCCCACTGGGGATATTGGCTGAATCATTCCCCTGATGGCTTTGGGGAGCAGCTGAGGCAATGGGCTCCATCTCAGCAGTTTGCAGGGAGCCCCACTTGTCAGTCACTCTCTGATCCTCCCTGGGCCTTTGGGATTGTAGTGTTTAGCCTTTAACCAGATAACCTAACTAATTGAAATAAAAAATAGTTCTGACTCCTTCTAGGCTTGTTTTGACGAACTTGAGGTCTGAGTACAAGACACATAATTCTGTATTTAATGGACTGTGAACATGTCAAGGAGATCAGTCAATGCTGTAGGAAAGCTGGATGCCTTGGATGCAATGTCTCTTGTAGCTGTAACTCCCCCATGGACTTCACACAGTAGAGTAAGTATCAGAGTGCAAAGGAAGGCCTAAGTTGCAGCACTACTCACCATCCAGACCTGTGGGGTCAAGGAGGTGAAACCTTGAAAACTGCACATTTCTGAATATGAAGTGCTTTCTTCTGCAAAAAATACTTGCTCCTGTCTTCCTAGTTACCATTTTCAGTCCACTTTTATTATGCAACTGCAGCAACTTTGTGATTAAATTTTCATTGCATTACGTTTCCACTTCTAGCATTTCATTCCATCTTGCAAATGAATTGTGCAGAACATGACAAACAGTGAATCTGCCATTTTTTGTTCCTTCCCAATGCACACACTTTCCAGAGCTCTGTAAACTGACATTATAACAGCACCGATTTATTGCATAAAAGAAGGAGGAAAAGAAAGACAACTATGGAAACATCAAGCTGTATTAAAGAAAGACTCAGTATTTGTTGAATGGATGAGTATAAAACAGAAAAAGTGAGACTGTTTTCCAGTTTTATTTTAATGCATTAAGAATGCATGAGTTGTGCGTTCTTCTTTAATAATGTATAAAGTTTTTGTGATGCTAGATTGTTTGGGACACCTAATAACTGAAAACAATTGTAAGAAATTGCAGAACAAATATCCAGTCAGTCCCAGGTGCTGTAGGTATGTTGACAAATTGGGAATGTTAAGTCATGCATTCTGTTCAGGACCAGTGAATCCACACTCTTGTGTATTCTTGTTTTCATGCCTAAGGTCTATTGATGAAATTTTGGGAGGCCTTCAAATAATTATAAAGCATATATAAACCATTAAATGACCTATGAGTTCCTCCATACCCCCAGAGCTCTGCAGTGAGCACCCGAGACGAGGCCCACAGCTTGAGTACCTTCACAGCATGTCTCACAGCAGGACAGTGACCCAGGCCACAGCCCAGCTGTCAGGAGGGAGGGCAGAGGTTTGCTTTGATGTCTCTAGGATAGTAACACAGCAACAGCCAGTAACACCTTTGCAGCAAGACTCTTGAACACCAGGATGCAGGTTGACAGCAGGTTTCTCTCAGAAGCTTTGCCAGGGATGCCACGGATGCCTGGCATGAGCACCACACCACCAGCAGGGACAAAGCAAAAAGTGATGTACCAGAAAGGCCCAGAAGCACCCTCACCATGTTTGCTGATGTCACCTGGGTGGTGGTGTGAAACTAGGTGTTGAGATGGCTATGTCAAAAGTGACAGCTATCTTACAGAAATACCTGGGCATGCTGGAAAACAGGGCTAGCAAGACTTGTATGAAGTTTAACAAAGTGAAAGACCTTGGACAACATAACCAAAGAGCTCATTATGGGATAGGATCTGTGTGACTGGGGAGTGGCCCTGCTGGAAGGGACCTGGCTGTCCTGGTGGACAACAAGCTGAACATGAGTCAGCAGTAGGCTGCTGCAGCAATGAAGTCAAATCAGTTTCTGGGCTGCATCTGCAGCGGCGTTGCTAACAAAGATGGAGATATGATTGTGCCACTCTACTCAGTGCTTGTCGGGCTGCACCAGGAGTACTGTGTCCAGTTCTAGTCCCCACAATTCAAGAAAGATGCAGACAGACTGGAGAGAGTCCAAAGTGGAACCATGAAGATGATCAAAGGTCTGGAGAACCCGCTTAATGAGGAAAGACTGAAGGAGAAGTCTTGGGAGACCTCATCACAATATTCCAGTGCTTAAAGGGCAGCTGTAAAGAGGACGGAGGCTCCCTCTTCACATGAAGTCACATGACGAAGACAAGGGACAGTGGGTACAAGTTGCACTGGGAGAGTTGACATGAGAATTAAATTTTTTACAGCAAGAGTCATCATTCATCAGAACAACCTCCCCAGCAATGTACTAGAGTCCCCATCACTGGAGGTTTTTAAGATGTGATTGGATAGGATGACAGCTACTCTCATCTGGGCTCCCTTGTCCACAGAAGGTTGAATCAGAAGGTCTTCCATGGTCTTTCCCAACCTGAGCTTTTCTATGATTCCATGAGTCTTCGATCTGTACATAGCAGGTAGGGCTGTAAATCCTACAAGTAGTCACAGAAGCTATTGCCACTGAAATGTGAATGGGCACTGATTTGTGAACCAATTAATCCTCAGTCGAAGACAGCAAGAAATGAGTAATGAAAGCTTAAAAAGTAATTAGAATAAGCTATAAAGTATGGACAAATGCAGGAATGAAGACCAGATAAAGAAAAAGTGATAAAAAGATTAATTGCTATCTTAGATTTTGTTAGCCAGCCAGTATCCAAAATGAGTTACAGTAAACTGCTAGGTAGTTGAGAAAGCAGATTCTGTAATTCTGTTATAAGATAACACAAATTTACAACAGGTGAGTGTATAATGAAAATTACAGTCATTACAGTTATTCCAGAACACACACACTCAAGAGGAATAGCTTCAGCTTATAAAGCATACATCATCATCAGTCAAGGATAATTTATTCTTTACTGTTACAAATATCAGTTTTCTGACTGTAGATATCCATGTTGTTCACGGAAACAGTGGGACTAGCAAACAGTAACCAAACAGAATGCAAATCATTATCAATCAGATGATTAACCTCATCACGTGATGATATTATGTGATAGTCTTCCAGAAAATGAAAATACTATAGATAACCTTCTTCTTCTTTTTTTTTTTTTTTTTTTTTTCTAAACAGAGAATTGGAGAAATCTCAGTTACATTTTTTTCAAACTCACTTTGTGGGGACTGTTAATGTCTTTGATGTCACTCTTTCCATAACAGCTCATTTCAAACTTCAAAATATTTAATGCATGAATACTACAAAATCTCTTCAGGAAATGTTTTTTATTAAATAAATGTGCTTTGACTAGGTTCACAGTCATTTTCTGTTCACTTTCTGTAGCTATACTTATATAAAAATCTAATGGCAAAAATAATTTTGAGTCACTCGACTTGAACATCAGTTCGAAATGTCCACAGAAAGCACCTCTTTTGAATTGGAAGAGTTTGCCCAGGAAATTTGGCCTAAATCATTCTGTTCACCCAGTAAAGCAACAGAAAATAACCTGCGTTATCTACCAGATAGCACACAGACCTGTCTTCACATCTGGTCCACTCACTTGTAAAAGCACTGGAAAAGCAGAAAGTCCTATATTCACATCCAGTCAGAGGAGGGAAACAACTGTGTCCAAAGGTTACCTCCACCACCCATGTCCCATGCAAACCCCCATGACCAATGCTGGCAGCAAGTTGTACACATCCTCACATCATTGCTTGGGTTTGCAGACCAGGAATTAGTTGAATTTGACAGAAAGCCTTAATGTAACCAAAGCAGTGTGGTCCACTGGACACCCCAGAGCTGTTGCTGGCTGAACCAGCTCCACTTCCTTGGCAGGTGGGATCTGGCTGCTCCTCAAATGGCTGAATGAGCCCCTTGCCCTTGCCTACCTGGAGTCACTCTTAGGGGAGAAGTTGGTGGCTTGGACACAAGGCAAGAAGGCATGGAGGAAAAGGCAGGCTGATCATGGGGGGTTGTGGCACAAAGAAGGCTGTTCACCAGCAGGACTTGTGAGATGTGGATCTGGTCCTTGCTGCTGTCAAGATTCTGCCACCACTCAGTATCTGTTCTCCACAAAGTCCATGAAAGTCTAAATCATGGTGGGGAAAAGAGAGGCAGATTACCTACTTGAAATACAAATCTACATACAGACAGGCGCCCAGAGGCATATTATGCAGCAAAGAAAGTGATTTTACTAGGACTGATTCTCCTTTCATATAAAATGGTGCAAATCCACAGTGAAGGTGGAAATATCTATTTGGAGATATTACTGTAAAAATGGGGAAGATCAGACTTAGCATGATGAAGAGTTATCCCAGTGGGAAAACACTCTGTACAGTGATTATCAGATGATGTCAACCAAATGTGAAGGCAGCCGAGGCATCTGTAATTGCAAATGAGAAAATACCTGTTCCCAGTGGTTTCACTGAAGCTAAACCTAAGCTGGATCCCCTTCTGATGCCCAGTCAGTGCATGGGTGACTCTCTAGCACAGATTGAGCCAGATGTGCTATTCACAGTTTTTTCTCCAGCTGAACCAGTGGTTCAGTTACCTCCTACCACACTCTCACAATGTGAACAATTTTGTAGCAGTTCCAAATGATTATGGCCGATTTCCCAGCTGGCAATTTCAATAATAAGCAGAAGTAGCTATTTTATTTACCTCAGTCAGGTTTAGATTTGCCATAGGTCCTTGAATCTTATTTTGACAGCTGTTCTACACATGCCTGATTTGAAGGAATGGAAGTGACAGCTGGCAATAACAGTAATTCCTGCTTCCATGAGGTTTCCCACAACTCCAAGTAGTTTTTATTAATGTCTATATTTATCACTTTCTATCCAAGATCTCTCATAAATCAGAGTGATTTGACTATTAGCATGAGTAAACAACCATTCCCCTCCCCATCTAGTTAATGTGTAGACATCTCTAATTCCTGGAATAGCTGAAGTAAATAATTTTATGGACAAGGACATCAGGGTTTTAGTGAGTTTTATGTATGCTACTAAACACTTGGTGTTTAGTCTTCTTCAGGGGTGACTCTCAGAAGTAAGATCTTAAAAAGAGGATATTCTATAATGAAAATTCTGAGAAGGAACTATTTTCCCTCCTTTCCTCTCCAGGTCTCACATCCTCATTATAGAGTACACCACTGGCAAAATTAGCCTTTCATCTGCAATGCCTGCTGTAGTTGAAAGCAGGCTGTATGGCCCTTAAATAACATGCTGTAAAAGTTCAGTCCCATACTACAAAACATGTTATCATATGACATGCTCAGGAAGAGACAAAAAAAAACCCAGCCAAATTTACTGGATAATTATTTGGACCTATTAATTTTAAAACCAGTCATTTTAGCAAAGAATACAGTGTTCCTCAGCTGGTTCTCAGCTTTAATTATTGTAAGATTTTGACAAGGCATTTGGAGACTCTAATGTATTAAAAATTCTTCTATGGAAGAATTTCATAATTAGAAAGTTTTCCAGCGGTCAGTAGTCCCTCTTATGTTCTGAAGCCTCTCATGTTTTGCTCCAACATCTGGCTCCAGAAATAACAATCAATCATCTGGCAATCCATGCAGTCTACCACATGCAATGGGAATAACTGGTACCCATTTAGATGGGACTAACAGCTTGTTAACTGGATTCCCTCTGCAGTCCATCAATTCAGTCCATAAATCTGATTTTTCTAGGATGGGATTAGCAGCTCTCTGGAGATGCTAATCTCTCTCTCTCCCTGCTTCTCCTTCACCATTGGGTAGAGGTAGCCATAATGACTAGTTTAAACCCCTCTTTTGTATAGTTAAGGCTAGTCTAAGTATGTACATACAAGGTTCCACTTTTCTCACCCATCTTTTAAAAGCCTGCAATCTTAGTAACCTGGGAGCATCCTTTGACTCTACCACCTTTTACTGCCAGTCTTAGACAAAGGTGGTATCTCACTGACCTTCCTGGCTTGGTCTGGGTTTCAGCTGCAGTCTGAGCAGAGGGTTTACATGTGACCAGGGAGCCTGCACTATGTTCACAGCAAGGGGAGATGTAGTCAGTGCTATTGGTAGAGTTGTGAGAGGCAGGGGCTGTTTGCTCACAAACACACTCCAAGGATGGTGACAACAAATTATAACAATTTTATTAACTGACTAAAACTTCTTATTACCATTTTCAACCTATTAATTGCTTTCAATTTAGCAAAAAACCAAACAAACCAAAAATATGAGGAAAAATATCTAGAAAATAGCTGGACCCTTGAAGGAACCTTAATATCAAAAGATAATGAAGATCTGAGGGCATTTTAAAAGATGTTCAAAAGACCCATGCACTATTACAATAGATATAATGAATTTTATCCACATGCCTTTTAATTCGTTTCTGTAATGCAGAAAGCAGATAAAAATTAATGAAACTAAAGATATATCTGCTAGGGAGAAAAAGAGAAGGTTATATCAAATCTGAGCTATAGATCTCAGTGGTAGAAAGTCTGCCTGGATGGGATACAGCCATAAATACCTGTCTGCCAGTGGAGACTATGAATAGAGTTCACTGTGGTTTTACTGATATTGTTTGAACCTGGAATCAAAGTTTTATATTACTCATGTTGGCTGACAGAAATTCCTTTTTCTTGTATAGAGCGTGACTTCCTATGTCAAAGAAGATGCTTTTAGAAAAGGTAGCTGTCTTTGTGAAATTCTACCCATGACCCTCTAAGGAAATCTTCTTTGTAGAAGTAGTTTCATGAGCTGCTCATGAAATTTTCTGCTCTTTGGAGATGTGCGTAGTGAGGCAGCAGGACAGGTTCATTGTGTCTTGAGTTTTTATCTTCAAGAGATCTTTTCAATATTCTGGTCCTAAAGGCTTTGTGCATGAATGAATTTGAGGTCTAATCTACTGGCTGAATTGCCTAATTTTCTGATGCAAAAGCTTCATGCAGAAGTTTTCCGATTAATAATGTTGTAAAATAAATTGGAAACAAAATTTCCATTCCTTCTTTAAAAAGGAGTGAATACTTCTACTTGCTCATCAGCTACGCATTGTACAATGTTCATTTATGTTGATTTTATATTATAGGGAACCACCATCACCAACAGTAAAGGCAAGAAATGAGGCTCTTCAATGAGTGACAGCAAGTAGCAGTTGAACAGGAAGGATGAGGGCAATTGGTGCCACTGGGACAAATGTGCAGCTATGCTGGTGATGGCACAGCTGAGAAATGCAGAGATTTTCATAGAATCATAGAATGCTAGGGATTGGAAGGGACCTCAAAGGATCATCCAGTCCAATCTCCCTGCCGGAGCAGGAACACCCAGATGAGGTTACACAGGAAGGTGTCCATACAGGTTTTGAATGTCTCCAGAGTAGGAGACTCCACAACCTCCCTGGGCGGCCTGTTCCAGGCTCTGTTACCCTCACTGAGAAGAAGTTTCTTCTCAAATTTAAGTGGAACCTCTTATGTTCCAGCTTAAACCCATTACTCCTTGTCCTACCATTGTTTGTCACCGAGAAGAGCCTGGATCCATCCTCATCGCACTCACCCTTTGTATATTTGTAAACATATTTTCAGTCTCCATCACCTTACAAACAGTTACTAGAACTAATTAGAAATCAGATATCCACTTGATCATAAAATTCCAGTTTTCTTCTTCATTCTTTTTAGTAAGTTTTCTTCCATATCAGGGTGAAGCTGAAATTTCTATGTTTACGTACAACGAAAATGAAAATATATTTTAATTTGGACTTAACATATGTTGTTATAATGTTGAAACCTTTCACTTTCAGAAAGATGGATCAAAACAATATAATATTACACTTGTATAATATTAAACACAATGTACTTAATATATATAAAAATTAACACCAATGGCACAAAGCAGGGCAGTCAAAATATTTCAGCTTTTTCCAGTATGAGTAGATTGTACTGAAGAGAAGCCTACAAATCTGTGTGTAGGGCTTGTTATCACACCTAATCTATAAGCTTTTTTTTTTGAGGATGCTTGCTGATAGCCTTCTACTTGTTTTTATACTTTCTTAAAGGTTACATTTCACCTGCGACTTGTGAACTCCCTTTGCTTGCTATCAAAAGCGAATTTGACATTCAGAGTAAGAATTTCAGTGCTTTTAAAGAAGCTTATGGGAATATTTTGTACTACTACTTGGATGTTTATTTTTGTGACAGTACATTGACTGCATGTGATGGGTGCACTCAACCCCTGGACCAGACTGGCAGCAGTTTGGGGCAGGCTCCAAAGGAGGCAAAAGCCTGAGCCATAGATGGGACAAAACCAAAGAACTTGTCTAGTTGACCCACAAAGGAGCAGAATGTTACAGTGAGCATCGATGCATATGAACTTGGAACACTGATGGTGCAATAGATGGATGAGTAGCAGCTGGCTTTTCCAAGACTCATTTGTCAAGGAAAAAAGTAAGTTGTGGGTACAAGGAGTCTTATACATACATATGACTTGACTAAGAAAAAATTCTTCACAGAACGGGTTGTGAAGCACTGGAACAGGCTGCCCAGGGAATTGGTGGAGTTGTCATCCCTGTAGATGTTTAAAAGGAGTATAGATGAGGTTCTTAGGGACATGGTTTAGTGCTAGAGTTAGGTTATGGTTTGACTCAATGATCTTGAGGGTCTCTTCCAACTGAAACTATTCTATGATTCTATGACGACAAGCCAACCATAAAAATGACAGCCTGCGTGAGCCATCTTTGAGCTCTCCCTGCTGGGCAGTGTGTCTGTATGGTGGTGATTTCACCTTGAGCTGAGACATCTCTCAGGGCTGCTCCTCAAGGCAGACAGACCTTTTATCAATGGCAGATCTTTGGTAAGTGACCGATATTGCATGTAACTTTGTAGTATGGTAACTTTGATTTTGCCTTAGTAGCTTTGATTGCATGCTGAATTGATAGTAATGAAACATTACCAGTCCATGTGCCTATTCAATATTAATCATTATAGCCTCTGTATTCCTTATACTTATTCCTTGTATCTCTACCCTTAGACATAAAGCATTGACCAAGTCTAAGTCTAAGCTGGTATCCAGCCACACCTAGACTTCTCTCTGAGGAGTTTAGAAAGCAAGAGTGGCCATTCTGAAACTTGTGACTCAACAGGAGGGTCTTCTGTATTAGACGTATCTCTTCCTTACCCTTAGACATAAACCGTTGACCAAACCTGGGACCATGATTGGAGCTAGCTGCACCTAGGCTCCATAAGTTTAGAAATCAAGACTCAATGAGAGGGTTTTCCTTACCCTTTGCATCTTCTGTCTCTGTGTAAATCGTTCTAACATATGGCTAACTCAGTTTTCCTCTGTATATTTCCTCCATGCAGTAATTAAAAAAGTGAACCTTGCCACTGAACTTGTTAAACCTTGTCAAACCACTGTTAACTTTGCTAAATTCCATTGAATTCATTGAACTCTGTCAAATTATTATTTTACCTCAAAAAAAACTATATTGCTGCTTCTCTTTTTTGAGTAAGGAGCGTTCCATTTACCCATGACACTGCATCTAATGTTCAAAGCCTCATATGTAACCTTCTCAAATGGTGGGGAAAAACAAACAAACAAACAAACAACAAACTATTTTCAATGTAGTAGAACAAAAATATTGCTAAAGATACAATGCACATTATTAAGAAAATAATTGCTTCATTGCGTATTTTCATTTCAATCTTTCCCTTGGTAGATAGGCATGCTCAGAGAGCAGGAATGGGCACAGCCCAGCTGCCAGGGAGCCTAGTGCATGGCATATGATACAAAAGTGCATGGCACACCAGGAAGGGCTCATGGAAAGCAAGAAAGTGGACTGGCTCATCACCGGGGCCAGCACAAAAACCTCATACTTTCCACTGACAGTGGCATCTGAACCTGTGCCCCCAGATTAAAAGGTTGCATGGGCTGCCATTCCCTAAAAATGACTTTTCCTTCCACCTTTTTCATTGAACCGATATCATCAGGGGAGCACAGAAAAGGCATCCAGATAATGAATGAGATGAGTAAAACAAAACTTCGTGATAGATACAAGTGATTACCTGAAAAATACAAGGAAAATATTGTTTTTCACTAATAACTAAAAGATTGCATCACAGGTTGCCTAAAACCTCCTTAAATTGGATTTAGGTGTCTCAGTTCCTCACATAGGCTCAGCAGTGATCAATCTGCTATCATCCTAAAATCAATAGTTACTCCTACAAACAGCAGGAAAAGTCCCATGGCAGCTGGAGTGAGGCTGCAGGCATGCTCCTCGCCATGAAAAACTGAGCAGAAGGAAGACAGAGAAAGGAGATCAAGAGAGGTTTCTGTGGTCTGCATCTTGCTCTGGTTATTAATTCCTTATGGTCAAATGGATCGGACTTTTATTCCTGGTTTCTTATATGTCATAGTAATGTCATTTAAACAAAGCATTACAGGGTAATGTTGCTCGTTCTGTATTGTAATATATGGTTATGAAGTGAAAACACAATACTGGTCCATGACAACCATGAGAAGTGGGATTCTTGAATCCAGCTGAGCAGCTGAAAAAATGACATTTTAATATTGGTGGTAGAACCAATTATGAATTCAGTGTGGAAATAAACACAGGGCTGCAAATGGAAAATGTAATTAGAACAAATCCTAGGTTAGGAATCAAAGTTACACATTGCCATAAACAGAGTTTGCTTTCATCATGTAGTTATAAACTCCAACCATCTGTTCCTTGATGGGGATGGGAATGTTCTGCCATTAACAATAGAGTTATTAATGGGAGCAAATGTGCTGAAACAGGGTCTGAGGAGGGGAGGAGGGTTTCCACTTTGATTATGCATTACTAAAAAGAGCTTACAGAGAACATGTGCATGTAAGGCAAAGAAAAGGGATGAGCACACTTAAAAGAGTGCAAACTGAACTTATATAATTTTTCACCTTTAGGTCAAGGATGTACAAACCAGAAAATTCCATTTGCAACTGAGAAGACAATTTCTAGATTTGAAAAAGAATAAGGAGGAGGGGAGGAGAGTTTCAGGTTTGGGGCAATAACTGGCACAATTCGAGTCAGAAACAAGATTTTTATGAGCTATTTCTGAGTCAACCACACAAGCACCAGACTGGATTTATGAGTGTAAATAAGATGACACAGATGTGCAGAGGGTTCTTTCTGCTTCCAGACATCCTATACACTGGGCTGAGAGTCTGGCAAGAAAACTTTCCTACCATCAGTTAAGTACTGGCATCAAGCGAGCTTGCACACTGCAGCGTGATGAGCCTCAGCTGCTCAGCAAATGTATCATGTACCTCAGTGACTGCATTATACAAATAAATTGATATTTGATGTTTTTGCAATAGAATCATAAAAGCTTATAGAGTGGAACATTATTAACAGCATAAAACACATTTGTTGGTGTGTTTTTTTGTGCTGAATCTAATAAGTAGATTCAGCAGCTGTCCTCATTTTCTCCTCATTGTCTTTTTCTCCAGTGGCAAATTCAATCTGCTCTGTGGCCCCACAGTTGCCATATGCTCCATGGCCCATTGTTTAATGCCAATAAGTCCATTGAGATAATGGCAGGACTCCCACCCACAGGGAGCCCATGCGCTCAGGATACCCCATGCACCTACAGCCTTTTGCTGAGCCTGTGCAAAGGCAGGGACACAGGTGATGGTCACACTTGCTCACCTCCAGTGCAGCTGAGCAAAACAAACTGGCAGTCTGCAAATAAATAATGTCCAGAGCCAACCAAAAGTAACATGAATATTAAGCTGGACTTCCAATTGCCTGGCTCACTTTCCCAATCACCTCTCCCAGCCCAAGAGATTTATTTGAAATTCTTACTGTCAAACTCACCATTTCTGAAGCCAGTTAGTTCCATGAGCTGGAATTATGCCTCTCCGCATCAAGGTGATTTTTATTCCTTCCTCGGATCTCTCTTTCCATAGCCTGTTTCTGACCATTCACGTTGCCTACTCTACCTATCCACTTCTGACCATCCACCACCATCCTTAAAATTTCCCACTAACAGCAAAGTCATTTTATGCATCTAGTTAGGGACCATTACTAGAATGTTCACAAACTGCCTCCCCCTCTCCTTACTGGCTACCCTGTATCTTTTCCAATTCATAACACTTCAGAAGAGCTGTCTATTCATTGTAATGTAAAGAAAATGTAAGGTAATTGCAGGGTATAATTTAGCTTGCCTTTTGGCAGCTTTCACCTTATCCAAATGCTTCCTGACCTCTGAGGCCGAAGAGGATTTGAGTTAATTTGCAGCTACTTTGCTGTGAAGCAGCCTGGAGTGCTCACACAATCAGTTCTGATGTTTTCAGTGCCGGAGGAAATGGTCTCCAGGTGACAATAACCATTTGAACCACTTTTGGTAGAGCTGTGTGAGCAGGATTGTTAACATCAGCTAACATCTCACAGCATTTAATGACTTGGTAAATCAAGGAATACCATCAGGGTGGCACTTTCCAAAAATAGATGGGAAGCAGTACTTTAACTCAATAAAATGCCTGCTATTGGAGGATCTAAAAATCTAAGGAAAGAAAATTAAAACTCAAACTACCTCATTACACTGGTAAATGCATATGATCTGTATTTCTGAAGTGTAATGAAAACGGTTATCTTCTGATAATAATCCTACCGCAGAATTGTTGTTCTCCCTCTAATATCATACAGTGAAGAATGGAGGAAGTGGCAACAATAAAGAATATGGAAGGACATATTCTGCTGCTTTAATGAAAAATTATGAAAAGAAAAGGTTTTATCAATGTCAATACAAACATGGTATCTCCTGGGGAAAAAATCCTGTATTTGTCATTTATGAAGAAAGAGAGGCACAAGGAAAAAATATGTATTAAATTAGAGCCAATAATTTTAAAAATAGGTAGCTGGCCTTGCTTCATATTAAGAAATGGTGTTAAATAATTTCTATTTTCATTTACAAAACTCTCTAAGCAGCTGAATTATTTATATGCTGTACTTACTGCAGAATGTTACCCAGTGATTTTGCACAGATGAAATAAAACTTGTGCGATACTGTCATACCCAAAACCTAAACACTATGACAGCTGTCTAACAGCGGTAGTAAAGTTTTTGGCATGTTCTTGTGATAAAGAACAGCTCTGGCAACTACAGCTAGAAAAATATCTGTTCCCACAAGGAAATATGCTCCCAACCAATATACCTCTCATCTGTCTTTCTTTTCAGTGCTTCTTCAGCCAAGAAGTCTTATGTTTTTGGTGTTTCAGTTGCGTTATTACTCCCCGGGTTGTGAATCACCATAAAACTGCATTACCCGCCCAGCCCTGGAGGACACGCTGAAGGAGCAGAGCATGCCTGCCATTGCCTTTTGCCGTGGGAGAAAAATCAGTACTTGGAAAAACATCCCTAAATTTACAGCTCTCAGTACATCGTATGGTAGCAAGATGGGATATGCTTCTCCTCTGAGGTATACAGACCATGCCAGCCTCCACTCCAGAGAATAACCTAGAAGCTGTAGATAAATCTCCATTTGCAGTATCCCTGGAAGGAATAAAGCAGACAGGCATGGACCTGGCTGCTGTCCCCTGGCATCCCAGCAGCACACACAGCCATTTGAAACTGGGGCTGGCTCCTGGTTTTCTCCCTCCTCTCTCAAAGGGTGTTCTTAATATCACGATAGAAACAGAAATCACTCACTTATAACTCTACCTCTGCAAGGTATCCATGTATATTTTGAGCACGTTGGGTATATACCACACGGATTTAAATAGGGACTGGTTAATCATAGTTGCTATCTTAAAAATAATTGATATGTGAAAGCTGCAATGAGAAAAAAAGCAGTTGGTCTTACCCAGTTAATGTCAAATTTATTTAAGCCAATTAAAAAGCTTTCTTTGAGAGCAGATCTTAAGTTTGATGACATCAGTCTTATTATATGCTAGATGATGTTTAACTAGATTAAAATTGCAATTTTTTTACTAGTTTGTTCAAAATAAAAGAAGGCATAGAGGGGTGACTGTCAGTAAATGTTGCAATGTCTGTACAGGTAAATCCTAAGGAGGCTTGAAGTCACTGAATGTAATAGACAAAAAGTATCTAGTAGGGGGAAGCCTTGGCATGGTTAAAATGGTATGCTTAGAAATTCTTTTTAGCAGCAACATTGTTTGTGGCTGTGAAAATGGCAAAACAAATTTGTCAAGGTCTAAGCAAGAGCCCTGCAAGATGGCACCGCAGACAAACATTCCATTTCGAGCTGAGCAAAAGCCAAGACAGGGCTCTTCCCTAAAGCAGCTGAGAGAGGAGGCTGGAGAAGAGTCTGAGCTGAGCACTACACCTCTGTGAGCAGCACCAGAAAGGAGGACCAGAGCTTGATTTTCAACAAGCACCTGGAAAATACATTTAGCTATGCAAGTAATCACAGAAACGGTAATTGAAGCTGTGTTACTAATGAGGCTCCTTAGAATGGATATGCCAACAGAAGGGGGCACCAGCCTTCAGAGAGGGTTGGGCCTCCAAAGGACACCCTGGGAGGCAACCAGCAGACCAAGAGGATGGCAAGGGATTAACAGCATTGCAGGCAGCGAGGAAACCAGTTTCCAGATGGGCACAAGACTAGTTTTACTATGAGGTTGAGAGGAGCCATTTGCTGGCTGGGGAAGTGGCTGCGGAACATGGTGCCTTTTCTTGGACCTGTGTCCCTCCTGCTCCAGGAGAGAAGGTTTCAAAGACCAAAACATGGAGCAAGTAGCAGATTGCAGCATGAAGCTGAGGATCTCTGTCTTGTGCAGAGAAGCCAAAAGATTGCGCTGAGGATCAAAAAGGACAGGCTTCCCAGGGAAAGAAGACTTACCTAGGGACTAGAGGGGATCAGGCAGAGCATGTTGTCTTTCAGACACAGAATTAGCTGGAAACAAGAACTTCCCCTTGAGCACAGGTCGGGGAAAGCTACATACTATGTACATATACACACATATGTAGAAAGAAAATATTCTTATTTCTATCTGGCCTAGCCACTGATTTTTATTTTAAAAGATGGATTTTGGAATTTGAATTATACTTGCCTTTTTGAGTTTAAAAACTTTCAGTATTTTGAGGAGACCTTACTGTACGAGGCAGTCCAGATAAAGCCACCATGCAGTGCACATGTATGATGAGGCATAAATGAATCAATAATACCCAGTACTGTTGTAGACCTCGCTATCTAGGAGTACAAGGGAGCCAAATTTTTGTCAGAAGGAATAACTGTCTTTCAGGAGGTCAGCTGGTAGAACTGGAAGAGTAAGAAGATTTTATGCACAGAAACCCTGGTTTAGGTTCTGAAGTGGTTCTTCTTCCTGTCCCTTCACAGTTTCAGGAGCTAGCATACCTGGAAACTTGTTTGATTTCTGTAGTTTTACCTGTTGGACTAATGCAAATGTAGTATTAAATTTACCTCACTCGGGGCTTTGCTCTGTGACTCAGAATTAAATCTTATGCAAGATGAAAACACGAGCTTGCACTTGAATGAAGTTGTGTGGCTTTCTTATGGCATAGCCACACTCAAACAAATGAGATGCTGCCATTTCAGTTAATCCTGTCTAACTCAATGACGTGGTGTGTGTTGTGGGGGAGAGCTGTCCTGGCCAACAGCCACACTAAGTTCTTTTTCAAGCTCAAGTTTTCATCAGCTCATTGAGTCAACAGCGCTGTTGAAAGACCCTGTTGAAATGACAGGGATTCTATTAAAGCTGTGACATATACCTACTGCAAGGGTTTTTTTCTCAGTGCTCAGCTGCTCCGCTTTGAAATAAGAAGTTTGTGCTTCCTGAGGACAGATGCAGAACAGGTCTTAGCAGAAGTGGAATCCTCTATGAGCCGAACCTTTGCCTTAAGTCTGCTCATGGGAAGGAAAGAAAGAATGAAACAAAGGAAGGAGAGAAATGTGCTGAGCCTGTTCATGTCTGACAAATGCAGCCGGGAACAACAAAGCATGAAAGGCAAAGATGAGGCTGGAATTACAGACTGTGGCATCACCACCAAACCCTTCCACCTCTCCCCTGGGGTGGTGGCCCCCACATTTGGCAGCTATTGCAATGGCAGCACAGATGAAGATGAAAGTGCCAAGAGAGGCAGCCTGCAACCAGCAGCAAGTAGAAAACTTATCTGGAGAGTAAAAAAGATTAATGGGGAAAATCACTGACATCATTCCTTGAAAGTATAATATATATTCATTACATTGCTTAACAAACACTGTCCTTTTGACAGAACTAATTTAATTGACTGTTTCACTTAAAAAGAGTAACGGACATTAATTGCAAATGTTAAATGGCAAGGAGTTTATCTGGGCACTTAAAGCAATTACTAAGAGTTGAACACAGGTTTATGTTTGTTTTGATTTATATATATATAGAAATGGGGAGTCAACTTCAACACTGGCATATGCCATTGTGCTGCTGAAATGGCATTATCATACTTAAGGATTGCACATGACACAAAGCAGAGAATAATTTAGACCCAAGGGTAACTCAAACAAAGGGCTTTACAGAGCTTGACAGGATCACAGAATTTAATTGTATAAAACAAAAAATTGTGCTAGCATATATTTTAAATATCTTGACAGTTTATGTAATAGAGGAGATGCATCAAATAAGAGAGGGTGAGTCAGCTTCTCCTATCAGCTAATGGAGTATGTTGGGGTGTAGAAGGGTTGAGGGGATAATTCATTTTGCTTCTATATTTAAAGATCTCTACCGGAAAACATTGATAAGTACAATTAGCGATTTTAAAAGGAATCGGAGAGGCGAAAATGGAGGGAAGGAAAGATCCCAAGTGCTTTCCTTGCAGTATGCAAAGTTTAAGAAAATAAGCTCAGAGTCTGCTTTCCTTGCAGTGCCTGGGATTGTACTGATGGGGGATCCGTGCTTGGTGGCTTCCCCAGGCTTGGAGCGCTGGATGTTCACAGCTCTGTGAGACACTTACAGACAAGACAGCATGAAACTGACTAACGAGACTGTTGGCAAACATGGCTCTATGTTAAATTTATTTTCATAGAATTTTTGTTATTATTAGTTTTACATGAAATTGGGCAACTGAGACACAGGGAAAGAGTTTAGAGGTTATCTTAGGCTCAAGCTGAGCTGTGTCTCAGTCAAAAGTCAAAACAAATAGAAGGGATGATCATGCCCTGCCTGTTTTCACACTCTGTAACAAAGGCAGGGAGACATGACAGGTCAACAGCCCGAATATACTACTTGCTATGTTTAACTGTAAGAATTATGTGTAGTCCTGTAATGGGATTATCAGAGACTTTTCGCATGGCCTCTGATTGCATTCAATTTAGTTGGTCTCAACTGTTAGGATAGCTTTCACACAGTTTAAACCAGATATTTTGAAAGGTTAGATTTAATTGCTTATTCATGTAAAGCTATAAATAGTTGGTGAACATAACCAAACAATTTTAGCAGATTGGCAATATATTTTTTCTGAAGGAAGTCTTTGCCAGAATTTTAGCCAAACAGAGTCAAATGCAGGTGATGGAAAGTTGTCCAGAAGAGGATGTAACTAATGATTTGTAAGATTTGGATCTGCAAGATACCTTTTATAACTCTTGGGTCTGTTATACTTAATACTGTGCCTCTATAGCATAGCTGCTGGGAGTGTTCTAACCAAGGCTGCTTAAAAAGGAAATGTTCTTCATGATGTATTTAGTGACATTTCCTCTTTGCCTAATTAGCAGTGAGAGTTAATTCTTTTGATAGTACACAGCCAAGACACTCTGGGAAAGTGAGCTGAGTTTGGTCCTGCTTCATATGAAACATTATTTTTTATTTGAACTCTAGTGGAAGAACCCCAGGCCAAGTTGTCATTTATGGCAGTTTCAATAAGAAAAATTTAAAACCAACCAAACAAAATGACGGTGAAGGACCAATTATGTAGACTTGTGGGAACATTTTTGATCTGATATTGTTGAAGATGATCACAAAGATGCTGAAGATGTGCAGCTCCCACTGACATCCTGAAAGCTGCAGGTGATCACTTTGCCAATAGGACCACGGGAGTTGGCAAGACTTAACATGGGCATGGGCCTGCTCTTTCTTGCAGGAAATAGGAGGTCTTCTGCTTTCTAGAGCCTTTCTTACACTTAGAGTCTTTCTTTCAAGCATCAGCTCATGATTTCATTTACCCACGGATAAATTTCTTGTGAAACTGTATTCCTGTGGTCAAAGCCCTGCAGGTCTCACAGCTACTAAAAAGACCACTACAGTAAGTGATCTCATACATTCAGGGAAGGGGAAAAAATTATAGAAAGATGACAAGGCTAGAAACCTGGATTAGGCTCTTAGGTTTTGGAAGGGAGAGGAAGGTTTTATTCTCATCTCCACAAACAGATCCCTACTCCACCACTTTAGGTTCTGCATCACATCTGAAGTTGGGATGGGAGATGTTATGAATGTGGAAAAACTGCAGTTCATTCTACTGTTGGACTTACCTGGCAGAAACCTGAAAAATCAGACACATTCTCTCCGTAGATGATACTGTTTAAAATATCTTCATTTCCTGCAGCCCTTTCTTGATTAAAAACCTCCTAAAATTCTGGTGATTCTGTTTAAGTAACTGATCCTGGGTGTGTCAGAGCTAAACCAGGGCTGGAGGCTTGCACCTCAGCCTAATTGTAGAGGAAGATCTGCCACCCACCTCCAGAGACAGGCAACGCACCTCCTGGCATGCAGGGACTGATCCCAGGTCCATGCACCTCGTTTTCATCAGCTCAGTGAGCCTTGGATGAGGTCCAAGGGTATCCATGACCAACAAATCCTGATGAACACTGGCACTTTGACAACTGTAAAGATCTTTGTGCTTCATCATGTTTTCCCCGCTTTCTAGTGTTGCCATGCACTTCATCACAACCATTAACAAGGGATTTCAGGCAAGTCACTTCTTGAACATTTCATGTAGGAAGCGAAAAATAAATGTTTCAAAAGATTGAAGATTTTGAACAATATAATCACATGCTGAGCACCTGAGGTCACTTCTGATGTATACACAGCAGTGCTGAGTTAAATAGCCTTCAACAATTTTATTTATCTGTTTGTGAGGGTGACAGTTTTCTGCTGTGTGTCTCAAAGTTATGTAAGCCCATAGTTGCCATTTCTGAGGATTCAAAACCCAAGATGGGCTCAAAAATTGTGGGGTCAGATAAAAGTATTCCTCAGTGGGTCCTTTCCACTTGTTCTCTGCAGTGCGAGATTTTATTAAGTTAATTTTCAGTTTATGTTCTTAGGCCTACTCACAGGATTTTTAAAATGCTGGTTTTTTAAAAATAATTCTCTTGTGTTTTGTTTTTTTTTTTTGTTTCAGTTTTTGGTTTTGCTTCTCACACCTGTACCACACTTTGTGTGATAAAAGCAGTTTTGCCAACCCTTATGCATTTTAACATGACGGTGCTCTGGTGTCCCACAGCTAGGTGCTCCTACCAAGATAAATCAGAGACACTGGGGAGACAGCTGCTGGGTTGAATGAGGGGCTCTGATATCCCTCAGGACACCAAAAATTAAAGCATCTTCCCTCGTGGGTCCCTGCCTCTAACTCTTCTCCATCTCATCAGTCACCTCCACCCCACAACAAGCAGGTGGTTCTTCATTGCCACACTGACTGCATTTGTGCCTTCACTTCCTACATTAACCTAGCCAGAATGTAGCTTTTCCTCTCATTATTTCTTCTTGTTTTCCTTCTCCTATCTCATCTCAGCACATTTTTCTGTTTTGTATTGCTGAGAAAACTGCCCTTTTCCTCAGAAAAGGGGAGAACACCTCTAGGGCTCTTTTTCCTCGTTGTTCTCCTTTGCGTCACTCAACCTCTTTTCCCTTTCTTTGGGATGCTGTCTCAGGATTAGGGAGGAAGGGTGATGAGCGAGATTGGGACATGAGAAAAAGAAGTGAAGAACACAAGACCTGCTTTGGGCAGCTGAACATGTGTATCTCCCTTCTCCCAGTCAGGTCCTATGAAAACGCTTCTATCAGCCCCTTTGCCACCTGCTGCTATAGGAGAGCAGCCAGTCTCACTCCCTTCATCAGAAGGCAGGAAAAGTGCTCATTGCTCTGAAATAGCAGTGTGGTCACACTCATCCTGTCAAAGGTCGAACGCCTGCTATACACTGTTATCTGTATGTGAATAAGACCGTAGGTTTAGGCAAATAAACATCTTTTCTCTGATACATGTTATCTACTTTGATCAAGTCATAGGATCCTAATTTGAGTAACTGAGTACAAGGATAATTAGCATTCATGCCAGCAGTAGTACATGTATTCAAATTAAATCAAATGTGAGTAATCTCTGGAATATTTTTTTAGCCCGCACAGATGAGAATCAATTAGCAGGCAATTTTAGAGAAAAACAAATTCTAGAGGCTATTCCTGCTTTACATGTTAAGAAGGCCCTGAGCTTCCATGAATAATGTTTTAAAGTGATGCAGAAAACTCAATTCCTCCTCTTGGTGCTGAGTGATGGAATGAAAGGTTTTGATCTAATCACTCTCCTACCTTCTTTTTTTCTCTGCTCATCCTGTGCCTTTTGGGTAGAAAGTCTGCCCTCCACACCAGGGGTGAAGAGTCATCACACAGCTCATTGCAGGCAACGGACACGGTTAAATTTACACCCGTTATGGTTCCTTGGATGTTGTTTGGGTTGATTTATAGCCCTTAGTGAGATTTTTGGGGGTAATGCTAGAGCTGCTTATTTTTGAAATCCCTGTGCATGCACTCCTGCGAGACTCTTCCAAGTAATATAACTCCACGTATTTTACTGCTGTTCTGGCACAGGGTTGGGGAAAATGTGGGCACAGGTACTGCAGCTGAACAGCGAAGGCAGTCAGTGTATGAACACCAGGTAGGATCATTTCCAAATCAGGTTTCAGTTTGCAGCCCGACCATGTGGTGGTCATCTCCAGGATGGCCAGGGTGCAAGGCCGAACTGCTCTGTGCCACTCCAGGGCAGCAGCAATTAAAGACACACTCACACCCAAATGCTGGGCCCCTGACCCTGATCTGTCTGCCCTGAAGGCCACCTCCTGCCCCACAGGGCTTCTTCATGAGACACCAGGCCTGGGATGGTCTTCTCTGAAGCTTTGCCCAGCTTTGAGGCAGAAACAGGACTGGCATCTCCTTCACTTAGAGTAACCAGTTGTTTCATGCACGTACCAAGGAGTGCCTCAGGACCCAAACCAAAGAATACATTAATTAAATGGAAAGATCCTAAAGCAAGTGTGTTAGAGTTTTGTGAGTCCTATCCATTTATTCCCTTATAATATGAAGCTCTAATGTTACAATAATACGACATTCTATAAAATGATAATATTAAGTTAACGCATTAAAATTGTCATCTTTTAGGCAATGTTTCCACTAAGTGATTTTACAGGAAGTTCTCCTCACCCAGTCTTTGATGAAAACCTGTATGTGCCAATGATGCTGACATCAGGAAAGAGTGGACACAAGCAAGCTGAGGACAGTGTTTAGTATTGCTCTGGTTCAGATGAAGGACAGCACATCTCCTGCATCAGGGTCTCCTCTGCCTGGTGTTCCCTTGCTGTGTTCAGCCCACCTCAAGGGAGCAAGCACTGGCTTTGCAGGTCTCAGACAACTTTAGGGCCTTTTCCTTGATTTTTCTTAGAGGGAAACAGTCAAACTCTGTTCTGCACACCTCTATTAACTGCTTTAAGAGAGACTGACATCTTCAAAAGAAACCCATAAAACATGCAAGCAAACATGAATTATTTAAAAGCAGCTGTTGCTGTAATGACTGTATGCAAAGAATAACAGAGCCACAAATCCTAAGCACCACATCCTGCAAAAAAAAGTCTGTGTGAATGTAAGCCTAAGACCTCATTAACCTACTACGACTAAGTACAGCTAAGCATTGTGCTGGCATGGGCCAATGCTTTTAACTGTTTGCAGTCCCAAACTCAGCTTTTCCCCTTACTTCTCTCTGTTTGGTCCAGCCCTGGCAATTTTGCCACTGAGAGCCAGACTGGCTCATAACAGTTGGATCAGCTCAATTTTCTGAGTACCTGAGAAAACTGTTACCACATGCTCTGAGTCCCAGTCATTAGACAACAGCAATTTTGGATATATTTGGGCTAACAGTGAGAAAATACCGTGTCAGTGATGGCTTGTACTAATTAAATCCACCGCCCTAGAATTAGGCCATATGCGATATTGATTAATTCAGTCACAGGGTTTCCCTCTGTGGATGTAACGATAATGCAGACACAGTGAGCTGAGTGGTTCTCAGGGGTGTATCGGAGCAAAATGCACAGGAGACACACACCATCAAAAGTAAGAAAACAGAAAAAAAGCACTAGGCAAAGCTCTAGAAGTACCATTTACATGATCCTGATGAAAGCTCTAGAAAGAAGCTTTTGGGTCCTGTTTTGAAAAAAAAAAGCCAAGACTCAAATCTGTTCAGTTTTGCATGCCCAAAGCACTGGAATTCGGGTAACTCCTCACTGAAAACCTGTAACTATTTCTGTTGCATTTCTGAATAAGCACTGAGGCTAAACAGTCAGTCAAGTAAGCAGAAGGGCTGGTCCCTATAAGGGTCCTGGGAGACACAATTTCTTGCATGGCCACCATACAAGCTGGAGTACAGTGTCACTGTCCCCAGGCACAGACATTTAGCACCCTGCTAGGCACAGGGTGTCATTAGCTCAGTTCTCTCTATGAAACCACAGAAGCTGCAGGTTCTTCAATAACTGAGTGCTGAGAAAAGCTCAGTGACCTTCAGAGGTTTGAATTTGCTCTGGTTTGCTCTGCAAAGGCAAGTGGAAATGTTGGAGCAATCATCCCCCATGCACTGCTCCGCTGAGCTGAGCTGAGCCCAGAGCACACAGCCTGCAGCAAATGCTGGCCTTGAAACTCTGCTTTTCATCCCATGCTAGGGCAAAAGTTGAGGTGTATCATATTGAAGGATATCAGAATAAATCGCTTCAGCATTTGCAGAATCTGGGTACTTTGTTCCGACATACTGAATTGATCTTGTCATTAGGTTCATTTGATATTTTCCACTGCTTCATGGGAACTTCAGGCCAGGATTGGTGATTACCTGACTGATCTCCATAAACAAGAGTTTGGAACAAATTCAGGGTGCTGTGACCTCCACAGCACACTGTGTAACACATACAGAAAGAAGCATGTGCTGTCTGAAGGGATGTAACCATTTTCTACAAATCCTGTCCCACAACAGAAAGGAAAGGGAAAGGGAAAGGGAAAGGGAAGGGAAGGGAAGGGAAGGGAAGGGAAGGGAAGGGAAGGGAAGGGAAGGGAAGGGAAGGGAAGGGAAGGGAAGGGAAGGGAAGGGAAGGGAAGGGAAGGGAAGGCAAGGGAAGGCAAGGGAAGGCAAGGGAAGGCAAGGGAAGGCAAGGGAAGGCAAGGGAAGGCAAGGGAAGGCAAGGGAAGGCAAGGGAAGGCAAGGAAAAACAAGCCAGGGCTTCTCAAACCCTGCAGACTTGAGACAATGCATGACACTTCCTAGAAAACTGTGAATGACTTCAAATCTATTAAAAAAAAAAAAGAAAATCCTGAAGAAAAAAAGGGTTTTTACACAAAAAAAAATCCCTTAAATGCCTTTCTCATCAAAGTTTTCTGGTCAACTCTAGTTTTGAACAACAACAACAACAGAGTATAATTGGAAGTTTAATTTTTTTAAGAGATTGTCATAGACTTAGCAGCTTGGACTCTTAAATAAGGTATGAAAGTTTTTCTGACAACAGAATATCAGCAGACATCTCTTGCTCTTGTTCAGATTTACTGAAATGAGCAGAAAACCTGAGTTACTGTTTTGAGATCCACTGCATTCCCATGAAAGACTCTGCTGGCTGCATAACCTAAGACGGACTGCATAACACACTCCAGAGCTTGAACAGCATCCAGAGAGAAAAAAGACCCCAAAACCACCAGGTCACAGGTATTCTGCTCTCCATTATGTGATGTAAAAGGGTCATTTATAAATAACTCCAAGGAGTTTTAATAAAGCCAGCTTGCAGAGGCACCCACAGGCACAGAGAAGGTTTCAAGAGCTTCCTCAAGGGGTTCTGACCCTGCGTTCATTCCTGTTCTGTCACTAAGGGTGGAAAGTGCTTGTTCAAATATGACATTCACAGAAATTACCATTTGGGTAAAACCTTAGTTTGGATGACCTCTACAAGATGAACTAATCAGACAATAGCTCTCTTTGATCCCAAATGCAAGCCCAGGGGATGGTTTCGAGCTTGACACCTCTGTGGTGGCACCCTACCCACCACCTCCTCAAAGCAAAGCCATCCTCCCAGCCCGCTTTCAGCTCACTGTCGGCCACCAGGCAGTTCCAGCTCTCGCCGTAGCAAACAGCCTCACCTGCATCCTGTGAGATGAGACCGTCGGGCAGCCCTGCCTTCCACCCAGCTGATGCTGTGGCTTCCATCCACCTTCCTTTTTTCTTTGAAGGCAACAATTCACCTCAGCTTTGAATCCCGACTTTAAATCAAGATAAATATTTGTCTTTTCTTAGCCTTTTAAGATATTCTAATCTATTCCTTTCTGACAGCCAGATATAGGTAGAATTACCACTAATGGGTTTCAACACATTAAGTTTTATGACTTGGTGGCTGACATTTTATATAATATAGGTTTTCATTTATGTACATCCTATTTGTCTCAATTCCCAAACCTCAAATTTATTAGCAAAGAAGAGTTGGAAGAGCTGATGTAAGGACCAGTATTTAAAATATATTTGTCAGCCAAAATGAATTTGTGACATAAAGTGCTTCTATGTGGGTTTCATAAAAAAAGCCTTATTGAAAAGCTTTTTTTACAGTAGTTGTGCAATTACCCTGCTGACATATATGTACACAAACATATATTTATATCAAACAAGTACTGAGGACTCATTTATCATGTATGGAAATAAAATTTACTTTAACTGAATGTATATTTTTCCAAAGTTACAGATTGTTCCAGTGGCCAGAAGACTAAAGTAAACAAAATGGAGACCCATGTTTCATTGTTTGCTTGTTGAAGCCGTTTATTATAATACTGCCTCTTACTAAACACAGTTTGAAATCCCATTGTCCTCTCAGACAGGGGTGTCAAACTCATTTTCACCAGCCTCGCCATTGCCTTCAAAAGGCAGAATGTAATTTTAGGACTGTATAAATGTAACTATTATTTCCAATAGCTCACTGACATGTTAAGGGCAGCCTCCAGATCTTTGCTAACCTCTGTAACACCTGCTGAAGGCCATGGGGCTTAAATGATGCAGCCAACAGCAGAATGTAAAGCATTTTGCTGGATGGTATTTTTAGAAATTACATGATTCAGTAGAAGAAGTCAATCAGTAAAGACTGTCTGACATCCTTCTAGTGCTGCTTGGGGTGTGCAGCAAAAGGGGAGAGCCACAAGGGAGGTATAAAATATCCAGCAATGAATGGCAGTGCCTCATACACTGAAGACATCATGGGCAGTGTTGTCACCAGAGCACAGGAAAGGGAAGAGGTGAAAACTGACTATTCTCCCAGGCCTGGCTCTGTGGAGATCCTGCAGTGAATGTTGTACGGGCAGACAGAGCCCTGGCTGCGTGTGGGACCCACCTGCTGTGGTGAGACACAGCGAGCTCCTCTGCCCAGGCTGCGCTGCTGCAATTGCAGGTTCCAGGGGAGGCTGTAGGTAGCTGGTCTTCCCATGTAGGGCAGGCTGAGAGATGAAGGAAAGGGTGGATGAGCTCCAGCTTTGTCACTGCTGTGCTCCAAAGATGCTGCTGTGAGCACCAGGTAAAGCCAGGCTGATGCAGGCTCCAGCCTGAGCACAATGACCATGGGGTTGTCCAGTCCTTTTGGCACTCCCAAATTACGACAGACACCTGGTGTTCTGAGCTGGTTATTCTTTGGCACAGCAGAGAGCAAACTGGGCTTATTTCCTGGGAAAAGGATGTTAAAAGGAATTCCACTGGGTATGAGGAATATTCTCCCAGTTTTGTAGAGAAATTATACCACTGCAGCATTCAAAGGTACCGGGTGCAGAGGATTTATTACAGACAAAATAGTAACTGTGTATTGGTCATTGCAGGCTGCAAAACTCCCACCTTTTCATTGTGTTTTGTAGCCCTGAGCTCTGCCTCCTCCTATCAAGCTGTTCCAATTTGACTGTGTTCACCAGGCATTTATAATTCTTCCTTCACAGTAACAAATCCTGATTTGTCAGGCCAAATCCTAAATGCATTCAGTATTTGCATCAGGCAAGGGACTGGTTATTAAAAATACAGAGGGTAGATTTGCAAAGGGGCTGCCAAGTGCCCAAGGTGGCTGAGTGTTGCTAAGCAAGAAAATACCACGGTTTGATTTTTTCAGAGCATTCCGTGCAGCAGGGACTGGTGAAAACACTGATGCTCAGGGGACCTGGGGTGCTTCTTTGCATCATCCCTGTCAGCCGATGGTACAACTGCCTCCTCTGTGGAAACAAAATGTAATAAAATATGCTGATATCTCAATGCAAATTAAAAACTGGCAAAAATGGCAAGCAGGAGGAGCGGGAGAATACACCTGAGGTGCTCTGTTCATTTTCAGTTTCACAGGTAGCCTTGGTTTAAATAAGATGTCTGTGCCAATGTCAAGGGCACACCAGCCTAGTTGGGGTGGGGTGATGACTGGGGTCCCCTCAGGCTTCCTGCTAAATGTCTGTTTGGATGTTACGTTCAATAGGCCAAAAAACAAGCTTTGAGGGGGAAGAAGAGCATTCAGAAAGAAAGGAAGAAATAGAGATGACTGTTTTGGCAGGGTAGTCAAATATAAGACTGCATGGAAAAAAGTTTCTAACAGTCTTCGTTACGCAATACGTATTCCGAGAGCCAAGTTGTGTGAAAGTTTGAAGTGTTTTAGGAAGAACTGACAGACTTGCAATTATCCCTGCAAGACTGGTGAAATACCTAGCGCTTTGCAGCATGCCTCTGAAGAAAACCCACCAGGTTAATTCATCCCTGTTGTTTTTACAGAGTGTTTACCTGTGTCTGTCTGGCAGGCCTGATCAACAAACATGGACGAATAATAAGAGAAATAAAAAATCGTTATGTTCTTCAGCCTGTGAATAAATCTCCTTTTTTATCTTCCTTATTCATGAAGAAAATAATTTGTGACACTTTCCCAGCAAAGATTATAATGTTTATTATTCAGTAGCTTATTGTTTAAAATCCCTGCTTCTTGTTTCTAGGAAAAACAAACTGTCATTATTTTCTATCCAATAACCTCTTAAAGCAAGTAATCTAAACTCAGGCTTTACCCTGGTTTTGTTTGAAATCAGACCACAGTTTTGGATCAGTTCTGGACTAGTGCTGCCTGGGAAGAATGCTGCTGCTCCAAAACGCAGGTGGTGGGGAGAGGGCTGAGGCACAAGGCGTGTTCTGGAAACAAAGGCCAGGGGTGCTGCAGGCCAGGGGTGCTGCAGGCTGGGCTCACCAGGTCTTGCTGTCACCACTGGTGATCTCAGGGGCAGTTCTGCTCCCAGAGAAGTCAACAACAACATGAGCTCACTGTAAGGGCAGTGATACAGCATCGAGTAGTAAAGGATTCAGGGATTATGGTATGATTTTGTCTGGGGAGCTTTACATGCCTGGGAGCACATATAGCTTGTAGCAGTATGCTGAATTACACGTGGATGTTTTATATTGGCTTTGAAATTATCTTGAAAATAATCAGAAGTTTGCAAAGTCATTTGAAGCTGTTTGTCTCCTCCTTAATAATTTTTTAAATGTATTTGATAATTTCAGTAGGAAGAGAGCTCTTATGCAACATTTAGATATGTATTTCTTGAATAATTAATTGTACCCTGAAGGGGATGACTCAGTTAGCTCAAACATGATTTGTATTTGTCTAAATAAGGCTATTTCTGTTTGTGCAGAAGTCTTTCTAAGAGAAATATTACAAAGAGTGCTTTAAAAAATAAATTCTAAAAAGAAAGAATTAAAGTAGTCTTGCAACATTACTCACAGTGCCTGAGAGCAAAAGCCCAATATCTGCTATGGATCACCACATCTGTTCTTTCCTTTGGTCTCCCAGTTACTGTGAGAGAGGATATAAATGACTCTCTGCTGCAGAGAGATGCTTTGTGGCTACAGTGATACAGCCAGAACTTCGCTAAACATTTCTCAACAGGAAAGCTGGGCAACTGCAGCCTGTCCCCTGCAAGTGGGCCTCACACCTTCCTTTAGATCAAAAGATCCAGCAGCTTCTTGGCCAGTAGAGAGGAAAACGTCGGGTCTATACACTGCTCGTCTGGGTACATAAGTACTCAACCCAAAACTGAAGATCTCAACAGCAACCTGTGCACCACTGCTGCTCCATGTAGTCCAGTGGCTCCAGGTAGCACAGAGGGCTTCTGCTTAAAGCTTAGAGGTGGGCACCCAGGCTCCTTCTCAGATGGCTTCCCATCTTGTAGGTAGCGATGTCACCACCACGTGCCTGGGTAACAGAAAGCTTGGTGTTCTGGATGGGTTGAACATATTCTATCACCATCAGTAGGTCCAGGAACATCTTGTCTGTAAAGCCCAGTGGAGGCCTAAAAGCCTAACATTGCCACGCCATCACGACTGATCATTATTCTGGCTCTTCTCACTAACGGCTACTCGAGTATCTGAGTAGTTCAGTCAAAAATAGCTGCAGTTCTGGAGTCTAAAGCATTGAGCTTTAATGCCTGGATCCCTTTGGGGTATTTCATCACAAGTGAAGGGGGCGCTTTAGAAAGGGATTTGGCCAAGAAAAGCATTAGGAACACCTGAGAAAATTACACAGGACAGTAAAAATCATTAACCGTACGCTCCCCTATATTGAACCATTATTTCCGAGTCCAGTGATAGTGTGATGTAAATATAGGATCTTAATGGTGGTGACTCAGTTCCTCAGAGCTATTAACACTGAGGTTTGAGAGAATAACAGGTCTTTGAAATAGGTTTTATGAATATACATATGTAATTTGAAGTACACGTATCTATAATTCTCTGTGATCACATGCTCCACAGGTACTGCTACTGAAGTCTGGAGTTTTATTTATTTGCAGGTGGGAGAGGAGAGTATATCATGGTTACCTAGAAATCTGCAGTTAATAACTAATTTTTCACTACTCAGGAGGATTTAATGGACAAGAGGGCAGTTTTCTGAGGGTCAGGGACACTGCAGAAAACAATATTCATATCTCACAAGTTGAAACAGCTTAAGATTGTCTTCTCCAAGCTATCACCCATAGGTCAGATCCCTGAGAACTCACTAAAACCCGTATTTATATTGCCTCTTCAAATAATTCCAGTGAAAAAATTTCCTCTGATCAGCCCAGCCTGTGAATTCCTCTTCCTTGAAACCAGCAACAATAATCTCTCTGAGGGCTGAGGCAGAGCCATGGGAAGCCAACATCAGGGAGCAGCAAATTCTCGCTTGCTGGTCCTGGTGTGCTCTGCACTTGGTGGTGGGGCTGCATTGAGCTGCTCGGCTGCTCCTGAAGTGCTTTGAAGATAGAAACTGGTTCTTCAGTCCTATTGGGGCAATCACTGGAGAAATATATATATATATATATATATATATATATATATATATATATATATATAGTTGGTTTTTTGTTTGGTTGTTGTTTTGGGTTTTTTTTCAGTATGGAAGCAATTTCTTGTGAACATTAATGGAAATATCTGCCCGTACTAACCCCTTAGATGCTTTGAGCCCTCTGCTTAGCCTCAGCAGCAAACACTTTTCTTCCATTCTTTGCACTGGTAAAGAGACTCTGAGTGGAGAAGCCTCAATCTCACCAGCAAATAACTGGCACAACAAAGCATGTGCTGTTAGGAGCAGATCACCTGTGTGCTGGCAGGAGGAGACCACTTCACACCAAGCGAGCGTCAGGGAAGCCACAGAGCAAGTGAGGAGCTGGAGGAACTGACCCATCTTCCCAGCGCCTCCAGTGTGACCCTTCCCATGTCTGAGCAAGGTAACCCCCGAGAGAGCTTCAATAAACCTCTTATGTTAAATGCTGGTAATGACCGCTGCAAGGGGGCAAAGGGTTAATTGAAAACAGACTCTCCTTCACAAGCAGAAGATTTAAAAGCTGCAATTCACAGCGGTAACTGCCCAATTAATTTTGAGCGGGATGAGGGCAGCAGGAGGAACGTGCCGCATAACTCATCGTTGATACTGGGGGACTGATGTGCAGATCTGGAGAGCTGAGTACAGTGACAGGGTGGCTGACAGCAAAACCAAGCAGGGACATGAGGTAACTGGAGAGACGCGATCAGCAGTGATGTGAGGTAAGCGATGCAGACAGCCTGGGCAGCTTCCTACAGGGAAATGAGCTGCAGATAACCCATCCTGCAGAAAGGTCCTGGTGTGGGGCGCTGGGGCATCGAGGAGCTCGTGTGGCTTCACAGCTCCCAGCACTGCCGGCACCAGCCTTGTGGGGAAGAGAACTCCTGGGGGGCACTCTGGGAATCCTGAGGGGGACTTGCTCTGCACAGCTGTGTAGGTGGGGTGAAGCCTGGGGGTCAGGGACTCTCAGAGGTTTCATGCTGCTGCTGACAGAATCTCTAAAAAGCAGGAGCGTTTTGTATAAATGCTACACCTCAATCTCTTTGACATTTTCCCCTTGGTGCTAATTATTCTTAGCAGCTTCTCACCATGCAGCAAATGCCTGGCAACTGTGACAGTTATTAAAAACCTGTAAACAGGCTCTGGAGGAAAGTGCTTAGAGTCACCTTGCCAGGTTAAAGAGAACCTGTCAAATAAGTAAAAATAAATTGGATCTGAGCCCATGTTAGGCAGCTTCAGAGACTTCTCAGAGGCAGAGGCTCAGGGCAGATCTTATCAATAAGTACCTGACGGAAAGGTGTAGATTAAACAGAGCCAAAGTCTTCTCAGTGATGCCCAGTGACAGGAGAAGAGGCAATGGGCACAAACTGAAACACAGGAAAGTCCAATTAAACATAGGACAACCCTTTTATACTGCGAGGATGATCAACACTGGCACAGGTTGGCCCAAGAGGTGGTGGGTCTATGTTCCTGGAGATACTAAAAAGCCCTCTGGACACAGTCCTAGGCAGCCTGCTGTAGGTGGCCCTGCTTGGACAGGGGGGCTTGACCAGGGGATCTCCAGAGGCACCTGAGCTATTCTGTGATTCTGAATGTCTGTGGGAATGTGCTGTTTTCTTGAGAAACAGCTCTGACAGGCACGCCCAGAGGGCAGTAAAATATGAGGGGTCTGCTCACCCAGAAGCAGCCAGTATAGCATTGGCTCGAGTCCTCTCAGGGACTGAGTGTGATTAATACTGATGGGAGACAATGAATTTCTCACCTGGAGTATTTCAGCCCAGCTAGATCTGAGCTCTGTCATCTTCTTGTTCTCAAGCCAAGAGAAATGGCATGGCTCTGTTCACAGTCCAGCATCAAATGGACTTTGCAGGAGGCATGGAGCTACAGTTTCTGCCACGCACAACTGAAAATTATAGACAAGACCAAGAAACTTTACTGCTTGGAGCTTCAGCTTTCAAGTAACAATTCCCTGAGAGCACATTCTGGGTGATGGTAACATTGTACTGGCTCAAGGCTTGTGCTTCCACACAGCTACTTCCCTCATCTTTCTGCCAGTTTTCTGTGGTTTTACTAATAAATTACTAACTTCAGAGCCAAGTGGCAGCAGGAATTGCTGTGTATCAGAGGACATCACAAATCCTGGGGGAACGATATCACTTCTGAGTTACTGGAGTTGTCTGAATGATAATTTAGATTTATGGGCCCATGTGCTGTCCAGACCAGGAGCTGGTGGACTTATTGCTCCACAGGTTATCTGCAGTAAGTGCACAGGTCCTGTGGTGCACCCAGGACCTCAGTCTTCATGGTGAGATGTCAGGGGAAACGGAACAGGTGATGTGAACATGTAGTTTGAAGGAAACTGTCATAAACACAGGAAAAGCTTCAGATATCTGAAGGGGTATCCTACCAATGAAGAAGTTTACTATAGATGATCTGCTATAATTTGTAATATGTCCAGCATATTATTTTAATCTGTACCTTTCATAAGTAGCTGTGGCAGTAAGACATCCAGAAACTCAAAGGAAATGGCTGTGACAGACTTAGGCCATGCTGAGGTGGGGCATTGTTCAGGAAAAACTGTAACTAGGGCCCACAAAAAAAACACGAGAACTGTGGGATGTGGAGATCTTTAAAAAGTCTTTCCTGGACGGTTATCTGTGGAAATCATCCACAAAGAACAGACTTCCTCAGCCCTAGCAGACAGCACAAAATAACGGAGATGAAAGTCCCATAAAGGAGACCTGGACTTCCCAAGTGGTGGGAAGAACACAGGGTCTTTTAGGCAGCCATGGGTGGCCACCAGGCCTCTGCCAGCTGCTCGCCAACCATGAATGCATTTCATTCAGCTCCTGCACCGTGAAGGAGGACAGGTTTGGATGGTGCTCTGTGAGCAACTTGGGTGGGAGGGGAAGGGGCTTTGGGTTTCTCTTGCCACATTAGGAAGATGGGAAACAGAATTGTTTTGTCCAGGTAGAAGCATGCTGAGTTATGGTGCTCTGCCTGAGGACCCTGGAAGTCAGCCACATGAGGGAGAGACATAAATTACTCCTCCGAAACACAGGATTTGGAAAGACCCCAAGTTCAGCCCTGCCTTCCACAGATTTCTAGTTAGACTTTGGAGCAGACTGACCTCAAATCAATTTGTCCTCAAACATGATTCCCAGGAGATCTTGGGAAAAGAGAAGCGGCATGACTGGCTTTGGAGGCACTTCGAGCAGCCTGTTGTGGCAGCCCTTCCCAGGGCCGGTCTCACTTTCTGGGAATCTAACAGAATGGTGCCTTGGGCCTCTGGCTGAGACATATTCTAATTCCAGCCACGATAACAGAAGTCCTGAACCATGACAAATTAAGGAACTGAAAACAAAGTCATTTGCACTCCTCCCTCCAGGCAGCAGTCATTAAAGTGGTGTTAGGGCAAAGTTTTCCCACACAGAAAGTTACCCTGCTGCAAAAGTTTTCCTGCAAAAAAAGAAAGTTGCCCTGGTAGCAAGCTGCCCGACTCCTGCTCACTTTCCTTCTCACACAGGAAGAGAAAAGGGTCAGTTCCTTAGTGGTCTCTCCATCACTGGGCCTTCTGCAGATGTAGGGAAAGCAAAATGGATTCACAGCCCTCATTCTCATTTGTAATCACACATGGGACTCAAATACTTCAACTCTCATCATTTACATGTCCTGCTATATTGAAGGCATCTGTATTTCAATAGTGCTTTTTGGCTCCTGAAAACAGATTAACCAACCAGTCAAATTATCAAAAGAATGTAATGAAAGAAATATCTTAATATATGGTAATTTTCTGTGCTATAAACATTAAAAACAGTAATTAATGACTCCCGGATTTTCATACCATAATTCTGGAATGTCCCAGAAAAGGGAACTTCAACCAGTCGGTCACCTTTGCAGCCCTGTTTTAATTTGACTGTTACAAAAGTGAGTTGTGAATTCCCCTTCTTTTGCTTTGCTTTAACATTTCACCATCTATAATCCCCTTGATTTTCCTTAGAAGCATTAGTACTGTTCAGGCTCATTAACACACAATTTTGTCTTTAGGTTTCAGATATTAACAGCCTTGATGAGTCTACTAAAACTATATTTAATATTGTTTTCAGAAACTCTCTGGGATCCTCTGCTTGAATTTTTTAGCTCATGGAATAAAAGCTCACTTTCGTCATGTTGCTGCTAGGGTTGCAAAGCATTAGTTATGTCTCAAAGGTCAGAGTTTTGGGGGCAGACTATTTGAGTAAATTCATTGCTTTCAAAACTATGGAGATGAGAATCAGAAGTCTAATGCTTACTAAAATCTCCAGAATCCTTGCAGTAAAACCCAGAGTTAACGGCAAGAGAAAGGATGGACTTGAGCACAGCTCCTACCGCATTTCTCAGACCAGAAGCAGAAGTCCCAAGTAAGCGAGCAGTGAATGAGACGATGGCTCCCAACCTCTAAATAAGACGGAAGCCTCCATGGACCTAAAGCGAGTCATCTTTGCCCAACCTATTCCTCACTCCACAGAGCCCAAGGAGATGTAAAGTATCACTAGTTTGAAGTAGGTAGTGATTGGACTATGTTGCAAGACATTTGGAGAACTTGGTAATGACGTACTTTGTGACAGCACCAAGATTTCCAATCATATGAGATGTCTACTACAAAAACATTTTTTGTTTGCACAAAACTAGACACCTGAAAATTAACCTAACCTGGGGAAGCATGTCGGGACAGAATATGACAAAACAAAAAATGTTTAAGCTGCCTTTTAGCACAACTGACCATAGAATACTATTCAGGTGATAAAATCATGACATGGATGCTTAAACAATCCTGTACTCAGTGTGCAAAGAGGAAGAAGGCACAAAAGGTTAAAGCGGAATGCTTTTATTCAGCTTTCAGCTCTCACAGTTCTAAACAGCAAACATGATTAACAATTTACCCATGGTACTGGAGACCACAGTCCTAGTATCAGTACAATGTCTACTGTTTAAGGCACTGATAGTGGGAAGAAAAAATAAAAAAGACATAACATGGATTGCTCTTATTTGGTTATAATTTGAATCTATTATATGTGCTTGCTACTCAAATGCTTAAAATTCCACAAGCTACATTCAACAACAAAAGTTTATACAACTTCAGTTCCTACTGAAACAGGAATCAACGGCTCCCCTACTTCAACTTAAGAGCAAGTATTGCATCACTTTTGGAACGGAATCAATTTTTAACTTAGTAAAAGAAAACAAAACACAAATTGCACCAGCAATATGGCTTTAAGACCCTGTATTTGGTTACAATATAGCAAGTGAAGTTAAATAACAGCATACAAGTGCCATATACTGTCATCTTAAAAGGAGCAGTTCTACAGTATCAAAATTAGTTTAGAACATCCTAAAGCCAGTTTTTGTACAAACATTTTTACAAAACTGAATTACTCAAAGAAAAAAAACAAGAACATTTTAAATATGAATCACTCTTTACATGTTGTATGCATAAAATTACTTATCTTGATGATATAAATTAGGAATACTACAAACTTTTTAAAGCTGGCATCCATCTACTATTGAAATGCACACATCAGGAATACTGAAGTGTTAGTTCTGCAAAAATCCTTAAGAGTCACATTTCTAGTTGCCAAATAGATACACAGTGACTTAGGTTTCTAAAAGAGCCACAGTGACCTCCCGTGGCCATGTAAGAAATCCCTGTCCTTAACCTTTTTTCTCATTTTTAACATGACATTCCTCACAAATGCTAATAAACTTACAAGGTACAACAGTGGTTCATGCCTTGTCCACCAGTCCCAGCAAACAACAATATTTCTAATTGCAATGAGTATAAAGGAACACAGCCTTCACAGAAACCAGCTCCTGGCCACAGGAACAAAATCATGTCTCCTCTCTGAGTTATCAAGAATCTGGTCCAGAACAGTTTAGAGAACTGTTGTCTGCAGGTCAATGAGAGACGATGGTCAACAGACATTCAACACACATTCAGTATTAGGCTCCCAAACACACAGCTTCAGCTTTTCGCAGAACAAAGGAAGGAAATTTAAATTGATGCTGTCTGACTCAAAATCCAAACCAGAACACAGATGAAGCTGTATGAGACATTTTAAATGTGTGTCAAGTTCATTGGCAGAAAAAAAATCCCCAAACATCTTAAAAAGAAACCAAGTGTAAAAAAAGAATCCAAAAGTCAATTAGGTGTTGCCTTCCATTGCTCTGAAGGAATGTAACCAACAGGAACAAAACATTGTCTTCTATGTCATGAACAGAAGAACAACGTGAGAACAACATAAAAATCACAGTAGTGACTCTCTCTCATCTGCAGTACATTAATCAACACTTACATCCTTCAACTGCTTATAAATCCTCTCTGTTATATCCAACTTTCTTTCCACCAAGTGACTCTTCCGTGTTTGGTGCCAGCCATGTGAAATACACCTTCACTGGATCAATATTCCAATGCTTGTGAAATGATACTGGGATTTGGTGAGAAAGGTAGCCTTTTGGGTAGTCCATTGGTCTTGCCTAAAATGGAAGAATAAACCAAAACCACAAGTACTGAGTGAGGAGGAATAATTTTAGAACAAGAAAGCATCGCTGTTCAGTGGCCTCTGTATCATAACAAAGCAACGTGGTACTGACAAAATACATGAGATGATAGCAAAGGGCGTTTTTACATCATTCTGCTAAATGAACTGATAGGCGTTAGTTTAGCTCGTCAACTCATGCTGCAGTCATCATGCTAAGAAGTACACAGATATTCAATATGCTCTATTTCTCAGGATTAAATGGTCACCATTTATGAAAGCAAGTGATAAACAGTGTAGTTTGTATTGCATCTTTTCAAATATAAAGCTTTGGTTCAATAATGACACAATGATTTTAAGTAATATTCTCTCGCTCCTCCTCTAAAACAGAGTTGCCAGCGCTGCCAGTGTGATTGTCAGATCCTAATAATGCCAGAAGCAGCTGAAATACACGAAGTTTTATGATGGAGAAACACTACCAAAGGTGGGAAATATTGTGGTGCTGGAAAATTGCATTGCTCTTCTTTGTCAGGTTATATCAAAAGAGACAGAATTAACACCACAGCTATACGATGCAGCTGACTTCCTAATGCACCAAGCACGTTTAATTTCCTGACAGTTCAATGGCCTGTAAGTGCATCATCATATAAAAAAGCCACACCTGCAGTGGTCCCTGGTAAAATAACTAGATTTTGCCATTGTAAATAGAGTTTCTGTAAAGAGAAATGTATGAAAGGCACACTTTTTTTTTTCCTAGATGTAAAACATGGGAAGAAAATTGAGTGGTTTGGATTCTGAACCACTGATTTGATGCTTAAGCTACTAACTGATTTAATACTGCACTCTTCACCTACTTACAGTGCTATTAATGAACCCTACACGCTGCATTCTTCATGCAGTTCCGTATACAAAACAGTCATAACCCTGGGCAACAACATTTGATATTAAGAAATCTGAATATGTGGTGGTGTTTTTTTAAAAATTTTGATACTTAAACCACCAAATGCTTATTTTTAAAAATTCCACCGGAGAAATCAAGAGGGAGCCTACCGCCCTCAACACTTTTTAAAAAAAAACTTCAATGAATATTTAGATTTCAAAAACCTGAAGAATTTACTTTGGATAGAGACAGTTTTTAGATATCTGAGACCAAAGATATTCACCATCTGAAAATCAATCAGCTTTATATTGAGCTACAGACAAAATTTTGCTGTTTTGATGATTCTAGAAGAATAAAATGTGCTCTAACAGCTAAAATTTTTATTACATTGCTTACTAAGAATCATACTGCTTTACAAGTAGTTGACCTTAAGATATAAATTCCCTGAATTTCTTCTTCCTTATGTTTTGTGGGTTCATTACTGACATTTTTGCCTTCTTTTTGTGCTAGAATTTGTACTTGGTTTTCTACAAAAGCCGAATACATTGCGATTGCCCAGATTTTGTATTTTATGACCATAACCCTGGCTGCTACTCAACATGGGAAGGTTCCTGTTCTCTTAAAGAGTCTCCTCATGTCAAAAGCCTCTGGAACAGGTTACAGAATATGTCTCTACCTCAGTATGCAGCAAACAGGAAACCAGTGTGAGTGAGCAAACGCTGTCACATCATGGACACTCTAAGGATGAGGATATCTGTGCTTTTGTTTCATAATAGATAATACAATTTTGGATTCATGTACTTCAGGGACCATTGTACATTACAGTATTTCAGTAGAGTCTTTAAAAAATAATTTTCTGATTGACAGAAAATCCAATTTTGGTTTTCTCATTTTTAAACTATTTGTTGCATAATAATGGAATTCACAGAATAAGCACACTCAATTTTTCTACAGTACTTTTCCCCTCCAGGTTAACTTTTGCTCAAGATATGTTAAATTAGAATTTGTTACAAGCAACAGTAAAGATGAATTACAATTCAAGTGTAATTTTCTATGTGGAAAAAAATCAAACTTCTAAGATTTCACTTTTAAAGTGCTTCAGTATCACATGCACAACCTTTAAGGATTTCAAGGAAGTGCTTTGTTCTGTTGTGTAAGGGCCCTTCCTACAAACCTGTAAAATGAGTTCTGTTCTTTCCAACTCTCATTCAATCAGGTGAGTTATTATTTTTTTTTTTTAAAAAAAACACACTGGTGCAAGCACAAAGTATTCAATAACTGTTAATTTTGTAAGATGCATTACTTGCTTTCTTTAATACTTACAATTAGAGGAATAAGCAATGATAAACAAAACAGGAAAGTAAACAGATCAATAATTTTTATATGGACAAGAAATTTAAATATTGAATAGTGCATTCTCAGCCTTCCCATTTCTCTAAATAGCAAATGTAATCAGAAAGAAAATCTTAATAGAGGAAAAACTGATAATTTAAATAGCAAACTTCCCCCCCTGCACTGACAGCTGCTTTGAATTACATGGCAATTTACTAATTTTCAAATAGCCTATTAATCTTAGTTCCTATCCAGATACACAAGGTCTTCCCAGTTTTTAAACTAGATTAACACCTTAAAAACATGGAACACCACACTGATTGAAATGCTGATTTAAAAAAAATGCACTATTTGGTAAAAATCGTAAGTGCTTCTTCTATTTAATACCACGGGAGGAAGGTTTTTATTCGGTTTACAAGGCAGCAAATCTCTCTGGGACTTAATGCATTGTGTTTTCCACTGTGACACTTACACTCGGATTGTTCAATATTCTGGAAGACACAAACAAGATTCAAATCTGTTCCAACTCACTTCTCCCATAATGTAGAACATACTCACAAGGAAATTATGCTTTGTAACCTCTTTTTCCCTTGTACTAGCATAAGGCAATTTGTCATATTTATACCATTCTTTAGAACCCCCCACAAAAGCAACAGTTCCAGGAATATTTTTACATCTTCACTAATGGGATATTTCTGAATAACAAACACTGAATCGATAGCAAAATTGGATATGTAGAGAAGATAAGTTTACAAAAAAATTTTACAGTCAGTGTTCCATTACCTGAATAAAATAGTATCGTGGTCTGGGTTTTTTTCTTTTCTTAGCACACATATCACAAATATTCAAAGTATGTGGCTCCTAATTCTATTAGTTTTTCAAAGTTCCCACCTCTGACTGCATTTTTTATAAAATGTAGTTACAGGATAACTGAAATATCTTATAAACTATTGAAGCACTGTAGTAATCCACGCTTTGAGAATATTCTTACTTCCTTGATCAAACTTGTTCTGGAGAGAAATAAAGTACAGCAGCAGTCTCCTGGCTATAGTTATTACATGTTGATAGGGTTTTGCAGTATTTATGAGTCCTGTGTATACTTAAAAGAATAAAATATATTTTAAATAACAGGAAAAATAACTCTCTGACCTGATGAAAGAGTGGACTATGTGTTATAGGGATTCCTAAGCCACTGAAACACATCCCCAGGACCATATCATCAGGTGCATCCATGCTGTAACACCGGCATTTACTAGCAAGTAGTTTCTGAACAGCTGTTCTGCTGAAAACCATCCTGAATGAAAAAGCAAATGAAAAGTGTAAGACAATAACTACTAGAGAAGCCAAATGACTGTAAATAATAAATATTGCTAAACAATATGAAACTGCAGGACAAAATGTAGCCCTCTGGTGCAACATGTCTGAAATTTCAGAATTGGAGAAGTCAGCACTCACAAGTAGTGCAAGAGGCATTTTCCGAAAGATAATTACTTCATATAATCAAAAATAATTGTACCAATTATGCCAATTGTTGCTATTCCAACAATTACTTGGCTAGCCACAATTTTTGCCACAGCTGACAATTCTTCTTTATTTTGCCCAGGACTTTAAAGGGATATTCTCTCCTATCTTACTCAAATGTATTGTCGTTAGTCACCCTGTAGCAATTAAATGAAAAGAACTCTAAACCTGAACTGTCATGTCTTGAATCCCCTGTTATACCGAGTTCCCTCCATAAGGAAAAAATGTTCCTTGAAGCCATTGCAAGGCCTTCTGTTCATTCTGACTGTCTTGCTCATCTAAATACCAACCAAAGCCTGGAGCTGTTAGATCATTATCACTTAAATAAGCCTTAAATAGACCAGAAACATGATGATATCTTAAATTCAACAGCTGAGGGAATATACTCTTGCCTAGTGTTCCATAGTTGCCTTTTCTGAAGCCACCCAGTCTCACCAGAATACAGGCTACTCTAGATACTACAAGTTATACTAATAAGATTCACACTCTGAAATCGCTACCTGGCTTCTTGAGTTCATTCACTATGTGACAATCCTTTGACACTGGGACATGGCAAAACTTCTACAGGTACTGAATGCTGAGGCAAAAAAACTGACCACGGAATATTGCCGTATTGAAGTTGTAAAATATTCTGTCACTATCACTGCAACTTTGAAAACTGCATGTATCGCAAGAATACATGTGCAATAGGAAGTTGTACACAACTTCCTGAAGTAGATGCAACTTCAATTGTATCTCAGTACTCAGATCAAACAGAGAAGGAAAAATAAGCTAGAGCCTTGGAAAAAAAAAAAATTACAACAAAAAATAGTTGGGACTTGTGACCAGCCACTGTTTCTACACAGAAGGTGTGACGTAAATTGCATACATTTGGGGAAAATACTTGCTAGTTGATTATCTGGACTGTATCCCTTTAGTTATATAGAATTCTTCACTTAGAGCAAACCTTCTCAGAATTAGGGTATGGAGCCAGATGGATGATGTGTGCCTCTATCTGCTCACACCCGAGAATGAAAATAACCCCAAACTTCCACATCTAGGTGGCAGAATAGAAACTAAGAGACAAACACAAAAACCATACAGAAGTATAAGACTGGTAACTCATAAACATAGCATCACCAGTAAAAAGTTTATTTCTTCACTCAAGCATAAACCCCACTTAAGTAAGATCTTATGCAACTATGCAAAAAAATGAGAAAGCCAGTCAACTGATTTTTACTTACTCATGAATGAATAAGAATCTAGTAAGTTGTTACAGCCAGAGAAAGACAGTAAGGACATTCAGATGTCCACACTACTTGCTTTAAACACACAAGATGGACAGATCAGAGTCTTCAAATGGTTCTTACTGCAATATGAGCCAACCTGAAAGTCCATATACTCATTAATTGAAATGAAATTTTACATACAATCATAGGAACTCTTGTGTTTCATCAACAATGATCTCTTTCTATGAGAAACTATTTTCCAAGACATCGATATCAAACTCTTTGCTCATCTACCTCTCCATAAATCATCATGTGAAGTTCAAAAACAAAAGGAGAATCATGATAATGTGCTTACTACACTTTGAGTCACACTGTAAGAGAGTCTCTGAACATGCAGAATGAATTCTATTAGATGGAATAAGGCTGCATGATGTGCACCTGGAGAACGTGTGGTGCTGATAACTGATAATACACACGCAGTGCACAGGACCAGTAGAGCCAGAATGACCACCATCCTCAGCACCAACTGCTTTGCTTTACAGTCTGCTCCCAACAGGCTGCACAACTTCTAACTCATTAGGACATTGGGGTCTTTGAGCGTCATTACATTTTAATCATACTAGGAAGTATCACTCCCTCTGTTGAAAGTGATTTGTGTTGTAATTCAAAATGTTTGCATTCAAAGCAGGGACTGCTGTAGATCTCAGTAGGAGTTTGAACAAATTACCCTCCTCCGCCAGTGATATAACTATATCCTCCTGTTCCCAAGCCGTAACCGTAACGCTCTCCAAGAAACACCGGTTCATTTGGGTCATAGCAGCTGAGTAATTTCCGGAGTCTGAAGATACTATAATATGAAAATCCAGTAAAAAAATAAGCATGTAGACATTCATCTTAAAACAGACATTGCTAGTCTAAATGGCATTCTAGCAAATAGCACAAAAATGATAACAGAAATTTAGCAGCTCTACATAAACAGAGATAGAAACTCTAAACAGATATTTATGATCAGTTATTTACTATGATATATGACTACTGAATTTGGCCAAAAGATTAACTGATTAGCTTAAAATATTTTTCTGGAGAAGCAGGCAAAGTTTCTCAGGAAAACTAAGTCTCACTGCGTAGAAAACATAAAATTATTTTTTTTCCAAACAATGGTAAGATCTTTGCAAACGATCTTCTCACCCCAGGAACTGAAAACAAAAAGGTAGATATGGTTACACAAATATTACAATTCTACAATTATAGCTTCTTCCAAATTATTTTTCTGTCACACGATTTATTGTAAAGTATTGTCTTAAAACATTTACTCTCATGTTCATGATCCTGCTGGTTGATCACTGGGCCTTATTTCACTCATACTGCAGTGCCAGTTTTCATGTTCATGGGATCTAATTCTTTGACAAAAGTAAGTCCCTGAACACTTCTGAGTGGCTCTGACAACTGACCCTACCCGGGGGCACCTTGCTTCAGGCACATTTATGTGAAGAATACATTTTAGAAAGTGTATTAGGAAATAACTAAACCAAATCAGCTCAGACACACCTACAGTGAAGAATCACAATGTGTAATCATAGAATCATTTTGGTCATATTCAGATGATATGATTACACAATAACACCAATATGTATAGCTTCTACCAAGTTAGAAGAACACATTGTTTTTAGTATCAATCAAGGAACACTGATGGAAAGTGACAATTTTTTTCCTTAAAGGAATACAAAGCTACTTAACTAATAAAACAGATGTATGCCTTAAACATAGAAGAGATGAATATTGCTAAAACTGCTATCAATATGAACAGTGGTAATTCCTGAAGTATTACAATGTATACCTTATCAATGTGTCATCATCCACTATGACTAACCAAGGGGTTCTGGGAGAGCTATGATTCAAAAACCTTTCCAAAATGGCAAAAGTTTTCCCACAGTGACCTAAAGGAAGAAAAATAAAAGAATATATACATTTAAATAAAAGGAAATTTTGTAATAAGGAGAATATGATAGAAAAATGTTCTATAAAATACATCAAGATATTTTCATAGTATTTCATAATGTACCAGGCAGGTCCATTACTTTTATATATATAAATATATATATATATATACACACACATATATATAAATATTTAAGTCTACATTAATCTACTGTACTGAACACCAGCAACTCCGTTCCTGATAACTTTGTCCAAGGAAGGGCCTTAACGTTTATCACAAGACTATAATGAAGCCGAGAGGTAAAACACCCTGTACTAGGAGTTGAGAAGTAAAATATCCTTGTTCAGAATGAGTATTAGAGCAAACTCAGCACAATTTGCTTAGTTTAGAACACCAGTAGCCCCCAGGTCCCACTGCTCCCCACAGCAACGCTCACAGGCTGAGCGTGGAAGGTCCCTTCCCCTGGTGTGACCAGAACCACTGAGCACATCATCTACGTGTCATCTCCATGTGCTCAGCAGCTCTGCTGCCTCCTGGAAACACTCACTGGTTGCACATATCCCACTGCACCCAGGCAAACCGAAATCCCTGCCTGTTTTCTTTCTGCATCTCACAGACCCTCTGGAGGACAAAAAAAAAGGGCAGCTGGAAATAATCCAGACATCTGAACAACTGACCTAGTGAGCCAGATAGAGCTAAGAGGCTTGGACACCTCTAATCCAGATGGCAATAACCTCTAGCAGAGACTAAAAGCCTAAGAATGATAGATCAAATGAAAGAAAAAACACTAAAGTTAATGAACTCACGGAAGCCATCATGTCCATACCCTTTTTTCTATTCAAACAAAAAGGATATTACTTTAAAACCACATTATTCATCATAAAAAGGTCTTCTAATCTTAACATTTAGTTTTTGTGTTACATCAAGACATACTAGGCACCAACATGTACTATAATACTTCAAAAACCATATGACGAATAGTTTATGCTCAGTAACCAGCTAGCACTGTCTGAGGTCTTCTGACATAAATCAATGACTCCTGCTACTATTGATGATATTACTCAAGATGGTCAATAACTCAAGAGTTACTACACCAAGTTTTGTCTCTTGGAGTGTTTCAGTGTACCATGCTTTCATACTCATAGCATTTGGGTTTCTACTACAAAGAACTTTCTACATACACGGGTCAACTGTATTCTCCATCCATTTCCTGTGTGGCAAAAGCATTTTTTTTTTACTTTAGGCAGCACAAATGTGCTATAGAAATAAAGAATTTCTAAATTATATGCTAAACATTAAATATATGTATCAACTCTAAAACATCCATCTGTAAACAGTTATTTGTACAAAACTGACAACAGTCAGTAGCTCACCTCTGTCCGTATTAGGTATGCCTAAATCTATAGTAGGAATGGCGGTGTCTGCATAGTCACTGTAGTATTCAAAAAGGGCAGCTTCTCTTTCCCAAGTCTGCTTTACAACTGGTACTGCAAAACAATCATTGACATTGAAACGTAAGTAACTTAGTTAAAATAAGCACCCGATCAAAGCGTTTATGCACCTTATTGATTGACATATTCCTTTGCATGGTAATGAAAATGCTGTTTCAAATACAGCACCATGGTTCTAAATGTTCATTCTTTTTTCTTTCCTACAATACATAGAGACAAAATATTTTACATTTTTATGAAAGCCAGTCAGGGAAATTTTACTTATCTAGCAATATATTCTTTTAACTTACTATAACTTCATTTTGCATTGAAAATGTGATGTTTACAGTTATGCTAACCAAAGTATGGTATTCATTACTTTTACACTTGCTGTGGTAGACTTTATAGCACACATCAGCCTGAACACTATCAGAGATCAATCATACTTCCAATACTGAAACTGTCACATTTTAAAACCAGCACATCCAACTGTACATCATGTAAAATATTCTGAATCAGAAACAGACCAAATGCACCTTTTGAAATATCACACATGTTGTAGACAGCATATCTGACAGCAATGTCATGTTAATGCTCAAAAGCATCTGTCGTCTGTGGAGACTCACTCACTCAAAAGGACATTTATAAATGTCATACAAGCAATTTTTATCCCGTGGAGAGTCTTTTCAAACCAAGACTGCTTACTGATTCTGTACAAGAACAATCCTTTTCTCATTAGTTTGCCATTTGACATAAACATTTAACATTCATCATACAAAATTCTAAGAATGATGCTATAAATGTTTAAATTATATCCAGAAGTGAGTAAATTATGGGTAATACAAAAAAGAGTCAAACATCCGTAAGGTGTTTGGAAAAGAATGATTAAAATCAATTATTTCTTCCATTTTAAAAAATAAATGGTCAGGATTTAGATGAGCTGGTGGAGAGCAGGATCTGCTGGTTGCGACTGTGTGGAGCTGGACTCCAGCAGGCTACTGATGGGTGAAAGCCTCATTAACGCGTCTCTCAGGCTCCACCCTTCATGCTCTGATGCCATCCAATGTATGAAACAGTGAAGTTCATGGACAGGTCTTCTGAATTTAGATCACAGAAAAACATCGTTCACAATAAGTAGGCTTCCTGCCTTCTCCAAAAGGTTCATTCATTCACATCATATTCTGGATGTCACGGCATCCATGAACCAGAAAAAAGGCTGTATCCCAACATATGTTTCTATGGCCCCCACACTCCTTTTCCAGCTGAAGCTCTGACTGAAGGGACAGCCCCTACATCAATAAACCATGCGTGAAGACCTACAAGTAACACAATGTCAGGTGAGTGTCATGAGTCTCTCTCCAGCTTGGAAACACTGGAGTAGGCAAATATTCCTGGGAGCATGAGTAGATCCCAGGGTGACTATGAGTCACAGATATGATATAGGTAAAAACATTCTTGTGTGTCATGCAAGGTATCTCCATAGGAAAGGCAAGCTTTGTGCAAAAGCCCTGGTGAGAACTCAACTGTACTGCTAGGGACCTGTCTCATTTCTCAGGTTCAAGAAAGAACAATCCCATCTGGGATGAAGGCAACGACTAAGCAGTTGACTAGGAGCATGGAGGGCGTATAGAAGGAGATGACTAGCAGGGGCAAGACAAAGGCTGAGAGAGCTGCCATTGCTTTCAAGAAAGACATCAAGGATGAAGGCTACTGAAGTGCAAGGAAAAAGATGGTCAAAACCACAAAACAACTTAAGAACTTATCTCAAAGAGGATGACCTGACCATGAACAGGCTAGCAGCACATGTCATAGAATCACAGAATGATTTTGGCTGGAAGAGACCCTTAAGATTATCAAGTCTTGCCAGGGCTCCTCTGGGCCATTTTGGCTAGGGGCCTGATGCTTCTGTTCCACGAAGGTGGCCCTCACGCCCCATATCTGAGGGGAAGAAGCTTTCTAGACTCTCAGGGTGGGCCCCAAGAGAGACCCTCAGGGTTTGCTTCTTGTCCTCTGTAGCATTGAGCATAGGCCCTTGTCATAGCTCCTCTGGGCCATCTTGGCGAGGTTCTCGTCTGCTGCTCTTGCACCTCCAAGACACTACTTGTGCGCTGATGCTCTTGGGCTCTCTTGCCCATTGCAAATTTGGAGTGGGAGCCAGTTCTGCTCTTCCCTGGGCTCCATTTCCCCAGATGTTCCTGCCTGTGCTTGGAAGGACTCCTGGCTGGCAGCAGTTTTCAGCTCTGCCTGCACAAATGTGCCTTCCATGTATCACTGACCAAGTAGCACAGAGGAGCAAGTTTTGGGAGACAAAAAGGATGTTTGTCACAGTGTGCCCTGGCAGTCAAGAGGGCCAACTGTGTCCTGGGTGCATCCAGCACAGCATAACCAGCCAGGCAGGGAGGTGATTGTCCCACTCTGCTCTGCACTGGTGCGGTCTCACCTGGGTGCATTTCTGGGCAACACAGGATAAAAAGGATATAAAGCTACTGGAGAGTGTCCAGAAGAGGGCTATAAAGTTGGTGAAGAGTTTGGAGTGGAAGCCATATGAAGAACGGCTGAAGTCACTTGGTTTGTTCAGCCTGGAGGAGATTGAGGGGAGACCTCATGGCGGTCTTACAGGGGAGGAGGAGAGGCAGGTGCTGATCTCTCCTCTCTGGTGACCAGTCACAGAACCTGAGGGAATGGCAGGAAGATGTGCCAGGGGAGGTTTAGGTTGGACATTAGGAAAAGGTTCTTCCCCCAGAGGGTGGTGGAGCACTGGAACAGGCTCCCCAGGGAGGTGTCACAGCCCTAAGCCTGACAGTGTTCAAGAGGAGACTGGACAGCACCCTCAGACACATGGTGTGAACTGTGGGGTTGTCATGTGCAGGGACAGGAGTTGGACTTGATCCTTGTGGGTCCTTACAACTCAGGACATTGTATGATTCTACTATCATTGTTTGTCTGCTTTATGTTGCCACCATCTATTAGGTCTCATTAGTAGTAGCGAGCTCTTTTAATGGAGGAAATATTTACAGAACTTCCCATTATTCCTATATAATTCTCAGACTTGTGAACAACTCATTTTAGCCCCTTGCTGGAATCATCCATCACCTAATGTGATGTTTCTGTCTACCTACTTGCTTACTTTCTCTGCTCTGATCATGCAGAGACTTGTAAGATTTATTATTCTTGACTGTCAGTTTGATAAGATTAAAACTAACTGAAAGGTGACTGTTGAGGTAGAGTATTAAGAACTCTGTGTACTAATGTAAAGGCTTTAATGGTTGGAAAAACTGTAATTTCACTTCTCTAGCATTGTGCAATGGATGATATTGCTTTTAAAAGTTTTAGACATTTAAAACTCCTCTCAAAGGGAATTATGTACAAAAAAATATGTTCATACAACATGACAGTGGAGTTTTGAAACAAAGCCAGGAATTTCACAATACATTAACTCTACCTCCTATGTACTAAAAAGTCACATTACATCATATAACAACTGCATAATCATGCATTAATTGACAGATGATACCATGAAAACTCCCCCCCCCAAAAAAAAAACAAACCTAAAAAACCAAGTAGGCAGGTAATTATTTTCTGGTTTTGTGGAAAGGTTCTTTTTAAAAAAAATGTTTCTCAGAAGAACAAAATCAGAAAGCTTTCAGAAAAAGAAATATCAAAGATACACAAAATACTTCCAACCTTCACCCGACGGAAGAGTCGCACCTGTAAAGGCTGTTTCACCTTTCTCCAGCCAAGGAGCTCAGCACCAGCAGGGTGCTCTGACATACAGAACTGTTTGCGATTAGGGACTGAGCCTCTCAGTTTCTTCAGTGGAGTGCCGCTTCTTTGTATAAAGAAGAAAAGTTCACTGAAGCAAGGACCCAAGTCTCATCTCAGCTAATTGGTCGAAAAAGGGGCCTATTACCTAAAATGTCTTTCTCTGTTCCTTGCTTGTTTTGAAGTGTCACCATCCAGACTAAAATCTATTGTGAACTGAATCCCACAATACTTAGTAATTTCTAACAACTCATATGTTCCAAAGAACAACTATGTGAAATTTCTGACTAGCTGTTCATGCATATATTTATCAATATGTATTAATACTTGTGATCACATGGAAGTTTTAATACTGCACTACAGAGATACTTATAAAGGGTCAGCTCTAAGCTCTTAATTATACTTTATTTGTGCTACTTCTAGAACCTCAATGCATGTTCACAGTCTTTAAATTTTCTTATGTAACCATATACAGTGTGTTTAAGGAGAACTGCATCTGAAGTATATTCTGAAGTAAAATGTAATAGCTTTTGCACATCGAATTCCAAGCCTTAATGTTGAACTAACATAGTTCTTTGGCATACAATAAAAATGACTTACCAGGTAAAAGGAGCTCTCTGAAGTTGGCACCCATTAATCTTTCAAAATCTTGAGTAAGATTATCCTCTATTGCATAACACTGGAAGCTGTGAGGAAAGTTCAAGAATTTTCCTCAGTCTTCAACAGGTGTTTCTTGAAGGATGTTCACATGATCTTTTTGATACCTCATGTTCTTTTCTGACTTTCAGGGCTTGGTAGGGGTTTTTTGGTTTTAATTTTGATGTAAGAAAATTAACATGGATCCAGAAAGGAGAACTCTTCAGTGAACTCCAATTACAGGACAGTCAATTTTGTTTTGTCAAAAGCTACTTCAAAGATAGCCTAATGATTAGGTCATTAAAATACTAGAAATGTGCCTTCATTGAGTGCAGTAGCATTAAGGAAAAAAAAATCCATAAACCTTATTGTGAGGAAAAAAAAAAGTAACTGGCAAATAGTCTAAATTCAGAAGTGACAGAATCTACAGTTCTTAGGAGACTTCATTAAGAACTGAGTTTTTATCTTCATCCTGTCCCCTGACAACAAGTGTGACAACTTTGGTACAGCTACTAGCCATTACTTCATTTTCTTTTTTTTTCCAATAAGAAATTTGCTTTAAATTAAGTTTATGAACAAATTAAGCCTAATGGTGACAATATTATGTATCTGGAGTATTCATGGACATACAAAATTCAAGCAAACTCCTGGAAATAAATCCATTCCCTAATTTCCTTATAAACAAAATGTCTAGAAGTAAACTAGAATGGACCAGTAGCTGGTATCAAGTAGGTACAGTGTCTTCTGTTGAATCAGCGGATTTGGAACTTTTCCTTCCAAGTTTTGTAGACACCAGATCTACCTCAGCTGAGTCTCACTGTATCAGCTGAAGCTGAGTGTCTCCACCATTATTTTCTGTGCCTCTGAGAAGGAAATTAGTACTCACTGGACATAACTTGTTCAGCTGTAATGGTTTTTTTTTTGGTTGTTGATTTGACCATGGGTATCATGGTCATATTTTCATAGTGACTGTCATTACTTGTTTAACACTCCAGTTTCCAGATGAAACCCGCTAGAGTGTCAGACACCTGGGGGACTCTTGATGTGGGCCATGGCCTGGGTAAAGTACTATACATGACCGGGTCCCTACAAGAGACAAAATTTCCCATTCTAAGCACTGTAAACCACCTGTGCAAATCCAATTGCACAGGGTGACCAGAGACAGAAGGAATATGGCAGCATAAGGTGTTCAAAATTCTACAGGAGGGAAGGGCAGGAGAAAAGGATGGAGGTGGGGAGAGAGCCTTCAGCTTAATTAGATTTCTAGATCAGCCACCAGACAGCTGCACCATTCTCACTGCTAGTACAAGGAACAGAACTGAACCAAAGGATATTAATAGCTGCTATATTAATTAATATTGCAACAACTCCAATTTGCAATAATATAAGCTAACTTCATGCATAATTTTAATTTAGGTATTCAATTTCAAGATTTTTGCCAAACAGCCACTAATGATGAAACATCAAGCGACCACAACTTTTCATCTTAAACACTTCACAGCTTTCATGTTTCCCAGTGGATTTTGCAAACACTTAGTCCCAAACAGCTGCAGAGACAGCATATATCAGCTCGGTTTTTAAATATTAATTTCATAAACTATATTGCGTAGAATGTAATACTACCTTGATTTACCAACAACTTACTTCTGTCTGCATGAAATTTCTGACATGTTTTTACAGCAACAAAGACATCTTCCTTTTTCACTGGCTCTCCCTATATGAACAGAACAAAAAAAAAAAAAAAGAAATTACAGGGCTTGCCTGTAACATGTTACAGTATTTGTATGTCCATGCATACAACAAAACAGAAAATGCCTTTTCTTGTGTAGCATATCAAGTAGAATAATGTATCAGTAATACAGTAGAAAGTACGTTCTTGTCTCTTGGAAAAAAAGGTCACCAGAAGTTTAAAATTCCTAAAATAACACTAGTTAAATACTTTTTCCATTGATCTAGTACTCTAACATGAGCTAAAACACATACCGTTAGGCAAGGAGAATGAGTAGTAGAGCTTGAGCTAAGAATGATTCATCTGAAAAATACTGGGTTTTAATATTTCTTTGAAATTAATCACTATGAGAACATGTTCAACTGTATAATACTTGGATAAAGAAACTTAAATGCTGCACAGTATAAATCTTTGAATTTTCTCAATTCTAAAAAAATCATTTAACATTTTCATTCGTTTTCCTTTTCAGCTCCTAGAATTTTGCTCTCCTGGCCTCTAGCAGCAGTTAACCCATAATATCATAAATGTATTCTCCTAGATGTAGAAGAGATGGGTTGTAATTTAATGCACGAAATACTGTATTACATTTTATTTTTAGCCTCAACAATTTTAAATTCCCATCTGCGAAAAAAGATTATCTATACTACAGTATCTCAGAGAACTGTAAGGAAAAATACTTTATAGATCACGAGCTGCTCAAACACTGTAGTAAAAAGACTCATTAGAGCATATGCAATATTTGTTTGCCAGGAAATATCCTGTGCCACAGAAGGCTGAAATTATATCCAAACCCAGATAAATGACAGAACAACCTTTCTTTTTAACTTATAAAAAATTTTTTTCTTAAGGTTTGGAATTTTTGAAGTTAAGTATTATACATTTTAGTAAGAGTCTTACATTTACTAAGCAAGTGGCATTTAAAATATGGTACTTACACAAAGTGGCAGAAAATTACTGAATGTTGTTGCACAATGATCAACCTTATCTGAGTTCACATCATCTGTGCAGAACTCAGGCACTGGAGTTAGATGTGGTCCTTCCCCTTTCTGCCAAATATACAGGGCAATCTATCAAAATAGAAATCAGTAATGAAACTGGATAAAGACTCTCAGGGCATGAAAAGAGATCATATTACAGGACAAACTTAGCAGGAAAATTGAAGCTGTATACCTATACAATTAGTTTCATATATTTAATCGTGTCAAAACAACCCATCTTTAACTTTTATAAGAAGTGGTAGAGTAAATATTTCTACCTTCTTTTAAATTAAACAAAAATCCTTATTGTATTGCTCTTTATAAATGATTTTGATAATTTGGAATAGCCTGTTTCATCCTGTGTGGCAATTTTCAGCTTTTCAAAATAGACCCATTCTCTTACAACAATTCAAAATGCTCAAAATCAGTAATGAAACCCTGAGAGGCTGTAAAATACAATGAAGGATAATATAATAGATATGCTGTGCTATCTTATAGTAGTCTTCTGTCCATTGTAAATGCAACAATAAGAAGCCAGCCAAAATTTATAGAGAAAAATGAAGAAGCAAATCAGTGATGTCTGAAGAAGAGAAAAAACCTTTTTGTATTTATATTCGATTAATAATAAAAATATTTCAATCTGTACTTCATGACACATCAGGAACACTTACATTTGTCCAGCATTCCTACTGCAATACTTCTACACTGGTTATAATTTTGACAGGCTAAGTGTTCAGGCAGGAAACTTCTACACTAGGTGCCTATCTCAGACCAGTTAAAAGATTCCCTTCATTTCACATAAAACTGTTCAGAAACTTGTAAGGACAAAACAAAGTTCTTAAAAATCTAAAAGGCACAAAATAGTATCTCAGTATGAATGTGGATCCACAGCTTCCCAGCTGCACTGCCATACACTCCCGATTCTGAATGCTTTGTGTCCCCTGAGGACTGGCCGAAGATGTGAAAGCTTTTTTGGACAAGAGCTGTTTGAGCTTATGCTCAAGATGTAGGAGATCTGGGTTCTAGGTTGGCTTCTCCCTGACTCAGAAGTTACAGCTTCTGGTTTTCAAAAGGATGCTCACGCCAACAAACCACAGATATTCTGGCACACAGACCCTCTGTGCTACCTCATGAAACCGAGTTGCTGTGCAAAACGTAACATTCATGGAACCAATGAGACAGGGTAGGGAAGGGGAGCCTGGCTGCACTGCACAGGGGGAACAGGACTGCTCCAAGGGAGGAAAACCAGGCCTAGCTTCTAGGTCCTGTGTCCCTTGTTATTTACACAAATTCCCACTGACTCTTGCATGGAAAACAAGTTACGTGCTTCACTGCAATATGGGACCAGACCCAGCACCCAGCAAAGGCAAAGAAAAGGAGTCTCCTTTTCACTGTTCTATGCCTACTTAGGAACTGTTAGCTTTAAACCCCGCCACAGCCAGAATTCAGCTCCTCTTTTAGAAAATAATGCAATCATCAAGCTGTTATTAAGAGGACAAAATATTTCCTTCTCCACAGTATTCAGGAAGAACTGGGCATAAACCAAGAGCAGTAACTATGGTCTGGACAAGCCCAAATCATCAAATCAGTTACAGACTTCTAAGTCATAGATGATTAAATTCCTGCCCATCTCATTTAGGTCTCAACATCCTCAGAAAATCCTGACTACCTGCACACAGCCATTTCTGGAACTCAGAGGGAATAAAATATAATTCCCAGTTTGTTACAGGCCCTGGTATGACTGGGGACAGGATTGAGAACACAATCATATTTTTGAAACTTAAGTTTCCAGATCTGAAAGATTTTTGATAGGGTACAGTCACATACCAGAACACAATCAACTGATGACATTTTAGCAAATTGCTGATTGTAACTGGGCTGTCATAAACAACACATGCACTCTTAGACCACTTCAACCACAAAATAAAAACACTTGGTTTGATTGCACTTGAAAGAGTTTAAATTACTGTATTTTTCCTTGTAATTGAGCAGATGCAGATGACTGGGAGCTCTGGGCACATAGTCACTACTACTGCTCAGCTGGTAGTGGCTTGTTAAACCACTGTAACTCAGCTGCAGGTTCTTTCCATACAATGAGTTTTGTAGTTTGCAAGTTCTCACCATTGTTAAGTGCTCTGTTCATTTGCTGGTTTTGCAATGCTTCTGAAAACACAGATCTCAGTATCACAGATGAGTTCAACAAGGTACTAAAGGGAAAGGTCACGCTACAGGGAGAAAATGCATGAGTAGCTCCATCCCAGCAGAACCACTCCAGTCCACTCAAGTGTTAGAAACCAGCACTGAAGTAACTCTTTTCCCTCTAATGACAGCATTTCTATGAAATATATTGATAGTGCCTCGAGTGTGGCAGTGACATGTAACACAGACATGCTGGTGGTAAGGAACAGCCAATAAACATATACACATCCACAAGGTTATCTTTATGCCTTGTCATCACATTCACATTATGGGATGTAAGTTGTTCTTCACCCTGCCTTGTAGCTGGAAGATGACATAACAGCAAGGAATGCGATTTCTAAAGAGCTTCTACTACATCTTAAGATTGTGTTAGTTCAGAATTCAGCTATTCAGAATTAACACCTATCATATGAACCAATAAGGAGCCAATGCTCCTGTAGCATAAAAAATATTTTACAATTTTAACTTAATATGAATTATTTATGAAACTATGCTAATACCTCCCACTGAGTAATGAAGTCTTCAATAGAAAGCCTTAGAATGGTGTGAAGCTATCCTATTTCAGATGTGAGGTTAGAGTGCCTTTTTGAGCTACAGAACATGATGACAGATTGTTCCTAAAACAACAGAAATGTATTTACAATAAAAAGACAAAAAATAGTCTTAGTTTAAATTCAAATCTCATGTCAGATATACAAAAAAATCCACTATTCACTTCCAGTTTTCCATAAGCATCAGGGAACATGCTATGTATTGTGCAGTTTACAAAAAGTCTGACCATATTTGCAAGATAGGCCTTCCGGATGGAAAGTGATAGAAATGGTAAGGATATAAGAAACAGGGACCTGGAAAGTAGTGGAGTGAAAAACACCTGATACAGAGCACAATAAAGCACAAAAAAGTAGATGCACATGTCATTAGGACTCTGTCAAACTGAACATTTCTTCAAACATTTATCATCCTTCATAAATTTAAACATTACACAATCGTTAAAGATCACAGATTATATGCTTTGATTTGTTGTCAATCTTGATTCACACAAGGACATCGAGATAAAATGATTTGAGAAGCACAAGATGGTGATTTATAAAATAAATGAGGGAGAAAAGAACTGTCTCTAGGGAGACATGAGACTGTGAAGAAAGAATAACTACAGTGCTAAAATAGGTTATCAGTGGCAATAAATTTGAAATGAAACATATACAAAGAACTACTACCAGAATAAGAAGTGGATGCCGTCATTTTGTAGTTGAGTGATCAGTTCTTTTCCATTAAGCAATCTGTGGCACATAAAATAAATGCCTGCTAATGATTTTTTTTTTAATGGCACTACGTTTAGAAGCTTTGTCAGTGCTGAGGTAGACTGGAATATTGGAAATACATGAATGACTTTGAGGTAACTTACAAAAAGAAGATTAACAGCGTGAAGCCCAAGGTCTTGGATTTAGAAAAATTAACAAGAGGAAAAAACCAACTTGTTGACTCGCTTCACATAGCAAAATGAAAGCTGAGAGGGGCCCAATTGCTTTTGAGAAATATATCAGTCAAGGAGGGGAAACTATGTGAAAGAATAGTGTTGTCGGCACAAAACCAAATTCATTTAAATATGCTACCAATTTATACTCTATAAATAACCTGTAGATTTATGTTGGAAATGAGAAGGTTTATAACCATCACAGAATAAAGATCTGGAACAACAGCAGCATTTTTAAGTGGTTTGGTTTTTTGTTTTGTTCTGGGTTTTCTTCATTTGTTTGTGTTTTGTTTGTTTGTTTGTTTTAAAATAGTTGACTTTCAGGATAAAAAAAAAAAATATTCAACATGATTCAAACTGTGAAGCCAAAATCAGCAAGTTATTCCAGATTCATCCTCCCCTTCCACCCTGGTTCAGAAGTTCACTTTGGTGACAGTACAAAACCCTGGCTGCGCATTTTGAAGACAGAAAAAACAAAAAAGCTTCAGAAAAAGCAGCACTGATATTCTTTCAGATCCCTCCACTCCTTTCTTCCCATGTTCCTTTTGGTCAACTCACTTACTCTCTGGAAGACCTAGTGGGTACCTGTTAAAACTGCTGCAAAACAAAGGCAATAAAGAAAAAATTCCAGACTTCCATGCTGCAAGTTGCAGAGTTGATTGTTCACACAACAGTTCGGTTCCTCAGAGTATGTAATCCAAACTACATCATATTCAGCTCCTAGAGTCTGATTTAGAAAGTGAGTGAGGCCAGCTCATATCTGAGACACTGTTCACACCAGCTTATGTTTCATGACTTTGACATCTCTCTCTTTCTTTCTAAAGCAAGCCTTAGCAGATACCGTACTGTAAACAATCACCTATGTCTTCATATATGAATGCAATTTTATTAATGAATTCTTCTATGATTGAAATACAGTTTTAAAGTATTACAATATTCTAAAGGAAGGGAAAGAAATTAAGCATGCCATTTCAGTCAAATTTTTTAGCAACGTCTAAGAAAGAAAATATTTTCATTATCATTTATCACCACCCAAACATACAGATTTGAGACTGTTTCTTCTTTCATCGCAATACTGCTTACCTCATGCTTTAAATCTATTGTAAAGTCTGACTTCAGCGGTTCACTTTTCAACTTCTTTGCAAGCCTATTCAATTAAAAACGAAGAAATTTACTAAAAAAATCATACTAAAAAAAAATCAATCACTAGTGTATGCAGCAGAGTGTGGCTGGTATTATTGACCATCTTGCAAGGGAAAAAAAAAAATCACAGTATTTATTGCCCCAAGAACCAACTTATACTTCTTTTTCATATATTTTTATTTTTTTAAAATATCTGAACACAGTGTGATAATGTTAATATTCATTTTCAGCACACACATTTTGATAGATTCTTCCTGACCAGGAAGAAATTAGCATCCGGAGTAGATGAAGAGTCCGGTGTAACATTTTCAACAGAATAAAAGCAACAGCATGTTTGAAGCTCAATATTGATCAGCATCTCAAACTTCAGACAATATTCGCTTGTTGTGCATTCTAAAGCAGAGTATTTAGGCACCTTCAATTTATGAGAACGTCAATCCTTGCTACAGCAAGATACATTCAACTTCTGAAATCTATGAACTTTTCAGATCTCATTTAAAAACTGAGCGTCTAATCTGAAATAAACATCTAGGCTGTCTCTATAGCGTGAGAAACACTTCTGGAGGGCAATGCAGTCACTCCAAGATCCAGGAATAGAGCTGCTGAGGGAGATCACATTTCTAACATGACAAGAGATTGCATTGAACTAGTTGAACAACTAGTACGGGTCAACTATTAACTAACTGATGTGACGTTAACTTTTAGACAGGAAGAGTGAAGCAAAAGAAATCACATGCACAGCAAATCTATTTCTGTACCCTTGTCTACTAATGAATTCTTAAGTGTTTATTCATAATAACTATGCTTGGAATGTGTAGAATAAAGATGAAAGGTAATTTTATCAAAGAAGTATTTTCCAGGTAAGTTTATAGCGGTAGCACAAGGCTCTGCAGGCACAGCCAGGGCTAGCTGCACATTACTGTGCCAGACTGAATGCCTTGCTATGCACCTCAGATCCTCAAACTAAAGCTGACATCCAGGTATTGGGATGGATGCTGGTACCACAGGTGGCAGCAGCAAGAGCTCAGTGTGGGCTCTGAAGTCAAACCCACTGGAGAACAGCTGAGTTCATCCCAAGCTGTCTGCCACAATTAGGCTGCAACCACTGACTTCAATTCAAACACAGCTCAAAATTAAAACTTGACTTTGCATATCTTATCTACATGATCTGCAATAAGACCTTCAACTGTGCTGCAGGAACACCTTAATATTTAATGGAAAGCATTAATCCATATGAAATCATAACTCATTAAAATAATATTGATTAGCATCTAGAAAAACTGTATAAATTAAGGATTCTCAATTACTGCCAATAAACAAGAAGTGATTAAAAATTCAGTTCTTACTTGTTAACAAGTGGAATGCTAAGTGCCCAACCAGCAGCAAAATCTGGAAATTTAAAGACTGTAGGATTTTCAGCAAAGGCATAATGGTGAATTATTGTAGATTCTTCATCATATAATGCTTTTCCTAAAAACCACTCCTGTAAAGGAATATAGGAAACAGTTTTGTTCATCTACAGCATCCTTTTAGTGAAGATGTTGACTGCATTCATGCTGAATAAAGCAAACCTGAAAACAAAAACAAGGGAAGTGCGTTGTTCACAATGATCCGGACAAAAACTGAACTTGGTAAGAAACGAAACTAAAGGCAGTTCTCTGATTTCAAATACACACCGTATTTTCAAACTCCAGCATATGGCCTGGATTCCACCTGTTCAAAGAGCACTGAATCCCCAAATCATTGTCTGAAGTGGCCCCCAGTGAAAATGAGTTTGTCTAGTCCAGGCCCAGAGCAGGTTGCCCAGGACTCCGTCATGTTCTGAATATGCTTCACAACCTCCCTGGACAACCTGCTCCAGTGTTTGACTGCCCAAGCTGGCAACTGACCAGATAAGACACTCAAAAGCATTGCACTGAAGAACTACATACATATCCACTTAGAACTTCCATCTGTCTAGCCTCTTTTACACTAAGGAACATAAAAAGGAAATACATTTTAAATACCTTGATCTTCAAAACAAATAAATGAAGAAAGTCCCAAGTATGCATTTGTAAAGCAAAAAATTAAGTTGCAGCATTATCATTAGAGGTTTTAATAACAGTGTTTAAGAACTTACTGCTTACTCTGCTATATATGAAAATAATTTACTGACTTAAATACTTCTTTAACTTACTGTCAGTTGTTTTAATCTTTCTGTTTATAATAGATATAAAACAAGTCTACCCTCTTCTTTTTTTGCAGAGTAAGGACTGTAATGAAGGGGAAAAAAGAATGTGCATACATATAATTTTTTAAAAAAATATATAAACTGATTTTTCAGGCCTACAGTACGAATCATTAATCAGAACTTTGAATCACCTTAATGGTTATATTAAATCTTTAAAGTGAGTTCTTTGCATCATGACAGTAACTCAGGTTTTTCTTTTTCCTGACAATTTACAAATCCATCACTAAAACAGATTCAGTGTTAGGGCAACTGGTTTTTCACAAAAGATTCTCTTTCTCCATACTCCCTGCCCTATTTTATTTTTCCTCTCTTTTAAAGAGGCAGCAATGAGCAACAATGAAAAATTCCTTCAAGGTATCAGCACAGTTCACACACTTCACACAAGGTAAATAATTAAGTTACACAAAATTCAGGACAAAATGGAAAATATTTAAGCAAAAGTTTCAAACTCAAGACTATCTTGATTCTCAGTCGCCATCTTTCTAACTCCAAACAGATATTGCTATATAGACTGAACTAAATCATTCAGCTCCCCACAGTCGATGAGGAGGAATGAGTGAGGTTGGACCAGTGTGCAGCCAGCACACAGCAGCAGAGAGGTCTGTATGCACCAGGAGACAAAAACCCCAGAGCTACTGGGGATGCTTGTCTTGCCCCACACACTGAGTCACAGCTATGAGGTGCTCCTGATGCTGAGAGGTGGGTGTTCAGGGATCTGCTGAAGAAACAGCTGAAGTCAAGTTGACACTACCCAATATATGGAGAAGGTAAGGGTGGAGATTTTTTCCTACCATTTTAACCACCTTCATAGGAGCTGTTACCTGATACCTACTTACTCAGCCTTTGATATATACTTTCACAGAACCATAGAATGTCCTGAGTTGGAAGGGACCCACAAGGATCATCAAGTCCAACTCCTGTCCCTGCACATGACAACCCCACAGTTCACATCATGTGTCTGAGGGTGTTCTCCAGTCTCTTCTTGAACACTGTCAGGCTTGGGGCTGTGACACCTCCCTGGGGAGCCTGTTCCAGTGGTCCAATAAAATTGCATTTCTACCTGGTACCTTTTGCCTGTTAGGCAAATGTGATAACCACTACACTACAGAAGCTGCTGCTTACACTTTCAACCACAATCCCCGTTTTCACCTTCCTTTACTGGAAGGATTCAGTAGTGTTCACTGGAAGGATTAAAAAATGGGCAAGCATACTAATATTTATGCAGAAAGATTACTGCCTTGAAAGAATCAAAATAATTCTTTAGACTCATTTGTGAACAACATTTTTTAACTCTTTTAGGGTCTCCAAGGCATCAAAATGTTCGGAAACCCAAGCACACTATTTTGTTACATAAACAGTTAGTAAATAGTAACATTTCAATATGACAGTACCATCTACAGACAGTTTCTTTCTGGACCTCAGCTTTGTTATGTTACAGAGCAAAAAGCAATCTTTACACATCCTAATTTTGCAGGTTAATTTTTACAGCAAAGCAATCTATGGATTAAAAAAAACCCACCCACCCTTCGCTTTCTTTCTCTATAAAACACAGAAAATTAAACCTATACATATACCCTCCTCACGCTTTCACATAATATTATTTCTGGTAATATTAAGCCACAAATCACAGTGAAGGCATTCCAGGTTACAGCCAATACTCTCCAAGCTTATTTGGTCATAACATTGTTTATTCACTACACTGATATGTAAGACAAGACAATCTGTGCAGGCTGACTTTACAAGATTAAATTAGTTATATGCAAAGGAGCTTGTAAAGAAACTAAAGGAATGATGGTAATCAAATTTCATGTAGGCAAAGATGTGGATTTAAAAAAAAAAAGAATGTGACTTACTGCATTATGGATAACCACTACTTACTGCACTATGGATAACTACCACCCACAGGATCAGTTAAAATATTGTGCTTCAAAAATGGCAAAAATCACCTACCTCTAGAAGACCACAGTATTTAGAACACTTCAAACTAATAGCTAAAGGAATGTAATACAACAAAACTCAATACCAGACTTAGGGAGGGCACAGGTGACTTCACCCAACTTGCTAATCAAGTTGATTCTACCCACTCACCCTTGTATCCACTCACAAATATGACGACGAGTATGCCGAATGCATCTGTTCAAGACTTGTGTCTGATACAAAGGACACGAGACTTCACCTGTCACATCCTCACTGTCTTATTACAACATCTTATGATTTCTTGTGATTCTCAAAGCAAGCTGTTCTTTAGACACATCTTTTATATCCTTTAGGTATCAACAGCTACCAAGTCATTGCTGCCTATCAGCTTGGTTTACTCGTTCTGTATATCTTGGGGGCTGTAGTCAATCATCCCGTTGGGATGACAGAAAGAGGGGTGGCCCACACAATTTGGTTTAACCTTGCTGCTATCTTCCATTATGAAAGCACAAGTTGAATCAATCTGCTGTTAAAGCACAGAGGGGTTGAGGTTGGAAAGGACCTCTGGGGATTATCTGGTCTAACTTCCCCTGCTCAAGCAGGGCCATCTATAGAGCAGGTTGCTCAGGACCATGCTCACACAGTTTGTGAGTTACCTCCAAGGATGGAGAGTCCACAACCTCTTTGGACAACCTGTGACAGCGCTTGGTCACCCTCACAGTAAAAAAGTGTATTCTGATGTTCAGACTTAATTCATGACCTGAGTGCTTGCCTTGAGGTCTTTATATAAATCCCTCACTGTTTTTTAGTTTTCCTGCAGTCAATAACGTCTTTGGTTATCAGTGCAGGTTGTTCTCTTAACATTTCTCCACAGTCTCTTACGATGCTTTCACACATCTGTTTTCACTCAATATTACATTCGTATCAGACTCAACAGTTCTGTTCCTAATCTCTACATATCCAGATTGAAAAGCTGCAGATTCATCAACTATTAATATGCCCTGTGTAGACCTTTTATTGTGATTTATGTATACCAGTTTTTCGTTATGCAGACTGCTGATACTTTAAAATGAATAATGAATGAGCTCATTCTGGTCTCACTCATCTTAAATTTTGTGATTGATGGACTACTACTGTATATAAGGCATCAGTTACGGACTGCTAAACTAACTAATTTTCCTTTTAATGCAGGTTGGAACTTAAATTTGTTATTGTAATACAATTTATATGTAATGCAAAGGAGAGATTAAAACTGGCATAAGGGTAGCCTCTAGAACAAAAATTCTTGTTTCTATTCTGAGAAGATCAATTAGGAGTAGGTGTTTCTGAAACAGCAGTAAATGGATATTCCAAAGGGCTAAATATATTCATTGAGCCATTTTGAAGACAGAGTGTTTAAAAATATAAGATCTCTGAATTATTATTATCACCATTTTAGAAAATAACTGCATGAAACAACAGGGCCATGTGCCTGCAAAAGAAGTAAATAAAGTGAAAACTGAAGCTGAGTTCAATACCCAATCAAGGTAACCATAAAGAGGCAAAATGTATTTGAATAGGAGATTTTGGCTTCTTTTATTCCAGGCAAAGGACCTGAATTTTTTTCTGAACACTGAGAATTCTAAACATAACCAGTTTCCATGTCAGTTGCATTGCTAACTTTCCTTTTTTCCTTGGTGACTGCATTTTCCTTTTGCTTTGCAAGTCTTGCGGTGTTGTTTCTTTTCCAGCAGGTAAAGAAAACTGTCTTATCACCAATAAAGTTCAGAAACAGAATGCAAGTAAAATACTCTACTGTATTAGTTCAGAGAAAGTTAGTCAAATGAACATCGGTCATTTTGTCTGATGAAAATCAGAACTGATTACAGACAGGAAAACGGGGAGACTGGACCACACACCAGACTATATTCATCTTTTTATTGATGCTATATCACTTTAGGCTATCCATACAAGGATTTTTTTCTCTGCTGAATTTTAACAGTTCCTCAACAGCCTGACAGGCGCTCATACTGCTTCATGTTAAATATCTTGCCCATTTTCAGCCTCAGCAACAGAAATCTATCCCTGTTTTAAGCTGTTTGGATACATCTTTTCCAATGTTTGGATCTATGAGCCATCCAGGCAGTGTTACAAAATTAAATTCTGGACCACAGAAACAGTTCCATAACTAGGAATTTTAAAGTTCTGTATTTATAAGTTTGGGCTTTAAATGATTCCATATTTCACCTAAAAACCTATTCAAGCACATTCAAAAGAAAGTTAAACATCTAAATTTTTATTTTACCTTAGACATGTCAAATCTTCCAAGTACTTCTAGCAGCTTTACAACTTGTATTCTTGTATCTTCTTCACAGAAGAAAATCCATGAGGAGTTCCTACCATAGGTAACAGAAAAGCTAACAAAAGAAATGAATATTTTATTAATAAAGTGGTCTATGAACAGAATGAGTTATTCAAACCATATTCCCCAAATATAAGTACTTTGCAATCAGTTACTCATTTACACAGAAACAGAAGCTTTTGCTACTAACTTAGAATTATACATCAAAGGACTACAGCGAATGCATAAAGATATTGCATCTGCTGCTGTCTGTTAATATAGTCCTCATCAGTTATTCCAGAAAGAATGGAAAGGAGATACATAAAGAATGTACACTCGGGAAATGTATAGGTACTACAGGTATAACCACATATGAATTCAGAAGTTTACAGACAGTAGTTTAAGGTACCTTCCCCTCTGTACCTTAACTTTCTTCCAAGGAGCCCCATAGTTTGGCATCTGACACCTTTGCAACATTCATGAAAATGCCAAATGACAGATTTTCTCACAGCTGTTTGACACTAATCATAATCATTGTCTGCAACCTAAAACCTTAATTAGTTTTTTCAGTACAGTGAAACCATAGAGGCTGAAAGGACTCCCATACCTTCCTCAAAGCTAACACTCATCTCAACGCAGGTTTCCTGACTCCTTCAGAAAATTCTTATTCCTTATTTCTCTACTCCTCCCAGATTTATTCTTCTGCTACTTAACAAAACAAAGCCTTATGAATTCATGACAGCCTAATGGAAAAAAAAAAAAAGCCAATCTTTACATGTCCACTTTCCTTTGAATAGCTTTTACGTTGATTTAATTAAAGAAATCATCTGAGGAGAGGGAGAAGGAAATTAGCACCTAGAAACATCACGGATTTCTTTTTCTACAGCATTGTCTATTGATAAAATCAGCAATGAAAATGAACAGCAGAAATGTTAAGTCAGCAAAAATAAGTGAAAAAGGGTAATAGGATCATTTATGTTTTCGGGAACAATATTTAAAAAAAAAAACCCTCCAAACTAACAAACAAACAAACAAAAAACTGCAAAAACACAAACCCACTATCTGAGAAATACTTATGCTGGAAAATGTGATATCTGCATCTGCAGGTCTTCAGATTACAGGCTAGAAGCATCAGATGGTTGACAGGTGCTAAACTAGTTCAGTTGTTTTTCATCTGGGACAAGCTCTCTTCCTATAAAGCTGCCTTTCCTCCATGTCTTGCAATGGTATTTGATTATTCACTGCTTTTTACTTATGATACTCTCTCTGCTAAACTATAATTGCCAGACCATCCATTCTTTTTGTTCATAAAAGCAAATATGTTGCCCACACAATGCTGAAATCTGAGCAACTCTTTGCCATTCAGGCAAGTGAACGGGATACAACCAGCTGGGAAAGACACATCTCAGCTGTTCCTTCTAAAACTTGCCAAACAAATAAAGGGTATCAGATACTCTCATATTTTAAAATATTTATTGTATTCAACACCCTGTGAAGACTGAAGGCTTTTCTCTCACACTTTAGTGCCGAGCTAGAACTTCAGGAGAAATATTTGGATTTACAAGAGAACAGGTGGGTGAGGGGCAAGGCGGAAACACTAGAAGAATTATCGCGTCTTGTGAATATAGCACCTACAAGTTCACAAAAAGAATGATCTGTTCATCTAGCTATTGATGGACAAACAGAATGATTTCCAAGGGTAAGTTTCGAGGCTTGAATAGAGTTTTATATAGATCTCATAGCACAGAAATTTGGAGTTCAGTTTATAAGGAGACATTGGAGATATCCAGGTAAAAATCCCGTTTCAGGATAATAATTTAAGAAAGGGATTTCTTCTCTGCTTAATGCATGTGGTTTCTGAGAAGAAATGCAGTAGGCCTTCTGGACACAGTAGGGGTACTGTGTCGTATGACCTCCATCGATGTCTTACAATTACATCTTCTGAACTGAATTGTTTTGTCCAAGTTAAACTGTGCCCAAGAACTGAAAATTAAGAATTGTCATAACTGTTTAGAGGCCTACTGAAAAATGCTGACAATCACAGGAGTAAGGGAAGCCATTCTTCTGAAAGGAGTTTTCAGACAAGAATGCATCTTGTATCACAATTCTTAGCATCATCAGCTGCTGCAGAATGGGCTGATCCCTTAGCCTCCCTTCCTCCTCTTCTGTCCATTGAAAAAACTAAAAAGCACAAGCTTCTCAACACCTACATACTTCTAAACTACTCCATGTCTTCATTCTGACAGAAGTGGTAAGTGGAATAGTAGACACAATGACCTTCCTATTTCACAATTCTCTTTGAGATGGAAATCCTCTACTTAAGATTCCTCTCCTGATTTCTGAAGAATTTTCTTCTGCTTTATCACACAAACTAGCATTTCTATTTTTGCTTCTGGGTTTTGCTGTCTTGTAAGAGCTGTATCTGTAAACCCGGTCACCGAGATATAAACAATTCAGAAGAGGTCATTCACTAGGTCATTGAGACAGGAGATAAGAAGGAAAAACAAAGATGATTGATAGTTGCAACATCATCTTCCAGATTTTCAATTTACTTTAATTTTCCTTTTGCTTCTTTCCAGTTTACATGTGTGTCAAAGATAGCTACTATACAAGTGCTCTTTTCATGTTTCTACTCATGGAGAAAGCAATGGAAAGCAGAAGACAGAAAAGCATCCTGTCCTGTAACCGGTCTGATGCAAAAACCTCAAGCCAAAACAAAAATATCCTTTTAAGTAACTCTAATGAATTACATTAACTAAATTAAACCTCAAGAGGCTGCAGAGCCTCTGGCATCAGTTTCAAATGCAAATTTTGGGCAAAGGACAGTCTTCAGTGCTATGGAGTTTTGGGACTTTCTCAAAGAGGAATCACTGCTTCCTAACAGTTTGCAACATACTACTGTGTAAATGCAGCCTGTCTTCCCTGGAACTGCCTGCAAAAGACAAGAAGAAAAGGTATTTGAGATTACTTCTCTGACCATACTAAGATGAAAACTGGCCATCAGAGCTTCTAAAAAGATATTGAAACGTATCTTTTTTTCACTACAGAGACATACACCTCCTAGAAACAGTACAATAAGTAAAAGACAGAAACCTCAAACCGGTATTATGATCTACTTAAAAAAAACCCAAACAATTTATCCACTTAAGTCAGCCAAGTAATCTGAAAGGTCAAAAGTTCTGAAATACCTCACAACTCACACTGTGAGAAGCAGGGACCAAATACAAAACCACACATTTTTAAATGGTACTTCTTTTGACTCGTTTACTTTCTTAATAATTTTAGGTAGTTGCTCAGTTACATCATACTATTCTTGTTTTTTTATTTAAAATAGCTTTCTCTGATTTAATGAAATTTCACAGAAAATTACTTTGGAAAACTAAAAAAAGAATAGAAAGAAAGTGAAGAGATAAGGTTGCAACTCATTCAAAAACTTCTGCTTATGAAAGAGAGGCCCGAGTAATTATTATCTATATGCTTTGCTGGAAAAAAATCTGAAAATAACTGGTGTTCATTACACTTACTGTCTCATTAATGGTAATATTGTCCATGCACCTTTATGCCCGTCCATTTGATGAGTAAGCAGAACCATAGGTAATTCCTTTAAGAAAAATAAAAATATTTCCATTAAACTTGAATTATATGCACTTCCCTTCCTAAACGCCAATTAATCTTAAAAAAAAATTACTCTGGAATGACTACTTAGCTCTTCATTGTTTTCTACTGGCAAACAGCCCTACAGAACAGATGACTTATGATGGTACAAAACAAGGCGATCTGCAGTATAGGGAAAGTGCTTGTTCTAACTAATGATTTCTTCATTCTCCAATAGATATAGAACTAATGCACTTCAAGTGAAATGTTTTGTATAGATTCCATGTAATCAATTAAGTAATATATCATTAATTGCTTTACTGCATCATCAAATCCCATACTGTAAAGAAAGACTTACAAATAGCGTAGGGTATTCTACAAAGGCTTCTATTGACAATGGTGTCACACAGCACTTACATGAGAGTTCCAACACCCTTTGTTGAGTTAAGCTTTGAACTGTCACACCAACATCATGACAAAAAACCATAGGTTTATGCACAAATCAAAATGAGCAGTTAGCATTTTTTCTTATTGAAAAATTAAAGAAGCAAAATCTTTCTATAAATTTCTTTGCTGTTTTCTTACTTGAAACCTCGATGGCGTGCCAGATCCAGGTGCTTAGCGGACAAGCTTTCATTCTGGGGACGTTCCCAAGCAAACACCCTTTAAACATGGCCCTCTGATAAATCAAACTGCATCATCATTTACTCACTAGTTCATACACGTAAAACGTGGAAGAAAGATATATATCCCATAGTATATAGCCAGTATCTTACTCCATTGATTAACTACCTATCCCTTTCACAAGTACAGTTCTCTATTGCAGCATCATTAGGATCTCAACCACCTGACAAATGTTTGAATCCTCTGGGTTAGGTAAAAAATCTGCCTGCCAGAAAAACCTACCCTTCCAAACAGTTTATCTAAACTTCCCCATCATCCAAGTTCAGCCCCTTACAACAATTAACCTAATAAAGCACTGGTGGTGTTAATGCACTTCAACACAAATGACTTTACCAGCAGGTAAATGATCCCACAAACTGTTGTGGTTAGGTGGTTAAAGGCTCATCTCCATAACCACAAAGCAGCACAGAAAAACAGTAACAGGAGGAACCCCAATAATGCCATTGAAGAATACGGAACATCCTGACCCAGCTCCACCAGCTTGGTACCTCCATATCAGCCTGTCCAGCTGTGACACCCCCAGCTAAAGGGAAAGGAGAGGGTCCCTGCTCACCTGACAGGGGTTACTGTCTACAGGGGCATGGGATTCATTATGGGATCCAGGCGAAGAGAATTTTGAGGCAGCACAAAACTTATTATGAGATGCTTAAAGGAAGATGAAAGGCCAGGAAAAGAGGGATCTGAGTGGTTTGAGGAGGACCAACCACTGATAGATATAGAAGAAAAAAAGGGCTGGTCACTTGAAAGAGACTGCTGGTCAAGATGCTTGTCTGGCCACACCCTGCACTGACCACTGCAGTCTGTCCTGTCTTCTCCTTAAATTCCATTTCTAACTCCTGGGCAGGAAGATCCATGTGCCTGTGTGTTTTTGGAGGTTTGAGAGGGACCATGAGTCACAGGGTGAACGTCTCTACTGACAGAAACTGGGGAGAGTGGGGTGGATGCACATTGTGTGCGGGGGTGTCAACGTGTGTAATTGCTCATGAGCATCAAGCTGGACTAAGAGCAGGAGAGGCTTGGGAGCCAGGTATCAGAGCAGCCCCAAGTTTGGGCAGACACTGGAGAGACCCAGGGGCCTGACAGCTGGTTACCAGAGGAACTGGGAGGTCCCAGCTACAGGAGAACCTCTGAGGTGCAAGGATTAGCTATTGGTAGTGTATAAATCTGCACCAGTACCAGAAAGACCCATTTGCACGTGTGTGTCTATGCCCGAGGCAACAGTGAGACGAGGGGGTCTGGGGGTCAGCTACTGGATACACTGAGTGTCTAAAGATACTGGAAGGTTTCATAGTGTGCACATGTGTGCAGGAGCAGGGCTGAGCATCAGCAACTGGCAGGGAGCCACAAGCTGCACAGCAAGCTCAACATGCTGGCAACTGCAGAGACCGCAAGGGCCAGTGACTGCATAGACCGAGTGTCAAAGACCAGCTACTGGAATATCCATGTTATAGGTACGTATATTTATGAACACATATTCCACAACCAGGCTTTCATCCTGATCAGTCAGAGAAGCAAAACGTGGCTGATACAGTTTGTGTTGGTGCGAGTGCTGTGGTTTCTGCCCATGTTGATCTACACGGAAGATCACATTTCGTGTATTGTGTGTATAAGTTTTGTGCTGCATATATGCCTGTTGCGAACATATGCTCAGCCTCACCCCTGGCTGTACCTGGGGACATGGAGCTGCAGCAGCCTCCCCTCGGTCAGGGTGGTGGCTTCTGCAGCTCCTAAGACAAATCATCTTGACCTCTCCAGGACCTAAGTCCTTTCCACTTAGACCATCCATATGCCAAACATTTTTGTTTAATGAATGCTGCTCAAGAATATGAGCCAATTTCATTAACACAAGATTCTCATTTAAACACAAAAATCATTTCTCCTTTAAGAAAGGCTATAAGACGAAAGTTCACACTGCTTGCTGACTCTGTCAAGTTTACTTTAAATCCTTTTCAAGGGCAGTTAAGCATAGCACCTAGTAATACATAAAACATTCAAACTTCATCCACTAAAGGAAACATCTCTACCACTCTAAAGAATGTGTCTCTCAGGAATGCATCAACTCTATAAAAAAATTATCATCTACTGTTTTAAAAAATATTTATCCTATTATGAATGTTCCAAAGTGAAAAGAAATAACACCAAAACTTATTTGAAACAGGATATTCACCTGCATCTAAAATATCAGGGGTTCTGATTTATAGTTCTAGTTCAAGCCAATCTATCAAATATGTTTCTTATTATTTTCAATTTATTGCAAAACCAAAGAAGTCCAGAGGTTTTTTGTGGAAGTGGCAAATCTTAGTAACAGTATGCTCAACATCTGGTATTTCACTCAAATGTAACCACTTCATGGTAAAGTAAAGCAGTAAAAATGTTTGCTTACAGGATTGCAGACAGGAAGATAAAAGGACAAAACCTCTGTCTTTACAAGAATATTTGTTTTTACAAGCATACAAACCCTGCAGTTATATACCAGTATTCATATGTGACCACATATTTCAGGTACCGTAGGAGCTGGACAGAGATATAAGTAGTTAATAATAATAGACACTGTTGTTGAATTGCACAATTCCAGAATTAGAAATGCTTTCCTAGCTGTTGCTCTACATGCTCTACAAGCACTTTACAACATTTTTCCCACTCTCTTGTTTTCAGAAATTAATCCCCAAAACACATTTAGAGCTAGCATATGTATCCTCCTTTCAGCCCCCCTGTTGGGAGGTTAACTAAGCCAAGCTCTGCCAGTCATCTGTTCTGACAGCTTTGACAAAGGAGGGTTGTGGAATACACACTCAAGTCTCCCTACAGCTTTATTTTCCAAAACGTGCCACTTCTGTAGACACCTTGAAGGTTTTATACATGACAGAAAGAGCAAATCTCCCACCTCTAAACACAGTGGGTCAAACCATTTGCTAGGAACTGCCACCGTCAAATACTACACTGTACACTACATTTCCTCCATATTCTAACAACTCTTTAAAACAACGAAAACTACAATACACATTCAAATATTTTTAAATATTAAAATATTTTGATGGCTTAAAGACAGAAGTATCAGTGTTTATCAGAGCATAAGTCCGAGAATCCAGGGCAAAGCGTTATTTCAATATACCCCTTCAAATGAAACCCATGAATGACTTAAAACGCTATTTTACAATACAATTGTAACAAAAGTACTTTGCTTCTCCTTAATAAGTCTGTTATTGGGGAGCTTCTCCAAGATGGTTATGACCTTTAAAACCTTGGCTCTATTTCTCCTCTAAGCTGTTTAAAAAACAACAACAAGAAATGCATTGCAAATGAAGCATAATATCCAATAAACAGACTTTTTAGAGTCTCTTGCTCCTCAGGAAGCCTGAAGTAATAATGTACTAATTTCTGTTAGGGAGAATCTCTGCTTCTGTTGTACTCTCAGATGCCTGCTTATAATTTTAAAAACGAACTGAGTTTTCTTAATATATTATGTGCAATTTCAAAGGGTTCAGGGAAAGGCCACAGCAGTACCCCGCTTTCATAAATCCAGAGCAAGATGCTGTGCTTAAGTCTGTTGTCAAACAATCTTACATTAAAGAAAATATGGAAGCATTTGCCCAATCACATGGAGGTAATAACTGCAACTTCAGGAAGTGATTTGAAGTGTTCCTGACTATAACTTCAGATAAGAGGCAAAAAAAAAAAAAGGGTTTTATTGAAGAGGAAGTAATTGTACCCCTTTTTACTACTGTACATTATAGTGAAATTCTCAGAACACAGCTGCCAGAAAAACTACTTGAATGCACAACCAAAGCACTGACCCCTGAGTGCTCACATGCTCGATCCAACAACTCATTGCCTGGGAAAACAGCTGCAGTAAGTATTTGTATCAGATGGGAGTTTTTAGGCAGTTAGCTGGGATATTAATTCTTCTGCAATAAACCATTTCATAATCAAAAAGAAAGCTTTCTACTACAATACATTTCTGTCTCAAACCCTATAACTATCATTGATACAATTTTTTCATGTAGGAAAGATGCTGGTACCCACTGGGGTTTTTTTTATTTTATTGGGCTGTTCTTTAACAATAGTGGGAGTAAATTTCAGCATGCATATTGCACATTACCATGTTGCCCATTGCTAATATGCTACCCAGAGATCCCACAATTAGGAAACCAGTAAAAAGTCCAGTCAGGTTTTTGTGATCCAGAAATAATTCACTTGTGGTCTGTAGAAATCAGTGTTAATTTGGTTTGCATTGTGTTGATGTGACACCGCAAGATCTTCCTCAGCTACTGGTACAAATAAATGTCCTGCAGCAAAATGAAAAACAGTCATACAAAGAATTTACAAATGTGCCTATGTTTTCCATTATCAGGAGCAGAAAATGCATTGACATCAACACAACTGCCTTCAATTGTGTTGATTAAAACACGAGCAGATCATAATTCAGATGACTGAAACAAACAAATAACACCCCCTGCCCCCCATTACTCAAAAAAGCATAAAATACTTCTAATTTCATCTGTTTTACTCTAGATTAGGCTACCTGTTTCAAAGATCAAAATCAAGTCTAGGGTCTTCGATTGGTGCTTGCTGAGAGTTGTGAACTCCTCACTTTACAAACTGAAATCAATGTAATCTTGTAATCAATGTAATTCTTGTAATCAATGAGATGCGAACAACATTCAGAGGTATTGACCTATTTCAAAATTATTATCATAAATCTTAACACATAGAAAAAAGACTTACCAAATAAACTTCAAACCTAATTGCAAGATTTAGATCTTGACCAAAAATAGCTCCTACTGCTTCCTAACGCTGCCTCATATATTTAGTCTAAGTTAGTCAATTTTTGTGCATTATTTCCTACCCACCACATTATCTTGCATCATAGAGTACACAAACTGTATTCTTTTGGGACAGAACCAAACCAAAGGATGTGCTGCAACTGGTAACAGACCTCCAGTTCATAGAACTAAATCGGAACTAGTACAAAGTAAAACCTTTTAAACCCTTGTGTAATACCAGTGTGAGCTTCTCAGCGACAACTGCATTGCTCTACATGTTTCCTCCTATGGCACCACGCTACTTGTCAATGTACAAGCAGTCCAAATAATCATTATGGCACATCTGAAAGTATACTTTCAGTTAACCAGGATTTAATAAAATACATGGATTTAAAGTCAGTCCAATATTTAGTTTGAGCAGCAGCCTGAATTTTGAAAACTAAGACTTTGAACTTGCTAATTAAAACATGTACCTTTGGAGGAAGAGACTTAATCATTATAAAAGTTCTCACCAATTTATTCTGCCTTTAATTTTCTTTTTTCCTCCCCTAGATCTCATTAGTGCACAATTGTCCAACTTCTACCAGTTCCTTCAAATCTACTGAATATCTGCAGTGGGAAAATGATCATATTCACCTTCTAACATTACAGTGCAGGTAACTTTTACAGTTTCAAAAGTTAATGGGCTACATATTGATTTTGCTGATAATAAAGCCTAGTAATTCCCAAAAGGATCCTAATACCTTTGCAGAATGAGAAGCAAGGGCATATCAGAAAGTCATAGATCAAACAATTAAAATCAAGACAATGGAAGAGACACAAGTCAGTCACATCTGCAAGATGACTTTGAAGAGATTCAAGACAACTCTGAAATAACATTTTCAAAACTAGATAGTAATTTTTTATACTTCTCCTGAAAAACTTTCAAAATGTTTGATTTTTCAGAACTTAGAGGCATCTCTCCCTTCAACAGATCAGAGTTTAGAAGCATTTCAGAAGTAAGCACCCAAATACTGAGGCCCCAAAACAAGCAGTTGCATTTTAAAATGCAAATCCTAAAAGAAACTAAACATTATGAAGACAACCATGGATTCAACAGGACAGAAAATGACCAAGAATATACTGATATCAGACAATGTATCTAAGCAATACATCAGAAAATAAACAAATGCAGATGTTAATATGGATAAGGAAGGGGAAATATGAACTTCATACACTGAACACTTAAGTGCATGCGCTTATTAAAGACAAGGTTTTTATACTTCAAGCTCTACCTACATCAGTGAAGTTTTATGGACAGATTTGGAAGATAAATATAAATATGAAAGTTTGGGATGATGTTACAAATAGAAGTCAAGAAGAACAAAAGCCAAAAGAGAGAGAAGAAAGGCTGGATAAAATGAAGGTCCATCTAACCTTTATAAAGGCTTCTAAATATGAGAGCAAGTCTGAAATAGCCAATTAATCCATTAATTTTATTTCTGTCTTTTAAACAATAAATCCAAATTATGCAAGATACAAGTATGCAAGTTTAGGAGAAAATTCAATTAGTATGGCAGTATTTAGGTGTTCATTCTCCAAATACAAAATATTGTCTAATGTGGGGGGACAAAGAAAAGGACAAATAAATCATCTTTCCAGAATTTTCAATTAATAAACCAGAGACGGTCCAGGGCTTTTAATAGTTGCTGTTACTATCATCTGACTCGAGCAATACAGACAGAAGAAAGCATCACAAGAGCAACATGCACTGGGTACTATCGATACTCAACACTTTTGTACAAGGATTTGTGTGGTTTCAGGAGGCTGGAACTTCTTCCTCCCTTTCACTGCAGTACCATGTTCCCCAATTACTCTGATTTCTTGAGTCCATGAGGGCCCCCCTGCAGCGACTTGACTTCTTTGACAAAGAGTGAGCACCAGACACTCCAGGTGCCCCACCAGTGTCTCTGCCCTCAACACAGAGAAGTGCAGGACTTCGTACCCCAGCAAGAAACCTTCACACACTCTGTTCCCCACCGTGTGCCAGATTCAGCATTTTGCAGTGGAACGAGTCCTGCTGAGCAGTCACAGACTAGCAAGGCCTAGGCCCAGCAGTGGCGTACAAGATTAATATCACAGATGACACGACAGTATCTTCCCCAACAGCTCCAGTATAAACTGGCATCTGATCTTTGTTCTACAAAGCTAATGGAGAAGACATGCCAAAGAGCCTTGTGTTTCATAACTCAAGTCAAAAAGACTGTCCACTGCCTGGCAAGATAAACTCTTACATCTTAAGGAATAAGCATTTTAAGAACTAAGGTGATAAGCACATTTCGTGAGGCTGCAGGATTTATTTGACATGAATGAATCCTTGCAGAAGAAAAGAAAGTTGTTGCTAGGAAGAAAACAGACTGCACACCAACATTTTACCAAAAAAAAAAAAAAAGGACACTAGATCTAGTAACACTGGAAAATATAATTTAAAATTATGTATAAAATGTAACTGTTCTAATTTTAAAATATAGGGTTGATCTTGATATTGTAGAAAGCCTAGCTGTAAGACAAAAATTTTGTAGACAAGGAGATGGAAGGACAGGACAGAATGTAGCCCAGCACTTCGCTTAAATATAATCAGTTAAACTGTGTAAAAACTGCAAGATCCAAAAATGAACCATCTGATCAGCCTCTGGTGGAAGCAGCTTCTGTGGCATGGGAAATGACTACAGGAGGGAAAGTGTTTTCTCTGGGGTTTTCAGATTAAAATCTACAATTTGTGCAAGAAATCTAGAAATTGAAGCAATGGAAACATTATGGATTGTGGATTACAGACTTATGGTATTGATTTCGAAAGGTCTCCAGCAAATTAAGTCTATGAATAGTTTTTCTAAATATACAGATCTGTTTTAACAGCTCTGTTGCAGTGAATGGGAAATCCTTGCACTAGATTTTATAACCACAATATTATTAACATGTACGTGAGCTTCACAGTAGGGGTAAAATGTAGCACAGTTCAGACCTTCTCCAAGACTCAGAACCACTGGGAAATTTTAGCTATATAGCTTGTTGTAGATCTGGAAAAGGAATGCAATCTGTTCATTTGTGTAATATATTTAACAAGGAATAAAATAAGGCAACTACTGCTACAGACCAAGAAAAATCTAGACACATTTTCAGAGTCATTTCCATCATAGCCTGATAGTATTTCAAAATCTCTTTCAGATGAAATATGGATGCCAGAATTCATTGTGGGAATAGTTTCAGACAATAACAGAGGAATATTTAAGGAGGCTTTTGGACAACAAAACTTCAGGTAGCTTCACTCCAGCATGTGAAATCAGATGTGGAAGTAGAGCTAGGGAGAACTTCAGAAAACATTAATTCAACCAGAAAAGGAACACATGTCCCACTGGCAAATTAAGAAAAAAAGAAAGATACAGACTACAAATTCCCTGAAAAGTAGTCTCACAGATGGCCAAAACATGAGCAGGAACGATTTGGAGACTGATCATTTCAGATAGGAATATGGTGATGGCTTAACATATATATATTAAAATTCAAGCCAGCTAATTATACTTTTTCTTCCCTCTCCATTACTTTAACAAAGAAATGTTTCATATTATTGGAATAGTGTGATGCTGCCACCAATACAGCCTAGACAATTAAAAATAACAGATTTTTAAAGCACATATACCACGCTCAACAGCAGCTGGCACTTCAGCAACTGCTATTGTGGCCATGACTCTAATCACACAATAAAATAAAGCTGAGACAGGCACCAAGAGGCTTTTCAACCTTACAGATGCAGCAGCTAGGATACTGACTTAAAATCAATGTTTGTTGGAAGCAGAAAAATAGAACCTTCTGTAAGCTTGCTCCTGTAATATAACAAAGAGACTGAACTTCTGAGGCACAGAACAGCTGGGTTTCTGATCATTTTTATTCCTGCTGTGCTTCAGGAAACAGGATTCTGCAAAATTATGTTAAATAAACAAGAAAGAATACAGGCTTCTCCTAATATTTGCCAACTATTTTCACGTTAGCCAAACTGGAAATTGGGAGATTGACAAAGAAATAATATTATGAAAACTGAATGAAGATGTTAACTAAAGCAAGTACGTACTAAAGCAACACAATATGGATGTTTTCTATGTACAGTTCCATACTTTTGACTGTACTTGTTTCTTTTAAACTGATGTTAATAATCACTACAGTAACAGTCCTCAAACTCACAAATGAGCAATATTCTCCTTTATACATAGGGAAAGTTTAAATCTGTGAAACTTTATTGTGATGAGATGGATTTTGTTCAAAACAAAGTAAGCCTAGTAGTAAAAATACTGCAAATTATAGTTGCAATGCTGCTATAAAACAGAGGTCATACTTCACCTCATCTATGATTCATATGGAAGTATGTGATACTAATTTTCATTTTCCAGTACTCCAAGGTATGAGTCTTAAAATCTTATTTTTACATTCCTCATGGGAAGGGTTGTCAGGCATTGGAACAGGCTGCCCAGGGAAGTGGTGGAATCTCCATCCCCAAAGGTGTTTGAAAGACACACAGATGAGGTTCTTAGGGACATGGTTTAGAGGTGGACTTGGCAGTGTTGGGTTAATGATTGGACTTGATGATCTTAAGAGTCTTTTCCAAGCAAAACGATTCTATGGTTTTTTAAACTCTACAATGAATACTACTAATTTGCTATATTTCCTCTGGTTAATGTACACAGGACACCACTTAATCTTTAGACGTTTCAGGAAAAAGTTTTTTGAGCATTACCAATTGGCTGAAGATGATCAATATAAGAACCCTCAGAAGAAAAAAAAAAAAAAGGCATTTACTCTACTAGACCAGTTTTCATAAAGAAACACACAGTGCTTTGTTTTCAAAACAATGTCATGATCCCAGGCAATTAAATAGAATTAACTGCATCTAAAACAGTATTTCATGCCAAAAAATACTTCTCAAAACCCATATTTTACCTGTTTTGTAGTATTAAATGTAATACCCAAAAACATAATCCTGATTTTCAATTTTTTAATAAGCTAGAACGGGAACAGCCCTAAATATCATTTCACACTGTGACAGCTTCCTTTTTCTTCTCTGGTGTTTCTTAGGAAGGTCTAGTTTACAGACCTACTTAACCGCAGAAATCTCAGAATCTTAAGGAATTTTCTTCATTGCTATGTTCTAGCTGTTGTTTACTGTCCTTACAGGTTTTGGTTAATATTCAATAAATTGCTCTGCAATATGCTTTTAACCATGAACTCAATACTGTAAAAGAAAACAAATGGACAAATTACTTATAAAGGTCAATGTAACATAAATATGAATGTGGATTATTCAATTTTAAAGCAATGCAGATATTCTAGTTTCATTCAATAACACAAATCTAACAGCTGGCTTCCACTTGCCATTTTAAAACAGGAATATAATAACTAATGAATCCTGATGGACTAAACATCTACCATTTCATCCTGTAACAACAGGCAAATGAACCTGATCGTTCAGTTGATTCAATCCTTTGTCCCTGTACAGCAGTTGGCCTTTAAAACACACAGATTTACCTTCATTTGCCTGAAAGTAATAATTTCACGTGTATTCTTTTTGATGAAAAATGCAAACTTCAGTTTGCTCAAGGCAGAAGGAGTCACAGGCACAACTCTGATCATAAAAAACAATTTAATTCTCTCTCATAAAACATGCCTATATTCCTGCCTCACTGAAATTATTTACACTTCCACTTATTGATCTTTTCATCGTTCCTATTTTGCAACGTCAGTTTCAGAACTCAACTAAAATCCATGCTTTTAACAACTGAAGTCATAATCCCCTCTACACACACTGTATCTGAACACTTGCCCAAATCCCAAAGAGGACCGCAAAGGAGCAGAACTCCGCAGAACAAAGGCTGTTCACATGACTGATTCATTAAGGGATTAAAAATTGTATTTAGCACGGATTTAATTAAAACAAGTTTGATAAGATTGGATAAATAAAGCCTAAAACGTCCAGGAACCTGATTTTAGACTCTCCAAGACCAAGATACATATGACAATTTAAATCAGACTTCTTTTTCCTTTACAACAAAGAACCTAGAATTGAAAAATAGGTCTAATAACCTCACAACAAGCTATTTCACATCAGGGGAAGTCTGCCTCTTACTTTGTTCTTTTTATTAAACACAAAGAAAACTTAACCTTCAATATAAGTCTCTTAAAAACCTCTCCTCTCTCAGCTAAAGCTTTACAAGTAAAATTTGGTATTAGAGCGCCAAGTCAAATGCAGACGTGTGCGACACGCAGCTCCCAGCCCAGCAGCGCCCAGCGGCAGGTGAGAGGCCAAGGGCTCATTCTGGGGTGGGTGGCAGAGGAACAAGGGGTGACCAGGGAATGAACTGCACCGGGAGGGGGGGCTGACACCCACCTGGGCCACAGAGGCTACTGCTGTAGGAAATAGGGAATCCTGCGTTAGGATTTTAATGTCCACATACTTTGCTGCTCTACTGCCACAATGCTACAGTTGTGCAACGAAATTCTGACAAAAATCTACATTACTGAATCTTCATTTGCTCCACTAAAATAAAATACTCACCTAAAAATTATCCTAAGTAGTGCTTAGATTATTATGTTTTTCACTTCATAAAAATAGCATATGACTTTCCTCAAACGCACAAGTCTTTCTTGTTATCACTCTTACATCAAATGCTATCCAAAAAAAAAGCCAATTATTACACAAAATGGTAGATAGTTCAAATTAAAATTATCTGGTGATACATCACAGCATACAATCAGTAAACATCCAGTGAAACAGTTCCCTTGTAGCCACATAGAAGACAATTAACAAAATTAATAAAACAGATCCAAAAAAGGCACAATAGAAAATTATATTTTTAGTTAAATGTAGTAAAAACATACATGACAAGGTGCAATCTATATTATCTAAACATACCTTTCCAAGATCTGCAGCCTGTTTTAAAATATCTCTTTTTAGATCTTCTGCTCTCTTGGAATGAAAAGAATTGCTTTGACTCTGGATGACAAATATAATTTCTTTTAATTCTGTGAATCAGAAAATAAGAAGATTTAAAGACAAAAGTTATTTTCAGTTTTCCTTCAAAGCTGCTGAGAACCCCGGTGTGCACGGGGGAATCTACTACACAGCAAGATATTTCTTTAGTTATACGAATATTTAATGCCATAACAAAAAGGCATAATTTAACAGACCGAAAAAATCCAAAGCAGCCCTTTTGAGGATTAATGCGTAGAAATTATGACATAACTGGGAGATCTGCAGCAACCAAAAAAATACATTTATGTCCACAGTTAACTGTAGCCACATCCATGAAGTTCCTTTTTCTTCAATACGCTACCACTCATTATTACCAGAGTTAAAAGGTGTAAGCCATAGACCAGCATCTCCTCTCACTAGGCAATGAACAAACATGAAATGGAAAAGATGCTTCCTCAATAAAGAGCTTCTTACCCTACCCAGAAACACACATCAGATGCACAGAGATATACATGAGAACAATGAGGCAATGCTTTTATCTGGCGGAACAGCATCGACATCTCCAATGTTCTTCACAGTGTCTAAAGGCACAATATTTAAGAACTTTCAACTGGAGACTCTGAGAAATTTAAAAGAAAATAATAATGAAGTAGCTTTGCAGACATTTACGGACACACACAAAAAGCTTATTAAAAAAAATACAAGTAAATACAAGTAGGTGATGAAGACTGATGCCATGGAATAGCTGCACACAGACAGATTCCAGTACTTTGAAGGCTGGAAAAAGTAGGCAGATTTGATCCTGTTCAGAAGCAGAACGCAGTAGAGAATGAGAAGGTAAAAGGAAGAGGAGAGGACCGATGCCCTCTTCAGAATTCTTACCAAGTTTGACCTATGCTGTATAACCCACCCAACACCATAACTAAGGAGCAACGTATAAAACCAGGAGACGTTATATTACAGTCTCTGTTGGGTTTGCCAGGAAAGGCAGGTACTGTGTGGAAAGTGTGCAGATGAGGAAACTTGTTATAGTAACTGAAAAAGTACAAGTGACTGACCAATCACTGCCTAAACAACAAAAACAACAGTAATGATGTTCAGTGTTCAAGGAGGTACAAGATGACTTGTGGGGAGGGTAGACACGGGTTGAGAACTACATTTAAATTCTATCACTCGAGGTGACAGATCAGGCGTAAGAGATAATGGATTCTAGCTAATTCAAGGAGGAGACAGCACAGAAAAGGCTGCTGAGTTAATGGCCAAGGGTGACATCACTCCAAGACAGTACCAAAAGTAAAGAAATCAGAGACGAGGTCCCATGGGATCTGTACAGAATGTGGAGAAACAAAGTGCATAACAGAACAACAAAAAAACATAGGAGTCAAATTTCAGAAAAACAGAACTTCAAGACCACCATCATTAGTAATATTATGAAAGCTGACAGGGATATTAAAGATAAAACCTATAAGAGAGCTTTCTGAGAACAGTTACTGGTATTCCATTGAAATAAACTTTGAGTGAGATACAGGAGATGTCAAATTGAAGACAGACCAGGACAAAAGTTCAGCAGAGAAAATCCAGAGTCACAACTGACTGAAAGCTGCCAGATTTTACTACAAACAACGTCTTTGTGAAGACAAACATCTCAATGACAGAGCAGTATTTCAACATTCTGAATCTGCGGTTTCACTGCAGTATAAATTCGAGTTTTACATCGTGCAATACTTATGTTTTAAAATGTATATTCTTGCACTGTAAATCAAGTCAACCTAAGAGATCCCAGTCTCACATCAAAATCTTGACCTCTAGGTTAAAAATGCTAACTTGGCAAATAGAGTAGAATGAGCGAGGAACAGGAGAACAAAGATGGAGGATAAACGTCCACTGAAGGAAAGTAGTAATCTCAAGAAAAAAAGAGTAAAACTGAGCACATGAAGAAGGATCACAGGAAAAACAGTGGCAACAAAAAGAGCATTAACCCCAAACATCTTGCTGAGATTATGAGAATTTTGCCATGTCCAAGAACTGACCATCAACTACATTCCTTTGTTCCTCTGACCAGTTACTTGTTAATTTAGACCTATGACAGCTCAAAGCTGCAGTCAAATGTTTTTCTGCTTCCCCCCAATACTCTTTTCCCTCAATTTATTAGCTTATTGACCAAGACAAGCTCTGAAAATGTCAAATTGTTTGAGGTTTCTGGTGATAAAGTTGTGGAGATGGCGCAAACACTAACAGAGACACCAGTTATGATTTCACATTTTCTGTGCAGCATTCCTTCATGCTCTGACCCACTCATCAAACTGCTTAAACACCCCCTAGTCCCCTGATAAAAATGTCTGAATAGCAGCTACTTGCTTTCTAACCCAAAATTTGCTAGATTTCCTGTGCAAAAATTAAACTTAGTGTGAAAATTGACACTTCAATGATGCTAGTGAGAGTCCAAGGGCTAAAACTACATGCACAGCATCGAAAATATTGCCAGAGATAAAAAGCAAAAACTATATTGCTTTATATAATTACTGTTTTAGTATCAGTACATTTACAGATGTGAAAGCATCCAAATAAGGCTCATTTTCACTCATGGTACATTTAACAGCAGCTGTGATATCCCACAATATAATACTTTCTAGGAATACTCTAATAACTACTTCAGTGTTACTGCTTTAATCCAATGGCAATAATTTCCTCTGCTATAGAGACTTTAAAATAGTCCATTAAAAGAAATATTCAGCATACTAAAATGTCAACAGAAAGTATGTAAAATTTTAAACACCTAAATCGTTTCTCAAATTGAGAAACAGTCAACCAAGCAAGAAAAAGAATGGAGTATTTTGGAAGATTAATATCCAGAAAAGCTCATGATATACTTTATTTTTCTTCTTGTCTTATTTTCCCAAGACATTTCCATATCTGGAAAATATCTTCAACAATCTTGAATGTTCCTTGTTTGGAAAGATACTGCAAGTTCATAAAAAAAATAATATTTAAAAAAAAAAAGGAGTCAAGAAACGGGAATGCTGAAGCTTCCTGAATCTTACCACCACCATGTCTTCTTGCAAAACAGAATGGAGCCTTAATAAGCTTTTAACCAGCCAGTAACAGTAATATGTGTTTCAGCAAGTATACAATAGCCCTATACAAAATACACGTCCTTAGGAATTAGCCCTAAATCAGTTCAAAAGATGGCAATGGAGAAATACTGCTATTTGGAATATAAGTATTACAGTATAAGTACCAGCACAAATAAACTACCTGTGTGATTTTTTTTTTTTATTTTTTAACAAACTTTATTCACCACAAAAGGCTGTTTTAGTCAATTCAAAGCTACTGAAAAAAAAAAAATCTTTCTGGCCAAAAAAACCTTTCTGCTTTATTCTCTGGTAGTAAGAGGATAAAGCATTCACTCAGAATAAAAGAAACCCAAATTCTCGTCTGTGAGATAGTTTGGACCTGAATGTAGTTCTTTGGCGTTCTAAGTCAGTCTCTTAATTTCCAGGTTGCAAATATATTCTGAGGTGGGTCTTCCCCCTCCTCTCCTATTGTTCTAGAAATGGAGAAGAGTGAAAATGATGCCTGACCTTCCTAATTACCTAACTCTCCTGAAGCAGTGGGCACTCAGAACTATGTCTCTGCCTCACTGAATGTTTAAAAGCATTATTAAAAAGGTAGAACAGGCATCAACAGAAAAGACAGAATTCCGGGATGATTTATAAACTTCTGGAGTATGTGACATGGTCCAAACCATTTACACAAAAATTACAATTATGAATTTAAAACAACTAGGATGCAGTCTGACCTATGTGCACTGCATAGCACCTGCAGTCTAACCCCTGGCCCCCAACAGGTAAAAGAACGTCAGTGACATCTTTGCAGCTCTGTCGGTGGTGCTTAAATCTAACTCCTCTTTCATTTGGGTTTTTCTTTCCCAAGAAATGATGGAAATAAAATTAAGACTAAATGTAATATTTGTACAATGAAAATAGGGTTTTCATTCCAGTGAGAAAGTACAAAATGTCTCATTATTTAGCCAGACAAAATCTAAACTGGTGCTTTAACTCACAAACTGGAGGCTCTACTGTGTAGGTCAGAAAATCCAGCTTCCAATTTGGGCTTCAAAAAATTAGGCCACTTGCATATTCTTTAGGCCTTCCTCTACTTTTATAGAATCATAGAATAGTTTATGTTGGAAGGGACCTTCAAAGCTCATCTTGTCCAAACCCCCTGCAATGAGCAGGGACATCTTCAACTAGATCAGGTTGCTCAGAGCCCCGTCCAGCCTGACGTTGAATGTCTCCAGGGATGCCAACTCTAAAATCAACCTGAGACTCCAGATGAGGATCTTTTAGTCCTTATATTTTGACTAGATTGTAGCAGCCTAGTACAAAGCTTCCACAGTTAAAAGTAGAGACGAGTCTTTTCTCACGATAATAATTTGTAGATGTGTTTATACAAAGTTATTGGGATCTTTCTGGATCTCAGTCACCCTCTGGAAGGGCCCCTCTCTTTCCACAGACTGCAGAAGGAATCTAGAGAATTTGCACTCCCAAGCTCGATGTTTCCTTGAGTTTCGAAATGTGGCGAAATCATGGTACACTGGCCTGAAACAGCCGGTGCTTCACTTCACAAAAATATTTGGTTTTGTTACTCAAATATTCTAAAAGCTGCAAACACTGTTGGTTACCAATACAGTCTATCATTTGGGAACAAATACACTCACCAATAGAGTATCTACACATCCACATGAAGAGCAAGATCTTTTGCCATCGTGATGCAATGATGACCCACCATCGGTAAGTCACATCACTGATCTTTTGGCTGGACTACAACACATCCATGCCTGAAACTCTGTGCACACCAACCAACCCATAAAGCCACGTCACATTCTGGATAGACAAAGCAATCATGAGAGCGTCAAGTTCAGTCTTCTTTGTATTACACTTGTCTTCCCAGTGACTGGGATATCAAGAGGTCGATAACCGTCTTCAAAGGCTTGGGATGGGCACTTAAAAGATCACTTAAAACTCTGAAAGGCAAACTATAGCTGGTAACTTTGCTTCCTTGGTACAAAGGTACAGCTTATTTATAAAGGTGAAAGAATTTTCTTGTATAATAGTTACAGAAAGAAGAATGAAAAAAACAAATCACAGGAACTATGAACCATCAAGAACTTTATTCTGTTTCAAGTCCTTCCAACAGAAATGTGTTAAAAGAGACTTCAAAAAAAAAAATCTTCCCTAAGGAGAGGCATAATCTTGTTTAAAAAAAAGATACAGAACACAAGAAATGGCATATTACCTTTAAAGGTCCCTTCCAACACAAACTATTCTGTGATTCTATAATCAGACCAATTGTCTATCCAGTCCAACACATTATCTTCAATAGTAGCAACAGGAAACACTATTTAGGGACAGCACAAGAGCTTCACTTTCTCCAGTGTTCCTCATACTCTCCCAGCATCCACAACTATTGTATTAGGAAATGCCAGAAGATACATTGCTGCCTATTTATCTCACCATACATTTATGGACTTGTCTCCTCTTGAAACTGCTGGTATGGTTTGCTTGCACAGCGTCCTGCGGCAGCAAGTTTCTAACTTTTGCCAGCTGCTGCATAAAATATGTTTGTCTGCTTTAAAGTGATCTCCTACTGAAACAAACAATAGATGACAGGTGGTGGCTGTATCACTAATGTACCATTGCAACATTCCTAAATATAACTTTCCTAAGTAATGAGATTATATTACAACTTAAGAAAACTGAGTGCTGCCAAAAGCAAAAAAAAAAAGTCCGTCAGTGGCTCCCTGGGTGTTCTATGAAGTGAGACACAGCAGGTCTGCTGGGAGGGATAAAAGCAGCAACCAGCACCTGGCTGCGCTATGAGATGGCACAGAGAGAGATGAAAGAACACAAAGAGGAAACGGGGTTTGTTTGACAGCAGGTAAGGATGGGGGAACAGGGACACAGAGTAATGAAGCTTCTATAGACAGGTCCTGACCTTTCAGTGGTAAAAGGGGGAGATAAATGGGACAAGGGACTTAATTAATGTCCACAGAACTGGTTGTCTCTGCTAGGGACAGAGCTTGTAACTAAGTCCAAAAAAAGGCCACGAACAACCCAAAATCTGATCTTCTCAGTATCCTTCAGAGTTCCGTTAGCAACTCCATTAAAAGCACGCTAAATCTTCCATGTCAGAATGAAGCCACAAATTCTCAGAAACCACTGCAACAGAAACAGGGTCAAGTTGGTTGTTTTTAGAACCAGCAGCCCCAAACGCTCAGGGTTTAGAAGAGGAGAAGCACCATGACAGTCGCGGCTGCTTTAGGAATTGAACTGCTCTAGTACAGCAGAGGCAGCACTAGGCCACAGTGCAGAGACTGCAAGTCCTTATCTCAGATCTGTAAACCTTTTGCTCAAAGGACATCAGAATTGTTTTCAGAAAAGGGAAAAATTTGCAGAATTTTTATTCACATAATTTAACCTGTGTGCAGTGAAAATGTATTTTACCACTCAGTACCCTATTAATGTTTGACATGTTTTTTTAAATACTTGTTTCCAGATATCACAAAGCTATTACAAGTTGTTACAACTAATTTATAACAACCCTAGTTATTACAAGTACCATGAGAACCTAGCAGAATGGTAAAATTCAGTTTCATGTTAAGTTTTTACAAGAATTGCTACCAAGTATCATGAAATTTGATTTTAAAATGCTATGTACTACAAAAAGCAACGTAGCAGTTTCATAGTGCAAGTGCACATCTTGCCAAAAACACTTAACTACAAAAATTGCAAATACAAAGACTGAGAAGCTTCTGTTTGATGAGAGTACATGAGCAAAGAAAAAAATACAAAGTATTTAGGAATCAGCAATTAACAATGTTGTTGAGCATTTAGACAGTGTTCACTCCCACAGACACTTTTCAAAGCATTATGACATTTCATTTATACTAAAAAGGCAGCCACAAGCAAAACCAAATACACACGATTCACTACATACCTCTGCTTATTTTACTAATTGCTCCACTTTTTTCAGACTCCTAGAAGAAAGGAAAAAAGGCAAAATGAGGATACAGGCAAAAACTCAAATATTTCTATAAAGAAACACAGGGAGTCAAAGCATTCATCAGATTGTAAATGCACATGTAGAAGTTTTAACTTAAGAACTAATAAAAAAGCTAAACCAAAAAGTTTTTGATGATTGAGAACTGAAAGAGATACTCCACATGTTTGTATACTATTACTTAGAAGACATGAAAAGAATACATTTTTAAAAAAGAAAAAACTTTTCCATTACTCTATTTATGCCAGAGCTCTTTATGTTAATACTAATGGTGTCTTTTTTTTTTTAATATGTATCTCCTGAGCACAAGTTTGGAACATGGAACTTTAATACAATCATACCTGTCCAGTGTGTTAAAAAACCCCAACACACTCTTACTCATTTGATCAACTATCAAGCATCTATTGAAATACAGTTCTTACAGGAAGACTCAAAAGCAAGATGAATAAATAGGAAAAAGTTGTTGTACGTAACATGACTTCGCTGGGATTTACTCAGGAATCACACACATTCGTGATGGAATTTTAACAGAGTGCTGAGGAACAGGCAACCAGTGACACTGCATGTGCATTGCTAAACACGAAACCAAAACATACACATAAACGTATCTTAGGAGTATATTAAACTTCTTCTAAATAACAGAGGCTGGGTGGCAAGGTGTTCAAGAACTGCTCACTGGTAGAGAGACAGGACTGAATAAATAGCTCTGTACTCCCTACAAAAATAGCAGGAAGGAAAACAGAGCCTTTACTTATTGCACAATTTCTTCCTGGTAACAGCATCTCAGTGCTTTGGCTTCTCCACATGTAAAATCAAGATCATCCTTACAATTGTATATGGACATTGTAGGATTTATCTTGGTTCAAGTGTTTTAAGACCTTCAGACAGAAGTGCCATACAAGGCACTCCTCTGTAATAAGCTTATATATAGTTTTTCTACCCTTGTGACAATTCCTATTTATAAACACATTTCCCTTGCCCTTTATTTAAATATCATGTCAGTTTTTGGCCCCTCACTACAAAACATTTTGGTGCTGGAGCAAATTCAGAGAAGAGCAATGAAGCTGGTGAGCAGCCTGGAGCACAAGTCTGATGAGGAGCAGCTGAGGGATCTGGGGCTGTTCAGCCTGGAGAAAAGGAGGCTGAGGGGAGACCTTAACGCTGTCTACAACTGCCTGAAAGGAGGTTGTAGCATGGAGGGTGTTGGTCTCTTCTCCCAAGTAACAAGTGATAGGATGAGAGGAAACGGCCTTAAGTTGCACCAGGGGAGGTTTAGATTGGATATTAGGAAAAAATTATTCACGGAAAGGGTTGTCAGGCATTGGAACAGGCTGCCCAGGGAAGTGGTTGAGTCACCATCCCTGGAGGTGTTTAAAAGGCATTTAGACAAGGTTCTTAGGGACATGGTTTAGTGCTAGAGTTAGGTTATGGTTGGACTCTATGACCCTGAGGGTCTCTTCCAACCAAAATGATTCTATAATATTTGAGACTGAGGTATTCAAAAGAAACATAGATGAGGTTCTTAGGGACATAGTTTAGTGGTGGACTTGGTCACACTAAGTTTATGGTTGGACTCGATGATCTTAAAGGTCTTTTCCAACCAAAATGATTCTTTGATTCCATGATACAACTTATCCTTTTAGTCTTACATCAGACGATCTCTCCCTCTGTCCAGATCTGACTTTTACACTGAAATGCAGAAGCTCCAACTTCTTTGGTAGTCAGCTGTAAAACCTTTTCAAGAATGACTGCTTTGCATGCATGCTTATGACTCTTTTTTGCTGACTTGGTCAATATAGTTTAAAAAAATTCTTATAAGACTAAGTTACTTTAATGACTATACACAGTGCTACCATCATACAGTGTAATATAGACCACACTCTAAGACAACTTGTATCATAAACAACATGGGAAGATTAATTTTCTACACAAACAACAAAATATGTGTTTTGTAGTACACAGCATGATAAAGCAGCCATATTTTACAACTATCTTTATTAAAACACAGAAAAAAACAATTGTTGCCCGTTACATCCCAGGATTTTGACCTGAAGAGTTCATCTGAGGGAAAGTTTTGAAACTCTAAAATAGTAGAAAAGCCTTCACAAATTATATCATATATAAGAACGATAACATTAAGCAGCTGGATAGAGACAGTAATGGAATTTAACAAACACCAACTTATAGATAATGAAACCAGAATGACATTACCTAGTCTCCCAGATAAACTGCAGCAGATCAGCAGTTTGCAACAGGGATCTTTTTCATTTATGAAAATTACTGTAGACACAGCAATCATCATCAACCCCCAAAATTATTAGAAACACTGATCTCTAATCATACTTCCATTGCATTTGATGTGAGATCACTAGCTCTCATTAGCAGTTATATATTCTAACTCTTGATTGATTCCAGAACTTTTTCTTTTCCTCCCTCTTTTATGCATACACAAATATCTGTTACAAATATATACATATAAAAACCTGGTAGATAGAAGTCTGTTAAAAGACATACATTCATATACATCTAACACCCCTGTTTAGTGGGAAGATGAGCTCTGACCATTAGTTCTTCTAATCTGCTAATTTGAAATTCCATATGCAAGCTTTACTTGAGCTGTGACTTGGATAGCAATATGTAATAATGCTAATTTAGCAAAGAGGCAGCCATTTCTCTCTCAATGTATTATATATTTAGCAACACCAAGAGGAAAGGAAAACCTGTCTCTGAACTAAAAAAGGTTATGTACTCAACAGCAATAACACTATCAACTTGTAGAACCTATGCAAAATTGACACTTTTTTTTTTACTAAAAGTTTCTAATGCACTCTTCAGCTGATCCTGGGAAAAAGAAAATAACAAAAACCCAAAAAAACCTCATTCTCTTAATACAATGTAAACATAAACCAGGAAATCCAGCATATGAAATAAATCGAAAGTGCTAAGAATAAGTTTATTCTAAGAATCCATAGGATAAAATAAGAGCCTAGTAATACTGACACAGTAGTGCTACATGCAACTTGTGTCCCATTAAATGCCTCTTATATGCGACAAAAAACGACACCATTTGACTTTTACTACCACTGAAGTCAATGATCAAAACAATCAATGTCACAGATGTTAGGCTTTCTACTCTGATCTCTTCTAGATGATTTTATAATGTCTGTAAAATGTTCCTACTCTGGCAATTAAAATTTATTACCTGCAGCACTGGTAGTTCAGTCTCATCTTCTGCACCTCCAGGAACTACACTTACAGCAAAAGCTGAAAGAAAAAGCAGACTTTTTTCATATTATGTGAACTCATTTTCACGCTTGCAAAGTTCTGCAGAAAAATTTTTAAAAAATCATTTAGGTACATTTTCACATTAAATTATACTATATTGGTAATGATCTTCATGAACATAAGACAGTCCGTTCTTACACATTTGCTGCCTGACAATTCTATTCCTGTACATCACTGAAAACATCACTCTTTGATGGGAAGCCAATTTATATTGGCTTCAAGGCAAGTAAATCTCATTTAAAAAAAAAAAAAAATTAAAAAAAAAAAAAAAAAAAAAGAGCTGATCTGCTGATCTGTTCAGTCCAGCAGTTCACTTGACAACACCATAATGTGCTATCACATGGGAGACCTGTATTCCACTCTATCTGCAGGTCAAAGTTGGGATTACCAAAGCTTCACTTGCAACCACAGAAACTGAAAGCACCTGACAGAAGTTTATATCAAACTTGAAGATGGCTGTCATACGCTTTGAATGGCATCTTTGAGCAACAGCCGAACTTTTTAATGTACAAGAGACCCAAATAAATGTTTATAAAAAGAAGAGACCCCAAAGATCTTATTTGCACAGACCTAGCATTATCTTAAACCTTTTATACTGACATCACTCTATGCATACACTTCTGGTTTGTATTAAGAAAATAATAATAAAATAGGTTTGTTTATTTGTTTCTTGTTGATGTAGTCATCTAATCAATTTGTCTCAGGTTGCTCATTTGTACAAGTCGATCGATTTAATGTAAAAGAGCTTTCCTAAGATTATTCCTAAGAAGACTTTTTCTTAGAGGTACTAAAGAGATGCAAATGCAAGTAAATTGCCATAATTTGGAAAGAACTCAAGACACTACTCATCATGGTCAAATAGATGGTTTTCTTAAAAACTGAGGCAGGAAAAAAAATAAATCAATAGATTCACGTGGAGTGTCTCACCACAGGTTTAAATTAGCTATTGCTTGAAATTGATTTCAAAGTGAATTGCTAGCAACTATCAATTCCTTTGACACGCTATAAAGCTGGAATGTAGGAAAGCAAGAAGACAAGATTCCAAAGCCTGTGGTGCTCCATCTCTGACTACCTGTACTTCTGTGCTCTTTCAACTGGAGACCAAATTTCATCAAGTGTCTATGAGCTCAGTTTCACAATGACATCTCAGGTCCTGACAACATGAATCTCAAATCACTTCACTAGATGCAGACATCCCAAAATCATTCTCACACAGTAGACTCTTGTTGACGACAGCCACATTTCAATAAGGCATTAAGCCAGGAAGAAGAACACAGTAGGAATGTCCCCTCAATCTCATCTTTGAGTAAATGTCTTGTGCTTCTAGTTTGAAAGTGCCCAGAGAATACCTCAATCTGCCTATTATATACCTTGCTGACAGCATGTTCCGATGATTTCCTTCCTTCTCTTGCAACGTAACAATACTTAGAGCTGCAGATAAGGAGTATCTTTCGCTACACAAACCAGATCCACATCTATGTGACACAATCTGAATTACAAGATCAACACAAAACACCCACATTACAGGAAATGTACTAATTACATAGTATTAACCTGAAGAAGTATCACCTCATAAATTCAGCTTATTCACAGAACTGAATGCAAGCAGAATTTTCATGGCTTTCAGTTTTTAATATTCAGCTGAGAAATAAGCAACACAAGACCTGAAACAACTGTGACTGACAAGAGATGCTGCTTCTCTCGCCATAACATTCAATCATGCCACACTGCTTCTAAGATTTATAAAGTATTAATGCACGTGATCCTTAAAACAAATCAAACAATACTCAAAATAACCTGGAAAAAAAAGGACCTATTTCATACTACGTCTTTGAGAGCTCTTCAGGGAACTATTTTAACAACCTATTTCATCTTCATATTACAGAACCACAGAATTGTTGTGGTTGAAAAGGATCCCTGAAGATCATCTAGTGAAACTCCCTACAAAACAGGACACTCAGGGCTCTGACTAGTCAGGTTCCGAATATTTCCTAGGACAGAGACTCCACAAACTCTCCAAGCAACCTTGTCCCCTTGATAGGACAAGGGGTAATGGTTTTAAACTGATAGGACAAGGGGTAATGGTTCTAAACTAAAGGAGCAGAGATTCAGGCTAGGCATGAAGAAGAAATTTTTTTTACAATGAGGGTGATAAAACACCGGCCCAGGTTTCCCAGAGAGGTGGCAGATGCCCCATCCTTGGAGACATTCAAGGCCAGACTGGACGGGGCTCTGAGCAACCTGATCTAGTGGAAGATGTCCCTGCTCATTGCAGGGGGGATGTCCTCTGAAGGTCCCTTCCAACCCAAACTATTCTACAATTCCTGTGTTCGATCACTCTTGGGCGGGGGGAGGGAAGTACTTCTTATATTTAAATAGAATTTCCTGTATTTTGGTTTGTGTCAAATGTCATGTCCTGTTAGGCACCAGAGAGTCTGGCTCTGTCTTCTTCAATACCCCTCAACAGGTATTTAACACATTTGTAAGAACCTCCCAGCTCTTCTCCAGGCTGAACAGCCCCAGCTCCTTCAGCCTCTCCTAATTTGTCAGGTGCTCCAATCCATTAATAACCTTCATGGTCCTTTGCTAGTCCATGTCTCCCTTGTACTGGGGAGCCCAGACCTGGACACAACACGCAGGTGTGTGTCACTAGTGCCAAGTAGAGAGGAAGGATCACCTCCCTTGACCTGCTGGAAACAGTCTTCCTAATGCAGCCCAGGAGGCTGCCAGACATCTTTGTCACAATGGCACACTGCTGGTTCATGGTCAGTTTGCTGCCCACCAGGACCCTCAGGTCTTTCTCTGAAAAGCTGCTTTCCAGACAGCGTGCATCCACCATGCACTGGTGCATGGGGTGACTCCTCATCAGGAGAAGGACTTGGCATTTCCCTTTGCTGAACTCAGTTTTCCAGGTTTCCCGTTTACCCATTTTTCCAGCCACTGAGGTCACCCTGAATGGTACCACAACCAGATGGTGCATCAGCCCCTCCAGCTCATTTTGTATCCTCTGCAAACTTGCTGAGGGTGCACTTTGTCCCACTGTCCAAGTCACTAATGAAGAGCCTAAACACTACTGGAGTCTTTATCAACCCCTGGAGTGTACCACACAACTGATCAGAGCCCATGAGCCCAGAAAGTCAGACAGTTTTCTATCCAGCTCACTGTCCACATGTCTAGGCCATACTTCATCAGTTTGTGCATGATAGTTAGGAGACGATATTGAACTCCTTGCTAAAGCTGAGATAACACCCACTGCTTTCCCCACATTCACAAAGACAGTCATCTCAAAGATGACTTTTGGGCTGGTCAAGCATGACTGTCCTTCATAAAAACATGTTGACTACTCCCAGTCACCTTCTTGTCCTCCATACATTTGTCTTGTCCTTCCTTGTTTGACAATGGTGTCCAGGATTATTTCATCTACCACCTTCACATGGACTGAGGTGACACTGGCCAACTTATAGTTGCCCCAGATTTTCTTCCTTGCACTCCTTGAAGACAGGGGTGACATTTGCTCTCTTCTGGTCTTCAGGAATCTCCCCCTTTCAAAGATTATCAAGAGTAGCCTTGCATTGACATCATCAAGCTCCATCAGTATTTGTGGGTATCTCCCATCAGGTCCTGTGGACTTCTGTATACTCAGTTTTGTTTAAATGTTTCCTAAACTGGTCTTCCTCCTGTGAGAGCCACTCTTTCTTGCTCCAGACTTTCCCATGAGTTTCAGTGGCCTGGGACTGCTGAAGGTGAGTCTCACCAGTACAGACAAAGGCAAAGCAAAGGTATGATTTCCTTGCCCTCTTTCATGTCCTTCTTTTAACCATGTCCCTCCCCTCACTCAGAAGCAGGCCCATAGTCTCCCTTTTGCTGCTGATATACCTGTAGAAGCCATTTTTCTTGCCTTTCACAAGTTGAATCCCTTGCCAGATTCAACTCCAGATGGGCTCTGGCTTTCCTAATGGCATATCTGCACTCTCAGTGTCTCCATATTACTCTTGGGGTGACCTGAACCTCTTCCCATCCCCTGTATGCTTCTTTTTTATGTCTTAGTTTTGTCAGGAGCTCCTTGTTCATGCATGTGGGCCTCCTGCCATCTTTGCTTGCCTTCCTGCATGCGGGGATGGACCATTCTCAAGCTTGCAGAGGGTGAACCTTGAAAATCAACTAGCTCTCCCAGACCACCTCCCATATCAATCTCTCTGTACTGGTGAGGATAGGAGTATACCAAATATGCCTGGCAAGAAATGACTTTTGTTGCAGCTGCCCTAACATACAGTGCAACTTCAATACCCACACACATAATTCATTAAACAAACCAATATCTGTGATGAAAGTTGAAGTCTCGCTATATGCCATTATTATTCTTTCTAGTGATTTCAGACATGCAGCCTCCCCTTTTTTCCAACAAATAAATATATTTAAATTACTCTGTATCTTTTACATTAAATATTCCAGGATGACTTTTTCCAGATAATACATATTAATGACAAGAACTGCTCAGTTTATTTTTGAATTACTGAAGAACCATTCACTAAACTGACTAGCAGACCCCTGAAGACATCACAAAAAAGCCTCAAGAGTCTTCACCCAACAGTAATCGACCTTTTCACTCACACAGACTCTATTAATTCATTTTAGCAACAAAGACACCATGGCTCCTCTACTACCTGATTAGCAAACTTCTTATGCACATAGAAGTTGATATGAGAAAAGCAGTCTTCAGGAGTAAACTGGGATGCACTTGTGTGGTAAACTCAAGTCTTACTAACATATGACCAAGACTGCTCTGGCTAAGCAACCTGACCTCTCTGCTTGGCAATAAATATCATCTTCTAAGGATCTGCTGGGAAAAGGGCGGCACACGAAGAACGTGGTAAATCTCGCTGGCATACGACTTACCAACAAAGGGGCCACAGGGCAGGTAGGAAATACAGTGCCTGGGTGCAAGTGGACATCTCTAAGATTAATTCATGCATCCACAATCCCCTCCCAAGAGCTTCTGAAGAAGGTGTGCCCAGGAGTGGGCCACAGATAGAAAATGTTTAGCACATGCAGGTCATGACCAGATCAGTTGTACAACATAGGTAGAAACTTGTTGTGGCAAGGATATATTTTTGTTGCGTATAAAGTACACAAGCACAAAGAAGCATGACCGATGTCTGGGAGCTATCAGATGCTACTATAACAGAACAGTCACTTTTCATGCCCAAACGTGACGATTAATTCAGACAACTGCAACAGATTTCTTCAGTAGAGAGCCCCCCCAAGACACACATCAGTCACTGGAGCTAGAGGTGCCTTTGCTGATTCCACAACCTCTTACAGTCCCTTTGAGTTTCTTGATGCAATGCAAGCACAGCTCAGGTGGAACACTGACTTACCATAAAGCACAGAGAAAATATATTGCAAGAAGAAACTGACTGGCTGGTAACAGTTCAAACTGTGGCACCCCAGTAACCAAAAAAGAGTGATTAAGTGCACAATTTTTTGCAAACAAAGCTATCTGAACCAGAAAAAAAACCCAGTAAGGCACTCTATTAAATGCAACCTGTAATTTTGTATTTGTCACTTCATTATTTAATGCATTGTGTACTTTGAAGTTTGTTAACACATGTAGCTATTCACATCATTTGACACAAGCGGAGGCTGAACGTGTCAATTGCCAGCCCTCCCCTGCTTCTGCTAAATGCTTAAGAAATAAGGATAAATAAGAAAAAGAAAGAAATTTTAGAAATACTTCAAAGCTCTTTATTTTATTGAATCTTATTTTTATTTCTTTCGAAAGCAGCACTAAAATCCACTGAAAAAACTTGACAACATTTCTGGGTCCATTCAAAACCTGGAAATTTAACCAGATAATGTAATATAAGCAGCTTCAATTCTTATTGATTATTCTCAAGTGTACCATTATTTCCATTAAAATTTTGATGAGTAAATAAACTGACTTATAATACTAGAAAGTAAATCTTAATCGTTTATTTTCATTGTTTAGCAACTGAACTGCAGGAATACATCCCAACAAACTATTAGGAAAATGGGTGTAAATACTGTAGTATTAAAACACAGTATACTGTATAAATATATACAATGATATAATACCACATAAAAAAGGTAGAAGTAATCCTTTCTTCAGTAGTAGTCTTTTGAGTGCAAACAACTTCTAAATGTTTACAATTATATGTCCTTTAAATGCAAAGGAGGTTAATAACTGAGGAGTTAATTCTTTCAGTTTCATAAAGAAAATCCATGAGGCAGAAAGGCAACACTTCTGTTATCTTCCTCTTTTATGGTCTGATTCCAGGCTGACTGACCCCAGGGTCACTCCAATCACCCCACTGGGCTGTCGGTCAGTTTGAACGAGCTACATAAAAGTTAGGAGTCTATGACTTACGTATGGCAAAACCACGACTTCAAATAACAGAAGCTACTGATTATGCCATACACAATAGACAAAATACTCAACATACAATTTCTTTGTATTCTCATTTAATGAAAGGCCCATTTTTGGTTTGGCTGGGTTTTAGCCCCCTCCCAGGTTTTCCAAGAACATAAGATTCTATAGATTTACATGATTCCAGAGAAAATCCGCACCAACACTGTCAGTCAAAGCGACAGGATCTTCCATAATAAGACAGCCTGAGAGCACTAGCAAACAAAATAATTTAGTTTTACGTATTTTTATGCAGGTTTTTGTAACATTTCTTCATTGTTGCTACCCTACCAGCATCAAAGACTTTGATCTAGCTAGGTAAGAATGAAGACTTAGAAATTTATTAACCCAAAATGGGGAGAGAGCAGGGAAGAGGAGGAGGAGGGAGCGATAAAAGCAAATTTCCAGCATCTGAAGCTTTTCATTAAAAAAAGCAACTCATTTTATTTCTTTACTAAATTCCTTTAAGCTAATTGTACATATTGGAAGAAGGCAGCTGAAAACATCACTGTGAACCACTGAAATGTCTAAATGAGTGCTGTGTACACCCCATCTTTATAAAAAGCAATCAAATCAAAACAGAAGAAAAAGCATCATCATTATTCCTCCTGTCTAGAAGTTAGACCAAACAAAATAATCTGAATATGTTTTCCATTCTGCAAGCTGCCACCATGAAGCCAGAATTTATGAAATTACTGAGCTACCAACAGACAAGGTGTTTTCTCCTGTGAAATGCAATACAAATTATTTCCATTTTCCAAGAGCATAGCTGATTGTTTTGCAAACTTACTATCCTGGCCATGTCAAATGCATAGGATATTTAAGTAAGAAAAGACTTCATTACAAAAGGATATTTTAAAAACTACAATAAAGCTATGACATTAAAATAAGCTTCAGATGAATGAATTCTATACAAGGATTAATCAAGACCTATGAAACAAGAGGTAACTGCACAAGCAAGAACCTATTTTTTCCATTTCTGGATGTATGTATGCATGGATGTAAAATAAATATACATACAAACATGAGGAAAAATGAAGCTGCTGTTCTCTGATTACAATCTGTTAGAGGCTACAAATGCTATTTAATTCCTCACTGGAGCACTGGAGCAACACTACTCATCCCAAAGAGAATGAAATACAGCTTTGGGCAGAGCAGTAGAGTATGAGGACTCCTCCAAAAACCAAACTGCACAAGTGAAAGGAAAAGTGTTTTACAGGAGAAAAATGAAGGCAGCAGAGTTTCACTTTGCGGAAAATTGGATTGTTATGTATCAGGTCTCCCCTGCAGAATTCTGATCTGCAAGCCATACTAGTGGAAGAGCATCAAATCCAAAGGTTCAGAACAAACTGACAAGCCTATGCTGACAGAGATGGAAACATTCAGGAACAGAAATAATGAGTAACAGAACAGAGGTAAACATTTGTCTCTTACAGCAACTCCAAACTCCAAGAGCTTGTAGCAATCTGACTGCTAACATACTACTAAACCTTCCCTTTTATCTTCTCCGACCTGCACAGACACACTGAAAACGTCTCTAAAATTTACTAAGAAATAGGTAATTCTTTTTTGTCTGTGCTGAGGCTTTAACCAGGCGGTATTACCGTTCCACCTCCCCTCGGCAACAGTCAGTGAGGCGCTATTTCAAACACGAGCCCGAACTGGGTCGGCCCGCGCTGCCCCGTCCGCTCTCCAACCCAGAACCGCAACAAACTTCGGGGGAAGGGGCACGTCCTGCCTCCCCCCGCTTCCCCTCCCGGGGCGGGACAGCGGGTGACGAAGCGGCAGCGGCTCCGGCGCCCCCCCAAGCTCTCCAGCTGTCCCGTGTCCTCCTCCCCCTCGTCACCTCCGCGGAGCGGCCGAACGTCCCGGGTGTCCCCCCTTCACCTCGCCATGGCGTCCCGGCCCGGCCAGGGCACTCACCCCAGGTGCGGAGCGGCGGGACAAGGAAGAAGAGGTGGGCGCACGCAGCGAGAAGGAGCCAGCGGTTGCAGCCGCGCTCCCGAGACATCTTGGCGAGGGCCGCCGAGCCGCACGGCGGGGGGAAGGAGGAGAAGGGACACGGTGCGCCCGGCTGCCCGCCTCTGCCGCAGGAGCGCGGGCGAGCGGCCTCCGGCCGGTGGCGGTGCCGCCAGCCCGCCCTTCTCCCCTCCCTCCTCCCGCCCTCCCCGCCAGGGCCCGGCAGGACCGGGCGCCAGCGCCGGCGGGAGCGGGGGGGGGCGGAGCGGGGCCGCGGCGCCCTCTGGCGGGCGGCAGCGGGAGAGGCGGCACCCTGCGGCCCCCGCCTGCCCGCCGGCTCCGGCCTCCCGGGACCGCCGCATCCCGGGACCGCGGCAGCGACCGCTCCGCGGGCTCCCAGCCCTCTCGGGCCGGCCGTCGGCGCCGTCAGCTCCCCGGAGTCACCCGGAGATCCTACAGCCCTGTATACAGTTATGGACTAAACATCCAACCCCTAATAATCCTGGTAAGCATGGCTGGCTGTATCCATTATTGATCATGCAGTGGCTATTACCAAAACCAATCAGTAATATCTTTAATTCTTAATGCTAAATTATTAACTCCACTGAAAGTCCCCCAATGAGATTTCTAGGTTGTCAAATTTAGACAAAAAGAGGGGTTTTTCTTTAGTTATTAGCTTTATCCTCCTCCTCTCACAAACAGCTTTAAATACTGTCATTTAAGTGATACCCAACACTCTGACAGGAACCTAGTCCGCCATAACAAGCAGCCAAGTACAACACTAAAATAACCCTCACAAACCATTACCCCAAAAAAGCACGTTGCACCTCCAGCCAGCCATTTCCTAACTACCTGTGTAACCAAGCATGGAGATGCGGGGTACAGCCCAGAGTACGGGCATGGGACACGAGCAGGGCACAACTTGGCACTGAAGACTCCACAGCTACCAACAAGTTGCACATAGTCAAAGAAATGCAGACCTGGAACTGCACAAAATGGGTTTTAGGGGCAACATGGGGAACAAAGTGGTATCTAACATGTAAAGGGCACCATAAAGACAGTAAAATTGGATGTAACACAGCTGCAGGCCAACAAAGATCAAAATATAAAAACTTGCTAGCAAAAAACACGACCCCATGTGGAACCTGGAGCAAAGAAGAAGAAACCACCCACATGAATATCAGATTTGTCCCAGTGAAGGACTCCACAAGCCAACAGCTTGCTGTGACACCCCCCCGTATGCCCCAGAATTAAACTGTCAACCTTCAGACCCAGGGGAGCCACAGAAAGTTCAGCAGGAAAAGCAGCAGAAACCCAGCCGTGTGTAGAAATTTTTCACTGCACTATCGTTCTTTCTTTTTCTGTAGCAGTTAGATCTGTATTAATAATTGTTAGATTCTTCACATTTCAACATCAGTAACAAGAAATTCCTGGCTTTACTTACCCGTAAGGCATACTTCCTCCTGGCATGTAAGCACGATTTTGAGCGTAACACCTGGTGCCCAGGTGATGATTCCTTACACACTGGGTACACATAAAGCCAGGTCTATATGTACATATTTTCCCATCAACTATTTTCCTCACAGTGCCTTCCTACCAGCCCAACGATTCAGTACACGCTGATCTCACTGGAGACAAATGGTGCAATGTCATACAATAAACTTGCCATATTTTTAATCCACTATGGCCAACAGCATAGGACCCAACTTGGACCTTTCCCCAAAACTCCACAGCTTTTTAGATCTACTGCATTCTTTTCCTGACAGATCAGGAGGTTATAATAGGGTACCTGAAGCATGCCAGAGAGGTGATTTTGAAGATGAATGGAAATCTTTTCACAGTGATAAATGCTCACTCTCACTGCAAGTTCAGGCAAGAACATCTTTATCACCGTAACTTGGTAGCAGACTTCACATTTTCCTTTGAAACTATCTCAATAGAAATATATTAGATATATTAGCCAGACTTCCTTGGGCTTTTAGACTTTCTTTATGTATTTGCTACCCACCTTGCATTGCAGGGAGTTGAAGAGAGAGGGAAAATGGAACACAAGTGTGAGCAACCACAGCTTGTTATTTGCCTTACAGAACAACTTCCTTTTTCTGACTTTCTGATTCACTAAAGAGGTTACTGCCTCAAGAATAATAATTCTGATGCAAATTAAGTAGAAACCTTCATACTATGCTTCTCCCTCTAATCCTATGTGTGTGCTCATTACCAGGAAAAAAAAAAGTGCTATCCTTCCATTTCTATAACAATATAAAAGGTGTGAATCATTCTGCATAACACGTATATCTGCATTTGCTTGTATTTTCTTAAAAGTTTCAGCGATGTTTCCTGCCCTTTCTCCCACTTCTCTGTTTTGTGCTGGTTTCTGTAAGTATTCACGTCACAAAGATCATGCCCACAACAGCTGGGATAGACATAAGACTTTTCACTTTCAAAATGGTTAAGATATGTTAATGTTCAAATGTTTCCCCATGCAGCAAGTCAGTAAGGAAAACAACAAAACCAATGTTTGGCTAAGATGTAATCTATGTTTTGGCTTCTCACAAATACAAGAGAAATTTTATTCTAACAACCTCCCTAGAACACTACCATGAAACCTAATTTTCTCCAGCTGTTAAGAAAAAAAGCACTTAAATGTTTTCAAATCTAATATTTGGGGCTGGGAGGAGGAAGGAGGAAATTAGTCTTTTTATTGGATTCTAATCTACATACAAACTCAGATTGTGTTTGTTGTTCTAACTACCCACTGAGAATTTCTATCTCAGGAAGGATGAAAATAATGAATTTTCTGCTAACAAACAGAGAGGTTCAGAACACCACCAAGCTTCCTTTCCTTATAGTATTACATATATCTTACAATCATACATAATACAAATGTAGCATTGCTGCTGTCGCACCTCTCATATTAAAAAGAGGGGCTGCAAATACAGAGAAATCCTGTCAGATACATATACAGAAAGTTATGAATATCAAATTTATTTTGTCCTGGTAGAATATCTTCTACAGATATTAAATACAAGTAAACATTTAACATTAATTATTCATCAGAAGTGGTATTTTTTAGAAAAAGCAAAGAACCAGCATTTTTTCCAGAATGGAAAGCAAACCTGGACTTTCGGGGCAGGGGGGGGAATTAATAAATTACTATGTCCTTTGAAATATTTATAACAGAATGTATGTCACAGCAATTTTGCATCCAAGTTACTATGTCTTAGTTAATAACATTAAGTACTGAATTATAAACTGTGGGGTTATAAGACCTGTAGAATTTCTGAGGTTGTTTTTTCTTACCAATTTGTGGAAGCTTTGCTGCTTTACTTCAGCTTGGGAACTGGATGGGAGAAACAGAGAAATAATTCACCAACTGAAAATTGTCAGTGATTTGAATGGGGACAACTTCTCAGTGATTTTGGTCCTGAAAACACTTTGTGTGCATAAGTAATTAAGAGTCAACAGGACCATTCATGTGGTAAAATTAAGTTCTTACACCTTTTCATAGATCCAGTGTCACTATTTTAACATTTTCATTAATTAAATGTCTACAAGAAGTAAATTAATCTGGAGTCTCAATGGACAAAAAAAGCTTGAAGATCTGGCAAATGTTTCTATTTTACCAAGCATAAACTTCCACATTATATACGAACGCTACTTGTATGCCATCCGCACCATTTGGGTTAATGTGTTACTCACCCATCCCTTTACATAAAGCAAGGGACAGCCAACCTTTCTAGCCCAGAACAGAATACTGAGATCACCATGTCAAAGGGAACAGTGGGAGAAGTTCAGAGGCAGATGACCACAGCGTCCACTTCAGACTGGCCAGGCTAGCGTGTGGTTCAAGAGTGGTTTGCCCTTCTCTACAGGCAGCCCAGCAGCGATGCAGGATACTCCTGACAGGCTCTGTCATCTGTTCATGTAGAAGGACTATAATGTGGGAGAAGAAGAGAGAAATTATGAACCAGACACAATGGCAATCATTGAGTTAGAGAACTTGACTGGAACTACTTTGTTATATTAGCCGTTTGAAAAATGTTGAACTAATCCAGGAATAACAGCGTACTTGTATGGTTTCTTGCAATGGATGGGGCGGAAAGGCCTTCTCAGCAGAGACAGGCCTGTTAATCACACAAGTTGAGTTCTGTTCCAGCTCTTCCACAAGCTGCTGCTGTTTGACCTCTCTGTCCTACTCAGCAAATTAAGTAAGCAGGGGTATAACTTTAAGCTATGACTAGTCCTACAGGAACCAGCAAAACCAATCCAAATGAGTTCAGAATCATACAACTAGTATTTGAATCGCAACATGCATCTGGAAACAGAGTTTCTCAGCTTTCAGCAACTCAAGACAGTAATTCAATGATAGTTCCATTCCGTTAATAATACCACAATGCCCAGCTAATACCCTGGGAGTACATCTACATTTGTCAAATAGTAGGCAGGGACCTTGAGCAGGGGAACTCTGATAGTCTGCATTGCTCAGCTCTTAACTACACTCCCTTGTCCTACTTGTTGCACTCTAAATAGCTTTCCCCAGGAGAACTCCACAGTAATGGGAAAAGCCCTGAGCACTGTAGACATAATTTGGTCAGGGTCACTTGGCCTAGGACTTGCCCTGTCTTGTTCAGAACAATTGATAAAGTTGCAGTATCAAAACACACACATGCTGTAAGCCCAATAACCAAACCACTGAGGGAGATCAGCCCTCCAGTCAGGCCTTGTAGGTAGACCACAGCATAGTCTGAGTTTAGACTCTCTCCTTCCTTTTCCACTTCGGGAAGCTCAGTGTTGTCTCCAGTTTTACTTTATGAGATAAATTTCTAATAAAATTATTTTATTTCTAAAGTAGTCTATGTTCAGAACTGACTGAAATTATTTAATCCTGTATGATATTGATGGAAGATTCAGTTATGAGTTATTTTTAGTACATTCCTGAAAAGCTATAGTATGAACTTTTTTCAGAATCAGTACCTGCAGAAAAATAGCTGCCAGGTTAACACTATGGTGAAAATACATTATTTTGATTTCTTGCTACTGTCAGGTGATGAGAGGAAGATGATTTACGCTTCTGTCTTTGTACTGCACACAGTCAAGGAGAAACAAGGGTAATACTTCTTATAGGCAGATGCAAAGGACTGAAGCTTTTCAGTCTCAATTATAAGCCAAGGGCATATTGCCCGCTCCTTTGGTCAAATGAACAGCTTGCCTGAAGAACTGTCAGACTTGATACTCTTTCCTGTTGTGTCTCCTGCTGCTTCCATCTGACACAGAATTGCCTCTACCAAGCATATCTGAGCTCTTTATATTTTCCCTGCTGAAGCATAGCTATCTGAAAATACAAAATATTAGTCCTAAACTACCTGAGAGTGTCTTTTTATCAATATATGAAAATATTACCTTGGTAACTGAGAGTGAAAGTATAGATTAACAGCAAGGGATTTAGTTGAACAAAACCATGTAGGAATAGAATGTTTCCATATGTTTTAAAGAGTGTAGTGGCCATATTGACTGCTTTCCCCTGCTTCTAATAGTGGTATAAAGAATCACCTACCCTTCTCCACTGTGTACTAACTCATAGTGGCAGGGATCAAAACAAGGTGAACTGCTCAAGGAACACTGGAGTCAATAGTCAAATAATGTCCTATGAATTTGCTTCTAACTTTTCTGCTGTTTTGATAGGCTGTAAGTAATGTGATCCCACAAGCACTGACTAACCCGATCATCTGTTGGGATTACTGTCTTAAGATGTCCCATATCTCACAAATGGCTTCCACATACTTTGTTTTACCTTATTACAGCTGCACTGTAAACTGTGACAGTTCAGAAACCAACTCAAAAGTAATTATGACATCACAACTTGGCAGTAAACATCATTATTATTATTATTATTATTATTATTATTATTATTATTATTATTATTAAAATAATCCTTGGTAATAGAAGAGACAAGTAGTCACAGTAACATGCAGAGATGTTCAAACAGTGCGCAACACCTGAACTAGATTTTAGATCCTGGAAAATTCCATCCTGTAAGATGGTGACACCAAAGACTTTGGGCTATGTCTGTTTTATAGCTTTTCACGCCAGTAATCCCAACACTGTAAGCAATGGCAGAAATATAAGAGCTAGGTTCTTCAGCTGAAATAGCTCTCTTGTGAACCAGTTTGCGTTGGTTCATGGCCCTGAACAAGTAGGGTTGGAAAATCCTCACTAGCTGGTAAGTCTCTGCATTTTCTTTTAATATAACTAGATTAGGCATTGTTCTCTCATTTTGTCATCTGTGTGTCCATAAACCTTTATAGCCATCTTCTCATGGCCATCATCAGCCAGGAACATTTACTGATATAGACTAGAAAAACAGGAGTGCAAACCTCATAGATCCCAAAAAAGCTTCTGATAACAATGCCATAGTATTACATTCTGCCCTGATATCTGAAGTTACCTGATACAGTGATAAAATACAGCAGTTGCCTTCGCACCAACAGGTCTGGACTTTACAGGAAGCTGCTGGCCTTTTTGTTACTGTCCTGAACAATTTCTGGGGTGGACACCTTCAGCATGTTTGCAGATGCCACCAAACTATGGGGGGACAGTCAAAAACCTGGAGCTTTAAACATGGGTTGACAGAAACCTTATGATGTTCAAAAAACAAACAAAATTCTGCACCTGAGTCAGGATAATCTCATATAATATCAACAAGCTGGGGACTGGCTGGCTAAGAGGCAGCTTTGCTGGAAGAAGCCTGGGACTCCTGGTGCTGAGTACGAGAAAGCAGTGCCATTTTGAGATGGTGATGGACATCTACACAACAGGCTCTATTATTAATAGTATAATCAGCAGGACAAAATAAGTGAATAATACCCTCTACTTCCTGCTTGGAGGCAGCACATGCAGTACTCTGTACAAGAGAGATTGTCAAACTGGAGCGAATCCTCTGGACAGCCACCAAGTTGGTTAAGGACTTGGAACATGTGGTGTAGCAGGCAGGTCCAAAGTAACCGACGTTGTTCTAGACAGATGGAAAAAAAAATGAAAGGGGAATCTAATTGCTGCCAGCAATTACCTATAGAGGGAAAGCTAGAGATTCTTCTCAGTAAGTGCACAGCAAGAGAATAAGCATTCACAAGTTGCAGTAAGGGAAATTCTAAATGAATATAACAAAAAAAGTCACAGATTAGATACTGAGACAAGTTTGCTCTAAGAGGCTGAAGAATCTCCATCCCTGGAGACAGTCAGAACTTCATGGACAGCAACTTGAGCAACTTCAGAGGTTGCCCTGCTTAAAGCTGGACATTGGACCAGATGACTTCAAAAAATCTTTCCTACCCTAGATCAGTCTATTATCCTGAGATGGTAGAGAGAAGAATAGAAAAAGTACACTAAATTTAATGAAACCTACAAAAAATTTTAGCAGTAGCTAAAAGAGATATCTATCATATGTTTTTATAACAGTAATACATTAAATTTTAAAGTGGTACTCAAACGTCTCCTGATTGGGAACAAACTTTGTACACACCAGCAAGGAGATCCAGATCCAATTACAAAGATCTAAACACATCTTAAAAATAAACTTAGAGGGTATTTTGCATTTACAGAAACATATAATGGTATCCAGTATGGCAGCCACGTCACTGATGCAAATCAGCTCTTAATTAAAAAAATCATTTAAAATTGAAGTTTTATTTAACACAATAAAACACACAGGTGTGATTCCTGTTTTTTACATTAGTGCACAGATTCACTACAGGCCAGTTGGGGCACGAGAAAGCAGACTGGCAGCAAAGAGTGTCTTTCTATTTCAGTCAAGAGTTTCACAGAAGATCTATATGTAAATCAGCACTTGAAATCAAACAACAGTTCCTTAAACTAAGCAACACCAGTTCTTAGTCAAAAATCCATTGCCATTTAAAGCAAGATGATTACTTGAAATCAAGCTAAAAAAGAAAGGAAAAAAATAAAAACAAGAGCCAGCTACTAGTTCTGCTTTTTGACTTGCCTTATATAGTTATGCTAAAGGAAAAAAAGGAGCTGAGCCAACACTGTAAAACTTAAGCTAGAAGGCATCTATGTGGTGGCTTACGTGAGGCAATGGTGCCACCCAATGTCTACAAGTTATACAAGACCAAGCAAAGAAAAAAAACCAACAAACAGTATGTAATGCCTATTAGTAAACATACCTGTATGCCAAGGCTTGGCTCAGACATAAGATTAACAGATGTGGTACATTTCAAAACAGGGAAATATTTCATATTTCTTTAGTTTCAGCTTGAATTCTCTGTAAAATGGATATTAGCATAAGTTGGGTAAATTCAGACAAGCTGTCAAAACACATTTACAAGCATTTTCCTATAAGGTGCACATTATTTTAGTTTCTCACTTTTTGGGCCCTCTCATAGGGATCAGTCTTCAGCATATTCCAAGCAGTGCATGGACTTTACTATGACACTACTAAAATCAAGTCTCCCTGTATGACAATCCAGTTCTCATTCACAAAGCCTTGAATCTAGACAATATTCAAAGGACGGTAACTTTTTAGAAAGGCAACCATCCATAACTACAAAGAATTCAAACAAGTGTTATCATATTGGAAATGTTTACCAGGAGATCATTAATGACAATCACTGTTAAATATATGTACCTCATTTTTGGTTTGAACCTTTATTTCAGCCTCTGATTAGAGGAACATTGTGGGACTATGTCTAAAATTAAAAAAATGCTCTGATAAGCATATGCCTCTTTCTTGTACAAGTAATTTTAAGTCTATAAGTAAATTGAAAAAATTGATTATTTATACCACTTTGCAGAACATGCTTTCTACACTATAAAACATGCTGCTGCTCTTTGAACTATTTTCAGCTCTTCCAAATAATCTATCAATACAATAAGCTACACACAGATAGTAACATTTATGTTTACACAAGCATCCACATCATTAAAAGTAGTGTTGTATTGTCATTTACATCCATGTAGTTCAAAGTTCTGCTAGTTTTTCAAGTATTACTTCTTTCTTCCCACTTGTTAGTCCTTTATACAACCGTGGGTTTGTGCTGCCTTATTTTTACCATACTCATAACTGAATCTTATGGTCATCTAATACATAAAAAAGCTCCAAAGCTCCCTTCATAGGCCCTTAATTTCCAGAATACACATAGTATTTCTTAGTCAAGCATATTCAATTTCTTTTCCTTCGAAAGAACCATTACCATAGTTTTGTATGTACCTTTGAGACATTTCTTGAGAAGGGAGCAATTTGATCTGTTAGAGTAATTACTCACCCTGTCAATTTTTAACTTTCAATATTTGATATTCTACCCAAAAGCTTTTTGCAGCTTCCACATGAAGACAGTTTAAAGTTTTAAATTCTCAAAATACATTTTATTAATAGAGTTCTGTAGCAGAATATATAAGACAGTCATACATTTCTAATAGTTAATTTATACTAAGTATAGATATAGACACACTATAAACACTCAAAGTATAACTTTTATAGTATTCCATTTGTGGCAACTGTTGACTTTATGGCAACACAAGCAGAGAAAAAACACACCTATATCTCTTTTTAGAAAAAAATACTTAAGTGCTGGACTTGTATATACATAAGCAAAACACCACGCACACACACATTTAAAAGATGTATTACATGCTCTTTCGAAGCAAGCTTACTATAAGCTATAATGTTTATATATACATATAGTTAATTAGTTAGTTAGTTACCTTTTTGTACTGTTCAGGCCTAATTGCTCAGTCAGTGTATTTTCAGTAAGTCAGTAGGAAAGAGAAAGAAATTAATTTATTGGTGTCTGTACAGAGGATACTGATTTTTTTTTTTTTTTTTTTTTTTTTTTTTTACACAAGTTAGAATTTGAACAGTCCTTGAAGTGTTTTTGATATTTTCTAGAGAAAAAAATGGCTTGGATTACTGTCAGAAATTCGTAACAACTATATGTCATACTAATATTGCAAGTGTCAGTTTTAAAACATTCTACCAACATTGAAAGCACAAGGAGTCTGCATAATCCGTGTACATCTAATTAGCAGCAAGTCATATAAATGATACATAATGATTTGGCAGCATATTGCCAGATGGTTTGTATTTTTTTTAAATCCAGACTGTCTCCTATTTTGCAATCTTTTTGCTTTTACGAGTGCATTTATTTTATTAATTGAACTTATGTAGAGTTTATGCAATCTAATTCTATATTTACTTAAAAACTGTTCAACTCTTCACTCTTTCCAATTAGTGATGTGCAGCTAGTCACCTACGTTAAATTTGTTTTGTGCCATAATCCTATTGTCTGATATTCTCATTCAAAACACTTGTTGTGTCTAAGCAACAGGGAAAAAAAGGTTACGAGAGAATTATAAACACTTATAAACACATAATCACTCAAGTTAAAGTCTTTGTGATTAATGAACATTTAAGGTTTAGCATTATTCATTTGTTCCCAAACTCCATAATTTTGTATCTTAAAGCATTTATGCTACACTTACCTTGCTGTACTAAGTTTATTAAATACAAAGTAAATAAAATTTAAGTGTTCCTCTTCCTAAAATCTTCACATTTTCCAGTAGGACAATCCAGTTGTTTAAGTGAAAGGATGAAAATACCTCTACATCTAAGTGAATGGAACTAAGAAGATTACAATAACCTTGGTACTGAAACTTTTATCTTCTTCACCTCTGCGTTATTTAGATTCAGTCATAGTTTTGTGTTTTTCTAAATCCAAAGAATGCTTAATCAATATCAGACAGTAGTGGTAGTTTAACAGAAATCAAAGCAACCATTCACAATTACAATTTCTGAGGAATTCATGTTAACCTCAAAAGCCAAGCCTACTCCATCTTGATTCATGTTTTATAAGCAAACAGATCTATTCACAAGTGTGAAAACTAAAAAAAAAATTTTTAAAAAAAGTAAACCACAGAATACGGACATACTTGTATTAGGATTGAAAAGTTACTTTTGGGTTAAGAGTTATATTCAGAGTGTCAGGAAGATAAAGCATCACCCCTTTGGTTACGCTGGGATCCAGATCCGTGCTATGCAGTGTGTTAAAGCATGCTGAAATGCAGGCAGAGCCATGAAGAATCACATTAACATTTGCCAAGTGTTGAGGCTTTTATCAGGAAGCATGCAAAAAAAAAAAAAAAAACAAAACACTATCAAGTGATGTTTATTTGCCTTACCCAAGAAGCCATGCATTTTGTTTAAAGTGGATATTCCCCACAGTAGGGATGCTCTGAACAATACAGCTCAGTTGTCAAACCTTCAGAAAGCAGTGCCCCTTGGTTGCTATGCTTCAGACTGCTTACACTGCTGTGTTGGTGGCATATCCTCCTCATTCTTTGTTTCTCCAGGATAAGTATGCGGATAGAGGTATTAACAGAGAGAATACTGTAGAACATCATCATTAACACTTTCTATACAGAAGACAAAAAAAGGTCAAATGAAAATATTTAGCTATTTTACAAGCATAATGTGTTACCCATTGCACCATATAGTTGAATAAACATTTGGCATTTCTTATTATTTTCTGTATTATTATCCTCTTTTTCATTTGATTTACAAATTGTTTATATACATGAAAGTAAATATTGTGGTAACATAATGGTATGAAAAACAATGTATAAAATAAAGAGCTGCAGTACACCACCACACAGCAAGGGTGAGACTACCGGAGCTATTTAGTGAATTAATTCATATTTCCAGAGAGACATGATTTGATAGGAACGTCAGTCTTCATTTGGAATAAGCAATGATCTCAAATGCCCTTTACCCTTTAACACTCGTCCTGGAACCCAAGAACAAATGAACCCTGATCTCATTAGGTTTGCATTAAAGGCCTTCTCAAATGATGAGAGACAGAAACAGTGCAGAAACTCAGACTGACCAGCATGTCCATCATGCACTTTCACAAGGACCAACTGCAGTAAAGCTGGATAGGCAACCTCCAAAGAGATTAGAACATCAGCATGGGCTGGAACGCAGCTCAACCCACAAATGGAAAGTGAAAACATATTTAAAGTCCCCAGAAAAATGAGAGAGACACGTATTTACTTGTAATGCAACATCTAGATGTTGCCTGCCTATGCCAGGTGGACTTTGATGTTTTCTGTTTTAAATAAAATATGAAGATTATGTACAAATAATGCTGCCTCCACTGTCCCAGCAGAGCTCCTGTACATCTCTGCTTGGGCCTCTGGCAACACAGCAGAAATACTAAGTGCTTGATTCCTCTGTTATGTTCTGTGATGTCTGGCATTCCACAGGGACATTTGCCAGTCCTCCTTAGTTCACTTAGGTCATGTTTTATAATGGTAATATTCCCTGGATAGACACTAATGTCATTCTACCTCCATACCCCATGACAATGTACCAACATTAGGATTGGTTTAGCAGATGAGGTAACTGTCAAATTCAGTTTCTTAACACCCTTCTTAATGCTCTGGTAGAGGCCACAACATAGAACATCCAGTACCAATCATTAAAATAATTCTTTAAAGGCCTGAGCAGCTACCATTTTAAAGCATTGCTTGCACTGATGAAAGCCAGACTGCTCTTTTCTCTAAGTCAGAATGTGGACATGTTTAAAGAAGCCCTTTACTGTCACAGACAATAAGAGCACCTACACAGCTGAACTCCCCATGCATGCTGAGAAATGAAAGGAAAATCCACAACAGATACTTTTATTTTTGGTCACAAAACCATGTCCTTATTTACCATAAGCTAAACAGGTAAATAGATAGAATATTTGGGTAGACCGAGCAACACCCATCCTAACTGCAAGGCGATCTTAAAAAGTTGAAAAATATGGGTCAATCATTATATTGTGGTAACAAGCTGCAATAGTTGGTGTATTGCAAAACCAGAGGTTGAAGAATCCAATATCCCACTGAAGAATGAGAAAGCAGGAACAGCAGAACCTTCCTCTTCCCTTACCAGCAGCATTAAGGTCCCAGACTACTTGGCAGGTACCAAGGAGAACATTAACTGAAATTTCTTATCAGGCCAGCATGTCTTTCCACATGGCCACCCAGCAAAGGCTGATACAACTATCAAGGGGAATGGCAGCACCCCATTTATTCTCAGTTCCTAAACTCACCAACTTTCCAGCACAAGTGAACCCCAGCAGTTTACACTCAGTTACAGTTTCCCCACCCCCCCATACGAGACAGTTAACTGCCCCTATGTAACCCATACTATCTCTAGTTCAGAAAGGAGCAACACCCAGAGTCTCCGTATCATGGGAAGAAAGAACCAAGAGTTGTTTGTTTGTTTTTCCTTGACTTGCTAAATAAAGTGTATCATCTCATCTCTACAACCTTCGTTTAATCACAGTTTTAATGATTCCAACACTGCTGGCTCTATCCAGAGCAGCAGTCTAGCCAGATAGATGCAAAACTTCTTGCTGCAAGGCCCCACCGGTGTGTTAACCTTAGCCAATCAACATCGTAATAATTTCTTGTAAGCCCTTTAATCTTGTATTTGTTGGCTTTCATCAGTGGGGAAAAACAGGGTTGTTATTCACATTGTAATGGTCAAACTTGTTTCTCCACAAAACACTTGTACATGGGCTGTGTCTACAGCCACAGGGTGTCCAGCTGGTAACACACAGCCCTGGCTCCTCTTTCAGAATGACCCTCACCACGGTTTCAGCTGCCCCAAGCCCAGCCTTCGGGACATCTTGAGCAATCACCTTACCACTATTACTAACCTCAGCAGTTCTTATCTCCCCTCTACTCCTCCCCCGCCCTCAACACCATTTACAGTTCCACAGTGGGAATTCACCTCACAGAGAGCAAGTCACTATCAATACAAGCTTCTTTTCTAGGCCAAGTAAGAAAAATTTTACTCCTGTACTGGGATCCTACTTCACAGAAGCCGTAGCTCAACCACTGCACTGCACAACACTGTACTGTTGGCACTACCAGACAGATGGTGCCAAAGTAACTTCCAATTCTGAGCTTAACATTTTTCTCCCTTTAAAGACCAGCTGCAAATCTGGGCAAACAGTCAAATTTTTCTTGTTTCTATTCAAGGATAAACAATTTGCAACAAAGGAGAAAAAGCAAAAGGAATGTTGGGTATCTACTTTTATCATCTACGGTGACACTTAAACTAGTGTGTATTCTGTATGTTTATCATTTGCCACAGCAGGGCTTTCGAAACAATCACTGAAAATACTAGGCACTCAGCATCTTGTTGGATAAGGTGACGGCTGATGTACAAATGAACGGGTAACAAAGGGACTGGATTTTTACCTTCCAGAGTATTATCCAGGATGCAAAGACCTTGGACACTCATGAAGACAGCAGAGGTATTTTGAGCATTTCAGTAACACCCAAGAAAAAGCAAGATATTTAAGCACCTAAATACTTTAAAGAAGTCTACCTCCTCATTTTAAATTGGAAGTGCATTATCAGGAGTATTTACCACCACAAGTAGGAACAGGAAACCTCATCAACATACACCTTAGTGTTTGGCCAACCTGTCAGCTTATTCTGAAGTTAGAAGTTACATCCTCAGCTAGTAACAGTCTCAATGGATTTTTCAGCTACATAGCTCCTCTGAAAGAGGCAAGCAATTCCTCCCTCAATATACTCATTAGGAGTAAAGATCCAACACGGAGCTGAATCTACTTAACTCTGAAACAAAGCTTTAGCGGAGATACATTGCTAGAGCACAGTATCTAGAAAGGGAGTATGGTCAAAATCCTGACATTTTGCCCCTTCCACACAGGGATGCTCAGGAGTCTGAATGCTGGCTTTCCCTGCCCTTCATAGCAGCCAGGACCAGAAGGGGAGCATCTAACAGATGAACCACTGACAACCAAAATCGATATCTACGTACTGCCATCCGTGCACATGGACTGCAGGAGGTTAAAGCCCGCCTGTAGAAGGGGATCAGGTACTGAACAAACAGCTAGACAGGAGGAAATGGGACATTTATTTTATAGTGGATTGTGGCACTGGACACAGAGAGAAAAGTCATCTTTAGGGAGAGCAAGTGATCCGTAGTACTAATATATTTAACCTGTTCCGTTACTTTTTGCTAACCCTAAGAGCACCCCAACAGCACGGTGGGGAGATACCTGTAACAATGTTGACAGTCCACTTAACGAAGAGGTTCCCAGTGTATTAGAATAAGGTTGTTGTCACACATAGCTGCTTATCTTCCATTTTCTCACATATGTAGGTTCAACAAAACACAAGCTGCAGAGCAGAGCTAGAGCCCCGGCCTCCACGCCTGGAGCCCTTCCCCCGCCACCCCTAGCCAGCCTCAGGCTGGCTTGGTCCCGCTGCCAGCACAACAGCCGCCACAGGCGCGTACCGCCATTTGTAGCGCTTCAGCAGCGCTCCGGCACTCAGTCACCTCCCCAGCCCCCGTCTCGTCAGAGAGCAACAGCAGAGCGATCCGCACAGCCTCCGCTCTCCGGCGGAGAGAAAGCCCTATGGCCACCGCAGCAGCGACAAACGGAGAAGAACAGGGTAGGCTGCGAGCGAAAGAGCCGGGAAAGGAAGGCGACGGGAGCAGGGGGACGTGCGGAGGAAGCAGCGCCAGAACTCGCTCCCCGCCGCACCGAGAAGACGTTTAACCGCCACAAGCAAGCGAGCGCGAGACACCCCCTACGCGAGCTTCCCGCCCCCGCCACCTTCCCCGTGCGGCCCCGCCCCTGCCCCGCCGGCTCTGACACCGGCCGGCGCATCCCGCCCCCGCCTCTTCCCTTGGCGGAGGCGGCGGCGTCCCTGGTCGCCATGAGAACGGCTTACGTCACCGGGCCTCGGCGCCGCTGATTGGCAGGAATTGTTCGAGAACGCCGCCGAAGGCGGAAGCGGAAGCCGCACGTGGAGCCGGTGAGTGGTTGCCGCAGTTTCTGGAAACTTCGTCTCATTGTCATATTTAAAGCGGCGGCGCCGGCTTTTCTCTCCTCCCTCCCGCCTGCGTACGGGGCCGCCGCGCGCAGCACCGGGGTCGGTGGCCGTAGCGCCGGGAGCGAGCCGGGGCAGGGTAGGGGTCTCCCCCAGGCGGTGGGGCCATGGCCGTGGTGGGCTTTGACTTGGGCTTCCAGAGCTGCTACATCGCCGTGGCGCGGGCCGGCGGCATCGAGACCGTCGCAAACGAGTTCAGCGACCGGTGCACGCCGTGAGTGAGGAGTGTGGGGGGTGCGACGGGTCCTGGTTAACGGCCGGCGGAGGGTCCGGGCTGGAAGGCGCTGGAAGCGGGTGGGTGAAGGGGGTGTCGGCTGCGCGGTCCCCGGCACTCGCCGCCTTCTGACGGGCCCCCGAGAGGCTGTGGGGCGGGCTCGGTCAGACGCTTGGCGGCGGAGAGGCTGCGCCGGTTGGCGCTCCGCTCTGTGGATCCCCCGAGCCGGGGCCGGAGCGTGTCCGGCGGCACCGACCTGCACGTGTGGCCGGCCAGCGGTAGGAGTTTCTCGGCTGCGCGTCTGGCTGGGAAGGCCGGCGGCTGCCTGGTGAATCCCCGACGGGGCAGCCTGGCTTAAATGGGACACCCCTCCGCGCCTTTGTGCTCGGGTGGGCTCTTAGAACTGCCCCGGAGCAGTAGTCTGTAGTCAGATACAGAAAGCCTTGGGCTCAAAGCAGGAGTTCGTTGTAAAGTTACGAGCAGCCGAACACGGACGGGTAGGATGTAGTCTGGATGTGAGATCTTAATTGTGATCATCGTGTTTAACTGTTTGGATGAACCATTGTGAAAAGTTCTGGATTCGAGCCAAAACGTTAAAATGGGTAAGAGTCTTATTGTAATGTTTTACAGCGAGTTGGAAGAACGGCACTTCAACAGAAAGCCTTTGGTGTTTTACTCGCAGTTGCAGAAAATGTATCTGTGACAGTCCTCAGTCACGGTTCTTTGTAGCACTGAGTTAATTAGTCTGTTGTTCTTTCAGATCGGTGGTTTCGTTCGGGTCAAAAAACAGAGCTATTGGTGTCTCGGCTAAAAACCAGGTAGGTCGTTTCCTGGCATTTGTGAATTGGCCAGTGCAAACTGCTCAGATACCAGTGAGTGTGAAAATAGCTATAGTTAAATCCAAAAAACTTAATTTTCCGTGTTACACCTTTTATTTTAGAAATGCTGCACTATTCTGCTATGCTTCCTTCAGAGAAATGCAGTATGTTGTGGTTTTGTTAGAATGCTACTGCTCTCTTTCATTAATGTTAATGTTTTCCAGTTGAACATGTTCCTTTTCTGACAAGTTAAGGTCATCGGGGGATTTTCTTCATAGTGCTTGTATGTAGGATTTTCCTTACACTTGAAGGAAAGCATTTTAAATGCTGTGTGTAGTTTCTTAAAATGAGGTGCAAAGGGAGAGTATTGGCTCAAATTTTTAAAGCTATTTAGGTAGCTCAGTACCTTTGGTTTCACTGAAAAGTTGTATGCCTGTGTTTTTGAAGGTGTAAGTTCTTAGTTTGTTGGGGTTTTTTAATAGAGGTGCTCTGAAAGATAGGATGTTTTCTTCCTTAAAGTAGTATTTTTCAATTTAAAAGGAGAGCTTAATTCTGACAAATCTTAGAATAACTAGATGTAACAGTTAAATAAATCCTCAGGTATGGTAATGTATTGTGGCTTGTTATATAACTGCTGCCAGAGGAGACTGGGCATGGGGCCTCCATGTAGTAAAAGGGCTGCAAAGGGTTTCCATGGAGAGAGCACTAAAGGAGACTTTTATGCCACTGTCATAGCTCTTAATTTTGGACAGCCGAGAAAATATGTTAGATTACATGTTCATAAGCACATACATGCTTTCAGATACAGGTTAAGTGATTAAGGTGGATACAGATACAGGCGGAGTGATTAAGTAAATATGTATTTTTGTGGGTTTTTTCTTATGTTTGGTTTCAGTGTTGCTTTTGTTTATTTGACTGCTTCCATTATTGCAAGTTGGAAAGTAGTGTGATTCATCAGTGTGCAGAAATGCATTGATACTGCAAACAGCAAGTGACCTGAATCCTGTGTACTCTCAAATGTGTTTCAGTATTGCTTGCTGCCAGTGGTCCAGTTTGGCTGACCACCTGAGATGTGAATCATGTTGCTTTTGTAAATGAAGCAATTTCTTGACATGGACAACTAGAGTTATATTTTTCAGTGTCCTAGGGTGTGGTAGCTGCTTAAATCAAGGAGTAGAACTTTCATTTGAATAAGTTTATTATTTTAAAAACAAACAAACCCCTCTTCCTCCTCCCAAATCATCCTATAGTAACTTCAACAATGTGATTGTGTGTGTGAGAGAGCTCATCTCTTTAACACTTGAGGAGCTGCTGTTGGAGCAGATTTACAGAGAATTTGTTTCCTTTAGGTAGGTCTTACAGCATTGGAGATGAGAGCAGTATGTTAATTAACAGACCATAAATTTCAGCTTTCTTGATTGTGACTAAGCAGGAAGATATTAAAACATGCTACAGGCCTAATGGCATACAATTACTCTAAAAATATCTTAAGATTGTTTTCTTAGGAAAGGCTCTTAGGTTAATTCTAAATTAGGCTGTAAAAGCTATCAGAGTGTCCTTCTCTGCCCACTGTATGGTAATAATTTTTGCTTCTATGTTGTTCTACATTAGAGCTGTGAATTACGTAGCCTTCAAATACTCTGAAGCTGGACACAGGAACCTAAATACTCTATTGCATTAAAGTACTGGAATTGTTCCTGGCATGATTTTTGACCTGAACTAACTCATACTGAGCGCTGTTTGGCAATTAGAATAAACCAAGGATGATTGCTAGTAGGGAACTTGGGTGTGACATCTTTCTCTCCATGCACACAGCTTTCTGAAAGTTACTGCTTAATAGTATGGGTATAGCCTGCTGCTTTGTCAGGGATCTTTTCTGTTGGAGAACTGTCATAGTTGCATAGTTTTCTGAGATAAGATGTAGCTCACATTCTTCAGTTCCATTATGGAAAATTTTGCATGCAATGAGAAACTGGTGCTTTCCGTTGAGGGTAGTGAATGCTAGAAATCTTCCTCAGTATGCTTGTCATCTGAGTTATTATATTATGCAATCTGTTGGTGCCTGTTTAAATCTGTTCTGGAGAGAACAAAACACTTCTATGGTTTCTCTCCAAGAGAATAGGATTAATTCTACTTCAAGATGCTTTCAGTATCTCTTCTAGGCCAGTCTAGTTGTATAATTTTCATTCTGCATTGGATTTCTTATAAAAAAATGCTTTCTCTAGGTCAGTTGGTTCTGTGGGGAGCTTGCACTGTAGTTTAGCGTGTACTTTAGGCTGACATTGTTAGCAAAAAAAGAGCCTCATGTTTCCTGCTGTTGTCTATGGACTGTACCCTTCTTTGATCTAGTGCCAGAGTTTGAGTGGCTGCTAGGTAAGCATGAACAGGGAAATTACATCGTTTAAAAGTAGTTTGGGGAAAAAAAATGCTGGGTCTTGAAATGTATGGGGAGACTTGTCAGCTTGAAACTTAATAACTGCAAAACCAGTTGTTTGCAGGTAATGTAATGGGGTTTGAAGTGAACAGCTGGAGGTGAGCTGGCTGGGATTGAAGTGCCAGTTCGCAAGCATTGCAGCTACTTGTGAAGCTGGCTCCTGTCTTTTATTGTTTGACTTCTGCCTAAATTAGGTGTGTATAGTAGTAGGCCCTACAGATCCTGTTATTACTCACCTGTTTGCTTCAAGGCTTTAGAGATACTTGTATAATCCTTATAATGCTTAATATATAGTGGTCTGTAAATATCTGTGTCTCTGACTCATACAGTCTTCTGCAGTAACAAGGTAATACAAAGGTGTTACAGAAACAGATGTGAGGAGTGAGGAGTTGTTTTAGAACTTGACTGATGCTTGGGGGCATACAGAGCAGCACTGAACATTGCAGGTTGATTAAGAGTGGATTTCTAATTATCCTGTATTTCTTTACAGCAAATTACTCATGCCCACAACACGGTATCTAACTTCAAGAGATTCCATGGCCGTGCATTTAATGATCCTTTTGTTCAGAAGGAAAAAGAAAGGTTGAGCTATGATTTGGTTCCTATGAAGAACGGTGGAGTTGGAGTAAAGGTAAATTTGCAGTGTTTCTTTTAGGGCTTCATAGCTAAATTTGAAAGTTTACATTTCAGCACCTCATCATGAAAATATGGGTTTCATTTGATTATTTTAAAGGTTTCCATTAACTTTTCTGTTAAATAAGAGCCCTTCTATGAATACACAGCTTCATCTTTAAATAGTAGATGTTAACTATCAAATTAAGGTTCATTTGTGAGTAATTGCTGAAATGTGAGCTTCCCTGTTGGCAAATTGCACATCCAGCTCAAACATTGCTGCAGAAAAGCTGCTAAGATAATTATGAGGTCATATGGTTTTCCTTCAAAGCATTAACCTTTCTGTCACTCGTGTGGAATGCATTGCAGCAGTCTAATTATGTGATTACAAATTCCTTATAAAGTAGTAGCAACTCTTCTTTAGAATAATTGCTATAAATGAATGATGTGTTTATCCGTTACTTGCTACAGACGTACAAACTTATTTTGAGCCACATTGCAGGCTGACTCTTCCTTACATATCAAGGAATTTTCTGATACAATGTCAGCTTTTCATAGAATAGCTGCAGTTAATAACATTGTATTCATTTGCAGCAGTATATGAAAATACTGATAATGAAGCCTTGCTGGCATAAAAGATTGTGCTGCTTCACTAATGAAGACTCTAGCTTGGTTTAGTTTGTTCTCTTGAACCTTGAACTAATGCCTCAAAACTTCAGTATAGATCAGGCCTAGGTAATGAATAGGTTACAGAAGAGATAGTACACTAGAAAGAATTCTGTCTGGAAAAGTAGTCAAGCTTTACAAAAGAGGGGATGCATTTTCTTATGCTGTTTGTGACTTATGAGGTTAATGGATAAATTCAGACAGAAATTAAAGTTTTCTTTTGCGGGGTCTTTTACTATATGAGAAAGTCTAGTATTTGGAGAACAGTGCTACTTGGTATTTCTTCTTTGTTCTCAGACAGTTTGGAGAGCAAATTAGTATTTTTTCCCTATTTAACTGTTGCTTAAAAGTTTTGAGAATTGATTCAGTAAGTAACATTTCTTGGTAGGGGAGCAACAAATAAACTGTTTGCTGAGCTTCATCTTAACTTTGCAGTTGTTTTATGTGCATAGGTGAACAGTTATTGCACAGTTCTTCCTTTCAGAGAGTCTTCATGTATTTGAGCAGAAGCATAAAAATGTCAGCAAATAGTCTGCAAGTCATTCTGGACTTCTTTGCAATTGGCAGCAGTTGGGAAATTTATGGGTGTTTTTTTCTTTTTTTTTTTCCATAATGCTGTGTGAGCATGTCTAGCTTTAGTCACATTTTAGACTTGTGTCACTTTTTAAATCACTTTCTAGCCATTTCCTTCCTCTATAGTGTTCATATGGTTCTTTATGTTTTAAGGCTGTGAAAATGGAATTATTCCTTCTGTAGGCCCTCAACTGGGAAATTAAATTGTAAAGTGAAATACCATAATGAAATAATTAAGCATGTCATGATTGACAGAGTATTAGTTAGCAGTGTATCAGAAAACATTTGAAGTAATTTTTCCTCCATTTGAAAGAATGGAATTATTCTACCTGTTTCTTCTATCCAGGTCATGTACATGGATGAGGAGCATATCTTCAGTGTGGAACAGATTTCAGCAATGTTATTGACTAAATTAAAGGAGACTGCAGAAAGTAACCTGAAAAAGCCAGTAACAGACTGTGTTATTTCTGTAAGTAATTGTAGTGCACAGGAACATGATGTCTTTTAACTTCAGTTATTGAGGGCATTTTGTTTCTATTCATGTAGAGTGAAAAAGAACATGGCAAAAGCGCTTGTAAAGGGATTAATCTTAACTAGCTTTAGAGCTTTTGACTTAAAGAAATCCCAGGGCTGCTTCCGTATTCCAGACCCTGACCCACTTTATGAACTTGTTTTCTTGGTGATATCTGAACTTTCAGACCCAGAGTATTTCTGGGATCCAGGAATGTACCCTTCTGCTGCGGCTTGTTTCTATGACTAAGCACAGTAATTAATCATTAAAGACACCTTTGTTTATCAAAGTTTGCCCTCTGGCAGCTGAAAATCTTTGTTTCTTATGTTCATCCTCTTGGTTAATTTTTTTTTCCAACTTGTGACTGCACAGAAAATGACCTCAGATGAAGGACAGTCATTCCATTGCAAAGCCTGAGTATAAAATAATGTCTCCCTCTGTGTTCTCAATGACTCTTGGAACAATTCTGTCTCATGTTGCATCTAGGAAAATTTAGTTCTGTTATTATTAAAGTTTGTTCTTCAGTTGATACCTGGAAAGTTAGTGTCTTCTAATGGTATAGGTTTTGTCCCTGAGGGTCAGAGGTCATCGTCTAACACCAGTGCTAGAGATCTGTAGCAAATTTTCAACAAAATATTCCTTCAGAATCTCTTACCACTTCTTGCCAAAAGTAATTTTGGCCAAAACATTCTCTTTATTTATTATCGCTTATTTCTTTATATCTCTCACACCTGTAATATTATGTTACTTTTCCCCCCGTTTACTTTCTTGGACAGGAATACATCCACAAGTTCTGACTAAAGGTTATTCCATGTCTGTCTCTGTAATACCCAGTTTTGTATTTTGCACTAGTAATTAATATTGCTAGCATTTGTATACAAATAATCTCACTTGTTTCTAGGGTGTCCTCATGTAAACTAGCTGCGCATTTAATTCCATCTCAGCTTGATTCAGTAGAATATATGAAGTCCGTATTCAGTACAGTAGCTGCATATTAAAAGACTTGTGGTGAGCAAGTGTATTCCTCAAAGAGGAGAAATAGATGTAATTTTAAAATGAATGCTTTCAAATAAACAGCGTGATGTCACATTTTCTGAAAATAACTTCCAATTCTTGCCTGTTTTCTTCAGGTTCCATCTTTTTTCACAGATGCTGAAAGGAGGTCTGTTCTGGATGCAGCTCAGATTGTTGGATTAAATTGTCTTAGGTTAATGAATGACATGACAGCAGGTAAGTGGGGTAAAATAGCAGTTTCTGCAAATGAAAGGCGTGATAGTGCATTTAGTTACTCTAAGAAACAGGGCTGACTTGAAAAATCAGACATGAGACTTCAACATCTGAAAACTTGTTGCTCTTCTCTTGATTTACAGTCTTTCATTTTAACGTCTTTTGTGTGAAAGGGTAGACGAGATGAAGCTTTGGTGATAGTTATCTACCTGAGTACTTAGGAGTTGCCACATATGCCTGGACTACTTGCTCATTTAGTTTACTGTCCAGAGGAAGTAAAGTTTTTCCATAAGGAAGAAACCTTATGATGCATAGTTGTGGGCTTCAGGCGCTCTTAAATGAAGGTCTTTGATTAAGTGTCAACACTTATTGATTTCCAAGGCTTTTGTCAGTATAATTGTAGTTTTGAAATACAGACACAAAAAAGGCAATCCTGTTTGCTAATCTGTTCAGAACTCTAAAAACACATCAACAGAACCAAGAATTTATCTGGTCTTTCTTGAAACAAGCATTCTTACCCTGTCTTCCTCCATTTTTCTGTTTCATTTGCTGATAGAACCTTTGTTTTATGGTTTTAAGTAGCATAATAACTAGTGTTGGTTTCCTAGGGGAAGGCATAGGAAGCTGGAAGTAGAGATCTGTACCAGAGGACAGTTACTTTTCTGCTCCCACTGCCCACATTAGTTACATAAGTAGGGAAGAGTTAACTTTAGGACAATTCAGAGATGACCTCTCATGGTGGGGTGATGTGATATAAGGCAACTAAAAGCATTGTCACTTCCTTTTGGTTTATTTGGCAGAACACATCAGCCCAGTCTTTGACCATGCAACAGCCCTGAGAGCTTTTCAGGACTTTTTAGCAAGGATCTTTAGAAGCTTTGCCATTGAAATGAACAGTCCTCAGAAAAGCAGAAAGCTCTTTCATCCCCTTAGCAGCACCAGTAGCCTTTCATTACTGTGTAGCGCACAGTGTTTCAAGTTTTCTTTTCATTACCTTGCAAGGTGAATGGGTAGTATCCAAGTTTTTCTAATATTTTCAACGTAAGAAACTTTTATATCTTTAGGAAGGGGTCCTGAGATACAGTGGAGCAGAAAAGAAAAATAGTTTTATTTTTTTAACGAGAGGCAAATTCTGCTGCAATTTATCAAGATTTATTCATAAATTTATTTTTAGCTTGGAAACAAGGGCAGCGTATTCAGTCTGCTCAAAAATACAAATGTTATGTGAAAGAACACTCTAATACACAATTTAAATAAAATCTAGATCTTGAGGATATAACATACGTTTTGTGAAACAGATTTTCTATTTTAAACTACCACCTCTCAATGACTGCTTGTGGGAGGGATTGAGTGTTGGTATTGGGTTTTTATAGACCCCAAAGAATCCATGCAGATGAGAATGAGTGCACCAGCTGCAGGTGAACTTTATTAGACACCGGAATCCATAAATCTCAACTCTCTGATCAGTGGGAAACTTGACTGTCCTTGTTCCAGATGGTCTGGAGCTACTGCTTTTGATGTGAGAGAGGGAGCTGATGTCCCTTGCTCCTCAAGTGAGACAATGTCGGTGTGACTGTAAAACATTTCTCTTCAGAGCATGTATTCCCAGCCTTCCTTACCATCTTCTCTAGTGCTCTTTCCTGACAATCTGTCTAGTAGCCTGGCTGTTATCTTCATTTTGGGTTTTTTAATCATATGCAAATGTGCGTTCTTGCACATTCTATCTTGTGCCAAAATTTCAGCCTTCCCTACACAACCATGTAGCCAGGAATCTCTAGGGTTTTATTTATCTTCAATTACTGCATCAGCCTCCTGCTACCTTTGACACTGCTATCCATCCAGAACGGCTGCTGCTGCAAAACCGTGTTCTGTACTTTGACTTCATTATCCTGTGTTTACGTGCCACACTGGCTTCTGTTTTACACTTTTGATGCACTTCATAAACTGTCCCCTCCTGATACTCTCTATAGACTGGGATTATTCCCTTTTGCAACCTCTGCAGACCATTTATACAATTATCGGACACAGCCTTTGTGTCTTGGAGTTACCCTTGAAAATATGAAACTACATTTAGGTTTTGTTGTAAAGGTGCTCTGTGTTATTGATTACTATGCAAAGAAAAAAAGAGTTGTTAATAAACAGAACAAAGTAGGAAACCCCAAACAGGGTTGTTGCTTCTTAGTTTTGCGTGCTTGCACACTTAAAGAGCATATACGTGACTAAGGACGGATGATTTGCCCTTCAAATCCTGCAACATATATTCCATGTAGGTAAGACTGAAGTTGGACCATGTAGGTAAGACTGAAGTTGGACTTGATGATCTCTGAGGTCTTTTCCAACCCAGTTGATTCTGTGATAGGTATATGTCTGGATTTGTTTTGCTGCTCTTGATCCTGTAGCTTAATATTCACAGGGATGTGATGGCATGCAGTTGGAGACTTCCTAGAGACTGCATTGATAATATCTGATACTTTTTTTACAGTGGCTCTGAATTATGGAATTTATAAACAAGACCTTCCAGCTCCTGAAGAGAAGCCACGGATAGTTGTGTTTGTTGATATGGGACATTCTGCATTTCAAGTATCAGCCTGTGCATTCAACAAGAGTAAACTTAAGGTAGTAAGATTAAGTGAAAAGGCTTCTGAGACATTATGGTGAAATAGCCTGTAAGCTTTCCTTGTTTTGAAAATTCTGAAATTATTCAATGCATGGGAAGAGGCAACAAGTCAAAGGTGAAGATTTTTTTCAGTGTCCTTCATTTCATTAGGATGGTTTCAAATAGAGGTTGTGTAAATTCCTTGCAGTCCACCGATGTAAGATATACAACTGCTATAATTTAAAATATTGTATCTAAATGTGTGTGTATTAAAATTTTGAATGTTTAGGATTGTCACCTAGTTATTTAGTCTTGCTTCCACTGTTAAAAATGAAGAGCAATTCTTGGCTGATATGGTTAATTAAAGTACTTAAACCTGTGCATTAAGATAGGCCAAGTTGTCCCCAGGCTTTTTGAAGCAAAGGCTTGCTGATATGGGAAGACTGCTATTCCATTTGATTTTTACTGAGGGTAAGACTAATTGTGTTCTTTCAAACCAGGTACTTGGCACAGCATTTGACCCTTTCCTAGGTGGAAGAAACTTTGATGGAAAGCTAGTAGATTACTTTTGTGCAGAAATAAAAGCAAAGTACAAACTGGATCCAAAAACGAAAGTTCGAGCTCTTCTTCGTCTGTATCAGGAATGTGAGAAACTGAAGAAACTAATGAGTTCAAATAGCACAGACATTCCCCTAAATATTGAGTGTTTCATGAATGATACTGATGTATCTGGAAAAATGAACAGGTGAGTTCTATGCAAGACAGGCAGTTGCTCTGGTGGTCGTATTTCTTAAAACAAGTATTTCTTTCCATGTTTGAAAGAAACTTTCTGTGCTAAAATTAAGCACAAGTGCTGAGTAGCTATGACATTTTTATAATGCTAGAATAACTAAGGCTGTGAAATGTAATATTCAGCTAACTGAGCAATGTTTCAGTGTAATAATCATGCATAAGAAGCTTGGATTCTTCCTGGAGAATGACACATTCTTAAAACCATGGGTTGATGTGTACAAACCAGACCCAGGGCGGTTGGCTGCATATTTAGGCCTCCTGCATGTTTTAGGTAACCTAAATCTCATACTGCTCTCAAGATAGCAACAATTGAAGCTTCGTTCCTTTTTTCTGTTCTTATTGTAACTGTGGATGTTGGCAGAGAAATAAGAGGACAGAAATGGTGCTTATGGGATGACTTGATTATGCCATGAGTGTAAATGAAGTTCTGTGTGTGTGTTTCTCGCACACATGCACAACCACAAACTTAATTTGTAGTCACTGTTAGTCCTGTAACTACTGCCAAGAGAGTGGTATGTATTTGGTTATTTTTTTCTTTCCTCCAGTATTTAGGTAAGAGTATTTCATTGTAAAGGAAGTATCAGTGTTTTCTAAATTCGTATGTGTAACCTCTGCTGAGAGGCACATATGTAGCACTTGCTCAAACACCACCTTTATCTTACAAAACTACATTGATAGCAGTGTAGGAAAATCTGTAAGCAGCTGTTCATCTTCTGCCTTGTGTATGGTTGTCACTTCAGCCTGTTCACACGGGTTTAGCTTTAAGTGTCTTTGCAATGTAGTTAACAGACCTGGTCAAGCATCAGTTTGGAAACAAGAATACCAAGAAATCTTAGGGGTGGGACAGGCCTTCATTGGTTAATTTATTTATTTCCTTAGGTCACAATTTGAAGAACTGTGTGCTGACTTGCTACAAAGGATAGAAGTGCCTCTGCTTTCATTAATGGAACAGACACAACTGAAAGTGGAAGATGTCACTGCTGTAGAGATTGTAGGAGGAGCAACCCGCATTCCTGCTGTTAAAGAGAGGATTGCTAAATTCTTTGGCAAAGATGTCAGTACAACACTGAATGCGGATGAAGCCATAGCTAGAGGCTGTGCTCTGCAGGTATGGTACTGGCAACACTTGTTAAATTTAAAATGTTCCTTGAGAGCACTTTTTTGAAGAATTAGCCAAGCAGTTATGAGAAATGGCAGAAGTGGTGAATTTTAAAGCACATAAGGGAACATGTGTTTACTGGGTCTTTTTATGGACTTACACTGTTTAAAAAGTCCAGAGTGCTCCTCTGCAGTGCAGTACTTTACTCAAAAGTACTTATGCTGTGTGTATTATGTAAGCAGTCCACTCTTATCTTCTGAAGAACAAGATCTAGGTATCTTTTATGAGAAAAATGTAAGTTCCTGTGAAGCTGAGGGAAGAGAGATTTTTAGTCAACCAAGTGTATGAGAAGCTGCCTGTGAAAAGCCCGAAACACTGCAGGTTTGCGTTTTCTGATATCCAACTTTCCATCAGTGTGAAACATAGTTCTTTAGCATCTTCCCCCATTTTTACAGTTTCCAACTAGTGAGCTATATTTTACAAGTAAACCACTGCCTTCTTTCTTTTCTCCTTATTGTCTTATTTCACCCCCTCTTCTTTGGCTTGCTTGTTGACCTCATCTCACTAATTGCTTTCTATCATTAGCAATCAGTTGTCTCCAGGGAAAGAAGCAGGATCTGTGAGATAAACACCACTTCTTTTATGACCAAGTAACACAGAACTCCAATTATTTACAGTCCTGGTATTCATTTAGACTGTTACCCTTTTTTATAAGCTATGGTAAGAAAAAGGCCAAAAGTCCTGCTAACCCGAAGGGTATAAACACTTCTGCATGAGATTTCTTTGTTCATATCATATTCCACTGAAATCAAGCAATTTACCAAAGCAAACACAGTTCTTTTTCTTGTTTGAAGATGTTTAGCTGTTCTGTGTGGGTAGAGTGGAGCAGTTAACCAACTTTGTGTGTCTGGTTTTGTTTAGTGTGCAATTCTTTCTCCGGCTTTTAAAGTGAGAGAGTTCTCTGTGACAGATGCTACACCTTTTGCAATATCTCTGCTGTGGAACACAGAAGCAGAGGACACTGAAGGGTAGGTATCTCACTACAGTTCAATGAAACTATATTTGCCTTCATAATTCAAGGATGATGTTCTTTGTTCCATTTAAGTTAGGGAGTTGACATTCTGGTGCAGAAAACCCATAGGCCATGTACCAGAGAGAGTTGACAGTGGAGATTGTGTAGAGGCACACGTTGAAATTTTAACCATGACTCCTCATATGTTAAAAAAAGATTTTAAAAAAGTGACTGAATGAGCTACCAACCAATATCTTGCCTTGCATTGTCTTTGCCTGGTTGTCAGGTTTTGGGATACAAAATGAACTAGAACAGCTACTGGATCCTAATCCCACTTTCCTTGCTGGATTCTTTTTACTCAAGATGTTCCTAACACCTCTCTGGATTCTTGTAGGAGCATTATGCACTATGTAAATATTGTTAGCTTGCATGGATGATATTTGTCTGAAAACAGAAACAAGGATTTAACTTAAAATTTTCAAGAAAAATTTATTGCAGTTACAGTGTCTTAAGATTTGGACCTCTGGCTATTAGATGTTGCTATGCCTGTGGGAAGTGCAGTTGCTGTCCAGGATGTAGAGAGGTCTGAGTTAACTTTTTGGGAAGTTTGGAGTTCATGGACCTGTTCATACCTTTCTCATTCTTTGTAATTCAGCCTTGTCTTTTTTGACTGTGTTCTGTGGAGATGCAGAACCTAATTGTTCTGTCAAACCCTTCTGAGAGAAACCTATTGGTTCACATTCTGGGTGGGTGGCATTCTTATTTTCTCCCATTTAGATTTTCAGATGAGATCCTTCAGTTATTAGGAGGCAGAACTCACTTGGAAATTAGAGTCAGGCTGGCATAATAGCAGACAGACCCTAGAGGAAGAACACAAAATAAAGCTGGTTGTCTTTCTGTCATATCAAAAAATGAATAATAATTTGGTGTCAGGGTTTTCAACTAAGCCACAGAAAGTAAATGAGGAAGGAGTTGATGGCTATAATTAGCCTTTTGAGACTAATGGATGAAGGGTGCAAATTATGATTTAAATTATGCTATTCTAAACTCAGAGTGATGTCTTTGCAGGAAACAAATTTTGGAGGTCTGCTTATAGTCTGTCACTGAATTGCCACCTACATCTAAACTTATTTGTTTGTGGAATAGGACAATTTCCCAGTACACAACAGTAACATTTTTTTCCATACAGTACAGTAGTGAAGTATCCTTCTTGGAATTGCTCAGAAGGGTAAAGGTGTCAAAACATTATGTTTCTTGGAAGAGTTCTGATCTTCGATCAAAGTTTTTCAGCTCAAATACTCTACTAAAAGTGGTATTTTTTTCTCTTAATTATAGGGTTCATGAGGTGTTCAGTAGAAATCACCCAGCACCTTTCTCCAAGGTTCTTACATTCTATAGGAAAGGTCCATTTGAGTTAGAAGCTTTTTATTCTGATCCAAATGGAGTCCCATATCCTGAGTCAAAAATTGGTAAGTAGTAGTCCTAGAAATGGTGTTGTCTCACATTGTTTGGTCTTAAATCAGTTCTGTAACTGTGTTACGGTATGGTTATATCGCATATTTAGTGTTTTGTGTCTGGAGGGCTGGGTTTTGAATTCTCCCGTTACATAGGTGACTGAATTTGGATATTTTCTTTTTCTAGCTTCTAAAGTTGCTTCTGTCCGATGAAGAAGAAATAAGGGGAAACTATAGCTGAATACCCAGGACTAGAATAAGGGCTATCACTGCAAAAGATCACTATTTAGCTTTTAAAATATTTTTTCTGCTTATCACTAAAGCAAGCTAGTAATACTTGAAAAACATCTCCTGCATAGAAACACACCTTGAGTGACTAGCTGTTTTTTCCTGTACTTTCTGGATTTGACATGGTGCTGGATAAGTTTCAATCAAGGCAACCTGAAATAGTGGCAGCTACAGGACTACGCTATTGATTTAAATTTGCTAGGTAACACTTAAAAGCAACTCTTCGACAAGTTACAACACTGACAGTGTTGACACTTGAAAAGAGCTTACAGTGTGGTTAGTTAGAAGAAGATTGTGATGGTAAAGATGGGCCAATTAAATAATTGTTCTTAGTTCTGAGCATATAATTAGCTGGTGTATGTTTATCTTAATATTACACGCAAAGCTATTAGTTGTGAAGTAATTGTTTGGTTTTGTTAGAAAGCTCAACTTTCTTTTTTTTTTTCTCAGAGTGGTAAAGAAATTACAAATCTTGTTTAAGTACTAGACCACACACCTCTCCTGTTGGTTAACAATGCACTTAAAATACACTATCACCAGAACTGTAGTGTTAAAGATGAGCTTTATAAATATTCTTAAAATGAGTGGGAGAATATATGGGGCAAAATCACCTCTGCTGATTTACCAGTATTTCAGCTAGTACCTAATGCACTACAAAATTACCAAAACCTATTATTCTAAATGAAAACATCGGTTATTTTCTCTACTTCAAAGCAAATTGTGGTTCTTACATAGAGTCACAAAGTTTAAATACTATGTGTCTTAGAAACCAGTGCAATATTTTGTAGATACAGAAAGAGTAAACTGCCTTTCAGGTTAACTCTTACCATAAAGACTGATAGTGCAATCTGTGACTGTTCAATTTATATGGTGTTAGCAAACAAGAAGGTGTTTAAATGCTGTTCTGCAAACTGGTAAGAATTGAACTGAAAATGACACTGTTATCAGCTCACCAATTAACTCTTTGCTCAGGACAGAATTGTTAAAAGTCCTAATAGGTGAGGCAATGGTTCTGGTAAGACTAGAAAAAGGAAGGATAGGTCCCAACTCCAGTATTAGTGGATTTAGAAGCGAGGGGGATTGCATTCTGTAGCATGTAAAGTAAGCAGGTAAAAGCCTGTGGTTTAGATCTACTGAGGAGGGAATGGTGTGTGTGAGCAGGTGTACATCCAGCCTGTGATGAAATCAGTGCACTTGTACTTTGTAGCTATATGAGCATAGTAATCTCTAGGTCATTGTTTTGGTGATATACGTCATTGTTTTGGTGATATACATATAACCATGTAGTAGGCAGGAAAAATATGTCTGCTCTTACTGTCAAGGAGATCTGATTCTTCATATAATATTAACTAGTTGTCCTTCTGTTTCTCAGTTTCACAAAGCTTGTTTCGAGTGTTATAGGACTTATTAATACAAAACAATTATGTTCTGCCCTAGAGTAAAAGGCAGTGGCAGACTTACATAGATATTAGAAGCTGAAAAGAACACTTCAAGAAACACTTTGTGTTGGGCAATAACTTGTATTAAGATATACCACCTAACATTGGCATTAGTACAAATATTTGTGTGGTTTTCTTTCACCTCACTAATAGCAGCACAAGTAAGGGGGAGTGAACTTCTTGCATTTGCTGTATATTACTAGTGGCAGGTGAACCTACCCAAGATGATGAGAATAAGTGTTCTCCCCTTTTGTAAGGGAAAGTTGGCTGAAAAGCAGCATGCTCTTCGTTTTTTGTAGCATTCACTTTGGGCACCATGAGATTAGCATGGAAGCTTCATCATATATTTAAAAAATGTATCCCCTATGAAAGAGGGAGGTGTTTTCCTGGTTCTGAAATATTATCTATTTAATTCCACTGTGTGAATATTGATTCTTTTGTGTTTAGGTAGGTATGTTATCCAGAATGTGGCAGCCCAGAAAGATGGAGAGAAGTCTAAAGTCAAAGTGAAAGTCCGTGTCAATACTCATGGCATTTTCAGTGTGTCCACTGCGTCCATGGTAGAACCAGTTAAAAGTGACGAGAGTGAAGATGTCAGTGTTGAGACTGAAGTGGAATCTCAGGACCAGAGGCCTATTGAAAACTCAAGTGATGTAAGTTGACTTTTCTTGTGTGTGGATGTCCTTACTGATGAAAGTGTGTTCTGCTGTTACATATTCTGGAAGAAAAATAGCTGCTTCTAAGGAAGCAAAATTAGGTTAATTTCAAGATGTGTGTAGCTGTCAGGAAATGTCTTTATAAGAACAGGAGAAAATTAGTACTATTGTGGAAGTGTGTGGACTTCAAAATCAATTGTTGGGAAAAATTCCAAATGGCAGCAGGTGGGTTGTGTGAGGGTGGGGTTGTGTGCAGCTGCCATTGTTATCCGAGTGGTCCAAATAGGAAAACTTGGTTTGGATTATTAGTCATCTGTGCTCTTTGTGAAAAGGATTTGTGTGTAGTCTGTTGCATTAGTAAAATTTATAAACTTTTTGTGGAATGGAAAGCTGGAAGGGGAGTCCCTATCATTGAACGGGAGCAGATCACTGGGAAATAGTGCAGCATTGTTATGGTGGACTTGATGTTTTCATAGTTTTCTGAGGGGGGGGAAAAAGCTTAAAAGCTATGACTCAGATTAAGAGCCACTTTTTGTAAGAGAAAGTGGTAGTGCGCACACACACGAGTATTATGCTGCAAGCCTGGCACTGGTAGCATTTTTACTAAATCCTTTTGAACTTGCACCTAGCGTGTATCTCCATTAGTTAAAGCATGTGTGTTTCTGCGTGTGCACAGAATGCCTTGTAGGGCACTTTGTACAGTACGTGCGTCAGAAGTGAAGTGCCCTATAACTTTTATTAAATACAAGTGCACATGCCTTCTACATCCTTTGTGCCTGGGCTTTCATTTCAGAAAAATATCCAGCAAGAGAACAGTGAGGCTGGAACACAGTCCCAGGTACAAACTGATGGTCAGCAAACGTCACAGTCTCCCCCTTCATCAGAACCTCCCTCTGAAGAAAACAAAATCCCAGATGTCAAGAAAGTGAGTGACCCTTTAACTCTGTTGAAAATGTTATGCTCTATAATAGTGACATTTAAAATGGTAACATATTCCAGGAAAAAGTAAGGAACTTGGTGCTCGGAACCTTTTTCACTTTGATACCTTTTCTATTGTGAAAAATAACATGTATATCTCATGATGATTTCTGTAAAGAGTCTGCAACAGAATTTCTGCAAGAAGTCTCTCTCTACCGCTTCCCTGTCTTTATGCTGTATTGTACAGCTAATTTGCTTGTGTTGCAAACATTTTCTTTTGTTCAAGAGCTGTTAGAGGCCAAGATTATTAGGCCTGCTGAGAGAAGCTGGGATCAGGAATTCATAAACCTAAGAGGAAAAATATGTTTTTCAGATAGATATATGCCTGCATGATACTGCTAGTAGTTTAGTCTTTCATCTGTATAAGGTGAAAAATGTTTTGGGTTAAGATCTTGACATTGTCAGCATCATCAGTGAAGTGCTAAGCTACAGATGGGCACTTCTGGAAAACCTGCAAATACACCATATATCTGAGAAAAGTCCTTCCTGTAGCTCAGTAATTGTTGTCCATGAAATAGACTGTAAGCACACTAGGATAGGAAGTGGAATCCCTGAAGGGAAAGTGCCTCACAAGTGTATTTTGAAGAATCTGAAAAAGACACAGAAAATCTTTGCTTGTTCCTCCTGTGGAAGTTTCTTTCATTGTAGTTCTACTTCATCAGAAGGAGGTCAGGAAAATAATCTTATTTTTCTTCTCTCCAACTTAGACAAATGAGAAGAAAAGCGATCAGCCCCCAGAAGCTAAAAAACCCAAGATAAAAGTGAAGAATGTGGAACTCCCTATTGAAGCTAACTTGGTTTGGCAGTTAGGAAGAGATCTCCTCAATATGTATATTGAAACAGAGGTAAGTTAGAGTGTGGTTTAGGCTACTTTCTTAATTGCAGTTATTAACCATTTGTTTGGTTTTAAAGGCATTTTCTGATCTTTGACTGTAACTCTGGAATGTGGACTGTGTTTTACAGGAGCTGTGCTTTGAAGAATGTGTTTGAACATAAGTATTTTTTAATTAAAATATTTTCTGTGGTTATGCAGGGAAAGATGATTATGCAGGACAAACTGGAGAAAGAAAGAAATGATGCAAAGAATGCAGTGGAGGAATATGTGTATGAGTTCAGAGACAAGTTATCAGGACCATATGAAAAGTTTGTTTGTGAAAAGGTAGGTAATGGTTTCTGGAACTTCTCTGAAAATACTGATATCAAATATTCTGTATTCCTTTGTCAAGTTTTCTTGCAGCCATCCTGGAAATAGCTGAGAATTGTAACTTATTTGAATGATGGCTTGGACTGATCTAGAGTTAGGTTCAGGCTTAGCAAATAGTTTGTATCCCTGAAAATAATTTTTTTGGTAAATGGAGTAAAGTTTTTATTTCAAATAGAGTTGGTAAATAGGAGAAGCTGTGTTGCTGCACCCCAGGCATTAGCCTATTCAACAACAAAAGACTATAAGGGGTGATGTTGTAGATGTGTGTGTTTCCAGGTTCAGAAGCTGGTGTGGTTTTATTGACTTGATTAGGCAAAAGCTATGTAATATGTAATTTTTATTTAGGAAGGTAAGAATTAATGGTATTTAGCAATGTCCTGTTACTGCAAGACAAACACAGTCAATTGGTGCATATTTTGATGTTTGACATGTTGAATTATACCTATACATAGGATCTGCAAGGATTCTCTGCGCTCCTGACAGAGACAGAAGGCTGGCTGTATGAAGAGGGTGAGGATGAAGCTAAGCAAGTGTATGTAGACAAATTGGAGGATTTAAAGGTAGGTTTGTTAGTATGCTCAAATTTCAAAATTTCCAAATAACACAAAACCATGTTAATGAATCACATAACACATAGGAATTGCTTTTTCTAGAAACTAGGTACTCCAATTCAAATGCGCTATCAAGAAGCAGAAGAACGACCAAAGCTGTTAGAAGAACTGGGACACAGGCTCCAGTATTATGGTACAATAGCTGGGGAATTCAGGAATAAAGTAAGTGGCCTCAAAGTACCTTTCCTTTCCTTTACCACATAGTGTTTCACTGAGGCTCACCGGCTGTCAGAGGCCTCAAATTCACTTTCAGATGAGCTGCATGTTATATAGGTCACAAATTTAACACCACAAATGTTTCCCAGTGCTCAGTATTGCCTAGTGTGTTATATCTTCTGATACTTGATACTTCTAGGGGTTTTCAGGCCAAAAAGTACATTCTAATAAAGAAGGATGGTTAGACTGTTGTCTTTTAAACAGTAATCTGACATTTCTTAAGTGTGCTGCTCTTCCAGTTCTTTGGGAACGGGAGGTGTGCCATGGTGAGAAGCATTAGTGTAAAAGCTACTCAGGATAAACGTCTAGGTTTTTTTTATTCTGTATCAGTGTTTGTGGTGTTTTTCTTTTTTGGTTGGGGGGGGTTGTTGCTTGATTGTGGTTTTTGTTTTGGTTTTTGTTGTTTGTGGGGTTTTTTGCCATTGATATTTGAAGATTACTTTGATATGCATCTCTGCCTTCTGCAAATTTAATCCTTGGGTTTCAACTTAATGAGTTTTCATAGATCAGCTCACAACACTAAAGCTAGTTCAGTTTGAGATTGAAACTTGCATCAAAAACAAGTATGTCCTCACAGCTATAGATTATAAATTTATCATTGTCCTTCAGTATTATTAGAGAGTCTTGGAATAACTAGCATAATTGAAAATAGTACATCTGAGATGTGAATCCATATTTAGAATTCTTAACTAAAATCATAGGTTGTGTTGCTGGGTAGATCCTTCTCCTGATATCAGTTAATTGCGTAACTGCGGCACTATAGGGGATGCTCCTATAGTTTAACAACTGATCCTTCCCATTTCTGTGTATGTGGCGTGGCACTGTCTAAACTACTTTGGGCCCATGTAAGACCCTCCAGAAAGAAGGGGATGGGTTTTTAATCAACCGTGTTAATAATGTTATATTATATTGCATGACCTGTTTGTGAAGCCTCTGTTTCCTCTGTGAACTAAGTTTCTTGTTTGATTATTGGGCAAAGGAAGCTTTAGTTTGACATGTTTCTTGTCTCTTGCTATAACAGATCTGGCTTGTTGCCAACTTCTGTTTATTTTGAAAGTCAGTAAAGATTGTAAGCTGTAAATAATCAGGATACTCTTGTTGACATAACTTGACAGTAAACTTTACATAATTAACTAATAGAAAATGTTTGTATTTGGACAGGATGAGAAATACATCCACATCGATGAAATGGAAATGATGAAAGTAGAGAAGTGTGTTGGTGAAGTGGTAGAGTGGATGAATAATGCTGTGAGTGCACAGGCTAAGAAGAGCTTAGATCAAGATCCAGCTGTGCATTCAAGTGAAATTAAGGCAAAGCTACAGGTAAGCACCATAATAAACTAATTTTAGAGGCTGGTGCTAAAGCTAGACTGGTAGCTGTCCATTTCTCTCTCCTCCAGTTTCATCTTGCTGCTTCAGTGTTCTTGAAGGGTGGTTAGGAAGCATGGACAGAAGGAGATTCAGTAGAAAGCAGAGGAGCTGTACGATAGTATATGTAATTCTGTGGAGCTTATTGACATTTTGTCTTTCAGTCACCTTAAAAATTTGGGTTGTTTTTCAGTGTTACTGGTAGGCACAGAATAGTCTTGAAAAACACCTATGCGAGATCCAAAATATTGAGTTGAAGAACTTTGCCACAGAACTTCAGAAACTAGACCAGTTAATCTCTTTCAGGGTACGGTAAGTACTCGTCAGTCTGGACTGGGGAAACAAATACAGAAGCAAGTTTCAAACTGTCTTTTGGGCATGGGACTCTTCACACTAATGAAGCTGATAGGTCTGTAATGTATATATTCTGACCACATCTTTTCCCTTTCTTTTAGGAGTTAATCAATGTCTGTGAGCCTGTTGTGACACAACCAAAACCAAAAGTTGACTCTCCTAAGGAGGAAAACCCACTACATGAAAGGGCTGATTATAAAACTGAAGACATGGGAGAAGATGACAAAAGTTCTGAAATGCCTCAACAAAATGGCGAGTGTCATCCAAGTGATCAAAACACCATTAGCATGGACTTGGACTAAACCACTGCATTTGCAGCAAGTTATTTCATCCCATGACAGAAGATATTTTTGTGTCGTATGTGACGGAGGGTGGGAATGCATTGTTTTGGAAGCTATTTATATTTTTTTCTTAAAACTTGTCTGGGATATGTTGTGTTACAGGAGGAAGAATAGTAATAGTGTTGGTCTTGACTATCCTAAAAGGAAAATTGCCTTGGTAACTTTCAGATTCCTGTGGAATTGTGAGTTCATACTAAGCTTCTGTGCAGTATGTTAACCTTTTGCATCACTAAAGATGAGAAGAAGGCTTTGATCTGAAATATACTGCTCCTTCAAAAGATTGTAATCAAAACCTTCGTAGGCATTTGTAGATGCCAAGGTAGTTTTCTTTTGTCTGGACATCTAATTGGGTATGTCAATAAAAAGCCAGTGTCTGTCCCATTCATAAGGACTTTCCAGAAGAAACCCTTCTAAGGTTTTTGATTATTGCAGTCCAAAGTGCTTATCAGATAATAAGATGGTGAAATGTGTTAGTAGCATGCAGAAACACTTATGTTTCATCTCTTGCTAAACAATACATTTTTCATGTGGGGTACATAAAATGAAGGAAATGCTAATTCTGTTAGTGTTATTGTGAAGCTTTTTAATGAGCTTTAAAATAAAGTTCACTTTACTGATATCTCCTGACTTGTTGGGTGTAGCTGTTTTCAATATTTCTGGTGTTGCCTTTTTCATGGTTTGTGACAGGCTGTTGCTTTGTGTTCCTGTGCGAAGAGTTGTAAAAAGGCTTAAAACTTGCACACTTAGAACGGTTCTGCAGTGAGTTGGAAGTAACCGAGCAGCTTAACAAGTTTATGCCTCTTTCTTTCCTTTACCCCAAGGGCTGTACATGCCTGAAAGAACCTGGAAACGTCATAGATGTTAAGGCTTAAGACAAAACTTATAGCGCACAGAACCCTGTATCTTAGAGACAAATCTGCATTTCAGAATAAGATGTTTAAACATGATTGAATGCTTAGGCCAGGCTTTGCAGCCTCTTGTTACTGCTTAAACTGAATGGTAAAACTGGGACTTCAGCCTATTCTGCTGAGCACATATCTCTGCTTAGACCACGGTGAAGTTTTAAAAATTAAGAATTTCTCTCAAATCTCTGTAGTATGTTGAAGCTTATTTTAAGGTACTTGAAGGATGCTGAAAGAGTGTTTATATCCTCTGCTTTACACACCAAATTACAGTAGGGAATTGGCACCTGAAATACTGAGGGAAGGATTTTTCTTGGAAGCATATAGACCCTGTATATGAAGTTGTGATACCAGATATGTAAGATCGTTGTCGCTAAATGCGGAGTTGGTTGTTTTAATCTAGGAGTTGGTGTGACTCTGCAGTATTCTGTCTGCAACAACAAAACCAAAAGGAGAAAAGAGAAATTAGTCCCACTAGAGCTACCGAAGAGGAAGTATATGTGTGAGAGAAGACTGGTGCTTTCCAGGGCCAACTAATCCTACTCCTGGCAAGTGTGTTTCTTCTAGCTGGTGCTTTTAGTAGCACCATAAGTCTTACAGCCAGGGGCATGAACAATACTGCAGTGTGTGCAGTTTCCTACAGTAGTGTTCAACTTTCTGCATTGACTGTAATAAACTGGATTGTCAAAATGGAGATCCTTGTTATTGGCTGCTTTGAGCTGTGTGTTCTTTACCTCTGGTACATTAGACAGTTGTATACAGTAGGCAACACAAAGAATACTTTGATTGTGCCCCATCCTTTTCCTAGACCTATAGAAGAGGAATTCAGACCAGTCTTCAAAGCTGTGTTTGGGGTTTGGAAGAGTACTCTGTGTTGGTCCTGGTAGAGTGGTAGCACCAAGGGTTAAGTTTCTGTGACAGACTATTGCTTGCTTAGAGTATTGCTGAAATGGAAATTCTGGTTCTAGCACCATAAAAGATAGGAGCTTATATTGCAAGATCAGTTGGATGCCATAGCAGGAAGCTTAGCCTGATTGGAGTAAAACTTTGTAGAGGCATTTAAAGTAGGGTTCTGTCTGAACATCTAGTCCTAGATCTCCAAAAAGAAGCTTTGCTGGCCCTGGAGTGATGGATTGTTCAGTTACCTCTACAGAAGGTACTGCTCTAATTTTCCTCTAATAAAAGAAATCGGCACTGAAAGCAGACAATCTTTTAAAATTCATATTTCTAGAACATTAACTATTTCATAGCAGCTAATGGTGTGGTGATTAATTTCCTTACTATTAAATGTCTTACTTAAATTCCTACAGTGCTTGTGCTTTAAGCTAGGGTACAGGGAAATGAAAGCACAAACCTACAGATTGGTGATTCAACTTCTCCTCCTCTTCCCTCCCCCCAGTTTAATGAATCTCTTGCTTTCTAATTTCCCTTTTACCAGACACGTGTGAAAATCATGTGTTTCCACTTTGATCTTGGCATCAATCGTAGGGAGGTGAGGATGTTCAGGATGGCAGTTTCCTTCATGCTGCGACTACCAGAAGAACAACACTCAGCAGTGCCAGGCATGGATTGCTGGACCATGTAATGTTACTGGTGTGGGGGTGCAGTGGCCTTACTGTGTTACTGACTAAATACTGCACAAAGGCTTGTATTTTTTTTCCTCTCCTGAAAGAAGAGAACTTGATTCCTCTAAAACAAGCTTTTGAAATTCTTCTGGATAGTGTGTGTTAAGTCTTTACATCTACTTAGAGTGCACTTCTCCAAGTTTCAAACTTTAAGTCTTTACAACTGTTTTGCTTCAGTGGCATTACTAATAGGGAGAACTTACATCAGTCTTCCATGTATTTTTGTTTTGAGTTATGGTTTTCCCAAGGTGTGTTCTGATATTCTTTGGACTCCTTTCAAAGATCCTAGGAAAGTGTCAAGTACAAACATTTATTTCTATCCAGAAATCTGTGTGATGTATACAAGGAGGTCAAATCCCCACTAAAAATGCTTAAGGATGCGACTGGAAAATGGTCAAAAAGCACTTACTCAGACTGCCTTATGTTGGAACCTTAGTTCCATACTCTTTAAGTGCCATTATCTTACCAGCATAACAGGCTTGTGAAATAGAGTTTATAAGCTCACAACACACATCAAATTGCCTGAAATTCAGTCTTTCTGTAATTCTGAATCTAAGATGATTCAAACTTGCATAAAATACATTAGTTACTAGAACTGTTGTATTTTACCTTGCCATTACCTTTTCGAAAGATTTAGTTGAACTAAAAATTGTGAAATTATGCATAGTCTGAGAATAATTTTAAAAATCAATTTATGAAGTATTTTAAGCCAGTAAGAGCTTAGAACCACGAAAGGAAAATGACAAAATAACTTTAAAAGGTAAAAATCTTAAATTTACTTTTATCTATTGTGTAACCTCTCTTGTAAAGGTTTGATGTAGAATGTTTTGATGGAAAAACAGTGCATAGACTGACCACTGTTCAAGTTCGAATTATGCATTTTAGCACTTGGTTAGGTGTCTTGCTCCTCAGTGAAATGTTCATTTTATTATTCACTGCATTTCCCATTTTTGCAATAGGTTTTACTTTGTGAATGTATGTGATTAAAATGATGGAGCCTAAATAAGATAATCTCTCTGGAATACCAAATGCACTTGCTGCATGTGTAATGAAGTTTTCATTTATGAGATGATAGTCTAATACATCTCATGGTGAATTTCAAACTCTTGTTCCTTAGCCTGTTGTAGGAAATGCAAAGCCATGTCCTCGGTGCAACCCACCTTGTTTCCATCGCCTGTTTCACTGGAGGGGGCCAAGTGCAGGCACTGGAGACCTGTTGCCCATTGCACAGACAAAAGCTGCTGCTGTTCAGGCACAGGTTTTCCTCAAGCTTTGAGGTGCTGGTGTGAGCTGAGGACCTGCAGGATAGAAGATCCCCTCTGAGCATTAGGGGAATGGGCAGGCTTTGCAGCTCTGTCAGTATTTCGTACGGGTGTTTCCAGGAGGCTGAGGTGGAAACCTCCTGATGTTCAGCCTGGTTGGAAGGAAGGTAACTGTGAAGAGGTGCACAAGGAGGACTCGCCTCTAAGCTCAGGGCCATACCAGCTGTAAAGGTGGCAGGAAGTCTTGTCAGCTTCTGGGGAGAGGAGGAGCAGAAAGCAGGATCAAACACACATGTAACAAAGCTCAGACAGAAAAAAGTGTCACTGTTTTAAATGAGCTATAAAGGAAGTAGAGACTTGAAGCAATGCTGTGACTGATCTTTCGTTCCTTGCTCTTTATGGTGTGAATTTGGGCTGCTGGTTCTCTTAACTCTGTAGATGTGGGTACGGGATTGCCAGGTGAGTTACTAAATTTGAGTGGAGGTTTTAACTTTTCTCTTACAGCTGAGCACCTCATTGCCAGGCTGTCTGCTGTTTAGGTACAGATAATGTAGGTGTCCTACACGTGTATTTCTGTATTTTACATCTCCCCATGATTAAGCCACAGCACAGCTCTTGAAAAAATATTCCAAAAATAAATAGATACGTGATTAGGTAATCTTCCAAAGTCAGATGTTATTTATTTCATGGACTTTGATTGGTACCCTAAACTGGTATTGATTTTAATGGATGTTAATTCAGATAATTTTCAGTTGACTTTCAAAAGTGGTGAAGGAGACAGAACTGCATAGAAGAAACAGGATTTAGGCAGATTTTTTTTCAATTTTTAAGAAAGCATAACAGGTATAATCAAACCTCTTGACATTGGCAATTTTAGATTCTGAAGTGTCTTAAAAGCTGGCATCTTGTTCTTCCAGCTGAAGGAAGCAAATTTTAAATATTCTTTGACCATCCTCTTCCTCCTTGGAATGTAGGATGTATATGGGAAAACAGAAAAAGCCTAAAGATATTCCCTGTGGAACGAAGAAACCACATCCTGTCACTTAAATGCAACCTGTAGTGATTTAAAATACAGATGCAGACTATAACAGAAGATGCAAGTTGGAAGAGTATAGGTCTAAACACAGTCCCTGAATCTATGTCCTAGGGGCTCACCCACCCCTGGCTCCATCAGTAGGGTGATCAGGAAAGGCCACCTTGGCTTCCTGCAGATGTTTCTTCCCTGTGTACCTGCTGTGTGCCATTTGTGTGTTCATCTGTTCCTGTTGCTTAACTGTGTTCTTCAGCCAGACCACAGAGACAAGCTGTGCCCGCTCTAGATGAGTACAGCAGGACTCTGTCCTCATCCACCACCTCTGATCTCTCAAAGCAGAGGCAGGACAGCATGTCAGCACACAGGTACCTGCCAGGAAACCTGTGACAGCATCACTGACTTGTGCTGCCTGTTAACTCTGCAGTCAGCAATGGCAGGTGGCTTTGAAGATTGACTTCAACATACAGATGATCATTCCTCTTGGGATCCTGCTTCAGAGAATGGGGAGGAGAGGGATCCCCCAAAGAGAGATATAGAAAGGGAATTGAGAGATCAGACCACCAAGGGGCTTGAGGGTACCTCAGCCTCTGACTGAGGAGCTGTGGTGGCACTGTGCCCAGTGCTGATGTTGTGACCCAGCTGCTTGTGTTGAGGGGCCGAGGCTCCAGGGTGGGTCAGACACATCCGAATGATGCTGAAGTAGAAATGGGACCGTGAACAGCCTTTCACGTGGTTTGAGAAGTGATCACTGCTGGTGACTTCTGGACCATGCAGAGGGAAGAGCTGAGGTTTCCCTTGTTGCCAGTGGGGATAGTAATTATTTTAAGTAACCTAATGACATTGCTGTTGAAAAGCAACTGCTGTAGACCTGTGTACTTTGTGGATATTTCCATAGCCTGAGCTGAGCTACATAAGACCATACTTACAATACAACTGTGTTTCTGTGTGCTTACTGATGATACAGCAAAATAAAGAATAAATCTGTAATATCCTGTATGAATCACGGTAATACTTGGATACAGATCAACAGAGAAGAATGTGTCACCGAATTACATTACAAGGAGGAAAAGCTTTGTGCAGGGCCAAACACAAAGCCCAACAAAAGAAAACTAAATGCCTCAGTAATGCTGCTTTAATGCAACAAAATGTTAAAACAGTTTTCGCATGGAGTGTGAAACAGACCTGTGTGGGTAAACAGCTCCCAGTAACTGCAAGGATGTGAGTGTCACGGGATGGTTTGCCAGAGTCATTGCTGGGATTTTGCTCAGTCCTTACTTTCTACTGACTTCAAAGTAGGTTTGTCAGCATGTAGCCAATGGGCCATTAAATTGTTTTGCTTGAAATGCAGCACAGGGGCAAACTTAGCCATGCTGAAAACAAGGCACTGCAATACCAAGGACAGATTTATAAGAATGTACAAGAGAAAAGAGATTAACATGGGGGAGGAGAAGGGATTTTTATTTGTTTGATTTATTGTTTTGTTTTTTAATATAACTAGAAATCACAGGCAGGACTTTCCTCATTTAAATCCTTATTTTCGCTTATCATGTTTGCTCAGACATACATACATACAACCCCTCAAACAGTTTATCTAGGTAGGAAACAATCCATATCACATACAATCCATATCATGTACATTCTGGTGGCTCCCGCTCTGGGTTCCCCAAGAGCATTGTCCTTGCTGCTGTCTGTGCATGTACACCCATCCACATGGGCCCCACAGAGAAGCTGCTGGTGGGCAGTGACAGCTGTGCTGAGGAGCTGCCACCGTGCTCCAGACAGAGATGGGCATCCAGGCCAGTTGTGTGATTAGCTACTCTTTCAGTCTGTGATAATATACTATAGCATAGGCCATTCTAATGGACATACACCATGTTTGTGGGGACTGTAACCTGCAGAAAAACAAGTGGTGGCAAAACCATTTGTCAGTAACGGTGGAATGTGAGTTTATTGGGAGAGGAACACACAGGGAATGAAACTTGAGTTAGAAGCAGTGATCCCGCACCTTCCTCCACTGATCATCATGCCTACGAGGTGTTCATTTACTAGTGCTCTGTGACGTTCTGCCTTTGTCATTTTTATTATTCACCTCAAGTATTCTCTGGGTATTTGACTTCTAAGTAAATGAACATTTTCATTCAAAACTTTAACATAAAGAAAGGGAGGGATCAATAAAATATCCACATTTCAGGAAAAAAACAAAACCAAAAACCAAAACACCCCAAACCAGTTAAAAGGGATTAGAGCAAGTCCTGTTATCAGGGGAAATTGGAGTTCTCCCATAGGATGGGTCACTGTGTCAGGCCAGAGCCAGAGGTCTCACAGATTTTAGTACGCAGGAGAGAGGCATATTGTGCCATCACCAGTTTAAGGGATGTGTTTTAAGATGTTGAAAATCAATAAACTCCATATACATGCTTATACATTAAAAGTAGAGGGAGAGGGAAGATTAGTTATAACTGCAAACTGGGAAACAACTAATTCATGGTTTTATTAATAAAACACAAGCATAGTCTTAAAAAAAAAAAATCACTGTAAAATAAATTTAAAAACTACCTCCTACACCACAGAGCCGTGATGTGCTTGGACATGCACCACATCGAGGTTTTAACTCCCACCTTGAGGCCCTCTGGAAATGAGAGTTGCTGCTCCAGATCCCCGCTCAGCCACGCAAGCCAGAAGAAATACCATGTGGGTACCGCTTGCGGCTGCAGTTGGGAAAGCAAAGAGAAGGAAAAAAAATATGTATGTTCACTCTAAGCCTGCTTAAATTCAAAAGAATTTAAGAATTGCAGTGCAGTTGGTGGGAAGCAGCATGTGAAGTTTGTGGTTGTTGCAGCTGGAGGATGTGATCCGAACTACAGTGTCACCTCTGTAACCAGCTGAGGCGAGGAGAGCCAGTGGACGATGGCCATCACACAGGATACCTTTTTGTGGCTATGGGGCTGGATGGAAGCAGAGAAAAGCTGTTAAAGAAACAGTGTTCATCCTCTCCTTTCATTTAGCAGGTTCTTGGGCTTGGTCAGACCATACACATGAGCCTGACCTTGCTGCAAGCTTGGTGGCACCTGACTTCCACCTCTCACCTCAGTTCACAACCATGCAGTTATAGCTGCCTAGCCCTCCCCAGTTTTAGGTTATTTCTGTCTCTTCTCCTCCTAGACCTTATGAAAACTAGTGACTGAGGACTATGCAATACTAAGATTAAGTTAACAGCTTAACACGAAAATTTCGTTTGCCTGAATTAAATCAAGACCACATATTTGTCTGTTGTGTATGCTGACTTACCCTCTGCCATAACTTACTGCTCTTATCAAAGAATGTATTTGAAATACAGACCCGAGGTGTATTCCTTACTATGTCATCCTGTCAAAGAGCTGAGGTTTCTGAGCATGGTGGAGCTCATCTGCTGAGTCCTGGACCGAAGAGACCAGCAAGGGAGAGGCTGGTTTGACCACTGCCAGAAGAGGTTTGTCTTCCTTGGCCCCCAACACACACTCTGTGCTCATGGGACGGGAATGTCTTCACTGTGCAAGTTACGTGGCTCCACTGGCAAAAGGAGCTGACCAGAAAATGGAAAATCCACATCACACATGGTAAAGACATTTCTGACCTTTTCCCCCCAGCTTGGATAACTGCTTTTAAAGAGAGAGAAAGCCAGAGGAGTGTCCCAGAACAGCCAGCAGCTAATTGCAAGCTTTCTCTTTTACTATTCACTCCCAATCCCAACATTGCCCAGTTTGTTGAAGCCAATACATTTGGTTTCAACAAGTGATCATTTTATGATGAAAATCTCTTTCGTGGGGTTTGTGGGACTCTGAAGGGAATCCTGGATGTTGTAAGGAAAGAGCAGGCCCTTCAGGTCAGCAGAAGTAACAAGAGAGCTTCCTCTCTGCATTTCAAACCCAGCCTTTGCCACTGCCACCCTGATTTGGCTTTCCAAAAAAGACAGCTGAATGTTTCTCTGATCACTGGCAAACACAGCTTTATACAGATATTTTTAATTTTATTTATTTCTTTTTTTATAATGAATGATCCAAGACTGCATTCAGAGAACAATAAAACATTGTGGTGCTTCTGCAAAGATGTACAGACACACCTGGTTCTTTCAGCTGGTGAGTCAATCTGACCTCAGTGAAATTACTGCTGGCTCCCAAAGTCAGCTCACAGCCAAGAAATTGGGTGTTTCCCTAAGGGGCTGGAGGGGGGTGAGTGGCTTCCCCTGTGAAAAGGTCCCCAGGACTTTGTATATCTTGGGCACATTTTTGGTTACAAGCCCAGACACCAGATTCTAGTAACGGTAAAGTGATTTTTGCTGTTCTACTTTTTTACCAAGATGTAAACATTGAGTTCAGGTTTCATTTAAAAGAATTTCATACTATTTTATGTTAATAGATCATGTATTTTAGATGCAGTCTTGTTACTTGCAAAGCACACATTCATTCTGCTGTCTCACCCCATAGCCACAATATACCTTGAAGAACATTCAGGGCACTCTTTGATTTATCAACATACTTTTCCAAAATTAGAAAGAGATGTGGTATTTGCACATGTTTAGTTCAAATATTCAAACATGGGCAAATTTACCCACTTGTCTCCAAAAGGATAGGATAGTAATAATTTTCCACTCTAGAATTACTCTTCCTCATGGAAGCTACAGAATATTTCGTCAATGTACTCGGTCCTATGCTTAGTGCAATGGGCTCTGACTAACGTGTGACACTATACAACAAACAGCACCTGTGTGTTGTCTATGATGTAGCAGAGCAATGGCACAGAAAACTTATTTTTTTAGAACACCATCTGACTTGCACACACTCTGCGGGTGTGCAGACCCAGCCGTGGACAGCCCGACTCTGCTTGCTCAGGCTGGGCAGCTCCATCTGCTTGCACTGCAGATCTGCTCAGATTTATTTTTGTTCTCTTCCCTCCAGAACTGTTAGCACGTTTCTTTCAGAAGCATATGAGTCTGACTAATCGCTGAGGAGCGTCTCAGGGGAGGAACTTCCCACAGAACAGCATGGTTACTTGCAGCATAAACTCCCACCCAATGCATCTGGCCCTGCAACAAGGGTCACACAATGCGGGGGGAGACCTTACTTGCTCCTGTTCATCTCCACATAGGAGCAGTCGCAGATCTCATAATGTTTTCCTTCTACAGGGAAAAAATAAAAATTAAAAAAAAAAAAAAAAAAAAAAAAAGCCCAGTCCACTCTCATTTATGGCCTTTAAATATTTTCCAGTCTTCCAGAAATTTGCGAACCACTTACCCCTCTTCAGAGCAGGCAGACACCACTTGTTGTAACTCCATATCTTCAGGTGCCCATCTCTGCATCCTGTAACCAGCCTGGCTCCGGGTTCAAACACCGCGCTCTCTGCTGCATGCACCAGCAATAATGCCTGCAGAAGGGTAACAAGCATAAAAAGAAATGCAGCTTCTTCCATTGCTATTAGAAGTCAAACAGGTGGTTCCTGCCTCTCCGTGAGCATTGGTGAACTCAAATAACTGCTTTTGTGTTTCAAGATCCCACGCTTCAGCTGTCTTTAAAGGAAAAGAAAAAAAGACAAAGGATGTTTGAACTCGGAAAAGTAGCTCAAACTTTCCACTTCAATTCCCACCCTTTGTCCCCACTTTCATGCCCCAGCTTTCTTTTCTGTTGAATAATAAGGCAAAGGCATGTCCTCTACTCCCTTTTACCAAGATCTGAGATATCTCACTAGCACTACAGTGGAGGCCAGAGGACAAGATTGAGTGTGCTTCAGTTCAGAGTCCCTTTGAATGAACTTGGATCTGGATGCCCAGCACCTGTGTTTGAGCAGCCACTGCTGGGCATACACACAGCATCCCAGGTCCAGGCTGTGTCACCCTACATGGTGATGGGAGTCACGGGAGGGGACAACTACCACGTCACTTGCAGGACCTGCCCTGTGACTGTGCTCAGAGCACATCCCACCGTCTTCAAACGAGTGATAGAGACAGTAGTGCTGGCAGCCGCGTTTTCACCCAATATCTAGTCATTACCTACAGTGCCTCCTACAGAAGCTGCTCATATTTGTGTGGGAGATGCTCAGATGCCTTCAGGGCTGGAAATCAAGTGGTTCCAGGGTGAACGACCAAGGCCACCCTGCAGGACACAAGAGCCCAGTGAGTGCAGCGCCAAACCCTGGCACCAGTCAGCCTGATTGCTGTTCCACCAGATTAACCCTGAGGGACTCTGCTAGGGCAGTATCCAGCACAGCTGCTGGTGCTTATTGCTATTTGAGTCATTCACCCAAGGGAAAACCCACCACAGGCTCTGGACCCACACAGTGTGGTGGGCATGGGAGTAAGAGAGGGAGCAGCATAGCTAACAAAATCCTGTTCCTGGGGGCAGCTACTGAGAAGATGACTGGGATGAGCAGCTACACACTGTGTAGAGTGGGGTGGCAAACAGGCACAGCTCATACCCCATCGTGCTGCCGAGGGAGGGAGCCCCAGGGGATGCAGGAGCATGTGGAGCTTCTCTGCATCACTTCCCTGGTGCACCAGCCATGCAGGGGAAAGAAAGACACGGGGCTTCAGTGGCTCTGAAAACTGAGATAAGGAGAATAAGACTTTTTGTTCTTGCAAGCAATGTGCTCCCTATTTGCCCCCACTATGGTACTCCTGCAATCCTTACCGAGCTGTGCTCTCACAGGCCTCACACCTGCCCCACCACAGGCTTTGGGAGGAAACCAGTATGCAAAATGCCCTCCTTCAGAGAGCTCACCCCTGACTGTCCTCGGGCAAGCCAAAAACCAGCAGCTCTGGCCCTCAGCATCCCAAATACATGAGGAAAAGAAAAGGAAGAAAAGCTTAGCCTGCCTGGGAATGGAAGTGGGAAGTGCAGCAAGAAGTGACCTGCTGCTTCTGAGTGTTTCACTGAAAGGACACAAGGTAAAACTACAGAGAGAGCATCAACTCTGGCATTTCCCAGTTACTGAGTATTTGACTTCAGATTTGTAAATGTTCTTTCAATGCTGTTTACTTTGTACAGATTATGTAGGAGTTACACATTCAGAAGTCAGACAATTTCAGCAAATATACATAGAAAGAATCAGAATGTTATAGAAATATGGAGTATTTTAGCAGTAGCCTCTATGGACCTCAACAATGTTATCAGTGGACACAGAAAATATTTTAGCATCTTCTTTGGATGTCTAGAGGTAAATGATTGGTGCTGTATGGCTTCTGAGCTTGCCTGTGCATCAACTGAAATTTAGATAAGAACAGCTCAATGTTAAGCAGTATCCATCTGCGAGTTTCTTATTAAGGGAAGTCAACTGTAATGTGCCCAAATCTACTAACACTTGTTTTTTGGACAGCAAAATCGTGCAAGTTTTCTGAGGAAGGTTAAGCCAGCAACAGCAACCCTTCACTGAAAGGAAGGCAGAGGTATTGCAAGCATTTGCTTGAAGAAAGCAACTTTTCCTGCTAGTTCATATTGCTTCGTTGCTTCCCTGTGCCCTCTCCTTGTCTGCTGTCATCTGCCCTGCAGACTGTAAGTCAGCTGGGCTCCTGACATCCCATCTGAGCAGTGCCTGGCAGGTTTCTAAGCAGGTTTGAAAGAGCATTGGGAGTGTACAGCGATGTGGCAGCACCCTGCACAGAGAGAAAAGCCCTACTCTTTTGGTGGGGGGGGGCACCTGTTTGGACAGAAACTGAGATTGGGAGCTTAGGGATAAGGAACAGCTCCAGCCAACCTCCTGTTGTGTTCCTGCCAAGCATTTATTTTAAAAAATGCTTCTTATTTAATGCAAACACTTTTGCTCCCTTGTGGGCTCTGAACACTGCCTGGTGTCCCCCGGCTCTCCTTGAGGAGTTCCCATGGCCAGCTGGCCTCTCCTGCCCCTCGAGGCTTCCCCTGCCCCTTCTCCCCCTGCACCGACAGCTCAGCACGAGCAGCACCAATGGGGCACCCTGGAAAAACATGGAAATCTCCCACAGCCAGGCAGCTGGGGGGTCCAAGCCCCTGCAGCACCAACCACCTTTTGTGAATTCAGCATGATGATCCTGAGTCACTACATTTCCATCTTTTTTAATTGTAGAAGTAGTCAACTCCTGTCCTTTTTATAATCTCAATGTATTCCTTCTCTCATACCCATAAGATTTCCTAACCCTCAATGACAGTTACTGAGTTTTCCATTAATGGACACAAAGCTCTTTGGTTCTTCCCTAGTAGGTGACCGAAACCCCAGCCCCCTGGCTATTTTCTCACCTTTCCTTGAACCAATTCCAGTCTGTAAGCAACTCTTTTCCTAAGGAGCAAGGTGGACTGACTGCAGCTTTGCCAGTGTCACTGCCTGTGCTGCTCGTCCCATCGCACAGCCACAAACATGCCTTGTGCCAGTACCTGAGCCAGCTCTGAGCGAGAAGGAGCAAATGAAAACATTGGAGTGAACAAGTGCTGGTTTCTAAGAAAAGGCAGAAGTTAAGAGAAATGCAAACAGTTCTGTCATCTTGCTCTAAACCCAAGATTGTTTTCCTAATGCAGGAAAAGACCAGCACCGCAAATGGAGTTCAGGTCCTTTCTTTGCTTTCAACAGTCCATCTACCTTTCCATGCAGACTGGAAGTTGCACAGAATCGTAGAATCACAGAATAGTTTGGTTTGGAAGGGACCTTCAAAGTTTATCTAATCCAACCCCCTGCGATGAGCAGGGACATCTTCAACTAGATCAGGTTGCTCAGAGCCCCATCCAGCCTGGCCTTGAATGTCTTCAGGGATGGGCCATCTATCACCTCTCTGGGAAACCCGTTCCAGTGTTTCACCACCCTCATTGTAAAAAATTTCTTCTTCATGCCTAGCCTGAATCTCCCCTCTTTTAGTTTAAAACCATTACCCCCTGTCCTGTCACAACACACACTGCTAAAAAGTCTGTCCCCATCTTTCTTATAGGCTCCTTTTAGGTACTGAAAGGCCACAATACTGTCTCCCCAGAGCCTTCTCTTCTCCAGGCTGAAGAACCCCAACTCTCTCAGCCTATCCTCATAGGAGAGGTGTTCCAGCCTTTTGATTATATGGCTGCTATCTACTTCTACCGAGAGGATCCCAGAAAATGCTGCCATGGCATTTCAAAGCAGAATAATTACCTATTCCTGATTTTATAAACCTGAATTAGGCACATTGTCCGCTTATGAACTACCTAGGAGAAATGAACTTTGTGGCACTGAAAAGCATGGCGTGTTTATAGTCAGATCATGAAGTAAAAGTGTAGTTGTGGTTGTGCCAGTCTCAGCTCATTTAGATAGCTCTGTCTGCCTGCTGTCTGGTGCAAGGAAACCATGGACAGTGTGATATCAGCCATGTCTGCAGCTACCACATTTAGGCTGAAAGAAAAATAACCTTCTTGACATTTATTGGGTCTGCAATGTAGATGAGCCATTAACCTTGTGCACATTCTTCATACTACACTGATAAACACATTTGAATAACTCATAGTGCTACTGTTAAGTAACAACTGTACTTTGTGCTGAGGTTAGCAGAGGGAAGGTGCTGTTCATGCATACTACAAGAAGTGATTTAGGGTAATAAAACAGCACCATTTTTTCTTCTAAGTGCCTGGGGACAGCATGACATAGGGGCCTGAATTTGAAAGGGAAAGACTGAACTCCAGAGGTTTCAGGTTTTCAGTGTTCCTCATGAAAGCAACGATTTTTAAGAGGCATTGCTCACGTGGTTGGGCAGCAAAGAGGATCTCTTAAGTAACTCAACAAAAGGACAGTAGCCTCATCATAGCTGTTGTTCTGGATGACAGTAAAGGATAGCTTAAGGGAAAAAACATAAGAAATATTGCACCAGCAGTTAATTTGCACTATTTCAACAATTCAGTTAAGCCTAGAGAAAACAAATACATGCATTTAAAGATGGTTGCTATAGAAACCACAAAAGGCTTTATAGTTGCTTACAGGAGTAAAGGAGGTTCTGATTGATAAGACAATCACATTCAAATAGTCACTATGGAAACCCAAGGTGACCTGGAGAAGACGTGACTCCTCTCACTCTGCTCCTGTGGGCAGAAGAAGGTAGTGTGGATGGGGGAAGGTCTGGGCTGGATGACAACGCACACTGGAGCAAAGCAGCACAGCGCTCACCGCGATGCCAGGGATGCTCAGCATTTCACATCTCAAAGCTGTGTGAGTGCTGATCTCTATATCAGTGAAATACAGTTATTTACTTACCCTTGAAGGAGGTTTTTTTCTCTCACTGAAATCAATAGGAGCTCTGCAATTCAGTTCTTTGGGAGCAAAGTAGATTTGAGAGACATTCCTATGTCTTCAATCCATCAAAGAAAGGAAGCACACTTGCACAACTCCCATGGAGCTCGCTGTTTAGCAACTGCATGCGCTTTGCCAATGTGGGCCATGGAGTTGCTCAGCACTTTCTGCCTTGACCAACAAGACCTGTGCTTGTATTGTGGTCCCAGAAATAGGACAGAAAGTGAACAGAATATGTGAGTCTTCTTCTTGTAAACTGGTTATTTAAGGACCAAAGTTAGTCAGACTGCACATCACTTAAACCCAAAATTAAGTAGCTTGATAATACCTCAGTAACCACTTAGTTTTTTGTTTTGATATCTTTTTAGTAAGTCATTGATAGACAGATCAAAGGACCGGTGCTCAGCACTCCTCAACACAGCTGAAAATTAAAAAGTTATTCCATACGTCTACTTTTGTGTTATTACCTCTATAATGCAAAGTGTTAATGTCTTGGCTATCATCTCCAGGCAGCTGAGATACACTAATTGCCCAGTAAGGGCTCAGACTGAGCCAGACCCACCCCGCTGGTTCTTTTGCTCAAACCTAGACACACTCTTCTCCTGTATCATTTAGATTCACACTACCCACATATGATCCAATCATACAGATATTAATCATCAGAGATTTTTATCTTACATTATTTCCAGTGAGGTAAAAAGAACTAGTTGGCAGTCTCAAGAAAACACTGATATTTCTCAGATTTTACCAAATTTCCAGTGTAAATATGCAGATAGGAGGAAACAAGGTTGTTTGGAGAAAACCTGAGGATGTAGGTCCAGTCTTCAGGAGTAGAGTACCAAGCAGCACAGGTTCCTTGCAACTCTCGCTCCTCTGGCTTAGATGCCGAAACTGGTAAGATTGGCCAGGAAATCAGCCCAGTGCAAGGCTGCTGCCTTCTCTAACCAGCCTCAGTGGATTTAGAAATTGCTCTCCCATGTAGAAAGCCTAGCCATGCTTGCACAACAGGAAATCCATCAAAAATAAACCTACAAAAAGAACACAAAAAGGAAATGCTGCTTCTACATCCATCATCAAAGGACGAGTTCAAATCTCAGGATACTCCTAAAAATGCAGGCAGCACCGACACTGTGGTGGGGCTGGAAGCAGGAAGAGCTGGTCAGACACACATTGTCTTGAAAGAAATTCCTACTGATTTTAAAGATAAGCAAAATTGATGATTATTACTAAATATGTAGACTCATGGCTGAAGGAAGAAATCACTGCTTTGATGAAGTCATAATAATTCAGGTACCAAGAGTGAGAGAAAGAATAATACTGAATAAAAGATGTGCTCACAGGAAGGTGCAACCTGTGGACAAGTTTCTGTTCTGGTTTTGTGTCTATAGAAAGGAAACACATAAGTAAATAAATAAGAACAAGGTAAAGTCTTTGCATGGAAGTTAATGGTGTAAATGTGTGGCTGAACCTTTTATCCTCAGCACACTGCTGCTCAACTTTCCATCACCAAATGACAGTGGAGGGCTGATATATTTTTTGGTTTTATTGTTTTTAACCTGTGTAACTCAGTTTCTGTGAATCTTGCAGCAGATGCATTGTAAGTAAGTCACACTGGGACAGAGAACAGCTGGGAAAAAATTCAAGGTGTAAAGGTCTCTCCAAGCACATGTGGGAACCTGACGGCTTCCTTCCCTCGGCAGTGAGGGTGGATAGTGCTGCCTTACCTTTGCTGGGAATGGACTGGGAAGGTGCTTTTCTGAGAGCTCACCACCCTTTTCCTCTGGTCTGAAGTGGTCTCAGAGCATCCCTCCTGGAAGCGCGTGCTACTCAGTACTCCCTGCAAATGATCCCAAGTTGCATAGGCTCCCCGGGCCTCACCAAACTCATAACAGAAGCATAAGCTGATTTGTACAGATCACTTCTGCAAACTTCACTTTGAAACCTGTCCAAGGAGATGGTAAAACTTGCTCACCTCCTCCCACCCTCCGATTTTAAACAAAAAAAAACCCAAATGATTATGATGGCAAAAAACCAGCATTTTGAGAAAACATTCCATGAAAACAACCAAACTCGTAGGGGTTTGAAATCTTAAAGCTCTCAACACTGTGGGATGTGTTTTGCTTTCAGAGCCCAATCCTTCAGCTCTCTGAAAAGTGACAAGTAGCTGTGAGCCTTATAGTGTTCACTGGTAAATACCATAAATAAACTAGCAGATAGTGCAGGGTTTCTCTGAGAAGCATGCAAAGGCAGTAAGCACCATCTGCTGGCTTCAGCATGCAAAGGGAAAACAGGAATTTTTCATCCTATTGCACATCTCTTTGTCTGTGCTGCCTCTGGTTTTAGGGCAAACACAAAGAAACTGATGCAACATAAAAATGGAACAACCTGTCTGGGGCACCCTAACCAGAGCTAGACTGTCTGGGGAACATCGGCTACCCTGCAGGCAGGCCAGGATAATATAGGGCAAAAAGAGGAAAGTAAAACGCCATCAAAATTCACAATAACTTCATCAGCGTTCAAACTGAGCATCACTAAAGACCTTCATTTCTCACCTGGTTTTGCATTATATTAAAAAAATAAATGCTTACCTTAGGAGTATTCCTGCAGAGGACACAAGCCAAATATTGACACAGCTTTAGAAAATAAATGGCCAAGAAATGGGTTTTAAGAAAATTGTAGGCACAGACTTGCTTTCCCCCCTCAGTTCCTGATCTCAAAAAAGGGTGTGGGGGTTTGGCACAAATACAGCAGGGCAGCACTTTGCAGATGGCTAATTCATGTTGTAGATATTAGTTACCAAAGGATGAGCAATTAAGCCAGTGAGAGCTGAAGACACACATCGGATTGGCAAAGCTGCTCAGCAATTTACAAAAATTGAACACAGAGCACCAACAGAAGTAATGAATACATAGGAATTGCCAGTTTCTGAATAACCAGCAGAGCCAGCCCCATCCTTTTGCATTCAAAGACAGAAAATGCCACATTCACAGTGAGCAGCGCTGGGACCCAGCGCTTGGGCATGTCCCTGGCCCTTCCTTGGCTTGACTCCCATGGCATCAGTGTCTCCACTGTCCACAGCACCTTGTGCCCCTGCCACGGGGTTTGTATGGACTGTCCGCGCCAGTACTCGTGACTCCAGAGACAAAGGGTGTCTGTGTGCTTCAGAGGTGAATTTCCCACTCTGTCCTTCCCCAGGAAGCACTGGGCTTTGTATTAGGAGGAGCTGACAGAGAGAGGCTTACTCAGGTGCACCAGATCAGGCTTCCTCCTCCCCTGCTCACCACGCTTGTTCTGCCAGGCAGTGATGAAGGGCAGGTGTGGCAGATGTGCTCTCCCCCCAATTCTAGGCTCATGGACACTATGGTCATGCATATACCCCTTAGTCGACAGGTAGGACCTTTGACCAGTGAGACACCTTGGGTGAGAGAAGTTTCTGGATACCTACCATAAATTACCACAGCTCAGATTCAACCAGGATATAAATGGAGCCAGCCAGAAGCCCCCTAGGAGTGGATCTTCCTCAGAGCAGTGGGTTGTAGTCGAAGACTCTCCTCCTTAGGTTGGCCATCTAAGGAACATTGCCCAGGGACTGAGACAACTTGTCGACCTGGTAGGTGATCATCTGGGTACCCTTGAGAGTCCCCACTTTGACAGAGTGGGAAGATGCACATTTTGAACCATCACTCCAGAGTTTTGGGATCTGACCCCTTTAAGATTTGAGTCAGTTGTGTAGTAATTCAACTCCTTTGATCAAGTCAGTGAACTAAGAATGTGATATCTTGGCTCTCTGGTGAGATCAGAACAAATCTCTAACAGTTCCTTATATCCAGAACCTCTGGCTAGTTGAGAACAGGATGAATGGCAGGTGTTGGAGGTTTCACTTCAGCACAAACCCCTGAAGCATCTTCTTTTAGTCTTTGTTCTACAAATTAGACAACTTAATGGTAATTGCTAGGTATGTTCATGTAGCCATAGTCCACTTAGAATACCTTAGATCACGAACCATTATTTAATGCTAATGCCAGCACACAGGTCATCTAACTCATCACCAGTTTGACCCTCCCAGTATCTTTAAACACCATGGGTCAACAAAATCTGCCTTTGTCAAAGTCTCTGCTAGACCATCCTCATTACTCCACCACCGTAGCTCCACAATGACACGTTCATACATTGCCAGATTTATTGCTTTATCATCCCACTAAACCAACCTTTGGTTTGGCAAAACTCCTACGGTTATATTTGTTTGCAAACAAATCGTACTAAGTTTCCCAGGAGCTTAATTGCTTTTGTTTACAATGCTACTGCTTAATATGGGTAGTTGTTTGTAGATATTTATTATGTATCATTGTAGTACCTGGTAATAAACTGTGTAACATTGTGCAAAATTAACTGAAACGTGGCTTGTTAATTATAAAAGGTACTCTAAAGTACCTGTTTCACTCAACAAAATGATTAGTTGTAAGTATTTTATTGCAACAGCAGGCTGCTTGTTATGCTACACAGTAGTTAACAGGGACATTCTGTCACATTGGGTCCAGCCCTGCTTTTTGTCACTTGAAAGGCAACGGGATTAAACTTGTTCACCGAACACTTTCCTCAGGCGAACAGCCCCTAATTCCTGCAGCAGAGGGCAAAATGCCTTTCTGTGGGAGACCTAGCACAATTTCCCCCATCCCCTGTATAAAGCAGGGAATGGCTAGGCATGAAGCATGGAAGCTTTAGGGTTACTGGCTGAACTGGTGACTGCATGGCTTTGTCAATCAGTGTCATCTCCAATTTGTACAGAGTGTTTCTTAGTGCCAAATATTTTGGAGCCAGGTCCTCAGCAGGCATTAGCTACATTTCACCTTCACTCACCATCAAGGACAGGATGCACCCATACACTATCAATCATTTGTGTCTGACTTTAAGCTGAATAAACACCCAAGTGCATAATGTGGGTAGAGTAATAAAACTGAGATTATAATGAAGAAAGACAAAGTGACCTATCTAATGATATAGTTCTGTACATCCAACAAGACATTGTGAAGAAACATCATGTGAGACTAATTGCTGTCAAGGCCAGAGAGATCCAACAGTACTTCCCCAGGAGAAGCATGTTGTACTGTGTCATGACAATGAAATTAATTCAACACCCACTTAGGCTTTTCCTTGATCAACTTCTCCTAAAAAGCAAGCAAGGATGTTACCAACCCCACGCTTCATGAGAAGACAAGGTGGTGCTATCAGGTCTGGGCTCTGTGTGTGGTTGCCACCCGGTGTCTCCAAGGAACATCAGACACCTTGCAGAGATCAAAGGCAAATATTATGTGACCCCCACTAGACTGAGGGCAGTGTAGATTGCACCCTGTGACATATAATGTAACGGAGAATGAAGAGCCATCAGGTCCCTCCCAGGACGAGCCCTTTGCTTGTCTCCTATAACAGCGGCAAATCAATTATTCTACAATACCCTTTTTTGTTGGTGGAGCTGACCCTTACCTCATGTCTTCACAACATATGGCCACATTTGGGAGTGGTATGGTGAGGCTCGGGTGGTTTTTGGGGGAGAGTCCACCATGTGCTTATTGCTGAGCATGGAGAGGAGCAAGGACACTGGTGTGGGAAGTACTTTTGAGTCAGTTTGCACAGTATTAGGGTTGTTTTCCTAACTCCGTGCTCAATTTGTACAAAACCCAAAAGGAAGCTTGGATCCTGTAGCAAGAAAATTTTTGTCTAAAACAGAATGAAAGAGTGCATTTTCCAGAATAATTTTAATGTGAAAATTTGAATCTCATTTAATACTTCGTCTCTTTAATTAACTGTAAACCATGACTTAAACCCTATCGATGAATTTCTGAGGCTGCTGTTCTTACTCCTGTTTTTGGCTAAAAGACTTGTTCTTCTAGTGAGAAAAAAAACCCAAAAACCTCGAAACTGCTCCCCATGCACACTTACCCACTGCATTCTTCCTGTTGCAGCAGAATCTGTTTTCATGAAAAGATTTTCAACTTGCTCATGGCTGAATGTATGACCAAACTTTGAGACGAACATGTTATGTGAAGAGTAACTGAATATGCTTTATTTTCATAACACATTTAAACTCGGCTGGAAATAGTAGGGTTTTGCAGTCTCTGTTTTCATACTGGTTTCTAGATGAGTATCAGAAGTTCAGGAATAACATTTTTTTTCCATTTATGGGTTCATTTTACATAAAAATGCCAAATGCGTCATGACTGAGCAAAAATGAATGTGGCCTAAGTATAGTTCAGTTTTGTTTGCAGAGTTATGCTACAGTCCTACAGATTTTACTAAATGCAAACAATCTTCTTAAATGTGGCAAGAGTTGTTATTATTATTATTATTATTATTATTATTATTATTATTATTATTATTATTATTATTATTATTCCAGTAGCTGAGAAAATCTAGCTTCACATTAACACCTTGGGCTCGATCCTGTCACCTGACTCCAGCAAACCATGATAAATGAGCTAAAATCGCACATGTGTTGCAGCCTGGCTATAGTATTTAATAAAATGAAAACCTGTTTGGTTACTGTTTAATCATCTGGATACAGTGGTTTAATTATTGTTAAACAATAAAGAAAAACAAAAGTCAGGAAAAAAGCCCAGGGCTTCCTCTGCACTGCAAAACAAATTATGGTAATTTCAGTCTCCTTAGAAATCTATTGTTGAGAAAAGCATAGTTCGGAGCATGTGAAAAAATCTATGTAAGTAGGGAAAAGTGCTTTTAAAATGCTATGCATCAGGTTAAATTATGGATCTTGTGTGCACCAAGTACAACTGTGGGACAATTTTTCCTGGATACCCAAAAGCGGTCCTCTTGCTGCTGCCATAATGGAGATCTCAATCACTCCTTTCTGATGGGCCAATGTGAATCTATCTGAAAGGTGCTCAGGCCTGGAGGATCAAGATTTTTGCTGCAGCGTCAAATTAAGACATCCTGATCATCTATTCCCTGATTTTGAGAAGGGTATAACATGTTTGAGTGTCCTGTCTGGACAGCAGAAGATGACAAGGGTGCTGGGATGGAGACAGCTGGTGGTTGCCATCTGCCTGGGCAGTGGATGGGGCAGCAAGACAGCATTTCTTCTGAATCATTTGCAGGGACAGATGTCCCCTTTGGCCTCCCTGGGCTTGCCAGGAGAAGGTGGAGAGTGGCCTTCACACCGTGGCTGGTGAATAAGCCTCATCCCCAGCTGTCTGACAGTGCCGTCCTGTGCCCCCATGGCAGCCATGGCTCTGCTGCTGCTGACCCCACTTTGAAAACATGAAAATGCACTTGCCAGGAGACTGTAACCTGAAAGTGATCAACATGTCCATGCTTTTCCTCTCTCTTGCCATCTCTAAAGCTTGCTGTCTGATTTTGACTGATTTCCTTCCTTCTTGCACATCTTCCCTGGCCTCTGACACTTCCTCCTCTCTGGCTGCTTGGGCTTGCTCTTTTCGCTGATCCAGTCTACTTTTTTCCCATGCAGGTCCTCATTCCCTCTCTCTTCTATGTTGTCTGCCTATTCCAGAGTCCAGCCCACAGAGCGACTCCCATGGAAAAAGTGGGGAAAAGCCGGGAGAGCTCTGTGTCCCCTTTTTTCAGCCGTGCCCTCTGACTGACCCATGTCACCTCCTCACACAGCCCTTGTCTTCTCCTTTCTTTGCTCTTCCTCATGGCCACCAGGGCGGTTTGAGCCACGACTCAGTGGCCCAGTTTCAGGAGGTCTGATCACGTCAGGTTATCTAGATCCAGGGCTGTCTATTTAATATTTTAAGAGTCACAGCACAATTTCCAAGGCTTGAACCCAGCCGACCAGGAAGTTTTGCCCCTCTGTGAGCTCTGATGGCTTCACTGCCCTGCTCAGCTACCTCCTGCCAACATCTCACAGCATCTGCAGAGCACCCAGGGTGCTGCTGGCAGGTCCTGCTTCTGCAGAGGCTCCTTCCTCTGCAGAGGCAACTCCCTCTGCAGCTGGACCTGTGACTCCACAGCAAGCAATTTGCCAACCTAAAACACCTGGTCTCTTTATCCTGGACTTGCTGGGTCAGCATCCTGAGCTGGAGAACAGGCGGGAGCAGAGGCAGAGACCTCAATCGCCCCTGCTCCCTGCCACCCGCAGCTACGCTGAGCATCCCCTGGAATGACTCCAGCCTCTCATCTCATGAACAGCAGTAGGAGAAGGGATGCATTGAGCTGTCTTGTTACAAACATTTTGGAGGGTGAGCAAATAGTCCTGCCTCCCTTGCTGTGCTGCAGCGCCCTTTGTGTGGGCTGCCCAGCCTACAGCTGCCTTTCTAAGCAGGCACCAGGTTTCCTCCTCCAGCAGAAAAGTTATTTCCCTTCTGACAGCTCTTGGCTGCTTCCCTGTCACAAGCTCTCAAAAGCAGCTGGAGACTGATCCCAGAGCATAGGTCCCTTTTCCCTTCCTCTTTCCAAGCTGCTTCCTCCTCTAGAGTGAGACAACAGGAGTCAGTCTGAAGAAGAGTACATTTATCACCAGCAAAGCACTCACGCCACCAGCAACCACAGGCTGGGCAGCAGGTCTGTGCTGGGGAGACTCTCCTACCTCTGCCCAAACCTCATGCTGGTGAAAGAGATCCCTCTGACTGAGGGGGTGCATTTCTCACAAGGGCTTGGCACAGTCCTGCCCACCTCAGTGGATCCAGGCACTGGGAACGTTGCTCTTGCACCACTCAGGGCATTTGTTCCCGTGCACATGTATAGAGAACCAATTAGCTGGAAAACCCATACCTGAAATTCAGAATTCAGCCTCTGATGTTCTTCAAGAATCATTTGTTGTTCAACATTGCAAAGCAACGAAAGAAAGCAGGTGTTAAAGAAAAAAGTCACCCACAGCGCTATTAGTCACAGTAATGCTGTGCAGTGAATTGTCGAGGTGCCTGGAGTGCATGCTTCTAGGAGAGACAGGTTTGAATTAATTAGCAGACACTTCTTTTTGTTTCAGATTATTTTATTTTCTTAAATAAATGCACTGTTTATTGTATCTATGCAAACATGATCCCATTTATACATATTCTCTAAATAAAAATATTTTCTGCACCTGCTGAAGACAATGAGGAATCAACACTAACTTTGAAGGAAGCATCCTATTTTTAATCCACTTTTGTCTCCTCATTGCAAGGTATCTTCTCCTGATAGCTGCTTGGAGCTCACTAAGTTCTTTAATTTCTATATAGTTCCTAGTAAAACAAACTTGGTTATGGAAAAACAAAATGTTTTCTGTACCTTTACAGTCATCCAAGGAAAGTACCTTTTTCTGGTTTTCTCCTCCCTTTCTTCAGATCAGGGAGACACGATATTTCTGCTCCACGTACTATTATTCATTCAACAGAATGACAGACAACACTTTCAAATTTTCACAGAGCTACCTTCAATAGTAATTTACCACATAAAAAATACTCCTTTAGCAGCAGTGATCAATAAGGTTCTGAGATTTTAAGTGGTGGGACAGAGCAGCGCTTTGCTTTGTTATCAGTGTACATACTCCTGATGGCATCAGCAAGGGATCAGTCCGGAGCTGGGATCTGACTGGGTGAACTGGATGCTGAGCAAATTCTACAAGCAAGGCAGTAGTGTGAGCAGCAAATGGGAAGAGAGCTGAGGAGAGCAGGAGGAAAGAGGGGCAATAATGGACACGATGCAAGTCTGCTACTAGCTCTCCCCCGCCCAGAGGTGGTCCCTGCAGGGCTGTACAACCATCTCCGAGTGACCAGAGAGCCCAGCTGTGGTAGCTCCAGCCACTGCTCCTGTTATCAGGGACCTCTAGCTGGCTTCCCCTTTTTGTCCCCACCACTGCATGGAAGGGGAGAGGAAGGGGGTGAGCCCCGGGTTCCCATTTGCCAAAACATGGGCAGGGAGAGGAATCTCCCCTGCACTGGGAGATCTCAGCTAGACTTGATTTTAACTCTATTTTAACCCCCTGCTATAGCCATCCCAGCCTTGGTTGCTTCTCTTGCCAATGCCCTCATGTGGAGTTGCTGGCTGGCTTCCTCACACATCCCTCTTACACACTCAGACTGTGGCAAAGCCAAAGGATGACCAGACAGTCCCCACGCCAGCAACAACAATGCATATTCATGCAGCCATCACAATAAGAGTGCGCAATACTTAGCATTTATATTGAGAATTTTTCTTCCGATGTAGCAGACAGAGATTAAAATTCTAATCCTGCTCTTGAATACCAATACCTGCTGCTAGTCTCGCTCTCTCGCCATCCTGCCTTTCTGGAAGTGAATAAATAACTGGCTGATGAGAGAGAAGGTGTTTCTTTATTCAGAGTGGTTGTGCTTGTGGAAATCTGTTATTCACACCGTGCATGCTCAGACCCCATACACAGCCTCAGCATTGTCATTCCCTGAGAAGCAGTTCGTATTGCCACGTCCTCTCGGAGACCCAGACCTAGTGAGAAGATGAATCATCAACTGTTCATGGACAGAAATTTCCTCTGGTTAATTGAATCTTGTGTTTATCCTATGCCTATCTATCTGCATCTGCTGCCAGGGGTTTCACATCGCATTACATTTTCTTTACTTCATGCAATCCTGTAGGCTCCAGCTTCCCAATTTCTCTTTCTCAAACTGTTACCTCCCACCTACACATTCTTGTATTTTCTCCTCCGTCACTTGGAGGCTGAGCTCAGCCAGGAAAATAAGTTTTCCCTCTGCTCCACACTTGGTGAGGTCCACTGTCAGCCTGTGGCCTGGCTGATGCAGGCAGGTGTCTGGGAATGATTTGCCTGAGCAGCAAACTTGTGTTTGGGCAGCTCAGTCTATGAAGATGAAAGGCTTGATTTCTCTGCCAGACCAGATCTGCCTGTTGCAGAGCCAGTAGGTAGGACTATTAGAAGTCTGAATTGTATGTCCACTCAGATTTGATTTTGTCTGGCTCATACTCTGCCTTCCACCTGAACAGCTACCCATGTAATTCAGCATGCCATAAACAGGGTTTTTTCCACATTGCTGGTTAATTAGGTTTTCCCACTGCTACTAAAAGCTCTGTGCACGGCTGGCTGGGTCCTCTTTGCCATATCCTATTCCCAGGAGAGATATTTTAGAATCTGAGGGTTGCACACTGCAGTGTTCAACACACCTTTCCCTTCCAGAGGCTCTTCACAGGATTGAAGTGATGCTGAGCACTTGTACTCTCTGATACATTTAGCATGAAACCGAGGGAGTTACCCCTTTGACAGCCATTCAGGCAGGTGAGAGCCATCCTCCTGGGCTGCTTTTGTGAAGTTTTTGGCAGAAGGAGATGCAGCTTGCAGCCTGAGCATTCCTAGCCAAGCCACAGTGCTTTGAGGTGTAGAATGTCCTGTGGCCAGTGGCCCATGCGTTTTGGACAGCCCCTGCCAGAGCCAGTTGCAGGAGAGTGTGTGGCTTGGTTCCTACCCTTCATTTATTTAGCAGTAGAGAGATAATCCAAGAAAATAGATAGAAAACTTGAAGACACCCTTTGGGAAGGTGATGGTGAGGCAGATCATACCCTACGTCAGCAGTGGGTTCTGCTGTGCAGTGGTCGTGTTTGTCAGCAAAGTTATTTCGAAGCTCTGGATGCAAGCAGAGCATGGCTGCAGTTATGGACATGTTGGCTAGAAGGGACTTCTGGATGTCTCTAGTCCAAACTCCTGCTCTAAGCAGGACTATTACCAAAGCCAGATCAGGCCTGCCTTGGCATTGTCTAGTCAAGCCTTGAAAATCTCCAAGGATAGGGACTTCCTTCTCTGGGTAATGCTCCAGCACAAAGTTTATATCTCCTCCTTTCCCATATTATACAGACTTTGTGTATTCATGTACTTTGTATACACCTATTACGTATACTTCAACTGTAAACTCCCATGGTGTAACTTCTCACTTTCTGGGTTTGCAGAGTCACTTGCTCAGTGGGAACCTGCTCCAGAGTCAGGGCTCCTCCCTATCACAGCAGCTACTCTGAACAGGAGCATGCTTTATACTGAAAGCAACTGAGTGATGCCCTGGTTGGAGCTTTCCAGCACATGCTTTAGCTGCATCTGTGAAAAACACAGTAGAAAGATGATTTCAGGGAAGAAGAAAACTGTGGTATAAAACACGATCTTGAAAAAGTAATTTTCAAGTGACAACAATGTTCATGCTGTGAAATTGCAGGAAAGAATTGGGTTTGCCAGAAGAAGAGTCTGCCATTTCCACAATGTTAGTAATCAAACACACTGTGTAACTGAGAACAACATGTGTGTAGCTCTTATCCCTATAATCAGAAAACAACTTGTTTCTTCCAGACTCCAGCATGCAGAAAAAAAAAAAAAAAAACAAAATCGCTGATACATGCTTGAGCAGAGATTACAACTGGCAGAACATGGTCCCTGCCTCCAATAATCTTACCTGTGAGCATCCTTCTGAAATTGTGCTATGGAGCAGCGGTCCATATGGCAGGTGGTATTCCAGGTCACCCACGAGACCATCCTGCAGCACAACGTCATGGCTTGTCAACATAGCCGAGCTTGAAATAGTCAGCGGGTGTGTGGTTCATGCATTACTGAGATTTTTTTGTTATCTTTTGCAGCAGTGAGAATTATTTCTCCTAACACACCAGCAACGGGGGAGGAGGTGGGGAAGGCTGTACATGACTGCCACATTGAGCTGTTAGCATGAAACGCATGCATAAAGCTACAAGCAAGCCAAAAATTCTTCAGTCCTAAGATCTTTTCACATCAGGCTGGAATCTGTGTCACGTCCACGCAGAAGCCAGTTACCAGAGACTGCTGTAACTATGACTGATACCAGGTGTTTGTATTTTGTCTATAACAATTTGTATTACTCCACTGCCTTAAGTGCTACAAAGAGCTTACAAGATAAAAACAAGACAAGAGAGTAGGGATAAGTGCCCTGCTCTGGATGGAAAAGAATAGGGGAAATATTCACTGGCAGCAACTAAGGGTATGCAATCCAGCCACCTTGGCTTGGTAAGTCAGTCAAGCCACAGAAACAGCTCCAGGTTTGGACAACTTGGTTTTGTAGATGTACAACATGAGCTGGGTGTCTGGTTTCCCCCACAGCCTAGTCAATACAACCATGCCCTGCACCTGGTGCACTCCTCCGCTGCCTGCAGGGTTGATCATGTGCCCAGCTACAGGTTCCTAATGCCACTTGAGATCCCCTGGGGTATGCCAGACATTTGTTTGAGATGGTAGATATAACACTTGGCCTGAATCAAGCCCCTGGCAATGCAGGCAGTGAAACCAAGAAGCAATTCAACTCACCCCAAAGTGGGCACCCTGGCTGACCTCTTGTGAGCTCTCCAGCTGGGGCTGGCCAGACCGAGGGGGTCTCCAAGAGCTGTAAAGGGAACTTCAACACTCAGCTCACATGGAGCCACCTGCATTCAACTACCCAAGCCCGACTCCATTTGTTGGAGCACGGAGCTGAGTCCCCCCCTGTTTACACTGTCTTAACAGCCTCCAATTGCTAGGCAAGGTAGCAGCCTAGGCCACTCTCCATGAGACATTTGAGCATGTGGGATAGGCTACAAGAGTGGAAATGCACAATTATGGCAGATTGGTCAACAGTTTGTAATTTGTTAAATTGTCAATGGAATTGCCCTCCAGTGGAAGAGCAAACTTCTCCAGGTATCTTGAAACCCTGGTCTTGTGACACCTCGATTGTCCTGAAGACCTGTCCCTCCCTGCCACAGACCTGCATTCTTGAGTGATCACAATGCTATTCAGATAAACAACTGGCCTGTGATGGATGATAAAATGACATGATATTTCTATATGTTCTGTCACCAAGTGGCATTATTAAGACTCAACAAGCCAGAGATTAAGTGACTTCTGGAACAAAATGATGCTTGTGCCACAACTGTATCATTTTCAACAACTTTGTCTTACTCACTAGCTACTAACCTACGCTGTTACTAGGGTTCTTTTGTTTCTATACTCCTCCTTATGTTCCTGAGACACTCAACCACGGATCTTTCTTTTTATTGTATTCATCAATTCCCTTCACTTGACAGTTTCTAACTTATATCAGTTTACATTTTTTATGATTTTTTTCAATCCTATCTAATCTCTGTCCCTTTATGACACACAAGCACATCCACACTATCTATACCTACTTCAGTCCAAAGCTTTCGGTTTCTCTTCCCATTTTACTTGCTCACAGTTGAGGCTTTTCTTTCGTTTTGACTCTGTCCACTTCCCCGGAAACCATTGCTGCAGTGTGGCTGTCCAAGAAGTCTTCCTTCTTCCAGATGTCGTGCAGTGGGGAACTTCACTTAGGAACTGCACGTACTGTTCTGCTTGACAGACTATGATGGATTTATAAACACTTCCTTATCTCTTTCATTCCCTCATGAAGAGATGGACTTCTTTGCCAGTGATTTCTCAAGACAACTGCATGATAAAGGGCCAAAACTCAACCCCTAGGCCTGAGACTAGGTGGCAGTTTGGTTTTTGGCCACTTCTGTAGACAGTCAGGTGCTCTGTCTCTTATTTTGCAACATGGATGAAAACTGAGGTTGCAGAATCAGGAGGCAGGTAGCCCTTGCTGCATCTACAGCAGATAAGTCTCACTAAGGCTGTTCAGCCACATGGAGAACAAACAAATCAACAATAAAACATATTTAAAATGATGGTCATTGATTTCTTCTGCTTCCAAAGAAGTTGTTCAGTTTCGGCTTTTAAATCTCCTTTCTTGGCTATTTCTGTTGTCTGCTGAAAAACATCATGTATGGGAGGAAGAAACAGTGGCTTGCTGCTCAGAACATTCCCAGCAGAAATACCCTTCCTGAGCCACGCTGTGCCACAGCTGGTCCAGGACAGCCCAGTGGTCACAGGGCCACATCCTGCTCGGTGACTCAAGACCATTTCAGTCACAGGCGGTTGAAACTCGATCCATTCCAGCCCTGACAGGAGTGAATGGCCATGGTATGGAACAGGGCAGAATATTACACACAAATACATGTTGACCTCTCTGTAACCCATTACCTCTGGTGAATTAACACAGTCAGAGATATGTGGCACTTGGGCACAGTTTATAGCCTGTGGCATGGAGCCTGTCACAGCTCACTTGATCTTGGTTGGGCTCTGTTGAACATAAAGGTACTGGGAGCACTTGACAGCACATTGCCCATGGGTGAAGTTAGGCATGAGGGCACAATTCTCCAAGTGCTTCTAACTACTGGAGGTGACCAAAGTTTATAATCACTACCAATAAGCACTATTTCCTTATTCCCTGGTTACTAGAGTTGAATATCTGTATGTATATAAAGGTACACATGGAATCACTTCAAACTAATTTCAAAGTAAGAGACTGGTCCCATACTAAACTTTTTAGTGTCATGAAGTTAACCAAATAGCATCCCAGAAACATCTGTATTTGTCTGTTGCTACAATGCTTCAGGGAGCATAATGGCATGGCAGGGTGAGGAGACTGCTTCCTTTCCAGTAAAGCACCCAAAACCAATTTCTTCTCTTGTAGACATTAGAGGTCCTCACAGGTTTAGCATATTGAGGAATAGCTATTTACAGTCTCTTCCACACACTTGCCTTGAGTCCCTGTGCACCATTCTTTATTTCACAGCTCTTCAGCGTGATCATATGTAGCATAATGTTTCCCATGAATAATTTACAATCTAAAAGCACTCAGGAAGGGTATGACAAGATTTGCAAAGATACAGATGCAAAGATGGTTTTCACTGGGCCATTGCAAGGCACTTTTTTTTTGAAGCTTATTTCCACAGGAAGGTGCATCCCCCAATGAATAGCTACTTCCAATACAAATGAGTTTGGTGAAACATGAATTGTATTTTTATGCTTTATTTGCATCTCAAAATCTGAGTTACTATTTGCTTAAATCTTAAAAACATGGGAAAAATAGCTGGCAAAAACTCTGTAAAATAACTGCAGGTCAAGCAGTCAACATTCATGAGGACTACCAGCAAATGGCAATAGCATTTGAGGGAATGCATTACCGTAGCTCAAATAATCAACACAACACACTCTTACAGGGACAGTTAACACCAAATGAGTTCTGTATTTCTGAACGGAAGAGCTTTAAATACAAGGAGAAAAAAGACTGAATAGAAAATACGTGCTGTTTAAGGAAGGAGACATTTTTTATTTTGACATTTGTAAAGAATGCTAATGATCTGCTCAGGATGATTTCTCTGCAGACTTCATACTCACCATGGGTGGTGAGTATTAGAGCCCTGTTAAACTAATCATCATTAGTACTGCTATCAGCTGTTATTTTGGAATGGAACATTTTTCTTGTTTTGAATGTGTTTTTTAAACAAGGACAGCATATTTTACAAAAAGGAAAACAACATACATTTGAGTTTCTGTTACCCAAGTGATCCCTCAGCAAAAGTCACATGGAAGTGGAGAAGCTTAAGAAATCATTTAAGAATGCAGCACATTTTTTTCCAATTATCATTACAAGAGCCAGGTAGCTGAATAAAAAGCATTTGATGCAGCTATTGCCTGGCTTTATCCATCAACTTTTGAAAATCTTGACAATACTGCTAATTTGTGTTCCCAACTCTCAGAATCTTATTGAGATGTAATGGATTAGATATTTATCCTCTTGAGTCAAAGGAAAATGGAAAAAACACTTCTTCTATTAGAAAGCAAGTTCCTTGTCCTTGTACATACAAAGATAAAACTGAAAGTATGATCCAGATTACTTAAGAAGGAAATAGATTTTCAGATTGAATTATTTTGAATAAAGTAATTTCGATCCAATATTATGATTTTTGGAAGGTAATTTATGTTGTGGAACAGCTGACACTGTCAATACCAGATTTATTTTTAGCTAAACCTATCATTCTTTGCGAAAAAGACAGCTGAAGTGAGTAAAACATAGGAAAAATTTCTGGTTTTCTCCTCCCAACAAACAAGATGCAAAATCTCATCAAGTAAGCAATGCTTTTGCCATAAAAAATATCAGGGAGAAGAAAATACTTGATGACTGAAGCAATTTGATATAATCCTCTCTGTTGCATTTTACTTGGAGCTTATAGACCCCTCTGAAAAAAGCTTTTAGCAATTTCTCTGTATCGCTCCTGCACAGACTGGTATTAAAACCCAACAGAACAAACCACAGAGAAAGCTTGTAAAAAACGCAGATTCTAAAATAATCTTCTGTATGCTTTCACCTCAAAACAAATGAAACTGATAATTTAATGTCCCGTATAATTTGTTTTCAGCCATGTACAAACTTGTCATGATAAGTAGTGATTACTATAACGGTATAATTTTTATCAATGAAGGAAAATATAGATTCTTGTCCATAAAATGCAGATGTAGTGCTACATCTATGCCTTTCATTGACAAACCTGTAAAAAATACACATTTCCTGTGCAACACTTTTGGACTGCCTCATTTTCAGTAATTCCTCATCATTCCTCTGTAAAACTTCTTTTTCAATGCAATAAAAGTTTTCAAGGACAAGACTAAACCTTAAAATAACCTTGATTCTTGGAAAAAGCAGCTTTGTCTACTGAGCTCATGTAAGAAATGATAACCCCCTTAGTGAGACACGCTTGTGGTTTTTTTTAAAGCAGCTTTTGAACGGTTGTGGAGCATTGACTCCTTTAAGAAGAGTGTGTTAATGGGCTTGGGGCTACTTGACAGGGAAACTGAACCTGTAAAAACTGCACTAATTATAATTCACACTTCTTGGCTACTTTGCTGTGAGTATGTGGTTTTCCAGAATTAAAATATCAATTTCAGCTGTCGGATTTGTATGTGCAGACAGTGGGTTGCATGTTTGCAACCTGTTGAAGGGATGCCCTCAGCTGCAGGACACAGGAGCACCCTTCAGGCCCAGGTGGATGTCGCAGTCACATCTTGGCTGCATGTTGTCACAAATCCCATTGCCTTCCAACAAGTCCTGGCCAAAGGCACTTCGGTCCCTCACATCAAGTCTCTGACTTTGATGACAGGAGACCCAGACCTCAGAGCACTCTTCCTTCCCACGGAATGACTTCAGAAAATTAAGTCCATTTAAAAAGTTACTTAAAACTCATTGGTATATTTTACAACCATGGGCTTGGTATCACTATGTGCTTCTGCCAGACTAAAAATGGCAGATTTAAAACACAGCCTGCCAGTTTCCCTCCTTTACAACATCTAACAGAAGTAATTTTTTGGAACATGCAGGTGCTGCTGCAGGACATGGGACAGAGAAGATAAAGCTGGGGTGGGTGGTGAAGCTCAGGCTGCAAGCACGTTTGCATGAGCAAAAAATCTCTCTGACTGCGCTACTGCTCTCCAGCTGCCAAGATAGGAACCACCCAAGGGAAAGCAAGGAATCTTTTTTCCTTTGAAAGCTTATGAACTTACTGCTTTCAAGGAACTGCTGCTGTATTTGTACCATGCAAGATATGGATATACTGTGAGTTTATCTAAACTTCTATACCACAGTCACATGTATGAAAAAGACAGAGAAGCTGAAAAGCAAGCAAACCCACCAATTATAGATTGCAAAGAAACGTGTTATCTCTCAATAGTGTGAGAAAAAAAAATTGACACCATACCCCCAACAACTCTGTCCCTCTACCCAGGATCCTAATGCCAAACATAAGAGCAGAGTACATCTTTAGGCGCCCAGTGTTCAGATGTGCTAAGAAGCCACAAATTCCACTAACTCAGAGGTATGTAACAGCTTTGAAGATTAAGCTACTTGTATTTAAGTGTTTTAATGGAGGTTTAGCAATCTAACTTTATGAAACCAACTTTGAAGGTTTCATTCATATGCCAGGTGCAAACACTATCCAGTTTTTGGGAAGAATCAAGCCTGGACAGAAGGAAGTTGGAAGTATTGCTCATCCCCTGAGCTGAGCAGAAGGGGTGGCCCGTGCAGGGCCCTTGCCTGCTCCAAGGCATGGGACTGCTGCAGGGAGCAAAGGGTCAACCTGACCCTCACCAGCAGAAGAGACAGAAGAATAGCTCATCACCAAGGAAAAGGGGCATTCAAGATGTTAGTGACAGCCCTGCAGCTTTGAGCAAGTCGCAGCCAAGGTGCTCTGTTTCCCTCTACTGGTAAAATTTCCAATTTTTTTTTCTCTAAATGTTAGTTTTCTGCTGGAGATTTTCTGTTGGAGGCCTCCCATGGCCAACATGTGCTGCTTTGCTTGGGAGCCCTACTGGGGCCTCTTCCTTTCTTCCCAAATCTCCCCCTCAGCTGAGTCCTTCCTTCTTTGCTGAGCTTCATCATTCAACCACACCTGTTTAATGCTGTTGACTTCAGCAGAACTGGGCAGGAATTTAAATTATTAAGAAATATTTCAAGGCAATTTATGGGTCTCTGGAAAAGCTTCATTGATTTCTCAGCGTGAAAGCGATACCACGACACTGAAGCTATTCTAGGCAACTTAACAAGTCTTTTAATAAATCGCTGCTATTCAGTTGTCTTCAAAAGCCAGAACAGAGGTTCTGCTGTTGGAAAGGTTACAAGCTGGTAAGAAGATGCAGTAATTGTACACATCACACTGGTTGCACTATCTAGGTATTTTAATTGCTCAGCTAGACCACGTGGCCCACATCCAGCTCCAGTAAGACTTCATGCATGATCCTCTGTTTGCAGATGCCAGATAAGGAGCTTTCTGAGCTTTCACAGAAAGCATCTTAAAGAGACATAGGTTTCCCAGCTTACAAACTTCTGCTGTCTTGGAGCCTTTCAGGTTTTTTTCTTCCCTTCCACACAACCTCGCTGATGCCAGAGGTTTCCCGAGGTTTCCTGTGTACTAGTCAAGCAAATGCAGTTTTGATCTGTGACAACAGTAGCAGGGGTGACATTTTAAGCTCAGAATACATTAGAGGTTTTCCATACATAATAAGAACAAACGGAGAATTTTAATGCCAAGAAAACTAAGTTGTGGCTCTGTTTACTCAGATATGTAAGTGCCAGTACTGTTTTTTAAACATCCAACCATTCACGCACAGGTACTTCAATTTAATATGACTGATAGATTAACTGAGCTTTTGAAAAGGTTTTGGCACAAGGTATGTTGTAATCAACTCTAGAAGAGCCTTTGGCAAACTGGCAGGTGCCTCAAGTATGACTATAGCTAATGCCAAACAACCTGGTGGGTCCTACAGTGAGTAGGAATTAAATGAAATTGCAGTTGAAGAAAATTATGGGAAAAGGAGAGGAAATCGCATGTGCTGGGGGCAAATTACTCTGCAAATACCTAGATACACCATTACACATTCTTGATTGTTTATGAACATGTTTCTGTTACAGCAGCAGTTGGAGTTTTTAGAGATGCTTTTATACCTTTTGCATGCATGCTGAAATGTTAGAAATGTATCATAGGTTTCAAGTTCTGCTGATCAGAGTCCTTTTGTTTTCCTATCAATTTATAGTTGCTTTAGTTTTCCCTTTTAATTTAATTGGAAACTATATTCTAGGAGTGCAAATTACCAGCCCAGATGAAACAGGAGTTTAATAAAAAAATGAGAGTATTTAGCAATGAGCAGCGTATGCCTCCCTGTGGCAGCTCTGATGCTGTTCCAAGAACCTCACGGTCAGGACTTGGAGGTGCAGGCAGGTGGCGGTGGGATGGGAAGCCTGCAGTCTCCATGCCTGCACAGGCATCCGTTGTATCTGGAGTGACCTGCAGAGGTTGCCCATTGCTGGGCGGGTTGGAGCACAATGCTCTTGCAGCCCTCATGAAGGACTAGGGTGACATTTGGGTTACTCCCACTTTAACACCTAATACTTCTAGAAGAAAACTGTTCCATGACTTCGTTTTCTGATGGCAAAAGCTCTAATTTCTGGCCTTGTTTATGGTCAGTTTTGATCTGTTCAGTGATGGGTTATATTCACCATCTTTAAACCTAATATTCCTGTACTGCTGCAGTTAAATGCAGATTATTTTTTTCTTCTTGCATGACCCTCAACATCCTATTTTTTGAATGCACATGAACACTGTAAATGTAGCCAAGAGCACATGTGCTTCGTTGAAGCACTAAAACAGCACTAAATCACTAATGAAACACAGGTTGTGTTGGAAAGTTGTTAATACTGTATATTAGCCCTGCAAATTCAGTAAATGGTGGAGGAGGAACTCAGTGGAAGATAGCTGCTTAAATCTGCCTAATCTCTACTGCTGGAGATAATGGGATTCCAGTGACAGTATCCTGAGATTAGCTGGAACACCATGACTGCCTGCCATAACAGTGGGCATAATTTAGCTTTATTCTGCATTGTTGTTAATGTGCAAAAATGCATGAGTTTGGATGGATGAGCTGATCTCTGATTTGCAGGATAAGCCATTAGAAGAAAAAAAAATCATTTAATAATAAACTGAGCAGAATTATCAGGCATTTGAAGACAACAGACATTTTTCCAGAGACACTTCTGAAAGCAGAAAGGGACCAAAATGGCAAAATCATGATTTACAAATGATCTAGGGAGCACAGTCTGAGAAAGATCTTTTTGTTAACCTTTGGTAAATGACGTGAAAGTGGGTAATTTCGGATCTCATTGCAATTTGGAAATGAGAAAGCTGAGTGATACTAGGTCATACATCTAATTACTCAGTATTTCTCAATATTCTGTTATGTATTTTCCTTGGCTGGAAAGCCTCCGTTTCATACTTTTGCTCCACCGTGATCTTAATGATCATGAATGCTTTAAGCATGGCAGAGGGACTGGTCTCTTCTTGCCTGATTCTGCTCCAATTGGGGTTCAAACATTCACACAATGTGATCAAACCTCATGTAACTAAAGAGGGAAAGCAGACACCAAGGTTTTTCCATTTAATGTGATGTAATCCCAAACATATGTGAGTGAAGTGTCCAGAGCTGGAATCGCTGATGAAAAGTGCAAGACAGAAATAACACTTCAAATACATATGCAGTAGATTAAAACTTCTCCTTTTTCTCTGTCTTTTTTTCTTTACTGCTTCTGGGTTTTGGTGCATGGAAATTGAATGCAGATTTCTATTAGATCAGCAAAAAGTTTAATTTGCAATTAAAATTTGTCACAGATCATCAAGATTTAGTGAGTGGATATGCTGAAAATCACGTAGTTTTGTTCTCAGTTTCGCACTGCTTTTCCGTGTATCTGGGAGCAAGTCTTGTGTTTCTATTTCTGTTTCTGAAGAAAGACAAGATTACCTATTTCCATCTGTAAAGAGCTCTGTGATAATAGGAAGAGAACAGTTAATAGGAGCTAATATTTTCCATTTGTCAGTAACAATAGAACCACAAAATGAACTCAATGAAGGAACTTTATGCCTGAGACTTGAAGGTCTCTTCTGTCTGTGAAGGGTAGGGCAAAACACTTTAATGGTTTGGTATTGGACCTATACTACTGAATGTCCAAGAAAACTACAAAAACTAGTTAAAGTATGATTCAGCTGTTGACAAAAAATGTAAGGGTCTATATGCGAGACAGGAGTCTCAGTTCTTATTACAGCTAACTGAGATTACTGTGTTACCATCAGCACAGTCTAGATAGTGATTCAAACGACCAACTGGAGGTGCCTGCTGGACTCTCTGGGATGTGTTGCCTCAACACAGGCATCCAGTGCAGTTTGAGATGCCCTGGGCAGCCCAGTTAGTGTCTGGCTGCTCCTGCAATAGCATTTGAGTGCTGCATAACCTCTGCCAACCCCACACATCTTACACAGCCTGGGGTCCAAATGTTCAGTCCAGCGAACTGAGCCCAACATCTCCTTCAGCAATATTGAGAAGAGCAGTGCACCATCACTCTCCTTGAAGTCGGTGACACCTTTAGCTCTGACCGGTGCAAAGTTCTTACCACCACTCCTAAGAGCAAAGAAGGACTAACACAACCAGCTCTCACTGCTGAGGACAGAAGCATTGGGAAAGAACCATTAACAAAGAGGTGAGCTCCCATGGCTGCCCAAGAGCAGATCTACCACAGGGGTGACAGGATCAGCAGTACCAATTCCACACCAGACAGATGTCATTCAACAGCACCCTGCCTTTTGTCTTGGGCAGGTTTGCTGGGTGAGTGCTTGGTGCTGCCGCCAGGTCACTAACGGAGGCGCACAATGGACTCAAGTTCAGGACAGGCAGCAGATGTGCTGCAGTCAATATATCCTCTTATTCGGTGAGTTAATCTTTGTTAATTGCAGTCTGGTACATAATCTAATTATTTTTGCACCTTGTAGTCATAGTTCCGTTTAGCCTGTGTTTCCCTGTTCTGCCAATGAAAATGTCACGTGAGATACGGAAAGCTTGCTGAATTCTAGATGCATAATTTCTGTTTCTTTTCCCTTACTCACAAGACCTATCACCCAGAAGAGATGTGGATTAATTTGCCAGATTGTCCTTGACAAATGCATTTTATCTATTACTCATTTTCACACCCACAGGTTGTTCATTTGCTCCAAAATTTATTTTTTCCAGAAAACAAAATTTAAAAAAATTACCAACCACCAAACAAAAAAAACCCCTATCCTATTATTCAGTGGCCCCACTTTTCTTTTTTTTTTTTTTTTTCAGTAACAAACCAGTATAAATCAGGAGCTACACTACTGACAAAGTATAAATATTCAGTTATAAAACCTGTGTGGGATTAGGGGAAGCCAAGGCCATTTTCTTCAGGCACAAGTTGTGCAACCCTATTATAATTAGAGATACTGAAAAAAACTTCATATGAAAAACAATTTACTGAGAAATGTATGATCTGGAATATTTACAAGAAGCAGTGATATAAATGAGTTTGCTGTTTAGCATGTTGGGAGCAAAACTAAAAGCTTGGTTGGCTCCTGTTCTGCAGGGTCTTTAAAAGTCCTGGAGTGTTTTTAAACAGGATCAGTGTGAGCTACAGAAGACTGAAAGAGCAAAACACAACTCGACTTTCTTTGTCAGCCATTTTTCACCATGTAATCCTCCAGTTAAAAACCCAAATAGTTTTATTTATACAGATTGTACATTCTACCAACAATGAGGCAACTGCATATAATGCAAGTTGAGTCTGTGCAGAAATCACAGCTCCATCGCATGGTATTTTTAAGACTGACCCTTTCCAAGTTGGTACAAAGTACAAGAGGCTGGTTTTTGTGTGTGGATGTTTATTTTTTTCCGCCTGACTTGTATGAATATTCTAGCTTTTACTATTTCCAGTGGTTTGGGGAAAACAGCTCAAATTTCATTACTAGGAATGTGAGGCCTTAGGTAGAAATGGTCCATTTCCTCCAGTGGCTTGTACAGACCTTTGCGTGGTGGGTCCTCGGTGCAAGAGGGGCCTCTGGGAGCTGCTGGCATCGCAGCAGGGACACAGCCCTGACCCCTTCAAGGGGCTTCCCAACACCCTGCTCACTCAGAGCAGCCTTATGGCCATCAATCACTAGGGTACGCGAACATGTAAAATCCTACAATCTGCATCTTGGTGGGCTCTCTGAGAGAGACGTTTCTGTGTTAATTTTTCATAAGAGAAGGCTAAGGAAATAACATTCTCCAGCTCTGGTGGCTCTTGTGTGGGTGAGTCTGCAGCAGTTTGTGTTCACATATCCCTCCTGGAGAGTTTTCACTACGTGGGAACATGCTGGTAACTTTTTGCAGGTGTACATAAGAGAGGACAGTTTCTTTGCATTTTCAGGAAGATTTTATTTACACTGAATATGAAAAACCATGCTCTTACATGTTTATCATTGTAAAGTCAGCTTTGGGGAAAAAAATCACAAAATAAAAATGTTAGGTATGGAGAAAGTGTTGTCACTTTTTTCCAGACCACAGGAGTTTGTCACCATGGAGACCCTCCTGTTTTCTTTGAGAATGACTCAAATCTTATGGCTGGAGCATATGTGATAAAAGCAAAACAATATCACCAAGAATTCACATTAAACATTTCAGAAAGAATTTTTTGAGCACCAACCAACGTCCACAGACTGTTCATGCAGCAAAAATATGCTTCCACCTTTTTTCTTAAGCTTTTTTATTTCTTATGTAAAATAGCTGAAGGTTTTATTTCTAGAGCTAGCTGGATTTTAAGGAACCTGTGATACAAGACTGAATGCTGGAGGACTTCACTATTACATTGTGGCTTTATACAATGGAGTACTCTTTCTAAGAGCTAAAGCACCTAAGTTTTAAGGGCATAACAAAGCTAAAACTCCTTGAAAAGCTTGGATTTAGTGTTTTTAACTGAAGACAAACAAATTGTGCATGAGACAGAGCCAAGAGCAGGACAAGGCAATTGGCAGCAAGCCCCTGGCTGCCCACACAGTGGCTGGAGGCACCAAGCTGGAGTGTGCTCAGCTGGGAAGCACCAGCACCTCTGGAGTCCTGTCCTGACGGCCAACAGCAAAACTGCAGTTTCAGGAGCTCCCCTGGGAAAGAAGCAGCCCAGGCATGCTGCGGTTGTTGCACCTCATGTGGCACATCAGGCTGCCCCACTCTGCTTTAGTCACCACTCAGCCCACATAAATGTATTTTTAAACGAGCGTGGAAGGCATTGCAGTGATAACTGAAGAGGCCACACCAAATTAGTCTGAAAATGCATGACAGACTTTCTCCTGAACCTGCCTTTCTGCTGTGCCACCCACCTGACTTTCTGCTCTGTGGCCAAGGGGGAGCTGAGCCCTGCCTGTCGTTATTCCCCCACCCGTATTGCTGCGATACCGGCCTGAGGCTCAGCCCTCCTACTGCCAGTAACATCAACGAGGGGAGTGCAGGGCACACGCTGCACAATTCAGGGCACGAAGGAGCCCACCATGTCTCCCAGACCAGAAACATTATTCTTTAACCAGGCTCCTGAGAGGCTGCAACATCCTTCCCTTCAAATACCTTGTGTGTTCGTGGGGAGGGAGAGAAAATGCGATCCCACATCACAGTAATTAGAGCAGCAGCGTAGCCTTGGGAGATGTAAATGTGGTTTTAGGTGGCCCAGTAATGAACCACAGCTCTTGCAGTCATATGGCACAAGGTGTAGAAGCAGTGCCTATCTACCTGCGTGAGTGTGCACCTATGGCACCCAATGGAGTTTGCTGTCAGACGTTGTAACTGCAGGCTAGAAAAGGCATCGCTCGCCCTTCTGCAGCACATCAGCAGATAGCATGAAGCATAAAGTCAGAATAAAAACCCCAATGCACTCAGGCTGATCTAACAGATTGGAAATTGTGTAATCAGGATCAAATCTGTCCTGCTGGGCCGTGTGGTGTGAATCAGTGTGGATCTCCTTTGGAAGGACGGCAGTGAGAGACAGCATCCCTGTCCCAGGAGCAGCTGTCTGCGTTCCCAGCTCTGCGGCAGGCGTGGGCCAGGCTGGGCAGCCTCACGGAGAACAGGAGAGTGTAGAGCACCCTTCAAGTGGGACAGGTTTTTCTGCAATGCCTTTACACCAGAAATATCCAGGACACAGACTAGGTGCTGAGACAGGGAACTGCTTGTTTTTTCCTTGTTCTTTCCTCAGTTATCCTGATAATAAGTAATGCAAAGGAAACATCCAAGGTATTTCCATTATCAGTTGACAAAATAAGTATTTGGAGAAACTAAATGACTTCAGCTTCACAGTGTGGCAAATACTGAAATAAGGACAATTCAGGGAACTAGAGCTGAAAACTTAGTAATATCTGTCCTTAGCATACGCAGGTCTTGGAAAATATGAACTCAAAAATCACTGCAGCTAAGAGTTGCTCTATGAAACTGATCCAACCAAAGCAATGGTTTCTGTAGTTTCAAGAGGCCATCTTTGTGACAGTCCATTGTCAGGTTGTGCTGGGCATGGTGAATGATACCACTTCCATCTCTTTCATGAATCTACCATTTTTTTTTTGTTCTACCCAGTGGGTTGAAATACTTGAATACAAAAATTACCAACACAACAGTTCTATTTGACATGTTGTGAAAGATTAAGGAATATTTCAATATTTCTTTTCATGGAGCTCAACCTTCTTACAATTTGTTTGTATAAGTTTATTTGCACTGGTGATAACACTTAGTCTTTTGCAGCCAGTGCTCTGGGTATTCAGGCAGCAGAAATATGCTGTCTATAGCAATGTCATTTTCAGAAGTCCTTTGAAAAGATTTGTAAGAGTTGGTCCTGTGTTGTCCTCACATCTTCACTGTGCCATTGCAAGGGTGTCTGGTAACTCAGTGATTATCCCATGCTTGCTAAGGTAACTCCATTAATAAATGAATGACTGTGGAATTCTTCCAAACTCTTCCAGGTTTAGAGGCACAAATCTTAACTGCCTAATCCAAAGCAGCATAAAGAATTAACCTGTGTCAATGGAGAACTTGGTTGAGGGGTGCCATTTTCCTATGGTTGTTTAGATCTTCTCAGATTGACCTGTTCTACACCACCTGTACCTTGGCACTGCTATTCCACTTCCAGATTCTGTTCTTTCTGTTTCTGCTGAAATCTTCATACAGCACAGCAACATCCATCAGCCTTTGCAGTGATGCTTTCCGTGCCTAACAAATCCAGCTGGGGAGCCAACAAGCTGACACTGGGTGTTTGGAAGGAGATGTAAACATTACACTTGAACTTCTTGCCAACCTGAATACACTCTACCTGACATGTAAGAAACTTTACTTTCTGCTGGTCTCTGACAAATGTGTGAGTCTGACCAAAGAGATTGTCAGGTTTGGAAAGGCAGTCCCTGGCATTTTCCATTTGAGTCTGGAAAGAATGATATAACTTTATAGGTCGCTACAACTTTGTTCTGTTTCAACACTACCTGCAGTCTTATCCTAATTTGTGAAGCAGAAGGAAAAGATTTGAAGAACTGCAACCAAAAGCCCTCACCACTAAGCTACAAAGAAATCCTTCGCCTCTACAAGGGAACGAAATCTGGAATGGATCATAAGAGTCATATGGCTGAAAAAGACTTAATGAGTTGTTATAGCCAGCTTCAAAACTATTTAACCTACTTGGTTTACTACCTTTCCTGAAAAACTGTTACAGAATCCCTCTCCTCTATGAGCTGCAAGCTGTTTTCTGATTTCCAGCCAGGACCCATCTGCAGACAGTTTCCCATTCAGAAGACTCTTCTCCCTCTTCCATATTCACCCTCTGTATTTGTTCCACTTTAGAGATTCCCTGAAGTTGATCTATAGGAATTGTGCACTGTATTCCAGATTATATCTCAACACAGGTTTATAAAGGGGTGTCAGTTTGGGGTATTTTACCTGTGTCATCTCTAAACTTTACCCTGTACTGATTGCAAGCAGTCCCCTTTGCTCTAAGAGGCTTTTGCCATGTGTTTCTTTTTTTGTTGTTCACCTTCTAAGTCAGCTTGATGTTTGGCAATGCTTTCCTCTTCCCAGTACTACTTAACCAACAAGAAATGGTCTGCTTTTTGATCATGTCTTCCTTTTGCTCTCAGTAGGCTCTTTCCTTGTTCCAAATATTTTTTAAAATTGTAATTGTTCATCCAGTTGATCATGGAGACATTTCCCCTTTGGTTAGAGAACACAAACTTAGCACAGTTAGCACATATAGTTTTTATATCTTTACCATAAAGATACGCTCAGCCTTTTTCACAGCCAAACCCTTTAGTTCTTGAAAGCAGTAACTCACTCTCCTTATTTTATCAAAACTTGTCCATTTGGCATCAGTGACACTTTTATTCATAAACCTCTGTGTGTTCATACAGCCCAAAAGATTCAGATCGATCAGTTCAAAGTTATTTTCTTTCCTCAGCTATCCTGAAAAAGTTCCTCCTACCTACAAACCCTCTATCTGGTAGAAAAAAAACCCTCTTGATTAGCGCATCCAGGAATATATCTCCCTGAACATTGTTAGCATTTTTGTTCCAGACTATCACTGAGAACTTAGAGCTCTAGGAGATGGTGGTTTCATCTGTCCTGTTGAGGCTTGGAGTAGAATAACAGTGCTTCGTAACCTCAAAAACTAATTAGCTGTAATATCCTACTCCCTCCTAAACCCTGGTGTTACTGCCTGTGTCAATACTTAAATTCTTTCTCAGAAACCTTAAGCAGTTTGGGGTCTACCACTTTGCTCAGCATCTTGCAGAGGGTGCTGGGGTTTCAGAGGGATAGGTACATAAAACGACTTTGTTGTCATGCTTCCGTTCTTACAGGTGAGACTGGAGGCATTGTAATGACATCTACTGACTTGTTTGCATGAATCCCCATCTCGGGCCAAAAAGAAATGGCCCTACAGAGCAATGGTCTGTTCTGAGGCTGTGGTGAGTTTGGTACTTTTGTTTTGAAAACAGCAAGCTTCCTTCACCAGCTCTCTGAGTAACCATAGCTGTCCTTCTCAGGGTAATCAATGCTGGCAGCTCTGGACTTCCTTCCTGAAACATCCTAATGGTGTCTGGGAGCTGTTTCTCCCTGACTTTAGTCACAGGAATATTTCTGCTGCTGGTTTTTCCCTACCCTGCCTTCCTTCTCACAGGATACTATGATCCCCAGCACTTTCCTTGTGCCATAGCCAAGACATTTCCCAGTTTCCCCATCTCTGGCTGGGGATTATCAACACAAGGACACAGCCTGGTGATTAACTGTGGCTGCTGAACCTGATGTTAGAATAATGTACAAGCATTTAACTTATTCCTGAAATATTTGATTTCTGTAGAGTTCCTTAGGGCCTTAAGAGTTCGAAGCATCCTTCGATCTCTTCTGCTGGCTAATTTCGATTAAAATTCCTGATGCACATCATGTTCATTTGCAAGTTAAAGCATGTAAATCACAGGAGCAGGAGCGGGAGTTTGGTGTACAAGCAGAGGTGAGTGATCAGAGTGCAGGTATGGGGGGAACCGGCTTGGGGTCAGAAGAAGTGAGGTCCACATGTGTGGGGTGTCTGGTGTGGAAACTTTAGCTGCTGGGGTAGAGGCAACTAAATGCAGATCAGCAGAAGAGGAAAGCTGATTTCTATGAACTGAGGTTGCTGGATTGTGGTTCCTGCTAAAACCTGCCAAGCCCGAGGGGTGTCCATGGGATCTAAACAGCTTTAGGATGGGGAAATGAAGGCACAAAACACATCAGGGGTTGCCTTCCTCTTCTCACACTATGCCCTCAGAGGCTCCAAGTGAGCACCCAGCTCCCACAGCTCAGCTGCACCCAGCTGGCTTGAAAGACAAACAGTTTGGGGTTTTTTTTCTATCACTAGACATGCAACTGGGTATGAGGGTAGGAAGGCAAAAGCCTCTCGAGTCCATGGGTTGCTTGAGGCTGTAGAAGTACCAGGAAAGCCAGGGCACTGAGGGTCCAGAGTTCCCTGGCTGTTTGCAGGACCTGAGCTGGTATGTGGTTCTGGGGTAACAGGGAGGTGTAAGGCCCTAAGTTTCTGCCCTTCAGCTGCTGGTGAGCCTGAGGCAGGTGATTCCCAGCAGGGCAGCTGTGAGCAGGACAGCACTGGCTTGGGAAACACCTGCCTGGTTTTCCAGGTTGCTTTTCCAGATGCCATCCCTGCATCCAGCATTTCAACCCAGTGGTGACCAAGCTGCCCCAAGGTTAGTGTCATGACTGAGGCTCACGTGTGGCCAGTCTTCCGAGGAGCCTGTGGCAGTGGACTGTCACAGGCATGAGCACCCATTCTCTGTGAGCACTGCTTTTAGGACAAGCTGAAGGTTCCCTTTCCACTACCACGGCTCTCCGTTCCCTGGGTGAGTGATACTGACAGCTGTGCCTGTGTGAACATTAACAAGACTCTGCAGGCCTGGTGACATTCACTAGCACTGTCAGGGTGAAGAAGACCTCGAGCACGGGGTGTCCAGACAAGAAGTAAAGGTGTCTGCAGAGCTTGCCACCATCCTGAAAAGGGGCTTGGCAGGGACATCCATGAACCTGTGGCCAGGTGGGGCGTGTGGTCAGCATGGTTGCTCTATGGTAGGATGGATGTAGCCACAGGTAATGCAGCTCAACAGATACCAAGAAGTGGCTGTGTGCTGAGTGATGGGCAAGGCATGAAATACTGACCATCTTCACCACACAGACCACTTATAGCTGGGATTACGAAGTCTTAAAGATCTGCTGATAATCAAACCAAATGCTACGGGGTAGTTGTCAAAGAAAATAAATAGAAGATACTATTAGGAAAAAGCAGTTAACTAGTTCATCAGTGTAGGAAGAGTCTCTCTTGGTAACTTATTTTCATACCATGCACAGACTTTTAAAAGTGCAGTAGAATTAAATCAGCATTTGAAGCTGCCCTCTTGGGACTTTATTTGAATGTAATATATTTCAATTACTGTGTATTCAAAATTCCCACGTTAATATACAACCTGCAGAGACTTATAATGTGTCTTGCTTGAAATCTGAGCTAAATTACATAATAGGGTTTTTTTGTGTTTGTTTTGTTGTTGTTGTTGTTATTTTTTTTTAAGAGAAATAATCTACTTGGCTGCAAGTGCCTCGAGGAATGTTAAACAGAATAGAGACAGAATAACCAGGGAGTGATTTTGAAGGCAGCTCTTACAGGCCAATTGCTCAGAGCCAGTGCCAGAAAATAAGGGAAACCTTCTTTTATTAAACATGATTGCTGTGACCTTCTCTGGTTAACCTACAGAAAGAAAAATGAGCTATGCACTGTGCATGATTTGTTGTTATTACAGCTGGGCTGATTTCAGTGAACCTGTAGAAGCTGGAATATTTAATTTATTTTTGCTTTGTTTTTGCTCAAAAGAGCAAAACCAAATGAAATATCTTCTAGGACCATACATATGTACTCATTTCTCTTTGCGAACCGTGGCTCTGACCCCTGCTCTCGTCTGCTTTCTCTCTGTGAACACCACGGCTGTACATGTCCCCATCTCCCTCCTTCCCTGCGCAGAGGGTACTGAGCGTTGTCCCCGTCTGAGTGCGGAGATCACGGCAGTATCTGACCCTTGAGAAAGGGCTGGCAGGGTAAGCTTTCTCTTATCTATCTTCTTCCGAGGCAAGCACCACTAATGTTCCCCTGGGACTGCATAAATGAGATGGAGAGTAGCAATTTGACGTATTTATGTGCAGCAGAGTCAAGAGGCCCCCACTGTGCCTGGGATGCACACAAGCAGAGCCCTAGAGGGACACCACAGGGACAAAACACCAACCGGCGGTAAGAATGGAGGGATAAGGACAGCGCAGCCGTGTGTGTGCTTGTGCATTCTCGTCAGCCTCAGAGGTGTTTTGCGGAGGTAGGTTAATGTATGCAGCATAATCAGGAGCATGAGAAAATCCTCACAGAAAACCAAGCCAGTGAGCTAATTGTGGATTAGGTCATTTTCTATGTGCCTTCCAAGATGACTGCATATACCTAATTAAGATGCCTAATATATTTTGTTTAGCCCAAATGGTGGTGGAGGAGGAAGGTTATTAGTCTGGTGTCTAGGGTATTGGCAGGGCTGATTTTTATGTGGATTGGAATTCGGCAGGCTTTCAGTTTCCAAGGAATAAAGCCACCAACAAGACTTAATCATACCATTAATTTAAGGAACAGTCAAATCACTAAAAACATTTTCTGAAATCATAAGATTCCACTGATCCATCTTTCTGTGTCATTTCTTGGCCTCAGCTCTTGCTTCAGGAAAAATATTCATTTGACTTCTATTGAAAACAAGGTAATTTAAAGAATACAATAATTACAAAATGGTTGAGGTTGGAAAGCACCTGGAGATGACCTAGTGTAACCACCTGCTCAAGCAGAGCCACTCAAAGCCAGTTGCTCAGGACCATGTCCAGATGGGTTTTTAAAATCTCCAGGGACGGAGACTCCGCAACCTCTCTGAGTAACCTATTTCAGTGTTTGAACACTCACAGAATAAAAAAATGTATTTCTTAGGTTTAAATAGAATTTCCTTTATTTCCGTTTGTGCCCACTGCCTCTGATTTGCCATGGGGCACCAGTAGGAAGAGTCTGCCCGTCTTCTTTAGTCTCTCCCATTATCAGATACTTATATAGACTAATAAGGTCACTCCCTGAGCTTTCCCTTCTCTGAGCTGAACAGTCCTAGCTCCCTCAGCCTTTTCTCATATGTCAGGTGTTCCAATCCCTTATGTTCATGGTCCTTTGAGGGACTTACTCCAGTATGTTCATGTCTGTCTTGTGCTGGGGAGCCCAGGTCTGGACACAACACCCCAGATGTATCTCATCAGTGCTGAGCAGAGTGGAAAGATGACCTCCTTTGACCTGCTGGCAACACACCTCCTAATGCAGTCCAGGAGGTGGCTGGCTATCATTGCCACAAGGGTACATTGCTGGCTCGTGGTCAGCTTGGTGTCCACCAGGAACCCCAAGACCTTCTCTGCAAAGCTGCTTTACAACTGGTTGGTCCCCAGCATGTACTGGTGCAGGGGGTTATTCCTTCCCAGGGGTAAGGCTCAGCACTCCCCTTTGTTGAACTTGGTGAGATCCCTAACATTCCATTTCTCCAGCCTGTCGAGGTTGCCCTGAATGACAGCACAACCAGCTGGTGCATGAAACCCTCCTCCCTGTTCTGTATCCTCTGCAAACTTGCCAAGGGTGCGCTCTGTCCCATTGTCAGGTCTATTAATGAAGATATATCAACTCCACTAGTGCCTGGCCTCCAGCTGGACTCTGTACCACTGATAATAATCCTCTGAACTCAGCAGTACAGTCGGTTTTCAGTCCATCCTGCCATTCACATATCCAGCCTTGTACTTCATCAGGTTGTCTGTGAAAGGCAGGTGACCATCATGGTGGCACTGGGAAGAAAGAAGCAAATTCAGCAAGGCAGGTCCAGCCCTGAAGCACCCAACTCCCTCCTGCTCCCCAAATTCACTGAGTCCCTTTTCCAATGTGGTGTGGTAGGCCAAGAAAATTTTTAGCAAGCCCCATGTAGCACTGTGGCTACATGTCACACATCGCAAAATGTGTATGAGATATGTTGGGGGGTGTCTGCTGGATGTTTGCACAAAAATGAATTTTACACTACTCATGCACGTGGCCAGCTTAACTGTACATTTAAAATAAAGAGCGGATGTAAAATACAAGTGTTGGCTGAGGAAGAAAACTTTTACATGAGGAAAATGAGTTTCAAGTGGTTTCTCAGAGGAAAAAGTCTGTGGCTGGTTGTGAATGGCCAAACGCCTTTACAGGACGAGTGGCAATGAGCCAGAAGAAGTGAGAAGTGCCTGCAGTGTTGGACCAAAAGGACCACCTATGCAAGCTTTGTTCCAAGGGCTGTTTCACACACTGGGTGGAGGCAACATTTAAATAAATGCTCCATAAAACACGCAGAGTTCATGTATGAAAAGCTGGTGATGCTGAATGACATCTGCCATGCAGCCAGTGGGGCTGCAGTGTTTGCTGTCTCTGGTAGGACTCAGACATGCTTTCTGGGGCATTTGTGGTCTCATTTAGCCACCCTGTCCCCAAGAACATGATGGAGAGTGTGGCCAGTGGAGACTTTTAGTGTTTCACAGCTGGTTGCTCTCATTAAAGGGACATTTTGGGTGCCCTTCTGACCATAGGCTCATCAGTGAGGTCCGAAGCATCCCAGGGAACCCAACAACCCTGTGCCTTCATGAGAATAAAAATTTTAGCTGTAGTGCCATTAGCAATAGGGCTGCTGCCATCTGTTGGTTGAAATTTCATGGGGAACTAGAAGAACCCTTGAATGGATGAGAAAGGATATTTCATTTTAATGATAAGTGTGATGTCATCATGTTTTAAAAATCGGAAGGGGAGGACAAAATTGTTTGTCTGCATTATCACATACAGGATGTTTCGAAAAGATGGACCCAATTTCAAAGCACATCTTTTCAAAACACCCTGTGCTACATATTTGCTCCTCCGTGTATCAGTTTAAGCCCTCTGCTGAAGTACTGGTCAAAGTGTTAACTTTTCAAGCTGTGGATCTACAAACATTTCTCTTTGCAGCAGCACCAGCTTCGCCAGTTTGTGCTGCTAATTGCTCATGGCCATTCTGCAGCTGGACATTTCTTAACTACCATTTTCGGGACCACAGACCAAGCAAGCAATCTGATATGGACTAGGAATAACCCCATCTGTGTGTCTTCCCACAAACACAGCAGAGCTGAGTGGGGAGGGCACCCAGAGCAGCTGCTGAAGGCTGTCCTGCTGCTGTGAGTTTTGCCTGCCTGTGTCATCAGGGCTTTCAGAGAGACAGAAACCTGCAGTCACCACCCAAATTTGTAAAAGTTTGGGACCAGCCTATAGAGTGTCTGTTCCATAGGTCTCTCCAAAGGCTGTAACTATCCAGATTTCTACCTCTCTTGTCCCAAGCCCAGAGCAGCTCAGAAGCTCTGCCCTACGGTGTGGCTGACAGTCATGGCTACAAACTGCTAAAAGTAAATCCTGTAGATTGAGCAGCCCTAAGACACAATAAATGTTCACCCTTCAGCTTTCCCTACAGGTCTGTTAAGGAAATTTATGTGCACCAAACATTCCCAGAGTGAAGGGTTTCCACGTAATTAAAATTGAACCTGCAGTCTCCTGTGTCCACTGGTATCTCTCCTTGAACACCTTTCTTCTCCTGCAGACCTTCCTTCTCCTCTCTGCCCTGTGCCAGGCTCCACTTATGGAGAGCAGCTACATGCATCCTGCCTGGTAGCTCACTCCTAACAACATTTCTTATAAAGTTCAGAAATAACTAAACAAGCACACTGAAAAGGCATGGCACATACTTCGGGATGTTTCTGGGCCCTTTCATTGGAAATGCACAGAGGCAGAAGCCCCAAAATTTCTAACTAAAACCCATGTCTGCTATAGGGTTGAGAAAGCTTGGGTTTGACCTAGAGATTGAGCTGGAGGGGGGCAGGGAGTGGCAGTTTCCAGATTTCTTTCCGTGTAGGTTGACCGGAAAGTAAAGTCCCCAAACCTCTCCTCATACACGATCAGACAGTTACTGCTCCCCACACCACTCCAGTCACGCTGCAGTCAAAGGTCAGGCTTCTTCTGCAGTCCAGGCTTGCTGACGGGTTATTGCACTGGTGTTTCCCACCAGCTTGCAAAGCCTGAAGAACATTCTGAAATTTTGGGAAGTTCATTTCAATTTTTGTGTGATCTTTGCAGAACTAGTGGAAACCTGATGAAGAAGAGCCAATTTCCCCCAGTAATTCAGAACTCCAGCTGAACTCTTGTTCAAATTGTAGGAAATACTGCAGAAAGACTCACACACTGGAAGCCTGCCTGTGGTTTCCTTCTGTAGAGATTTAAAGGAGAATTAGCTGGCTAGGTTAAACACCGTCTTACTCATTCTTGTAAATCACAGGTCTTAATACTTCAGTAAAATATTACTTTTTGTGCAAGAATTACAGGCTGAGGATGTGTTCCTGTAATAAGCCAAATAGATGAGTGCCTACAAGGCTTATCTCAAAATTGCCAATGAATATAACCTAGAGATACATACACAATGTTTATGACAACAGTGATAAATAAGAGAGAAGATATTGAACCAGGATCATCCTTGACTGATCCATTGCTCAATTTTTGGCTCATTCCTTCATTCAGTTTTCCATATGGTCCCGCTACCTCTTTCCAAGATGAAGCCCAGGTAGGACTCTGAGAAGGGATCAGTACTCATTAGATAAGGAAGAACTTTCATTTGTCTTAAACTAATCTACTACTAGTTCGATCATTCTCCCCCTAGTTCCAGTGTGTGTGATATAGTGAACAACCCTTCTGCATTCACCTTATCCTCTGCCTTCACAATTTTGCAAATGTCAATCATACCCCTCAGTCTCCTCCCCTCTGGAACATTTTTAGTCTCTCCTTACAAGTTGTTTCATTACCTTGATAATTTTAGTTGTCCCTCTCTGCCCTTTCCATCACATCCTGGAAAGGACATAGCTTAGCATCAATGGGAATGTCTTCTGTGTGAGCTATGCAATGCAGTTCCCTAACTCCAGAACAGTAGCTCCATGCAAAGCATGCTCCAGCCTCTCAGTTCCATGGGTCACCTCACCGGGGAAGAGCCTGGGTGTTTGCAGCACGCTACCCTGACTGCATCTACCTGCACAGGTTTCCATGGGCCAGCATGGACCCTTGACAGAAAGTCATTCTTATTATGTGAAAATTAATGATGAACACAGCTGAGTTGATCCTCCTCATTCCCTTCTACATACGAGTGAAATGACACACGAAGTCAGCTAATGGCATAGAGAATAGATTGACTTTTCCACACTACCATGCTTTTAAGAGGATAGACGAGTGCAGGGTGGTGGCTGTGGCGACTGGATGCTGTTCAAGGGAGCTGCCAGGGCAGCTCCATCAAGGGCTGTGCAGCAGCGGAGCAGTCGTGCTATGGACCCAGGGAAAATAAACCCCAACAGTCCAAGGAAATAAAAAAACCCCACCTCTGCTAGAGCCATGAGAGGACTTGGTGGTTACTGAAGACTTTTCTAGTAAATAGTATAACTGATGTTTTTCCTGAAACTCCTGGTCCCTGTGCAGCAGCCAACCACCTACCATCACTGCTTGACAGCCCTGCTGTGGATGGGGGAGTGGCTGCTTCTCACCATCCCTCAACAAAAGCCAGGGGCAAATGAACCTCCTTCCAGCCAGCAAAACCAAACTGATAAATGAGCATTTTGCAGAATCCCTGGGGCTCCGCTCAGACCAAACCCTACACAGATGTGAACGAAACGTGCAGAAAGCAGCTGCCCTAGACACCTGCAAACGTGCCCGTGAGACTCCATGCCCAGGAGGTGTCCCAAGGCCTGGATGTGAAGCACGGTGTGTGGTTGGGTGCTCGCAAGGGGGAGGCATGAGGCTGAGCACACTGCACAGCCCCTCCTCTTTGGGTGGAATTCCAGCAGAATCACATCCTGTGGGTTTGTAGGAGTGTTCCTATGGCTCCTCATGCAAGGCTCGGACCCAACAGGGAAAAGAAAAATGTGGTTACGAGGATATAGTAATGAGTTCTTACAGATTGTTTTTGTTTGGCTCAATCCATTAGACTTTGGATTTTATAATTACATGATGCAAAATTTGCCTGTCCTTAGAATAAACATAGAAAAACATAGAAAAAGCAGTGTTTATCTACCAGCTTTATTATTGATACCTGCTGGTGTTGTGCCTGACGTTTTCAGGTGGACAAAGAGCAAATAGTGTCACTAAGAAATATTTATTGCACATAATCTGTCACCCTTGCCCAGGGTCAGAGCTGAGGCACGAGATGATGGTCCCAAAGTCAGTGTCTTTACTTGATCTTGTGTGCCAATGAAGCCACAACATCAAGTGGATTGACACAAAAGTGAGCTTAGTTATCACTGCCAAGGTCAGGTGGACTTCAGGCCCATGTCAGCTATAGCAGTCTTTGCAGTGGGATTCAGACATGAGTAGTGGTCACAGGTCTATCCCGCTCCTCTTGCTGCTGAGTTTTAGCTCAGCTGGCACAAAGAGAATGGGAAGAGAATTAAGTGCAGAGAAAACACAGGTTTTTGGGTCTTCTGAGTTTACATTTCTGTTTACTGAAGAGTCACTCTGCTCCCAGAAGCTTTTGCCGTGCTTGCTCCCTCTCACCACATCCCCCAAGGAGATGTTAATTCCTGTGGGCTGCAAACTGCATTCCCTAAATTGGAGCTGAGATTTCATCTAACTGGGGAGAAGAGTGAAGACAGGGAGAGCAGACAAAGCTGCACGAGGTACTGACAGTGGGGGCAACTAGAAGGGGACCAGATATGGCTGTGTTAGTGACGAGGGGCAGCAGAGCCCCACTGACATGATGCTCAGCACGTGTCACACCAGGCAGCAGTAATGGGGGGTGGGAGAGCAACAACCTCCTTAGCCTCCCATAAATATGCCTCCAGTCAATGTGCTCATCTATTCTCAGTGCTGAGGGTGCCTATCCTTTTATAAATCTAACCTGGTATGTATTTTCCTGCCCTTGACCTTAAGTAGTTGTGCAACTTTTGGGCACACCAGTAATGAAATAGCAGCAGTGTACATTTCTGAGAGGCAAATATATTGCTAACGCTGCTCTTTCTGTTTTCTTTCTTTCTTACATGCCTCATAGCTACCTGCTAACAGCAGGTCCTTTGAGAGCTCAGCACTGCAGTATCTCTCTCTGCCTTCTTAATCTTCCCCACCCCAGAAGGACTCCTTCAGTGGGCAGCGTGGTCTGCCATAGCTCTGCTGCATCTTGGCATTCACTCAGGACAATCAGGTGCAATATAGGATGTTTCCATCTTTTTGTGATGGGTTTCTGCCCTGCGCTGACCCACTTCCCTCTAACAGGTTGTGTATGTGTGTTTGCGTATGTGGATCATCTCCAATATACCCTTTGGATAGTGATACACAGCTATACACGTAGATGTATTTCTGATGAAAGACAGACTTGATAATTACATAAATAAAAGAGTACAGATAATGAAAATAAAATCAATGTACCCAGGCAGGAAATAAGCAAGTCATTGATATGAAATGCACATTACACTACTGACAGGTGTTTTAATATAGCTTGTGAATAAGGGATTTATTTATAAGGAAAAAGCTAATACAAAACCTCGGAGTCTAATTATTTATTCAGCTATGCAATTATTACTTACAAATCTCTAAAATGGCTGAGAAAGTATTTGGGGAAATGCCAAGTCTGACTCTTTGTGAAATGCTATTGCACAGTTCCGTGTTATTCCTACCGATATTATATAGCCAAAGACACCAGAGAATTTCCGTTTTCTGGGAGCTCTGCCTTTTTGCAACAAGAAATGTGTTTTCTGTGACAGCTTTAATATCATATTACAGGCTTCGGCCGCACAGGGGAGAAGGAATGGAGGCAGTTGGGCCTTTCCGGATTAAATGTCTATTATATAGTTGCCAGGGACAACAGGGGACTGGGTTTAATGGCCCAGGTGGTCCCTTCATATTTTCTACTCATATCCTCTGCTATTCGAATGGTTCCTTGGGGATCTGCCTGATCAAATATGAACTGCACTAAATCCTGAGACCTGTTGGACTAGCATCAGCCTAAGTGATATCATATGTGCTGGAGCAGAAAAGGAGCATGTAAGTTAGCCAGTCTCAGTTTATCCTATCCAGACCCAAGGCTGCAGTGTTTGAGACACAGGACGGTGACAGGTCCACAGCTCTGCTGCCCTCCCAGCCACTGCACAGTGGGGTCCTTGCCATAATCTGGCACTGGGCCTGTTTCAGTGCTCTCTGCACCTTCCATCCAAGGCACACCCAGTCCTGGAAAGCTCCTGTACCCAAAATCTCCATGTCACTAGACATTTGCCAATGGTAAATTAATAAACTCCACAATGTAATCATTATAGTCTTCTGGCATAAGGAGAAGGATACTAGTGGAAGAAATTTGGACATATGTCATAATTTTAGTTTTAACAACACGGATGGTGAACATAAATAATGAGTTATGTAACCTTGTACAGTTTACACAGGGCTATACCACAACTGTACACTTATGGTAGGGATATCTTGAGCATACCTCCTACAAATTTCCACTGTGATTTATAATAGATGCTCAAGAAACTGGACCAGTAATGAATTTTAAATCCGTTGTTAGTGTAAAGCATATTACAACAGTCAAGCACAGGAAAAAGACAATTAGCATTTGCCACCTGGGTTGAAAAACCCCAGACAGGATTAGTAAAGAACATCACCATGCTGGGAATGAAACTTTTAGAAAACCTTGTCCAACTGAGACTTGCTGAGGGCCATCACAAGCTAGTTTCAACTAAGTTCCTGAAGCTGCCCACATATAGATGCTTCCTGGGATGTGTAGCCTTCCTAGGCTTGCTACACCTCCACTCAAAACTAAGAGCCACAACACAGGCTGTGCTGAAGAAACAATTGCTGCATCACCCTCCATGTTTTCTCAGCCCAGAAGGGAGGGAGAGAAGCATTTATGATCCAGCCAATGTTGCCCTGAGCCACACTTCCATGGCTGCTGGTGTTGTAGTTGAGCTGGCTGTTCTGGAGACACACATCTGATCCAGGTCTGCCCTGAGCCTGCATTCGATGGCATTTTTGCTGAAGAAGGCCAAGCATGCGATGCAGTGGGTGGAGTGGTGCTGGCTTCTGGTGCGCTGCAGCGTGCACACACCCTGTCCTTCGTGCCTTCTGCATGGCTCCCTCCAGGGCTGCTCCTGCCATACTTGTATGAAAAACCCTGGGTGAAGGCAGCACACCAGTTCCAGGATTGCAATTATTCCATAAATGAGGGTGCCAGCCTGCTGCCCCCATCACCTGCCAAGTGTCTTCTCCAAGCTGCAGTGTGTCCTGCAGCACAGGTTTGCCTGTGCCATCAGTCCTGCAAGTGGCAGTTTAGACGTAATTTGACTTCCTGCTCAAGCCAGTCCCCATGTAACATAACAGACTCTGACTGCATTGCTAGATTTCTCATGATAACAAAGATTCGGATGGGCAGCATCATTTTTGATGAGGTTTAGGTCCAGGAAAAGGGTGTGAGCACCAGCAGTGACATGCAGCAGCAGAGGGGCCTCAGGATGGGGGTGCTGGTGTTTGCCTGTGTGGGATCACCCATCTGTGGTACGGAGGATGGAGTGATGAGCAGACAGTCACTGGGAGATGGCAACCTCTGCCCGCAGTTCCCAGGGTGACTCAGGACATGATAATCTGCATCTCAGTTGTTTTGCCCTAAGTTGCTTTCCAGTGATAGCAATATACAGGAGGTCAGCGCAGGTTCTGCTTGTGTGAGCTTCCCCAGGTGGCTTGGAGATGCCAATGGGATACTTGGTGAGGTGCCTCACAGCGTCACCATGGGTCCCTGGACCTGTGTCCTCGCCCCAGCCATGAGGAGACTGTTCCCACCCACTCAATGCTGCTACTGCCCTTGGGTCTATGGCTGTGCAGAGCTTCTGCACAAGGACTGTGCCATGCCCTGTGCCAGCAGAGAGGTCTTGTCTCCTGGGAAACACTAGGAGAAGGCTACTTCTCCACTGCAAGCCCTGGAGCAGGCTGGTGCCATCCAGGCTCGAGGTTTGTGGGTGACTGATGGTCACACGCTGGTGGAGTGAGAGAACAAGCCCTGCCCAGCCACAGTTTTGAGGGCTTATGGACTAATCTTTCTTTCATTTCCAGTGCTGAATTTTTCATGCTATACTAATAAAACCCACTTGTACCACCCTGGGGTCATTTGCTGAATCATTTGACAAATGAACAAATTTGGCAGGGTGTCTCTTAATTGATTTGCAGCATGCATCACCACTATGTTCCCCTGGCCTGGGTGCAGAGCTATGGTGTGCTTTGCAAAATTAGCTGGGAGCAGAAATTCATCAAAACATAAGATCAGCAGTACTGAGTCAAACCAGAAAATCCTGGTGGACATGATCCTGCCTCTGATGGTGGCTGAGAGCAGGTCCCCGTGAACTGGTGTAAGCACAGGGCAAGCACAGCAACATTCCCCAAGTGTCCTATGATTTCTGGCTGCATTTGAAAGCAGCATTTGAATCTGCCCAGGATTACACCACTGATCTCAAGTCCAACACCATGACTATTCAGGCATGAGCCAAGTGCAGCCTTGGCTACACCGAGGCAAACACAACTCACAGCCACAGGCAGAGGCTGCACACTTCACTTCCCACCCTGCAATTCATTAATCTTGCAGCAGCTCTCAGACTCTTTCTGTAGACCTCTGTAACCCACAGAAATGTGTGGTCTTCTGCCATTTGAGGGGGTGGAGTGGTTCAGGGAAAGATCTGCTGGGTGCTGTAGGTGAAACAAAGGTGAGGATGAAATGCCAGCACCAGGACTGGGAAAGTGAGGGTTGGAAAAAGGGTGTTATGAACCATTGCCTCCCAGTACCTGCAAGCTACCAAATGTGCTCAGTGGTGTGTGAAACTGCAGCCTTGCTGTGTGATGTGCAACCTCACGCCTCAACCTCCACCGCTGCTCATTGTTTGTATGGTGGTGGCACATGGGAGACCCAACCAGACCCCTCACACCCACTCAGCTGTGTGAATGTTAACCCAGGGCAGCCCCATGCATCACACAGCTGTCAGTGGGTCCAGACTGCCCATGGCCATGTGGATGAGCATCTCTGCATCCTGCAGCAAGCAAACACCCAGCACGTTGCACCTCATGCCTCAGTGTCAGGAACATGGTCCTGGTGGGGTCCTGCTGTTTCAAATTAGGATATTGAACATGCTGCTGGCCAGCAGCTCCTCAGACCACACAGCTCAGGGGGAAACCAGAACATGTTGCAGGGAAACTTGGAGGCAAAGTGTGACACAGCCCACTGAGCAAGAGGTGATGTAGGACACTCAAAGTGTCGTAGGCCAGGGCAGCCCCCTGCAAACACGATTTACAGCTAAATGCTGCAGCCAGGTACTGCTGAGGTGCAAATGTGGTAAGCCTTGAGCTCTGGTCTTGCAGCATCCCAGAAAGGCCGGGCTCAGGCAGGTGCGTGCTGTCCTGCAGGGAAGTCGTGGCTCCGATGGGATGAGGACTTTGTTGACACCTCACGGGAGCAAAGAGCCAGTTAGCCCAGTGTGCCCTGCCAGAGACACTGGGCTCTGCAAGGGTATGGGTGTATCACTGTTTATCTACCTTCACTCTTTTAATTTCTCCATTTCCATAAAAGACTGTTTCCAAGGCAGTGTGACTTGTGTGTGAACAGTAAAAGTCCAGCTGAGTTTTGCCAGGGAGCCGGAGCTGATGTTTTAGTAGCAACATCTTTAAATTTGAGCAGAAACTTTACTGCTGCCAGCAAAGCCCTGTCAGAAGGGTTACATTCTCCTACTTCTGTCAAAACATATTTTTAAATCACAGACTTAAGCCCCTGTTTGAGAAGTAAAAGTACTTATCTGAAATACAGCAGTCCAGGAGTCGTTAAACCAATGGTGGGTGGGATGAGCAGTGACTGACAGAGGTTTTGGTCCCCATAACATACCTGAACAGAGTTTCCTGCTGCTGTTTTCCATTTGTGAGCTATGTGGCTGACAAAGCCATGGGTAGGGACTGTACTGTCAGAGATCTGCAGCAGACGTTGCAAGCTTGCCAAAATCCAGGCACAACGACATTTTCTGTGATGCATGGGATGCTGTGCCAATCCTACCGATGGTGTGAGCTGAGAGAAGGAGGGGCCTCTGAGCGACTCTGTGATAACTTGGTGTGACTTAGAAGAAGGAAACCTCACCCACATCGGAGTGTGTTAAGACTAAAACACCAGCACAGCATTTACACCAAATGGAAGGGAAACCCCATGAGCTCCACAAGTGTTTCTCCTGAGGTTCCCACCTGCTGCAAAGGGAATCAGGGAGCTGAGGTGGATTAAAAACAAGCCACTAAAGGGAAAAAAAGTTGTTTTCAGCCAGATCAGTCTCCATACTGGCTCACCAGGCAGCTCCACCAACAGCTATATTGACTAGACAGAGGGATATAGGGGGCACAACAAATATGGGAAGGGATGGATTAGTGGGGCTGGTACTGAAGGAGATGCTTGGGAAGACTGATTGGATCAAGGAGAGGTGGCACATGGGATTTCAGCAATGAGGTTGGATATGGGCAATGAGGTTAGAATTGGGCTGAGCAGTGGAGTTATGCCACGAAAACTATTATTTTCTGCTCTTCAGCACTGATTCTGCTAAAGGCACATGGAGCGAGATACACTCCAAGAAACCACAGCACTGTTATACATGGCTCAAGACTGAGCTGTAACTTAAACTTTGGTAAACAACTGGCTGCTTGGATTTATGACTGAAGTTGTCTAGTCTGAGAGAAGGAAGTAAATCAGTCCACAAGCATCTGTCAACCTGTGGTTCCTGTGGAGGTGGGAGAGCACAGGGATGCAGCAACCAGCAGGACGGTGGCCCTGCGGCTGCTGGTGGCGATTTGCACCATCCCCTCCCATCTGCTGAGGGCAGTGAGAAGGTCGGTGCTGCCTTTTGAAAAGAAATTCCTTTGCTGCAGCACAAATGACTGGAGAAGCACCAAGCAGCTAGCCAGGAGACATCGTGCTGCTTTGCCTAATCCCAAAGCACTGAGGGAGCTCTTGCTGGGTCAGATCGTCCCCCTCTGAAGTGGTGTGCCAACAGCACAGAAAACATTGTTTGGGGAGGAAGGCGGCGGTGACACTCTCTTGGGAAGCACAGGAACAATAAATCAGCCATATGCTTGTACGAGTGGTAGCAAATAGCAGCGCAGCAGGCAGCAGTCCTTCTCCTGAGCCTCCCCAAGCATCCCCTGGCCCTGTGAGAGGTCATGGCGTGCAAGCAGCCCCTGCCAGCTCCAACGTGGCAGAAATGGCACTGCTGTAACCGCGAGTTTAACTCCACTGCAACGCCATCATGCCTTTATTTTTTTAGGTGAAAAACACACCATATTCACTCTCCGTGCCTCACATCACAGTTGGTCCTTTGGTGACTGGTCCCCTTCCCTCAGGGATGAGTGCGGAGCGCCCAGCAGACAACATCCGAGCAGCTCAGTAGGCAGCCAGCACAAAGCCCCGGGAGCTTGTCTGTCTGATGAAATCATCTTGCAGTGTGAAGATCCTCGCAGCTGAAATTGAAAAGTTATTTATTTCTCCTCTAAAGGGGAAAAAACAGCTTGCTGTGGAGGCTGTTTGTCCTTTGGGGCAGGAATCTCACTTTTGCCAGCTTTCGTGTTTCTGTGTGCTGGCTGGGAGCAGGGAGATTTTCTGGCAAGGCAGGATGGATGGAGCAGTGTTGATGCCCTCCTGCCCACGGCCTCCCTCCGTTGGGGCAGGTACAACAAGGGCCAGAGGTTGGGCACCAGCACAACCTGTTCCTCTCCATGGGATCCATTTTCTTGGTATTCGCAAAATACTGCTAAAAGCAGCTCTTTCTCCACTACAGCCAGTTAGTGGTGCAGGGGCTGCTTCTCTGTCCTAATCCCTTGAGGCATCAAAGCACCCTGAGAGGAGCCACAGCTGAGGTGTCCTGCACCCTCCCTGATGGCCCTGAGGACAGCAGTCTTCACTGCCCAAAGGGATTGTAAAGCTTGTACATGTCCCCTGGCTGCTCTGAAGTGATGTCACAGCCTCTAAGGTCCTTCCCCCTCCTGGGTGTCAGTATGTCCTCTACAAGGGACATGGCCCTTATTGCAGGGGGATTAGACCAGATGACCTTTGAAGGTCCTTTCCAACCCAAACTACTCTATGATTCTATGAAGGGCTCTGGTGGGCTTGAGCGGGTTCTGCAGCTCACTGAGGGGCTTTTCTGTGGCAACTCTCAGCCTACTGACCCTGGTTGGGACATGAGATCAGTTTAAAATCACTCAGGGAATGGTTTTGCCACTATTCTGTACTGCCATTTCACTTACTGAGTGCGGACTATTTCCAAGCATCGCCTGTATGCCTTGGTCCACAAAAGGCACATCGTTGACTTGCGCCAGTGCTCAGCGCTTTGCAGCATCCTGCCCCAACAGGACATTGGGTTTCTGTGAGTGTTAAAGCAGTGCTTTGCTAGAAGAAAGTAATCTCAGTGCAGGTGAGAGCTGAAGAAGCCACCCAGGGCCAGCCTTTGCTTCACGCCAGCAGAACTGCTGTCCTGATCCTCACCTACTTGGTGCAGATGTGACTCAGATTGAGCTGATACAACAGGCTGATTTTGCAAGTTCTGAGAATCTGGGAAATACTGCAGGAAACCCCTGTGGGTGGTATGTACAGATTTGTTATCCCATTCGGATGTTACCTTCTTGCCCAGACCCTGTGCTAAGCAGGACCGCATGCTTTGTGATGGGTAGGGTAAGGGTCCTGCTTCAGGACCAGGGCTCTCATATGCCAGAATAATAAAAAATAGCATTCAATAGCAACAATGCACATGTTCAGAAATGTGTATGCTGTTGCATCACCATCAGCCTTCAAACCTCGAAGGAACAGCTCATCCTGTGGTCAGAAGCACCAGCATGCCAATAGGGCTGAGTTTCCACTAGAGGGTTGTAGTGCTGTACGGAAGCAGACGTGGTTACTGTGGCAGGAATATTGTGTGTACTCCGGGCCTTTGTCAAAAGCATCCTGCAACAGCCTGGTTTCCAGCAGTCTCCGCAGTCTCTGATGTACACAGCTGCAAGCTGCGAGAGAGCGGTGCCAGAGCAACCTGCTTCCCTGCCTTCCCTGAAAAGCCTCTGGCACCCACATGACTCAGCACGGATTATATATATATGTACAGATACAGTAAGTAAACACACTGTGTCCATGTGTACACATACACAGAAAACATGTTTGTGTGCCTGAGGTTTTGATGCATGAACAGCCACGTGGCGTGGTGGTGGAATGCTGTTGCAAGGAGCCAGGACATCGCTGGTGGAACAGGAGCCATCAGAGGGGGCTGTCACTTCTGCCACCAGTCAAGTCCACAGGTCTAATGCAGCTCAGTAGGCCCCACTGCATTCATATGTATGTGACCCTGGTGTGCACCTGTACATCTTTTACAGTAGGGTATGTGGTTTTGCATGTGGATCTATAAAATCATAGAAGGGTTTAGGTTGGAAGGGACCTTTAAAGGTCGCCTAGTCCATCCCCCTGGAATGAGCATATGTTTGCAGCTTTCTGAGTAGCTGGTGTGCAAAGTGCTGGCAACTGTACCACCCAGATCAGGGCGGTTTTACTGCCAAAACAAAAAACTGGCATTGTCTAACACAGTGGGGAGAGCCCAAATAGCACTGATGTTGTCTTCCTTTCACAGAAAGAGTGGAAAAGCAAATGCAACCACAGGGCTTGCCTGTAACATGGATAACACAGTATGATGTTCACTGAGAATTTACATAGTGATCGATTTATGCACCACCTGTTTGTCTGTTACTATCACCATTTCCATTTATGGATAGATAGAAAATAGATTTTGCCTACATTTTCATCTCTTTTATTATAAAAAAAGCTTTGAGGAAGTAAGTAGGAGATATTCTTGCAAAATAAATTATTGCAGCAAAAGATAGGCCTTAGTTCCCTTGGAAGATGACCTCTTTTTATCTAAATACAGCGGTGTAGAACCCAACCATCAAGTCAACAGAGAGGCCTGAGAGTGCTGTCCTAGATTATCCAACACAAACCAGCCATCTGAATCCTCTGCCCTGGCTGGTGGAGTGCCTCTTCTCATGTGAGCAGGAGACATCAGAAGGTGAAGTGAGCTGCTTCTTGCTAGACAGGCCAAAAGGTACCAGGTGAGACTCATCCAGCTGGGGACATCTGCAAGGTGGACACATGGGGTTGGAAGAGCTACCTCCAACAGGTTGTGGTCTCCATAAACAATTCTCAGACCTCAGAGAGCCCAGACTGGCTGGAGAGCAGGAACTACGGTGCTGACATAGCATCTCCACCTGTGTACTAACAGTGGTGGCAGCCTGAGCCTTTGGTGATACCAGCAATGCAAGAGAGCTCTGTAACTCCAGCCCCAGGGGTTACCTACCTCGTCCTGCAGCGCTTCCATCCCTTGGTGGGCTGGACTCGTGGGGCAGAGGGGTGGTGGGTCACCACCAAGGGCAGGCAAATGCCAATGAGCTGTGGAGAGAGAGGGTGGCAGAGAAGCATGGTGTGAAGCAGGGTTTGAAGTGTGTTATGGTGCTTTGAGAGGGAGGGGAGGGGAGGGAAGGAACATAAGTGCTGTTCTTGGGAATAAGGTGCCTCAGCAGCTATAGGTTAGGAGATTAGATTATATTTTTTAATTACTTATTCTAACCAGTAAGAACATTTATTAGCTAATAATCATGTGATAAATGTTTACTACCAATCTGTCACATGTAAAATTCCTGTAGAAGAAGATAAGAAAAAAAAGGGGGGTTGTTATTTTGGCAGCATGAATAGTCAGGTGCAGAGGAGAGCAGCCATGCACAAGCATCTCTGCCCCACTGGACAGCAACAGAACCCATCAGCCTTGGTGTGGTACAAAGGCAAGCAGCTTTCTGTGCCTGCTTTTGCAAACAGCACTGCAAACCCTCTTCTCACGTAGCGAGGAGTCTCTGTCCCTCCCAAAGGAGTCATAAAATACAGCTTTATCCATCCTGCATGTGGTAATCAGACAGGCTTAAGAGCTTAAGCACTCATAGGGTAGCAATGTTTAAAAAGATTGCACCGGCCTGTTTGCCTACCTTGATCTGCTTCTCTGATCAAACCATTCCTTGGTAGGACTTGTAGGAGCATATTTTCAGTGATGGAGGCAGAAAATTGAACTTGCTAATAGAGAGGGAGCTGTTAAACTCGCACCCTTTTGAGGCGGTGCCCAGGGCGAACAGCAGCTTGCACAAAGAGCCCAGCCAGCTGCCAAGCCACAGGGCATCGGGATCACGCACCAGGCAAAGAAGATGGGAACAAACATATTTTGACCTTTTAGACTGTTTTATTAAACAAAGCCAAGTAACACAAAACCAACCCCACCATCAATACACCAGCTCCTCATTTACACAAGACCCATTTCCACAGCTCTGGGAGAACAAAAAGGCTGAAGTGTAAATGAGATCAACGTCGGGAGCATTAAGGACATGAATATTTATCAGAGAAGAACAGACAGGGGCAAATTTGCCACCCTTCTCCTGCAGCAGTGGGAGCTCCATCATCAACAAGTGGGAGGGCAAGGGCAGGTGGAGGGTCCGGCCTGTGCCTGTGCGTGGGCAGGGGCGAGCGGGACGCGGGTGAAAGGCTGCGCCTCTGTGTGAGGGTAACTGCAGGGACCATCAGTCAGGAATGATGCTGAGAGGCTCCTGGGATTTTGGACAAAAGCTAAGCACAATGCAGCTATGAAGTGAGCATACAATGACCCTTCCAGTCATGCAATCAGCTTGCAAGCTGCAGTTTAGGGGAAAAAACTCTAAAGAATTAACTGCAAGTTGTTATCGTCATTCTTTGGCCATGCTGACTGATAAATCTTTTTCCTAAAGGAAAAAGCAAGGTTAAATCAAACTACAAAGGCCATCCAGCATGAGATTTACAGCAATCTAAAAGGGTTACGGGTTCATTTCTTAAACAGTTGAATTATGGCTGCTTCTGGGTATTGATATACTGAACACACTGACCCCTCAGCGCTGCAGAGAGCTAGGGGATGAGCAGCAATGGAGAAATCGCACCGGTTATCGTTTTTATGTGCATTTCAAAGTCACTTCCAAAAAAGAAGATGAGATAGTAGTTGAGTATTCCAGCCACGGACATGAGGAACAGGAACAAAATTATGCGCTTTCCAAACAAGTGACCAGGAGTGCTGAGGAGAGAAAGCAATTTGTTAATGTACATCATCTCACACAAGAAGTCCTCAGACTTCAGACTGCTGTTGAAACCAGCTGAAAGATGGAGGGCTCAGACAGAGGGGGCAAATTGCTGCTCTCTCTGGCATTGCAAGGCAGCTGCGAGCTCTTAAAGCCTTGTTTTCCTGGAGAGTTATCGCTCTCTACAACTACCTGAAAGGAGGTAACAAGTGATAGGATGAGAGGAAATTGCATCAGGGGAGGTTTAGATTGGATATTAAGAAAAATTTCTTCACAGAAAGGGTTGTCAGACATTGGAACAGGCTGCCCAGGGAAGTGGTGGAGTCACCATCCCTGGAGGTATTTAGAAGACACATAGGTGAGGTTCTTAGGGACATGGTTTAGTGGTGGACATGTCAGTGTCAGGTCAGCAGCTGGACTTGATAATCTTAAAGGTCTTTCCCAACCAAAATCATTCTATGATTTTAAATACCAGTTTTAGGATTCAGCTGGTCTGGGGTTTGGCCTCCTGTGCTCAGTGTAGGCTGCTGCTTACAAAAGTGGCGATTCAAAGGGACTTGTATGTCTTTTAACCCATCACAGCCTGTGGGACAACCTTTTCCCACATGTGTGTAATGAGCTTTATTGTTGTAAAAGGAAGATCTTTTGCGAATAGCGTCACAAACACAAAAATGTGTGCGTTTGGAGAGATTGTAAGCAGGAGCTGCTGATGCAGCTGCTCTGTTTCTGCAGCCCCCCTGACACCGCTGCTGCTGCACCTCCCATGTCTCCCACAGCTCCTCTCATGCACTCAGAAGACAGGGGCTTTCCCACGCTGCCCCATGCAAGCAGCTGTTGCAGGCAGCACCGGAGCTGTGCCTGTGGAAGTGGCAGCACTTGGCTGCACTGTCGCTGCATCCCAGATTTTGTAAAGAGACTCTGCAAACCCTTACCTCTGAGTCCTTTCCCCAAGGTAGCCCACAAAGTACTTCTGCCGCACAAACAGGTACATCAGGCCGGCAAAGGCAGCGGGAGCTGGGTAAAGGGTAAAACAAGGTGTTAAAACACCATCCTGTTGTACGTACTGTCCCCATCTGCTGCCAGGGCTGGACCAGGTGATGGGAACCTGCAGCCTTGGGCTGGGGGAGTAGCACTGGAAGCAGCACAGAGACCTCTGGGTGGGAAAAGGAGCACCTGCCTTGCCCTCACACCAGCTTTCCTGAAGGGTTTGTGGGTGTAATCCTGCCCACAGCTGTGCCCGCTGCAGAAATCCCATGTGGGTTCATTCTAGGCTCAGGAAGGAGGGTGCCTACTCAAGCACTGCTTTCACCAGAAATAAAAGACAGTCAATAAATGCAGTAGTCTAGGAGCAGGTGAAGGATTATACTGTGGTCCAATGCTCATTTCCGAGCATGTGAAAAGGGGCTTTACCTCTTTTCTCCCTAATGCTAGCTTTCCCCACACCTGCAGGCAAAAGCCCCCTTTTCTGGTTAAGAAGCTCCCCTGTTGCAGAAAGAATTGCCACAGGCCCAAGAAAAGTACTCAACTTCAGGACAACTCAAATTGCATTGAAGGGCATCATATTCAGAAATGTAAGCAAATACTCCTGGGCTGACCCCAGAGCTGGGAAGGGCTGGCAGCTCTGACAATTTAATCAAATGAGCCAACTTCCGGTGCTGAGGGTGTATAGCACAGCATCCAGCATCCCAGTGCTAAACCCTCCACCCAGAACAGAAGGATCTCATCCGTAATACCTTTATGGGAAATGTCCCTGGCCCAGACTGTCCTGAATGGTGCCTGAGAACATGTCTGTTGGCATAAACCGTGCCAAGGAGCATGCTGCTAATTAAACAGCACAGGCAGCAGCAGAACAGCTGGGTGAAACTGGTCCCCCTGCTGCAGGAGAGTTTGCTTCCTGGAAGCGTAACCTCCAAACCTCTCACCATCCCTTGCTGAAAGTGGTGCAAGGTTGGAGGAGGAAAAAAAGGGATGTTACCTTGGCTGCAGAGAAGTCCAGCACACCAAAGCACGGCCAGGAACGTTGGGTATGCGTGTCCACAGTTCTGGCTAGAAATGAATTTGCCAGAGAGAAATCAGAAAATCGGGAAAACAGGAAAAAAAAAAAAATCAACACACTTCATTGGCAAATGATAGTGGGGGGTGAATCCGGGCTGCACTAATGTTGCTGCAGGTGGGCTTTTACCCCAGAACAGTGGGAGGCCCCCGACCTGCCCGCAGCTGGCTGGGGTGTCCCTGCCTGAACACAATGGCTGCCTGGCCCACAGGTCAGCTTCCCTGCATCCTCATGGGATAAAGGATGCCTTTGTCCTTCCTGACAAGGAAAACAAACCACCCCACGCATATGCTTGGCACCTGTGAAAGCCACCTTCGTCCTCTAACCTGTTTGATCATGGCATGCGAATAACAGATGCTGTGTGCTTTTTTTTGGATTGGAAAGTCCTTATAATTAAGTCATCTTAATCAAGTTATTGCCATTGAAATCTGCATTAAACCAACAAAAGGAAAATCACACAGCAAATAGGAGTGTCTGACAGAGTTAACGTGTCTCTTTGCAGGGGAACAGGAATGAATCTGAAAGGTAGCACATGGATGTCCCATCCAGTTTCAAGCACATCATCAATACTTCACGGGTAATAAAAAATATTTTATATTCTGCTCTCTTCTGGCTTGGAATTAATTTTCCCCTCTGCTCCCTCTGAAGGGATGTCAAAGACGAGAGGTGTGGATGTGGTGGAGAACTGGAAAGCCACGTGTTGAGGGAGCTGCTTGGGGACTGAGGGGTTTATACAAGCTCTGCCACCCAGCCGCTCCTTGGCAACTCTGTGATTCTGTGTTGGCTCTCTCCTTTTGAGCCACAGTGCTCTGGGGACATTGGCTGTGCATGTATCATACTACCAGCATTAGATACTGTTGGGTTAGGGGGCTCCCAGATGAAGGGACATAATACACATTAGGGCTGCAAGTCCAATATAAATATAAATACTAAGTCAAATATGAATATGAATATGAATATGAATATGAATATGCCTATAACTATAACTATAACTATAACTATAACTATAACTATAAATATAAATATAAATATAAATATAAATCTAAATCTAAATCTAAATATAAATATAAATATAAATATAAATATAAATATAAATATAAATATAAATATAAATATAAATATAAATATAAATATATACAGCAGCAGGTGTCCAGAAAGGAGCTGGGTTCACCAACAAGCATACCAGAGAACTGCAAGTCTAAACATCACAGGAATGAATGCAGCAGTGGGACTGCAGAGCAAAGCCTTTGTCTGAGGGCATTTGGAACCCACCCCTGGACCCCAAGAGAGTTTGGATTAAACCCTGATAAAGAGAGAGACGAACCCTGCTCTGCCCCCACCAGCTCCTTGGGGCTTGCCTACTCACTTGGCAGTGTAGACACGGTCGAAGGCAGAGGATCCCGGCCGCTGGAACCCCTTGCTGTTGCAGTGTTTACTTTCATGCTCCACTTTGCTAGCAAAAAAAGCTGTTAAAAAAACCACAGAGTATTTGATCTGAGATGTACTTTGGAGATATTGCAGAAGCTGGGCTTTGTGGGCTCAGCTCTGTCCTCACGAGCACCCAGGTTGGACAGTTGAAGAGGACGCAGGTGCATGGATGTGCAGGATGTGGCCAGCATGCTCGCTCTGTCACCATGATGTACCCAAACCCTCTGTGCAAGGGCACAATGTGACATGACCTCAGACATCCCCATGTGTTCACATGTGACTGGCAGCAGGCTCTCACTTCTGAGCCCTGCTTCATCCCCACGCTGCATTTCTGTCTGCTGCAGAACAGCCCAGACTCCATCCTTCGTGACCCCTGAAGGGAAAGAGCTTTCTAGACAAAGCTTCCAAACCCAATTCTCACTCTTTGATGGAGCAGGGAGACAAGAAAATCTCTTCTCCTTTAGTGATATTCACTTGCCACACCACGGTCATCCTGCAGGGCTAGTTCACTTTCCAGAAAGGCCCGTTGAAAACTTGGCCCTGATGGCTGATCACATCGTGTCCATATCGTATGTGTCCTACTTTTAAGCAACGGTGTTGTGTCAGGGTGTTAGCTGCTGCAAAAATGCAGCACCTCAAGATAATGTATCATGTGCTTGACAAACACATTTTATCTGATGACACTAAACCAGAGACCATCAATCATGTGTCTAAATGCACCAGGCAGAGTCCTGACAGGCTACAAGCTGCAAGCTTTGGATTGTCATGCTTCCTATCTCAGTGTACCCAAATGACCTGCCGGTTTAGAATATTAGCCAAAGATATATATCTAAAAAATAACCCATCAGGAAAGACATTATTATAACAATAGAAGTGTAACTTGATAAGCTGCAGGATTTCATCCCTGGAATCTGAAGAGTTACCACTTTTTTTCCCTTCACTGGAGGTGTAAGTAGGTCTTTTATACTTCCATTACCTCCACTAAAAGCTACTGAGTTTTTCACCTTCCAATATTGAGTGATTCTCTGGTACAGCCACCAGGAGCTCCCAGCATCTCTATCTGCATGCCCATCCTTTGGCATGGGGTTATTAACCTACCTACGTGGTCTAAGAGGACCTAGTTGAAAAGGACTAGGCTCGATGGCAATTTTTTGTACAGTGCAAAGCAGCTATGATGGTAAATCACTTCCTGCAGGTCTGGGACTGCATGGGCTTGCTGGGATACATAGAATACCTCCTCCCGTCCTTTTAGCATGTACATGAAATCACCAGGAGATGCCGTAGCTTCAGAGAAAGCCAAGAGTAAGCAATATATTTCTCCTTCACTGTTGCAGGTGCTGCCGCTTCCCAAATGCCAGTGTGCCACTGTAGAGAGTCTCCACGATGCTGAGAGCCATCAGGCTGAACACAGACATGGCCAACAACGATGATGATTGTTGAGGACAAGAACCTGGAGGTGAGGTGCTGGTGGTGACGCTCCTGGTGCCCAGTCTCTGGGATGATGGCTGAGCAGGCATGGAGGTGCCGGGTCTGCTGAGAAGGGTCTGCCTGTGGAGATCCAGGCATCTGTCCTGGAGGTTCTTGTCATCTCCGACGTGGTGTATGGATCCTTAGCCAACAGACTGGGCATTAGGGCAAAGGTCAGAAGTAGTATTACCATGTACACCCACACCATGGGTGTGGGCAGGCTCTGTTCCATCTCACTTCCAAGACATTGAGAAGTGTTAGGGAAATGAATGTTTTCCTTCTGTGAACAGTGGCTAAACAGAGGAAAGGCACCTCTAAAGGTCAATCCATCCCCCCAGAGAGCCACCAGCATGAGAGCAGCAAGCTCACTGAAGCACTGGCCTTCCTCCATTGACTCAAGACAGAGCTTAGACAACCACTTCACATGAGATGTCCACCTCTTTGCTAGAGAAAATGCCTGGGTTGATCACCTCCAACCCACTGCAGCGGCTACATTTCCTTGGGATCACGTGGACCTCCTAGGTTAGAGCAGTGAATTGGAAAGGAACCCAGCATCTCACCGTCATATGGAGAGGTAGAGCCTCCTGCTTCAAGTGAGCTTTTAACCCTGGAAGTGGCTTCCCAGTTCTGTGGCACCTTAGCCCCATTGACCTCACACGCCCTACAGGCTCCCAAAGTCTCCCCAGAAGGCAGATAAAGATGTGGGTCCCAGCTGCCTGAGGCTCAGCTGAGCTGAAGCTCTGCAAGCAAGCAGAGAGGGCTGACAGATCACATCCAGAGCTGGACTTTGCCACTGGTCTTTGCTCACGTTTCAGCAACGCTGGGCTCCTGTTAACCTGCCACTGGGGAAATGGGAGAGTTCAACATAAAGCAGCTTGTAACACCATGGTTATATTTCCTGCTCTTCACTCTAACCCCAAAGCAAGAGGGTGGTTTCACAAGCTGGCATGAAATGAGTGAGAGAAGAAGGGCTGGAGCTGAGGGGTTTAATTCAGCTCAGCTGCACCAGGAGGTGATGCCCTGAGGCTCCAGGGATGCACAGGCTGCCCTGAGCCTGAGCCACTGCAGTCCCACTCTGATCAAGTTGATGTCCAAGACATCAGTCCAAGCCTCGTTGTTTCACAAGTTCATGCCAACAGAAACTGTGCACTGAAGCTCCAGTCTCGTGGTGCTGGCAAGCATGCAGGTTGCCCCTTCTTTCCATTGACTTTTTTGTTTCCTCCATCCCAAATTGCTCAGCGGTCACCCCTGATTTGCCCTGAAAGCTGCTAAATTGCAACATCTCTCTGATGCAAAAACAAAACTTAAAGTTATATGTGTGACTCAGCAGCATCCGGCCACACAAATCATTCTGTAGGACATGGAGACTCCTGACATGAGAGTAAATGGATGTCAGACTGGGGCAGCACCACAGACCACCTCCAGCTTTGGGAATAGCAGCATTCACATAAACTGTTTTCTAATTCTGCACTGAATGCAGAAAAGCCTATAAACCTGAACTGACATGATACTGACTTCACGTACTTAAAGACAGTCAAGCAGACGCCCAAGTGCCTTGCCGAATCAGAGCCATAGCAAGAGTCCAGTACAATTGACATCCCTTGACAAGCATCTCTACTGCCTGAAGTATTGCATTCATCACAGGGCTGCATATCAGTATGGTCTTTCTGGACAGAAAGCTTGGCAGAAGGAAATCAGATGACGTAAGGTCTGAAATAATGGTTTAGGGCTGTGGGCCACTCGTGCTTGGCATGTTAAGTCCTCTGCCAAGCACCATGCTGCCGGTTTGCAGCGGTTGGGTCAATAATCTCAGAGACAGATTTCCATGAGGTGAAAGTGCGTGTCAGGCTGGAAGGCAAATGCCTGAGTTTCAGAGTGAGAGGAAAAAACTGTATATAAAGTCATCTGGTTAAATAGCAAGAAAGGTATATCTGACACATTTTTTAATTGCAATATGTGGTCTGATCTCAACATCTCATATTCTGGTGATGTCACACGCTGTGCATTTACCAGAAAACAGCATTGGGTTAAATGATGTGGCATTTAGCGCCTGTGTCAAAATTAGACCAGCTTGCATCTCTTTTTTTCTCTCTGGCAGCCAGGCTCATGCTGAGGCTCCCACCACTTCCCCTCTCTGCAGAGGCCAAGAATAGCCCATTTCCTCGGACCGAACATGGGGTTCGTGCTCAGTGGGAATCTCCCATTCATACTAAGAAGCCTTCACAGAAGATTCCTAACATTTGCATCAGCACCTCATTCCTCTGCTGACTCTCCCTGAACCTGGGAGATCTCAGTGCAGGTAGGGTGAAGCTCACTTGCTTCTCTGTATTCTGGGCAGAATTTCTGCTAAAATGATGTAAGATGATGATCAAGTTAAAAACAGCTTTGACAAGAGAGAGACATGCTGTGTTGTTTTTAAAATCCTGAAGAATAGTAGGGCCTATAGAGGAAACTTCTCTATCACAGGAAACGCGCAATGTTCTTGGGACCACAGTTAACTGAGATTAGTTGAACTGTAGGACCTGGAGATGCAGGAAAACAGAAGAACTGCCTGCCCACAAATAACCCACACAGATGTCTCCAACGGGTTGGTGCAGTTTTTTCCCCTTTCACCCATCGCAGCCCCCCGGGTCCCTGGCCCCTACTCATGGCAGCAGGGCTCTGACTGAAGAACTGCCCACATTAGGGACTTTAGCCATGAAAGGAGGTCTCAGCCATCAAATCTAAATGCATATTGTCACAGGGAACCCCAGCATACTATTCCTTTCATCAACTGACATATGTATGAGAAAATCTCTCTAGATTATCACAAGAGTAGGACCATGCGATTGCCAAGAGACTGCACCAACAGCATGCAAAATAATGTGTTTAGAAGATAATTTCTAAAGCAAAAGTCATGCCTAAGCACACACACACTTAGAACCAGATATTATTTTTCCGAATATCAGATCAACACATATCATACTGGATTTTTCTCCCCAGGTTTTTAGCCCTTAAATAAATGCTTATTTTTGTCTTACCATTCTGGACAACACTTATCAAGGTGACGATGGCGAGCAGGACAATGCTTCCCAAGGTTTCCTGGTCCATTTTGCAAGCAGGCTGTTGGGTGGACAGTGCAGTCTCAGCGGCAGCTCAGCCCTGCAAACACAGAAGGAGGAAGTGAAGGTCTTTCTAATTTTGAATCGTGAAACGCTTCCTATGGCTTCACAGGAGAGTGGCAGCACCCTGCCCTCAGTGCTCATCAGAGCAACACAGCCGCAGGCTCATTCTCTCACTCATCACACACAGATAAAGCCCAGAGAAACAAGAGAATGTATCTACGGTCTAAGAGGATACGTGATGAGGAAAGATATCTATTGGTTGCAGAGGAACAAAAGTACAACCCTGTTATCAAAAGTCTTTCTGTGCATTTGGCTAGTGGTATGGAACAGCGGAAAGGCTGGAAGTGACCAGCCAGGCGCTCATCACGTCATTGCCTGCAAGTGCCTGATCACTGCACAGGAGCTGGGAGGAGAAATAATGTTGGTGAGTCTCAATAAGACAGCTGATTTCAGACATGTGCCCTCCCTGGTCACAACTCCATCAGCCTCACCAGTGAGGAGATCCAGCAGCTCTAAGTCACAAGGAAAAGCTCCTGATCCATCTGGTGTATTTGAATAGGCAGCACACAAATGCTGTCAGCATCGCTGGTGGGTAAAAAAATGAGCCTTTCATTACCAGGGATGTATCCTGTATCCTCCCCCCTACAAATAACTCCCTTGAAGACACTGGCAACTTCCAGCATTCAGCATTTCACAGTTGTACCTCAATTTTCAGTAGTCCAAGACCAATACAGCTGAACATAAATGCTATAGGATGTTCCCATCTCAGTTTCAACCCAATGACAGGGATGGCAGGGAAGCAGAGACTGAGGTGTTGGATGGCTGCAGAAATTCCCACAGTTTCTGTCAAATAGCTGGAATCACAGAGTAGTTGGGGTTGGAAGTGACCTCTGGAGATCATCTAGTCCAACCCACCTGCTAGAGCAGGTTCACCCAGAGCAGATCGCACAGGAATGTGTCCAGGAGGGTTTTGAATGTCTTCAGAGAAGGAGACTCCACAACCTCTCTGGGCAGACTGTTCCAGGGCTCTGGCACCCTCAAAGTAAAGAAGTTTTTCCTTATATTCAGATGGAACCTCCTGTGCTTCAGTCTGTGCCTGTTGCCCTCATCCTGTTATTGGGCACCACTGAAAGGAGTCTGGTCCCATCCGCTTGACACCAACCCTTGAGATATATATAAGAATTGATGAGATCCCCTTCTCTTCTCCAGGCTGAACAGACCCAGCTCTGTCAGTCTCTCTTCATAAGAAAGGTACTCTAGGCTCCTAATCATCTTTGTAGCCCACCACTGGACTCCCTCCAGTAATTCCTTTTTCTTCTTAAACTGGGGGACCCAGAACTGGACGCAGTACTCCAGATGTCACCTCACCAGGGCAGAGTAGAAGGGGAGGAGAACCTCCCTTGACCTGCTGGTCACCCCAGATACCATTGGCCTTCTTGGACACAAGGGCACATTGCTGGCTCATGGTCAAACTGTTGTCAACCAGAACTCCCAGATCCCTCTTTGCAATGCTGCTTTTAGCAGGTCTGCCCCTAAACCTGCACTGGTGCCTGGGGTTATTCCTCCCCAGGTGCAGGACCTTGCACTTGCCCTTGTTGAACTTCATCAGGTTCTTCTCTGCCCAGGCCTCCAGCCTGCCCAGGTCTCACTGGATGGCAGCACAGCCTTCTGGTGTATCAGCCCCTCCTCCCAGTTTGGTATCATCAACAAACTTGCCAAGGGTGCACTCAGTCTCTTCATTCGAGTAATTGATGAACAGGTTGGACAGGACTGGACCTAACACTGATGCCTGGGGAACCCCACTAACCACAGGCCTCCAACCAGACTCTGCACCGTTGATCACAACCCTCTGAGCTCTGCCATCCAGCCAGTTTATGACCCATCTCACCGTGCATTCATCCAGCCCGCACTTCCTGAGCTTAAATTATTCTCACCCAAAGTGCACATCACTCACTGACTCTAACTACTCTGCTCTTTTTTGCACATATTCTGATAGGGAAAACCTTACGGAAAATGCTTACCTTCAGTAGCAGCTTAACACAAATAAAAGTAATATTTTCACTGGAGTGAGCCCTGGCCATCTTCTGCCCAACCATCTCTCTGTCTGTCTTTACTCCACCATGTGCTACCCAGAAGGTCTGAGTGTCACCTCACATCCAAACCATGGCCAGATGACTGGCTGCCTCTCTGTGGGTGGGACATAGCCTGGTAGGAGTTCCCAGCAGGAGCCAAGCTTGTTTGATGGGGACACATTTTCCTACAAGGGTGTTTTTATCCAGTCTCTCTATCATGCAAATTAGTATTATCTGCACTATTAGATATGGAAAACTCTCCCTCTACTTTGGGTACAAGCAAATACACAGACACACTGGCTGAGAGGTAGGTGATTAGTATTGTGAGTTGTGGCCTACTGTTAACTTACCATGAAAAGGTTGTTTTTCTGGGAGTCCTTCCCTATGGTCCATACAGACATAACTGTGTGAGAAGCAAGGCCATAAATACTGTCTAGGTTTAGATTTGGCCTGGGATATTTTCTCCAGATTTTTAACTCATGGCAGATTTGTTTTGGAAAAAGAAAAAAAAAAAGAAAACAGAGAACAGAAAACAGAAAAAAGAAAACAGAAAACAGAAAAGGGAAAAAAGAAAAAAGGAAAAAGGAAAAAAGAGAAAAGGAAAAAAGAGAAAAGAGAAAAGGAAAAAGAGAAAAGAGAAAAAAGAAAAAAGAAAAAAGAAAAAAGAAAAAAGAAAAAAGAAAAAAGAAAAAAGAAAAAAGAAAAAAGAAAAAAGAAAAAAGAAAAAAGAAAAAAGAAAAAAGAAAAAGAAAAAAGAAAAAAGAAAGAGGAAAAAGGAAGAAGAAAAAAGAAAAAACGAAAAAGGAAAAAGAAAAAAGGAAAAAGAAAAAAGAAAAAAGAAAGAGGAAAAAGAAAAAAGAAAAAAGAAAGAGGAAAAAGGAAAAAGAAAAAAGAAAGAGGAAAAAGGAAAAAGGAAAAAGAGAAAAGAAAAAAGAAAAAACAAAAAAGGAAAAAGAAAAAAGAAAAAAGAAAAAAGAAAAAAGAAAAAAGAAAAAAGAAAAAAGAAAAAAGAAAAAAGAAAAAAGAAAAAAGAAAAAAGAAAAAAGAAAAAGAAAAAAGAAAAAGAAAAAAGAAAAAAGAAAGAGGAAAAAGAAAAAAAGGAAAAAGAAAAAAGAAAAAAGAAAAAGGAAAAAGGAAAAAGAAAAAAAAAGAAAAAGAAAAAAGAAAAAGGAAAAAGGAAAAAGAAAAAAGAAAAAAGAAAAAAGAAAAAAGAAAAAGGAAAAAAGAAAAAAAGAAAAAAGAAAAGCAAGCGCAATAGCACATTGAGAATGCTTTTATTCAGATTGAAGTTCTCGTTCCCCAAAAAAGCACTTGTTTCTTACTTAAGTATCAAAGTTTATGTTTTGTGGTGTACTGAGCACGGGATCATAGCTAGTATTTAAGGATGGTATTAATTCTAAGCTTCTACTAGTTTTCTGAGGAGGAAAACTAGAAGCACCTAGAAGCAATTGCAGAGTTAATTAAAAAAAAAGGACTATTGTCCAAGCAGAGACAATGCTATGACCCTGAAGAAAGGACCTGTGCATGGACACGGGCAGGCAGGAGGGAGCTGCTGACCAGAGCGGGTGAAGGACACAGCACAGGTACTTGCGGCAGCTGCGGCAGGACACTCCACCTCGTCTCCCCACACCAGGAACTGATCCTTCTCTTTGCTCTGCCTCTTTCATGAGGCTGGAAACCTACCAGGCAGCTCGCAGCTTGCCATTGATTCATACGGGACAGTAAAAGCAGATGAACCTTCTCTGAAATCTGTTCCAACTTACCACAAAAACACACACACCTCCCTGATTTACAGACTTCCCCAAAGTGCTTCAGTTTGGCAGGAGTCTCATATTGAAGAGGGTAGGAATCAGGCTGCTAGGTTTGAACTTACAATAATGGAAAATATCCCCCAAACATACTTGGCATTTCTGCCAGAAGTTTTTCAAGCTGGCTGACCCGAGCCCCCAGCCTGCACCCCATGTGCTGGCCAAGTCACGAGAGCCAGGCTGCCGATGCCTTTGCCTCCTCCTCATCCTGCTCCTTGTTTTCCACCTCTTTGCTTTCCTGCCACTCAGTGCCTCTCACTGCATCCCCATCCCCACTTTGCTTTTTCTGCTCTGTCTTTTCCAGTCCCACCTGTAGCCTGGCACCGCTCAGCACTGCAGGACCAGCACCACCAGCGCTTCACTGGACTCACTCCAAAGTCATCCCTCATGTACACATGGAGGAAAGTAGGCGTCCACCTCCCACACCTCACACATCGCACCCCCCCAAAAAAAAATCAACCAACTCCAGGGCTTGTTAAGCTGATTTCTGGGTGTATAGGGAGAAAAAAAAAAAACCTCTGCCAGTGAGATTCTATTTGATACAGCTGTCTTGAAATAAGAAGTGCAGGTTTTCAGAGGTTTTTTTTTGTTTAAGTGCAACACTACTCTGAGGGCTCTGCTTAAGGAAAAGCAGAAGAAACCAAGAGGGTATGAGAGACACAGAAGACCTGTCCCTTTAGCAAGGTAGAGCAACACTGTTGTAAATATGGTCAGACAGAGCAGAAATATCTTGCCAGGCTGGGGAGAGAATATATAGTATATTTTTGTATGCTTTAGAGCTGGAATAGCTGCAGGATGGGAGGAGGTTCTGGCAATTTTTTTGTAATTTGGGGAATGGCCTTGGCAAGGAAAGGCTAAGGTGGAGGAAAAATGACTCCTCAAACAGCTTCTGCCATACCTGCATATTAAATTGTCCCCACTCCCTGAGACCTAAACATGTGGGCATTTCTTACCTGCCCTTTTGTGGGATACACACAGGATCAGTGTCTGGGTCAGGCAAAATTGTCACCATCTGAAAACCTTGTCCATCTGGGAGAAAGATAGTGCAAAATACCTCCATCATATCCCACTTGGCCATTTGAAATAGGGAATTTTCTCAAGTAGGAAAAAAAAAAAAGCGAGGAGGGATGGCAACCTTGAAGAACAGTGCCTGCATTTGCTGTAACCCCCAGCTGTGGTGGGTGCTCTCAAGGCACAGGTAATTCTGTGCTTCAGCAGCTGCTGTCAGCCCTCCTGCTTGCTGCATTGCTGTTTGACAACCACATCTTCCTGTCTGAGGAAGATAACCTTGACACAGCAAGCCACAAAGCTCAGGAAAATGTGCAAAGCCAGCAAGCTTTTCCAGTTGTGCTGCAAGGCTTCCTGCACATTAATCTCCTCCTCTGGAAATCTTGAACAGCCAGTCAAAATAATGCTTTTGTAGAATTGCTTTCATACTGAAAAGGAAAGGACTGGGAACACAGATCTATAAATATCTTTTGGGATGCTCATCCCTTATATCATGCACTCTGCTTAGTTACAAGGACTCTAATGAAAGTGTGTGTTCTAGTAAAATATAAGCTGCTCCTGTGAATTCCTGTATATGAATGTCAGGTAACATACAGCCATCATATTTTATAAATGCAACAGAACACAAGACCCTTGGATTGGTTGATTATCATTAGCATTGTGCTTTGCAAACTAGCAACACCACAGAAACACCAAACATACAGTACATATACATACATATATGTGTGTGACTACCCGACATCACATCAATTTGCTCCAGCATCACATCCTTTCCAAAGCCTGACAAAACCCCAAAGGACAGCATGAACAGAGATGGAAATGCGAAGTGCAATATGAAGAAAAGGGCAACGCTGCAGTTTTCTAAATGTTGTCTTCAATTTGGAAGGCCAAGAGAATGAAACCGTGGGAGAAGAGCGCTGCCTTGAAAACCCTTCCTTCTCCACATTTCCCAAACTTTTAGAAGAATAGACTAGACTAGACTACACTAGACTAGAATAGAAGCGCTTTTTTTTAAAAGACCCTTAAGATCAACCAGTCCAACTGTTAACCTAACACTGACAAGTCCACCACTAAACCATGTGCGGCAGGATGCAAACCCCACTCTCTCCTCCCTCTTTCATCATGGAAGGAACAGATACATCTCCTTCTCTGAGGCCAACAGCTTCTTTTGTTTGGCCGCAGAGCACCCTGGCCAGGGTCGTTAGGAGAAGGGAGTGCCGAGGCGCCAGTGAGCCGCTGGGCACCCGTGGCCAGCGTGGAGGATGTTTGCAGGCTTCAGGGGCACCCCACAGCCAGTGTAGGGGTGCAGAGAAGCTTCTGGAATGCCTACAATCAGGTCTGATCAGCCAATAAAAAACGGGACTCTCGTCAAGACTCCGCCCATTGTCGCGGGTCTCTCGGAGCACGAGCGAGATGCTGTCACCAAGAGCCCCCCTCCCCGGGATGGAGACTCCGCTTGCCTTGCCGCCACGGGTGTGAGTAACATTTCTCCTCGCAGGATTGCGAGTGTATTTATACTTTCCGTACACATTTGCACGTGTAACTTGCCGTGCTCAATATGAGCACGTGTAAAATTAATCCTCGCATAATCGCGGGTGTATTTTCCTCCCGTGCTTCCACATAAGCATGTGTAACTTTCCGTGCACATTTGCAGGTGTAAAATTAACCCTCACAGAATTGCGAGTGTACCTACTTTCCGTGCACATTTGCACGCGTACTTTCCGTGTTCAATGTGACCACGTGTATAAATTAATCCTTGCAGAATCACGAGTGTATTTTCCTCCCGTGCTTCCATATAAGCACGCGTAACTTTCCCTGCACATTTGCACATGTATTTCTCCTCGCAGAATCGCGAGTGTACACTTCCCATACTCAACACGAGTACATGTATCCCTTTGAAATAATCCCACACCGTGTTCAGGCAAGTGTGTACTCTTCCTGGACTCAGGGGCAGCCCCGGCATTGTTTTGGGTGAAGCCACGTGCATGCACTCTGTGGACTTCCTGAATTATTAGTTGCTGCTCCTTAATAATTTTCCTCAACTGATATCTGAACCTGTACTCAAGTCACTTTTGGAGTGCTAAAACCCTGTTTCTCACCAGTTTAATAGAAGTTGGTTTGGACCCTCTTGTCCCTTAAACTAACCTCGGGGTGCCTCCGTGACATCATGTCCCTAAGAACCTCATCTAAATGCCTTTTAAACACCTCCAGGGATGGTGACTCCACCACTTCCCCGGGCAGCCTGTTCCAGTGTTTCACAACCCTTTCCATGAAGAAATTTTTTCTAATATCCAATCTAAACCTGCCCGGGCAGAACTTGAGGCCATTTCCTCTTGTCCTATCACTTGTTACTTGGGAGAAGAGACCAACACCCTCCATGCTACAACCTCCTTTCAGGTAGCTGTAGACAGCGATAAGGTCTCCCCTCAGTCTCCTTTTCTCCAGGTTAAACAGCCCCAGTTCCCTCAGCTGCTCATCACACTTGTGCTCCAGGCCCCTCACCAGCTTCATCACCCTCCTCTGCACTCTCTCTAGTATTTCAATGTCCTTCTTATGATGAGGGGCCCAAACCTGAACACAGGATTCAAGGTGGGGCATCACCAGTGTCAAGTGCAGCGGCACAATCACTTCCCTGGTCCTGCTGGCCACACAATTCCTGATACAAGCCAGGATACTGTTGGCCTTTTTGGCCACCTGGGCACACTGCTGGCTCATATTCAGCCAGCTGTCAATCAACACCCCCAGATCCCTCTCTGCCAGGCAGCTTTCCAGCCACTCTTCCCTGAGCTTGTAGCGCTGCCTGGGGTTGTTGTGACCCAAGTGCAGGACCCGGTTCTTGCCCTTGTTAAACCTCTTACAACTGGCCTCAGCCCAACAATCTGGCTGGTCCAGATCCCTCTGTATGGCCTTCCTATCCTCCAGCAGATCAACACTCCCACCCAACTCGGTGTCATCTGCAAACTTACTAAGGGTGCACTCAATCCCCTCATCCAGATCATTGATAAAGAGATTAAACAGAACTGGCCCCGATACTGAGCCTTGGGGAACACCACTTGTGACTGCCCGCCAACTGGATTTAACTACATTCACCACAACTCTCTGGACCTGGTCATCCAGCCAGTTTTTTACCGAGCAAAGAATATGTCCATCCAAGCCATGAGGAGTCTGTTTCTCTGGGAGAATGCTGTAGCAAACAGTGTCAAAGGCTTTACTAGTGCCTAGGATGACAACATCCACAACCCTCTCCCCTTCCAGCAACCAGACACCCTGTGACAGGAGGAAATACACAGAATCACGAGGGGCTGAGGTTGGAAGGCAAGTTGGTAGGTCATCTGGTCCAACTCTCAAGCAGTGCCACCTACAGCTGGTTGCCCAGGACCAGATTTCTTTTGAACTTTTCCAAGGATGGAGACTATATAACTTCCCTGAGCTACATATACCAGTGTTTGGTCACCCTCACAGTCAAAAAGTGTTTCTCGATGTTCGGGATGAACCTCCTGTGTCTCAGCTTGTGCCCATTGCCTCTGGTCCTGTCATTGGGCCCCACTGAAGAGAGCCTGAATCCATCCCCATTGCGCCCTCCCTCTAGGTATTTATGTACATTGATAGGATCCCCCCAAGCCTTCTCTTCTCCAGGCTGAACAGTCCCAGCTCTCTCAGCCTTTCCTCACAGGACAGACGTGTCAGTCTCTTAATCATCTTTGTGGCCCTTCACTGGACTCTCTCTAGTATGTCCCTGACTTCCTTGTGCTGAGAACCCTGAAACCAGACCAACACTCCAGGTGTGGCCTGACCAGTGCTGAGTAGAGGGGAACCATTACCTCCCTTGACCTGCTGGCAACACTTCTCACACTGCAGCCAGGATGCTATTTGTCACCCTTGCTGCAAAGACACATTGTTGGCTCATGTTTAACATGGTGTCCATCAGGACTCCTGGGTCCTTTTTGGCCAAGCTGCTTTCCACCTAGGCAGCTCCCAGCATACACTGGCTGTTCCTCTTCACGTGTAGGACTTAGCACTTTTCCTTGTTGAACTTCTTGAGGTTCCTGTCAGCCCATTTCTTCAGCCTGTTGAAGTCCCTCTGGATGGCAGCTTGACCCTCTGGCGTATGAGCTACTCCTCTGAGCTCAGTATTGTCTGCAAACTTGCTAAGAGTATGCTCTGCCCCATCATCCAGATCTTTAATGAAGATTTTAAACCGGAATGGACCCAATATTGATCCCTGAGATACACCACTAGTTACTGGTCTCAAACCAGACTTCGTGCCATTGATCACCAGCTTCTGCTTCTGGCCATTCAGCCAGCTTTCAATCCACCTGTCTGCTCATCCAGCCTGTACATGAACAGCTTCTCTGTGAGGATCTTATGGGAGACAATGTCAAAAGCCTTACTGAAGTCCAGGTAGACAATATCCTCTGCTCTCTCCCCATCTACCAGGCCCATCACTTCATCATAGAAGTTTATTGAGTTGGTCAAGCATGACTTTCCCTTGGTGAAGCGATGCTGACTACTCCTGATGATTTCTTTGCCCTTCATGTGCCCGGAGTCTGTTTCCAGGGACTTAGGTGAAGCTGACAGGCCTGTAGTTCCCTAGGTCATCCTTCTTGCCCTTTTTGAAGATGGGAGTGACACGTGCTTTCCTCCAGTCCTTGGCCACTTCTCCTAGTTGCCATGATTGAGCAAAGATGATCAAGAGTGGTCTTGCAATGACATCTGCCAGATCCCTCAGCACTTGTGGGTACATCCCATTAGGGACCAAGGACTTATGCATGTCCAGGTTGTTCAACTATTCCCTGACCTGATCGTCATCTACCAAGTCTTCCTTTCCCTAGTCTTTCCCCTTGGTCTTGGGGACCTGGGATTCCTGAAGGCACGTTATGCTGCTTGGGCATCATTTGGTTTAAATGACTCATGTTAACTGCTGTTATCACCTTATTATCTTTAATGTGGCTGCAAATTGGTTGTTTAATAATTCATTTTATAGATCTTTTAGAGCTGAAGCGAGGCTGCCTGGGCAGCAGTTTCCTTTCCGTTCCCCTTCAAGTTTCTTTTTCCCTGACTCACTTCTGTCAGTATTTCCACTTTCCATTAACCCTTACAAATAATTATCACAGGTCTTTAAGTGGTGTGGGATGAATTTTGCCTTCTGTTCCTCAAGTCTTCGGTCACTACGAGTCCTTTTAGTACTGAAATTACAGGAAGAAAAGATGTTGGATACTTTGGCTGTGTATGAAGCAATAGGCGGATATTCTTTCTTGCCTTCCTTGTCCTCAGCACATTCTCAGAGAGCTTTCGCTCGTGGGCTGGCCGGTCTCTGAAAGAAGCTGTCAAGCCCCTACCCCCAGCTGTCCTGTCAACAGACATAACTGTAAACCCTGTTTTTTTTCCTGGTTGTCTACTGTTTGCCTCTCCTTTGCTCCTATGGGAAAGGCCACAGAAACAACAGGGGGGGAAATAAAAGGAATATTCTGCAGCTGAAAAAGGTGAAGAGACACCAGGTGTTTGTTATTATAACAAACACCCGAACCACCACCACTAACCCAAAGGGCAGCTGTCCCGGGCCCGCTCTCGCCACGGGTGGCACAGACACCCCACTCCCCGCGGGGACGGGCACCTGCGGATCAGCAGCGGCTCGAGAAAAACGGGCGTCAGCGCGTCTCTGTGGCGCAATCGGTTAGCGCGTTCGGCTGTTAACCGAAAGGTTGGTGGTTCGAGCCCACCCAGGGACGCAAGGTAACCTTTTGTCAGCTGTGAACGTTTTCCTCGTCTGCGGGAAGGGCTTCACGGCGGTGGTATCCAGCCTGCACGGCCCCTTATGCCGCTAGGAACGGCCGCAGACTCTCGTTTTGCGCCCTGAGGACCCTCAACCAATACCGAGCTCCAGTGGGGAGCGGAACCACACTAAGTCGTGTCGCCGTTCTCCATGTGCTCGCTCAAGAGCGGCTGCAGAAGAAGAGCACGTAAGGGGGAGTTTCCGTAGTGTAGTGGTTATCACGTTCGCCTAACACGCGAAAGGTCCCCGGTTCGAAACCGGGCGGAAACACCATTTTTTTCCTTCCCATGTCACTGTGGATGCCAATTTTCCTGGTTCCTTCTTTAAAATCCGCCCGTGCTGGTGAGGCGGGACCAGAGCGCGCTCGGGGTGGGGGATGGCGACCTGCCCCTGGGCGTGGGCTGCACTCCGTGGGGGAAGGGCAGGGCTGCGGGGTTTATTTAGGAGGTTTGTTTCATTCTCGCGCACAAGCTTCCCCTTTGCAAACAGACTTTTACCTCATCCACTCCAAAGTGACTCCCAGCTGAAATGGTCTGAACAGGAACAAAAATCTTCAAAAATAGTTCCATTGCGCAAACAAGTGACAGTGTTGTCACTGCTTGCTCCTGAACGGCAGTAGTTGGAGAAAATGTTTGGTTAGTTCGCCCAAGACCTGCTGAAGTTTTGACTGGAGATAATGCCAGGTAATGATAATTAAGGTGCTGTGGCACAAAGCATCTAGAAATCTCATCTTCCCAGGCTTGAAGGTGGAGGGAATACAAAAAACAGAGATGGACACTCACTGAAATAATTCAAAATGGTATCTTAGAAAATGCCAGTGCACAACTTATTTCTCACAGCTTTCCCCATTACTTCAATCTCTTGCTCTGCTACAACAACAGAAAGAGCAAGCCAGGGAAAATATGGATACAGAAAAACAGAAAAAACTACACCAATGGTAGAGTTACTGTATGGAAGAACTGTAAAGCACTGCTTAAAGGCTCAAATATGTATTTCATACATAAAAATTATGGGCCACCCCCTGTCTAAACTAAAGAAGTTGACCACACAGTCCACTAACAAGCGAATATAAAGCTGGGGCTCTCCTACTCTTTGGCTCCCCATCTCTAGCATTTTCATTGACAGGTTCTGCAACAGGACCAGTAACCAGGACCAAAGTTAATTTTTCTAAAGATGAAATGGGAGATGTCTCCTTGCCAGGTATAATACTTGTGTGGCAGGCTTCCTGGAGTATTGCCACTGGTTATCTGAATGTGCTGCCTACCCATCCTGTTTTTAAATGGGAAATTTGGGGGCAGGATCACGGCTAGTCCAAATCTGGCCTTGGGCATTACAGACGCCCCTTTAAATAGTTATTTACCTGAAAGAGTAATAGAGACTCAGATCTGGAGAGAAACATCTGAGGGTTTCTTCAGCCTGTTTCTAGAAGATGTAAGCTGGAAGCCTCAGCCAGTAGGCCAGGCCTACTTCTCTACACTCCTTTCCCACTGTTCGCTGTCCTTCTTGTGCCCCGTGGTCCCACCACGCTCTGCTGTGCTGGGCAGCTTCAGCAGCTCGTGAACAACCAGATTGTGTTCTTGCGTGGTGGCACAAAACTAAGTGTTCTGCAAGCTTCATCAGCTTTACAATCCTGTCAACCTTATTCTCTCCCTTGTTCTGTCTGCATGTTGTCTTTGGTCTACGCTTAGACTGGAAGCTCTTCCACTTGAGACTGAATCCTGGTGGACTACAAAGCACAGCAGACACTTAGAGCTGCATAATCTGCTTGGAAGGTAACATGCTCTGCTCTGAGCATGAAGGGGCTCATGTGGACAACAGCAGCCATTTAGCTTTGCAAAAGGAACATACACAAGACACAATCATGGTCATCAATCAGGAAGGGAATAATTATTTCAACCAAAAAACAATGCTGGAAGAAGAATAAATGGCAATAGCCAGCCATGGAAAACATCAAGGTCAAAATCGGATTTGTAATCAGCATCACAATGGATTTCTAGAGCACAGCTAAAAACCCATCCAGGCAGCTTCTTTGCAGATAGATTGGTTGATTGCAAGCTGAATGAAAGAAGGCAGCAATTTCTTTTTAATAAAAGTGTTTGAATATAACATGAAGTAGTAAGACCCAAATCACAGTGCTGCTTCCAACACAGAGCTGACCCTGAACTCCAAAGCTGTAGATCTGTAAGTGCCACAGTTGTGCCTTTCCCAAGTCAGAAGACACAGACTGATAAGATCATGGTGATACAAGAGGTGAAGAAACACATGAAATATAATCCCTTCAAAGTCCAAAAGCCATGAGATTTTTTGAAATTCATCCTATAAAATTGATAAACCTCCAAACTACAGTGACTAACTTCTGCTTGCTAATCATATTTGCTATACACCCACCTGGTGTATTTCTAATGGACAGAAAACTGAAACTTTGTGTTCTCTTTATGGCAAGTTAAAAGCTTACCATCCAGCCTACATTTTAAAACTAGTCTCAAAACCAAGAGTCCAGTAACCTCCAAATCCCAAATGGTTTCTTTGGTCGTGGGGCTTTCATTCAATCTCAGCTGAATTCTCACTTGCACAGGATCACAGGCAGTAAAACATTTACAGAAACAGACAAATCTGCACAGCATCATCTTCAGTTAACTATTTCAGAAAAAAGGCAGCAAAGAACTTGCAGCACTAACAGATCCAGTTTCATAGTTACTTTAATCTCAAGTGCTATTTGCTCTTGGAGCTTCTATACTCCTGTGTACCCATACTGTATGTTGCGCAGCCACAGAGCGAGGACTCCCACCATCCGTTTGTGGAGGTGTTGCCAGCCCCTTACCCCAATCCTTACCACCAGGACTTTCTCATCTCCTAGTGGGGTCTGTTCCTCAATGTTGCCCTATGCATTCTGCATCACTCCAACCCCTGGCTCGCTGCTTTGCTCACCCCTGGGTCTATGCCACATCCCAAGCCAGCGGTGAAGGAGTTCCCACTTCACAGCCGCTGGCAGCTGTGATCCAGCTGGCCACAGATGCATGGAACCAACACTTAAGGGCAGCTCCTCCCAGTCGGGGACACCTCTGCTCTGAGCAGTCGGGGCAGTGAGACACACCGCTGCTTAGTGGTTTTCATATGTAGAAACCACTGCCTGGAAAACTCCACAGGAAAATCCTGTCATCCCCCTCAAGTCTTGCTGAGGCACTTATTCACTGATAAATCAAACTATAATTTTGGTCAGCATTTTCTTTTTTAATAAGGGAATTCACAAACAGGCAAACATTTCACCAGCAGTACACCGGCACTTTGCATTCAGAATCCACTGATTTTTTTTTCTATTGTAACATAACCAATTACAACATTTAAAACAAACAAGGAGTTCAAGTTCTTTACAAAGACTTATATTTCAAGAATGAAACCATTCATTGTCTGAGGTACCAGTTTGATAAACATGTACGTAATTGCAACAGAAATAGCTTGGCAAGGCAAGTTCAGTGCCACTGACAGTTTTTCAAACACTTTTTGAACCTGGTTCAAGCAATTCAAGACCATTTAAATCTGGAGCCATGCTTTGTAACAACAGTTACGTTCAACTGCACCTATTAGAAGAGTAAGACCGGGGACTTGTTTTGAACCTGGGACCTAAACAATGAAAAAATGCAGGCTACCTCTAAAAGTAGCTGAAACAAAGACTTGCTGATAAAATCCTTGTTATTTCTGAGCACAATAAAAACGTACAGCTAATCTAATTTAGCATATCATACTCTCACCTCTGTGTCTGTGAATTTAGAAGACACTCATCAAGCAGAACGAGAACTCTACAAATCCAGAAGCACCCTCTGCTTGCTTACTGCTGTCTTGCCACCTTTTCCATTACTTTCTTCCTACTGACCTCGCTCTCTGTGGCACTCTCACATACGGACAGGGGTACACTGCTCCAGCCAGAAAAAAATTCCTAGTGACAACAGAAATGGGTGCGAACTTACTTTTAATTCCTTTATTAGCAAATTTAAAGCTGTAGGTAACTAAAAGTTACATCTGATATTCTTTCTTAGTGGTGCAAACTCTGGCCAAAACCTTATTAATTTTACTTAGAAAAATAACCTGGCTCAGAAGAATATGCTACCAAATGATGTTTTTAGTTACCCAGAATGAAAACTCAGTATGTGCCGTAACTTTAAGCAGGAAAATTTCTACCAAGGGGTGTATACATCAGGGTGAGATTATTGAACAGTAATTGTGAAAAGAGCAGAGTTCCTAACAGAATACCAACCTTTAATTCCATGTTGCAAATCATCTTTGTATCAAAGGATGAAAACAACCCTGGTTACAGAAGGTACTTTTTTTTTTTCAGTGTCAGACAAAATACCTCAGGAGCTGGGTGATCATGTAAAATAAATCACTGCTACCTATATGATTTTTCTTACACCGTTACATCATCAAGACTACTGAAGTTTTTTATTTCTCAAACTCAGTAGAATATGGGTAAGTTTTCCATATTAAAAGCAGCAAACATTAAGACTCACAGGAACTTTTATTAAAAACCATCATCATATCTGGCAGCTAAAATAACTGTTTCTCAGAAAAATGAATTGCATTAAAACCTTATTTGTCTGCTACAGTAACATTTTAACAAAAAATACCTCAAATGTAAATTGTTCAAGTACAGCCAGTGTGCAATTAAATTAGTTAAAAAACATAGTTTAATAGTGCTTTGTTTCAATATATACATAATATTGAAAAATACTTAAAACTAAGAAACCAAATATTTACCAAGTTTCAAAGAGAGTTTCATCAAAATGAGGTAAATCTATGTCACCTGCCACTGAGCTTGGTGCTGAAATGGAGAACAGGTCTTCAAGGATATCTTCCCTTGTAGGACTTTCAAAACCAAGTTTCTTTGCACTGGGTTTGCTTTCTTTATGAAGTTCTGGATTACTGTCCTTTACAGGACTATAATAATTATGGTCCTCACTTGTCATTGCTGCCTGTGGCACACTGGTCTTCTCATCAGATGCTGTTGTTGCAACACTGCTATTCACCATTTCCATATACATACATTCATCTTCAGTTTTTGGAGCCTCTAAGGAAGTAACAGTTGAAGTAGGGGACAGTAATTCTGCCAGTATTTCATCATTGTTATGATGGCACCCTGATACAGAGCTTGCATTAAATCTAGATTCATTATCTGCAACATCAATCTGATACTGGAGTTCCTTTAAAAAGCTCTGCAATAATGCACTATCATTGGGAGAGTCAGTCTGTGATGGGGTGCGTACATCTCCACTCACAGGTTCTTCATGTTTCATCTGTTCCATTGCGAGCCTATCCAGCGAAGCCAACTTCTTCTTTTTAGCATGAAGCTTTTTTAACAATTTTAGGCGTAGTTTTTTTGTTTTCTCACTATCTGACTCCTCTGCCTTCCCAGAGTTACAGCTAAGTGAATGGAACTGAGTCACTTTACCTGAGGCACCCAACACGCTTCCTGACTTATTCCAAGTTGGACCTTCAATAGTGCTATGATTTGCTCTTGCAAGACAAGTGCTTTGAGAAAATCCTTTGAAATTTGATAAAGGATGAGTATGATTACTCTGAAGAACCACTGACTTCAGGGTCTCAGTGGTTTTGTTTGTAGCTCTGCTTTGAAATCCACCAAAGTTACTTGCTCCCTTAACTGGCAACTGCACTTCACTTATTTTTTGCCTTGAGGGAGTTTTGCAACTTTTCTCATTCTTGAGAGCTGAGGCACTTGAAGGCATAAAAGAAGTATTCTTGCTTAATAGTTTCTTTACCCAGCTTCCTACAAATCCTCTTTTTTGGTCTTTGTGTGAAGGCTTAAAGAAATTATTGGCAGCAGCAGAATTGGCAACCTGAGAATTAACTACAATTTTGCTTGCATCTTTCAAGTCAGGTGATTTTTGCATAATATTCTCTACTGGTGACACAGGAGCAATATTTGCTGGGTTAAACTCTTCTAGAGGCAGGCAAATGCTGGAATTTCCGTAAAACATGCAATTGTTCTTCACAGCTAGACTAGTTTCAGCAAACTCTCCTGTATATGGAGTGTTAGGTGAAAAAGCCGACTCCCCCTGTTGCGGTGTACCCACGTCAACAAGGTTATTTCCCACCATCTGTCCATTCGACAGTGATTTACCTTCTGAGTCAACTTGAACTTCTTGAAGCATTAGTGTTACAAGATCATCATGTGCCAGACTTTCTAAACCATGATGATCACTACTTTCATCCTCAGCTACCCGCTGCTGTTTCTTATCTGGAGTTCTCACAGAATCCTCTTTGTGATGTTCTGCAGGTATTTTGTCTACAGTGTCATCAAAACCACAGTGCAACAGTGTGGAATTTGACTGTGCATTATAAAGAGGAAAATCTTCAGTACTTTTCCTGTGGAACTCTGAATTCAGTTCTTCTGGCACATGGGATGTTTTCTTTTCCCAGATAACAATATGAATCTCTGAAGGGGGCACTTCAAATCTTGTATGTCTCTTGCAATATGGGCCCTTTAAATCATCACATTCAAGCCAAGTTCCTGAAAAATAAATAGCAACCAGTGTAGAGACTCAAAGACTTTTAAAACTGAAGTCACTATCCTCAGACATTTGTCAAATATTTTTATTAACTCATTCCCCTGAAAGGCAGAAAATAAAGAGTGTTTTTTCTCCATTCTTTATTACATCTGAGAAAATTGGGAGCTTTCCATTGTAAAAAGATCACACACTAGCAGAATTTGCAGCAATATTATTACAGGTCAGAGTAGGTCAGCAAAAAGCAAAGCTTTTTTCTGTCTGAGCTAATGATGCTGATATCTTGTCTGAAAATACCCACACACATCTGAGGGAAGAACCACCTCTCAAATTAAGTTTCCCTGACTTTTCATTGACTCGATGGGAGATAGAGGGGTTTAAGAGAAGCTGCTCATATTAAGAATCTGCGTCATTCAGCTGCAAATTGTTCACAGATCATGAGCAAATATTTTACAGATATATATGATGTACGGGATGTGCCTAATTTGGTGCTTCCCAGCTGCTTCACCTTCTATTTCTTCTTAAACTCTGGCAGTGTGATTTAGACAACTTTTATGTTGTCAGAACACTTGATAAGACTGCACTCCATTCTCTCTACAGAACCATGAGAATAAAAATACCAACTTTTCACCTTCTCTGATTATGGAGTTCCCACCAATGGTACAACCATCAAACCAACAGCAATGTTTATAATATGGGTTTGTGCCTTCCACCCCTCAGGTGCAGTACAGTTCAGAAACTAAAATAAACTTCATTAATGCTAATAGTTCCATATAGTCCCTCACTTCCAGCCAAGAATGGATTAATAACTGGCTTCAAAATACACATCTGAAAGGAAACAACTCTACCCAAATAACTTCTGCCGGTGAGTATAATGTAGAGCAAATCAGTCACACCAAACTGAAACCTTCACCCTGAATAACAAAGTTCTCTCCATTACGTACAGAATTTTAATATGAAGTTTAGAACACAGACAAAAGAAATCCTTGTTACTATATATATTATTTTATATGGCCTGTTGAGACTATTGCAGTAACCCAACTAACAGTATTTGATGTAGACTCGTGAAGTATTACAATAGAATGTATGGTTCTTACCATCGGGATTCAAAGACCAGGTTATGAAGTGCTTCTTATTTGTTTGATACTGAACAATAGCTGTTATTTGGTAGGTGTCCTCCTCAAATCGAAATGAATAGTTCTTCAGGTTGTTATGTGGCAAGCCTTCTACGAAATGTAACATTAATATTGAGGGTACTCTAATAAAGAGACAACAAAGAATCAGTTCATTACAACAAAATAGTGGCAAAGCTTCCTAATGAAAAATCACAAGTAAGGCATCACAAAGAGTATGTAGTCCTGCCCTTACTATTCTATTTCCACACAGGACTCTTCAGATGGCACAGTAGTCAAGAGATAAGAATACCCCAACCGGCTATTCCATTTTGTTATAGATAAAGGAAAAAAACACCATCACATAGGGGATTTGGGGAGTGGGGAAAAGGTGAGAAAAGCAAGAGACAACTGTGCCATAACTACAGTAGGAAAGGACACCATTCCCAAGCCAAATCAGTAAACAGATGATCAGACAACAGTTTTATCCACCACCAGCAGAGGCTGAGGAAAGGCTGACACTGGATATCAGTTGTCTATATTTACTACTTGATAGTAAGTATTTACAACCTGGCTCAAATATATGGGCTGGTCAGCATGTTAAACACTGCTCTATATTTCATGTTTATTAAACACTATGTGCCATTTTGGCATTTACGAATTATCTAAAATCTTAAAAAGTTAGTATTCATCAGAGTTTAAAGTTTAGAATCTCTATAAGCACAAGATAATAGTTGGTTTTGAAAGTGATACATTAAATAAATGAAGTGTCAAAATTTTATGTCTTTTATTTTCAATTTTACGTATTCTAACTTACTTTTCCAAAATCATCTGTCTTCTCTGATGTTTATCACTACAGTTATTGCATTGTCCAACATGAATAGCATTAAGCGGATGCCAATCAGGGATTATATTGGTGAATGTTGTTAGTGTTTTCCTAAATCTGTGGACACACACAAAAAGAGTAAGTTGAGTTGCTGATCAGAAAACAATAAATAAACACACTTTACCAGGAGAAAAAAGTTACAAAAAGGTTATGACAAAGCTAAATTCTATTCATATTGATGCCATTTGTGTGAATTCCCCTGTGACTGCATTACATCTAAGTCAGCACTGAATTCAGTTCGGCCAAACACCATCAGCCACTATTTGTTCCCAGCAGCTCTGTGGCTTTCTCTTTCACATTATTTGCTCTTTCTCCCTTCACATGTTATCTCTTTCCTTTCCAACATAATGCAGAGCTTGTATCAGGATCTGCATAATTTACTAGCTGATACAGAATCCCAAGAAGAGAAGGAAGAGGTAACAAGTTACTTCAGAATCCATGTTATACAAGGTGTTGTTTCCAAAACCCAGTACCTTCAGAGTTTGAGATTACACTGAGGTTATATTGTATGAAAATACAATGTACGGGATATTAAAGTGAAATAACATAGTTTATTCATTCATTGGCCACAGCAAGGACTTCCTTTATATTCAACCTAGCCCAGATTTTTAAACTTTTTTGTAAAAAACACAGCATGTAACAATGGCTCTTGAACACATCCTGTTAACCAGGACTAAACATTAGTTGGCAGTGTAAGATGGCATCAATCTCAATCTCATCTCACTTGGGGATCTAGAATTCTGTTGTATAAACCTGAGAGTGGAGAGAAACAGCGATTTTTCAAGTAAAATGAGCTGTCTTCTGAAGGTGTCTTTTTTTCTGCTGACTCTAAAAGGAGCCTGAGTGACTAGCTGATACTTGCAGTCACAGAGAACTAAATCAATTCTCAAGATATTACTTCCCTGTAATACTGTTTTAAAATAGATACATTATGTGAGCAAATCACTGATTCTTTGTAATCCAAATGAAGATTACAAGTATTCTTCAATAGCAAAAGTGTACCAGGCACATATTCTTTAGAAGCCCAACAATCTGTATACTCTCAGCAAAATATGAGTGAGCATGGTCAGGGACTCGCACAGTTACCTATTATTTCTTTCTTAATTAAGCGATAACATGGTTTCCCAAGATATTAAACAGCAGTAAACTATCTGCAAATGCTAGCCTGAAAAAGTGGATCACATAAAACTTCAGTAACAAGCTGAAGCTGTACAACCCAGGACATAGGAAGAAAAATCAACTATTATATGCAGATTTAAAAAGGTAACAGAACAATTGCATAGAAGTTACTTAAATATAAATCTCACCGATCCTGGTATTTGTAGCCACAACGTACACATTCAAACTTCCATGAAAATGAATGCAAGAATAGTTTCTCAGCTTGTTGGTCCTGTTTCAAGAGTAGAGGGAGTGCAAACACTGGACTTTCCTCCTTACCTTCAAAGATCGGGCAGAAAAAAAAGAGTCACTGAATATTTGAAATCAGCTTTCAGTACTTCAAAAAGGAAGAAGATAAGCTTACTGCTATGATTTTAATTCTGGTTATCCCTTCAAGGCTGTATTTCTAATCCTCACAGCAAAGGGATTGATCCATATTATTAGGTTGTTATCAATGACAATTTAATGACCACAACACAGTTATGAAGACAAGAATATGCTCTCTAAAGCTTCAAAATCAGTCAACAGACAAAACAGCTGTCCACACTGTAAAGTATGTGTATATCTCCAATAAAAACCAATGCATTTGCTAGCTGTCTTGTGGGCATAAGTACATATGTATTTTTATGTACTGACATACATGGCTTTACATGTAGAGTTTGCTGAAAGTAAATACTGAGATGCTGCCCTACTTACCCAATTCATACTTAAGCTGAGGCTGAAGCTGTGTAAACACTCTGTTTCTGATTTCATTGAGATGAGATTCTGCTTTTGGAAGAACATCTGAAGAAAAAAATACATATACCCTTCACGTATTTGTGTAACACCCTTTCACACGCATATGTACCCTTAACATGCACTCATCCTCTGCAAACTAACGCCTTTTGTGTTGACCTATACTCACCTAAAACCACTGGTAAAATAGGCAATGCTTGGTATTACTTGATTTGAAAATTAGAGAAGAATTTACAGAAGTTTACATTTTACTGCAGTCGCTATCCAGAAATGACTTGACCTCACTTAAATTATGGCTAAGTGCATGTACCAAGAGCTAGATAGTCACAACATTTAAGGATAACGTAACCAGACATTACAAACCCTGGTGATTCAGAGATTAACAGTAGATTTTAAAACCTAAACAGTAAGATCAAAAGCACAAAAATTTGCTTACATGCTTTCTAATGATGTTATACATTTAATAATAAAACATTTAAATGTGTTGTTCCAGATTAAATACTAATTCCCTAAGTCACCCTTTAAAATAGTAAAAATAATTTCTTAAAATATTATACTTTACAAATCTTAGTATGTATTTTTAATTTGCAAGTTACGTTGTTTATTCACCAACATTCTTTAAGCACAATCAAGAACTAACTTCTACTACACAATCATGATTGTAACCTGCACAAATTAAATGAAGGATTTAGAAAAGATGTTGAAACTATTTTTTACTTAGACAATTATGCCTTTAAAAATGTAGAAACAAGTTTCTTGCAGCTCTATTGCTTTTGGTTTTTTAAAATAAACATACATAAAAGCTGCTGAAAAACTACACAGAAGGGCAGAATAAATACTACACCTCAACAACAATACTCTTCATCCACTCCCCTCCCCACTGCTGCCCAAATAAACTAATTTGTTTTACAGCAGTTCCTTGAAATTAAAAGATTTAACTTATACGACACTATATTCCAACGCCTAACATCCCCATTTAAGGGCTCTTGCACACCAGAATTCTTCTGCAAACACAGCACAACAGAGGGAAAAGAAACACATCTCAGACAGGTTCTGTGATGGTAGAGGGCTTCCAGGTGATAGCTGAAAACCTAAAATCAAGCAGCCTGTCTGGCAAGCAAAGAATATGAACTATTTCAGAATATTTTTGAATTTTCCCCCCTCTGTAAAATACCATGTCTTCTCTGTCACAAGGTGGATTAAACCATTCTTGACACATTTATTATTTTTCTCAAGAAAGACACAATATTCTTCAAGTAATCTAATGCTGTTCTGGGACTACAGTCTATATATTCAAACACACACTTTTCCTGGAATGTCTACTGAAAAAAAGTTCAAGAAAAGTACTGGCTAACCAGAAATCTCATAGAAGTTCAGATTTATGACACCACTGGGTCAGTTTGAGGAGACTAAGAAAAACAGATCTTAGTTTAAGAGTCTTGAACTGAAACCACTGCACAGAAAATAATCAAAGGCCGCACTAGGAGATGACAGCGACGCATCCTCCCCGGACTCCAGCTGTGCTGCTTGGAAGGTGGCCCACAGCTGCCCATCAGCGCCTCTGTGCTTGGAGGTCACAATCATCAAACCTCTTAAACTGCAGGTGGGAGTACTCACTGACCCTTTCCAGGCAACATGAACAAGGTTAATGTTTGACTAATTTTGACTGAAAAGGGTTAGGAAGCACCATCATCCACAGCACAGCCCGCAGACATTGGGGGAAGCATTCCTTCCATGAGCGCAGCAGAGCCAGAAGAGAACGTGTGTCCCAGCTTTACTGGTTTTGGTGTGACAAAACAAATGCCCATTTATACAAGGATATAAACCAAAACAGAAATTATTTTGAAGATTAAGATTAGAACAGCATCCAAATACATTGGCAAACAGAGGGGAAGGAAAACAAAGTAAAGCTCAATTACACAATTGATTCACAAATTCTCTATGCAGGATACAACAAAAAAATTCAATAGATGCTTAGTGTTTGATGCTTTTAAAGGTGTACATTTGCCCCAAGAAAAACAATTTCAGAGGTTACACAGATTCTGATAGATAAAGCACACTCTTCCGCAAATTCATGGTAACTAATCTTAACTCATTCTTTTGTGATCTTGAAATAGAACAGAGGCATATTTAACTGTACTAAATTCCACATAGTTGTAGCAGATCAGATCAGTCTGAATATGAAAAAACAGCAGTTAAATTTACTCACCTTTTACTTTACTCCTTTTACAGGTATTCAGAAGCACAGTTGCTTGATTATATTTTGTTAAGAGTTTCTGGAGTAAACATTTTCCACCATTATACTCTTCTGCTAGAGCAAATTTTAATGTTTCTAAGTGCACCAGTACTGACAAAACACAATCTAACCAACAAAGATTATGCACGTTTCTCCACTGAAGCCATAAATCCGTGCTATTTGTGAAAGCTTTATCAGCTCTGAGCAAAATTTCAGATGTTGTTGAGCAAAGTTCAGAATTTGGCGAGAGTTGTGTTCTGGGTCTGGAAGTCTTAGGACGTTCTTCATAGTTGTTGGTGGTTGTTTCAAAATCTACCTTCTGGATGCAGGACTCCACCTTGTTACTAGTTTTTTTCTGGTCATTTTGTAACACATCTTTTAGGCTTGACTTAGGAGTACATAAGCTATCCTGATAGCATTTGACAACAGGGTCTGTATTAATAGCGTGCTCAATATTTGTCACATTATTAGTTCTTGCTTTTTTTGGATATGATTCAGCAGGAGTAAAGTCAGTGATATCACACAATTTCCTTTTCCTATGAGTAGATGGAACTTGATGATTTTCTGTATCCGCAGAAGTAATTATGCTGTTTAATGGTTTATAACCAAGTGGGTAGATACACTGAAGGAAAGAAAGTTACAGTGAAATCTACAAAGCAATTTCATTCAAGTGAACAAGAGCTAAGGAAAGTACAAACTATACTCTTAAAACAAAATGTGTTACTTCTGTAAAGTGATATTTTAATGAAATCAATCAAAAAATTCAATATATGTATGATAGGAAGGGTGTTTTATTCAACCACTGTCTTATAAGCAATTGTGAAGTAAATACATCAGTAGCGATAACACTAATTTTCCAGTAAATGCTTCCAGCCCCTGAAAACAATCTGATTTTGCTACGGCGAGTCCTCTTCTCTTATTCTGATAAAGCTATTCCTTCAGGGTACAGATTTGGTGTTACCATCTTGTGCCTGAGAGATTCCTGATGCCAGAATTGGCAGAGTACCTTTCAGGCCAGCCTGAGGCATTAGACCAAGTGTTGGTAGGGTCCTACTGTTCTGCAACCAGAGTAGAGTCAAATCTGCTATTACCAATCTCCAGAATGATACTATGATTATTTAGAAGTGGGCAGGGATGCGAAAAGCAACTCAGAGACCCATTATCTAGTCTAGTCTCTATCTACTAATTTAAGGGCTGCAATCCATATGGGATTGCTATACCCTCCCCGCACACATGGAGCAGTGGGAGAGGCAGCAAAATCATGACTCAAATATTAACCAGTAGAGAAATTCAGAGAAGGTTAAGCTTAAAAGCGAAAAAAACAAACAAACAAACTGTAATATAATTATGAACCTATTTACACTACCCAGGCTTAAAGAACAGAAAATGGGAGATTCTCAGCTGCAAGAGTTGTGTATTAGTTTCAAGGATCATCAAATTTTCACCTTGTATTCTGATCGTACAAAGATTTATTTAGTACTGCTTGTGTTCCCTTGTTACATAAGCAAAACTAATTTATTAATTTTAATCGACTCTTTTTATTCTATAGGGTAGCTAGCTATGCCTAAACACTGTTTGTCTACAGGTTACTTATGTTTTTTTTAACATATAGGCACACATCAACCAGCATCTGGACTCGAAGGGATCCTACTTCAACAGTCTGCTTACTACCAACAAAATCTTAAAGAGGTGTAATTGCTGAAGGTAAAGGCCCCTGCACAACCAAATAAACCTGATAATTAGTGTAATACCTGAGGATTTTCACAAAGAAAAATGGACTCCTGAAAATTAATGCGGTAAGTTCGTAAAACTTGACTCTGGCCCTTCTTTTTGCAGACTGGACAATACTCACGTGCAGTTGTTTCCACGGGATTACAGTTCTTAAAAGACAAAAAAGAAACAAAAAGCAGTATAAACTTGTGCATTTCATATATTATCCCAAGGTAAGACATTCATGCATACCAAGACAGAAAACCAACGTGCAACTCCTAAATATATCTAACACAATATAAAAAAGTAAATAGATTTTAAAAAAAATTTATAAAATATATTAATATGGTAAAGTGTTCTAAATATTTTTTTTAAATATTCAAATATTTAATAAGCTATATTTAACAACACAATTACGCAACATTTAATTCTACTTGAACTAAATCACAGGGCACTTATTGCCAGTGAACGCAAGCTCAGATCTTTGAAAGACACATCAACTTTCGTAGGAATGTAAAGAGCTGTAAAAATAGTGCCAGTAAAAAAAAAAAAACATAGGCACAGATTTTCTTAGAATAATCTTTCGCCATTGTTATAGATTTCCGTGGAAAATAATTTTGAGATTTTTTTTTTAATTAAGACCAATCAAAAATCTCTCAAAGCAGAGAAAAATATGAACTTTGCACACATGTAAAACAAGTTTCAACTGACTTTTCCCAAATACCCCACCATGTGGAGTGTCGATTTCCCTATACCAGTCCCTTCTCCAATCACTTGCAAACCATTTGTAGTCTTCTGGGTATCCATCATTCTGAGCCACTGGCTAATTTATGTCACTTGTAACACTGTCATGACCACTAAGGATTTTTCAAAGACTCCTGAAAAATAAGAAGTGAATAAAACAATTAAAGAAAAATTAGAGAAATCTGGGGAAAAAATATACCAACAATAATGCAGCCTGTATTTTCTGCAAGAATAAATTCAGAAGAGTATTTTCTTAACTGAAAATACTTATTTTCTAGTGCATGTTATGAACTCAAAACTTAAAATTAAGTCAATAGATTAAACAGCTTTAGGCCCTGAATTTGCAAGCTTATTTATTCTTTACACTGTGCAAGGTCTCACATATTTTCCAAGTGCACTATACTTAACAGAAATGTAGATGTCTTTCCCAGGCATCTCAGCTTACTGCATCTAACCCTCAGAAAGAACAAACTTCTTCAAAAATGTCTGCAATAAGATCTCATACAGTTATAGATGGCTATGGAGGAACATTAAAAAAACAACCAATCAAGAAAATCCCATTGTCGCATCATTCAAAATTATGAATTTAGTGCACAATAGACTATTAAAAGTTTATCCTGCAAACGTAACAATTTTTAACTACAGAAGGGCATCTTGCTGTTACTACCACTTTTTGGAAGCTTCTGTTATAGACTTCTTAGCAAACTAAAGCTCTTCCACAGTATCACTGCTATGTAATTCTATTGCATATTTTACAAGTGACATTGAGTACTCTTATTTCAAATGATTTCTCAAATTCAGGGCCAAGTTTTGCCTTTCTCACATACACACTGACACATTTGTGGAGGACAGCTTCAGGGTGAACCGTATCAAAAGGCAGCTACTTAAGTCCATTCCTTCCCTGGCTCTGAGGCTAACTACACCTTGAATCAGCCAGAAAAACACAAGAGGTTTAGAACTACAGGCACCCAATTCTGCTCCTGCTGACTTCAGATGGAACTAACTGGAACACATACAACTTCTTAAGATGCAGGAGGAAATTAAGTTGAATTGCAAAGTCATCAATGTATTATAGTATCTTTCCTTCAGCCACAACTGTTCCCTTTTCATTACTTCCACTGAATAACATCCCCTCCCACACCATGATGTCCCTTCAACTCTTCCTTACATTACAGCACTAACTCAGATTAAAGTTCCTTTCAAAAAAAAAAAAAGACATTTCCCAAGGCATTCTTGGAGATCTGTGTAAATACCAGTTCAATCCAAAACCATTTATAATACTGGGCAAGGGCAGATCCTTCTGTAGCACAGGATAGAATGCTAAAAACCAACAGAGCATGAATAAAAAAAGGTCAGTAGGAAAATATAACAAATAATTTCAAATTAGTCCCCAATGGCAATTTAAGAGAGGGACAAAATGAGACGATGGTGTGTCCTACTGACATTTTCTATATGTTCTGCAGCACTTTTCAGAACTACTGAGCATGTATAGACAGCATACCCTGACTTACAAAGCTAATGGTTGTAATGGAAGGTAAGAACGTAAAAAATATCAACCACATGCTTTAGAGCACAGGTTTAGTTTCCAAAGTAGAGTTGGAAGGTGTACAAGAAACTGCATGGTCCTGGACTCACTCAAGGTAAAACTTAATTAATTAGCTCAAAGTATACAAGCTTGTTGAACTATAAAAGAAAGGCAAGATCTCCAATTTTTCACAGTGGTGACAGAACTGTCACACTGTGACTCAATCCTATTATCACATATTTAGTCTAGCCAGGAACTTGATTTTTTTATGCAAGTTGTGCAGATATCAGCCACTCTAAAACACATAACTTTATTCTCTGTGCTACAGCTAGTAGGAAAATGTCTCTAACTGACTTTTAGTCAATTCCTTGGCCTGAAGGAGTTTCAGCTCTCCAGAGTAAATAAAATACAAAGATAACATGACTGGAACTCTAGGCAATTTCTCACCACATAAATACAACACACACTCAAAAGGGTTAGTAACACTAACAGCCTACAGGTTATTCTTTTTTGAGCATGCCTTGGTTCTGTAAAACATATGTATTTCTTTGCAAGTCCCTGTTCTTGCTGTCATCCCTCCACAAAAGAAAGCAAGTATTTTTCTCAGTTATGTTCTCTGTTACTTCTGCTCTTCTTTGTAAATCTTAAATACTATTCTGAGATGTACAATACCTCCTCTACCATAAGCTAGCAATAGTACTGTAGTGCTGGAGTCAAATTTTTTTTTGCACTTATGAATATAATAAACATTAAAAAATATACATTAATTGTCCTTTTATTTCAAATACATAAATACAACAAGCAAGTACAACACGTCTGCCAGTACCAGATAGACAGAGTGGTACCTAGCAGCCTGCCTGTACATTTCAGTATTTGTACGATTACATCGTTAGTGATCTTTGCACAACGTACAAAAATTGGGCATCAGATCAACAGTTGCCAAGAAATCAGCCCATTAAAAGACTGCTGTACTGTGTACTGAAACAACATGTAATATCTGCACTACAGATGGGAAAGGACACAGGAATGGGTTTTCAAGCTTACTGGGTCACGTTTTAAACCATCTATGCTACTTCTCTTATTTTATCCTGGATACTAAAAAAATCTAATGCACAATGTGCTATAGAGCTGGTGTAAATTACTAAGGCTATGGTTATGCTTCCTTGAGTAATGAGTTGATCTAATGGCTTGCTGCTGCAGAATAAGGAGGTCTCTCTTGTCTTTTCTTTCTCTCCCCACATCTTCCCTGACAGCTCACATCCTCATCAAACTTTCCACAAGCTAAGTGAACCCTCAAACCAGCAGAAAACTCAGCAAAGCACAAGTTTTTCTGCTATTCTAGTGAATTTAATTTGCCTATGAAAAGGTCCCATGAGCTACAGAGCTGACATGGCAGAAGACAGAAAACAAGGAAAAGGTGAAGGATTGGTGAGATATGTGATGGATGGACTGTTAGACAGCCAAGGAACTGGCTGGATGGCTGCATCCAAAGAGTTGCAGTTAACTGCTCAATGTCCCAAGTAGACAACAGTAATGAGTGGTGTCCCTCAGTGGTCTGTACCAGGCTCAGTACTGTTTAATTAGTGGCATAGGTAGTGGGATTGAGTGCACCCCTGGCAGGTTTGCAGATGGCACCAAGACAAGTGGTGCAGTTGACATGCTGGAGGGACAGGATGCCATGCAGAGGAACCCTGACAGGCTGGAAGAGTGGGCCCATGAGAACCTCATGAAGTTCAACAAGGCCGAGTGTAAGGTCCTGCACATGGGTTGCAGAAATCCCTGGAATCAATACAGGGTGGGGGATGAAGGGGCTGAGAGCAGCCCTGCAGAGAAGGATGAAAACTGGACATAAGCTGACAACATGTGCTTGCAACCCGAAGGCAAATCACATCTTGGGCAACATCAAAAGAAATGTGGCCAGCAGGTCAAGGGAGGTGATTCTTCTCCTCTGCTCTTGTGAGATCCCACCAGAAGTACTGCATCCAGCTCTGGAGCCCTCAGCACAGGAAAGACATGGACCTGTTGGAGAGGGTCCAGAGGAGGGACACAAAAATTATCAGAGAGCTGGAACACCTCTCTTACGAAGAAAGGCTGAGAGAGTTTGGGTTGTTCAGCCTGGAGAAGACAAAGCTGTGGAAAGACTTTATAGCATCCTTTCAGTACTTAAAGGGGGCATACAAGAAAGATGGAGAGACTTTTTATTAAAGAGTGTGTAATGACATAAAAAGGGGCAACGGTTCTAAATGTAAAGAAGACAAGTTTATATGGAATACAAGGAAGAAATTATTTACAATAATCGTGGTGAGGCACTGGAAAAGGCTGTGGATGCCTTGTCTCTGTAAGCATTCAAGGCTAGGTTGGACAGGGCTTTGAGCAACCTGGTCTAGTGGAAGGTGTCCCTGCCCATGGCAGGGGGGTTGGAACTAGCTCATCTTTAAAGGTCCCTTCCAACCCAAACCATTGCATGATTCTGTGATAAAAGGGACCTGGACCTTTTGATAATAGTGAGCTGTACCTTGTGAAACAGTACCTTATGAATAAAAATTAGTTAAAAACTGCAGTAAGAAGGTAACAGAACACTGATTGCATTACAGTGAACATCTCTTCTTTGTTTAAAGGCTAAAGGGACACTTAAAAACAACCTTCTTGTAAATCACCTTACAAGTCTTCTTTCCTTCATCAAGGGGATATTGAAAAGATGAAAGCAAACAAAAAAATGAGAAAAAAAAAGTGAGAAAAATTTTCATTGTGTTATTCGTTACCTAGCCATTCTTTATACAAGAATAAATCAGAGTATTCATTTTTTTCTTTATCTGAGGTCATAAGTACAAATATTCAAACCACAGTGCCCCTGGCCCACAAATTACAACTTTGGTGACAAAATGTGTTCCTCTAAGCGAAACAGTACCCAGATATCGTTGCTGTCACAAAGCAAATCTCTCTACAACACAGCCTTTACGTGCTGGGCAGAACTGCACTTATGTGCAGTTATGTGAAACCAAACCCAAATTTCTTTCCTGCAAGAAGTCTAACACAGACTAAGGCAAATACAAATAAAACTGATTAAGTTAGAAAATAAACCAGTGTGCAATGTTATTGCTCTGCTGTTTGAAAAGTTTCTTCTACAGTCAAACTTCTCTTAAACCTCCTCATATTAAGTGCTTTTATGTGTGTATGACAAGGGATGAGGACTACATGCTTTGCTGACAAATCATTCAGTCCTTCTGAATAAACTGTCATTTAGTGTGGTAAGAATATAGCCTAAACTCGTGTGGTTTATTGTAGCATCAGCTAAGAGATGCAGGATTTGAGGAAGGGACCCAGCATAGGCAGAGCCTCAGTTTGACCCAAGGCAGAGGAGATGAAGGGCCCAGCCATGGGACACCAGCTCACCCGCTGCCAAGAGGGCTGGCTGCTGACCTTCTTTCAACAACTAAAGGTGCTCAACTGTTCAGATAAACCTATGGCTAAACGGCCTCCTGTGTTTTAATCCACATCCAGAGTGCTTCACGTGCTATGGAAGACTGCGGAAGAAAAAAAGCATTTATGGAGTTGTCAGAACGTAAGAAAACTGTGTAAGCGGAATAGATATACGTAAACACATGCACTACTACCTCACCATCTTTTATTAAATAGTGCTTAGAGCCGGCGCTACCCGCGCAGAGGGAACCCACACCTTAACCCTACCACTACTGACATGAAATACTCAGTCGGCATTTAGAAGCCCGTAAGGCAACGACTCCTCACAGCCCAGGGCACAGGCACGCCCGCCCCAGGGCCGCACACGCCGGGACCGCCCCTCCCGGCGATAACCGCCCGGCTCGCCGGGCCCCGAGCGACAATACGCGGCGCATCCCGAGCCCCGCTCTCACCTCCCGGCTGCCGCCGTGCCTCGGATCTCTCAGCGCCGCGCTCCCCGGCGCCCTGCGAAGCACACGCAGCCCCGGCCCAGCGGCCGCCTCCCCTCAGCGGCCTTCCCGCGCCGCCCGCTCCACGTGCGCTCGGCTGGCACAGGCGCGGGCTCTCCCCGCGCGGCCGCCGGCCGTTACTCGCTGGCCGTTGGGCGCCGGCCGTTACTCGCTGGCCGCTGCGTCGAGGCCGCCGGTGGTGTCAGGCGCGGCCGACGCTGTTGCCCGCCCGGCTGCTGCGCAGTTTCCGGCGCGTCCCCGCCGCCATGCCAGCCCGCCCCGCTCCCTGCAGGCAGTGGGGGCGGAGCCGCCGCCGGGCGGGAGCGGAGCGGCGCGGTGCTGGCTGCCCCTGAGGTATTTCCCCCTCCCCCCTGCCCTTCCTCCTCGCTCCCTCACGCGGAGCGGTGGGAGGGGACGATCCGGGTCGCGGCCCGCCCGCCTCCGTGGGGGCCGGCCCTGCGAGGAGCGAGCGGCGCTGCACTTGCTTCCGCCGCCTCGTCGGGCAAGGTTGGGGACCGCAGGGGCTCCCCCTGTCCACTGGAAGGACGAAGCGCGGCTGTCGGGCCCGCCGCAGCGCGCTGACGGGAGGCGGCAGCCCTGCCTACTGTAGGCCGGCGAACCCCGTGCCTCGTGGTGCCCGCCCCGGTGACGGGAAGGACCGCGCTGCCGCCTCACAGCGGCGTCGCTCCCGGCGCCTTGCTTAGGGCAAGGAGTTGAGGAGTAATCTGCAGTTCATTGAACAGCTGCTTAAAATCACGCCCAGAGTGTGGTTTAATGTTGTCCGTGGTTCGGTACCTCGGGTGAGGTGTTGCCTTTCTCTCCTAGCACCGAGACGGTGGTTTTGTCTCTGCCGAAGTGCTGCGGTGATGCCCAGGCTCCCTTTTGGAAAAAAAAATCTCTTAAACAGTCTAAAATTTGCCTTGCAGTCGTTTTGGGGAGTTTCAGTCTCCAGAGGTTGAGCTGATGTGCTCTTGGGCTCAAGGAGCGTTTCTGCACCACCAGCCTTAGGCTGAAATAACGCGGGTATTCGGTACCCGCTTTTTAATCTACGGTGGCCCCTTTTCCTCGAGCGTGAGCTGAAAGGAGCTCAAAAGCAACGGCATTTGGGTTAATGCTCTGCTTCAGTTACGTTAAGTGAGAAGTACTTTTTTAGAGTGATCTTTGGTTTTGATTCATTAGTGCTTTCATTTGTGGACGAGTATTTTTCTCTGTGCTTTCATCAGGAGTGTGAAGCGCTTTTGGGTATGGTGAGTAAGCGAAGCAACTTACTTGGCTCTACGGCCATTGAGGCTGGTGTTTCTACATGCACATCAAATGCCATATGTGTATTTCATCTCCTTTTCAGTTGCTCTGTTTGACTTAAAACTGGTCAAATGATTCAGTCCACTGAATAATGTTATTAAGTAGTTTCATTTGGTAGTTTTATGTATGCAATGATTTTTCTCGTTGCATTTTAGTACTCTCAGTATTGTGGGTTTAGCCCTAGTAATACTTACTTTGTTAAATTACAGTCTGCAGATGTATGAAAATTATTATATGCTCTATTTATTAATTTCAATAATATTTTTTGAGCTTGTTTTCTTTGTAGTTTAAATTTTTACTTTTCCCCGTGAGCAACTAGGTTTCATTGTTTTATTTTGGGCTTATACCAAGCATAACCTTTTGGTTCAAGCGTATACTGCTTAACAGATGATGTGGTAAAAGGTGGTTGCTTGTGTATTTGTGCTCTGGAATGATTAAGTAGATGTTAGTCCATGCTAACAAGCAGGAAGGACTTTCAAAAAGCTCCAGTGTAGATTCCAGTTCTTGAATCAGTTAGAATTCATTACTTGATGCTGATAAGGTTTTTAAAGCTACCTAATGCCTCCATTTTCTGTTTTGTCTCCCCCTCTCCCAGATTTTTTGGTAAGTTAACTGTTATTTGGGAACAGACTTTTTAATAGGGACTGTTGTGATAGGACAAGAGGTAATGGTTGTAAACTAAAAGAAAGGAGATTCAGACTGGATGTAAGGAGGAAATTTTTTACGATGAGTGTAGTGAAACACTGGACTGTTGCCCAGAGAGGTGGTAGATGCCCCATCCCTGAAGACATTCAAGGCCAGGCTGGACAGGGCTCTGAGCAACCTGATCTAGTTGAAGATGTCCCTGCTCAAAGGACTAGACGACCTTTTAAGGTCCCTTCCAACCAATATCATTCTATGATTTCAGGTATTTCTATAAGCTGTTAAGTACCACAGTAAAGTTTACTTGTGTCCCACCTTGTTTTTCTCCCTGACATTCAGGTTGAATAAAGGAAAGCTTGGGCCAAAGAAAGAATCCAGACCTGAGTTTTTCCACGTGCTTGAGGAAGAGAGCTTGTGTGTTGGCAAAGAAAATAAACTTTTTTTTTCATCCCACAATACAATAGAACTTCATTTGGCCTGAATAAAACCATCCTACAGTAATAATTACTGCATGATGCAAACTCCAGAGTCACCAGGAATTGGTTTGTGTGTTCCAGATGTGGACTGGTAATGACTTTGGGATCTATTTATACTGCTACTTGCTGTCTCTGGTGTGTTGTGTCAGTTTGACTAGATTTGGTTTAGATTTACCTAACAATGTATGAGCATGTGGTTTATTTCTGGTTTTATTAACTTCTGTCTTTCTAAAACTGTGTTTTTCTTAGCATAGGAAGAGTAGAAGGGTTTTCTGATACAATTTTTGAAGCTGCTTTGATTCATTCAAGGGAACATACATATCTGTTTTAACTTTCTGAATCAGGGTATCCTTGTTGGACTCTGGTTTCAAGCATAATTTGCCCACTTTGTGATCACATTGGTAGTAAAAACTTTAAAACAGTTTAAGTTATATTTCTAAGAGGCTTATCTGGAATGGGCACTTTCCATGACTGAAACCTCTTAGCATGTACACTGAGGATGTAGTGCATCAGGAAAAAGCCCTCTTTTCTTTTTCTCTTAGTGTGTTCTGATATGGAGGAAGAAAATCAATCATACAGAGGCTTCCCCCAGCCTCCAAGGTGAGCTCTAAAATGAATGTTGTTTAAGGCTTTACATATATGTTGTTTTCAAAGAATAACATTTGCCAGAAATCATTATCTGGAAAATAACTATGAATGTTGGGGAAATAATATTCAGGACATATATTTAGAAGATTGTACTCAGTCTGAGAACATATACTATTCATGTGTGTCTTCTAAAAATATTTTCACATGCAAATTACACACCTATCGGTTGCTTACTTTAACCAGATTGTTACTGCATTATGGTCCCTGAGAAACTGAATGGGGAGTGGGAAGTACCAACTGAAAGCTTCTGCTCTGATGGTTTTGCTTCTCAGGTTTTATGTTTGCTTGGCTTTCCTTCTTCTATTTCCAAAAACTAACAAAAGAACATTAAAATTTAAACTGGCAAAGTGCCATTTTGGAAATGGTAGAAGCAGCACTATGTGTTTAATGCTTAAATACATTATTAATTAGTGTTCTGTTGTTGAACATATACCACAAGAAAGCTTAGTCACAACAATTTCAACTTTGATAATTTTTGTGTATATAAAGTTAAGTTTACTGTGATTGTAAAATTTCTTGTATTTCATAACTATTTTGAAGTCCACTAACTACTAACATTACTGATTTTAATGTGTACATGTAGTATCATTTGGCTATTGCATCGTAGTATTTAAACAAAAAAGAGATTTTTTTGAGACACGGGTCATAAAATCAGTAGCTAAAACATGAGCCCAGGTTCTTTTTTGTCAACTGCTACCTGTTTAAACCCCTTTTTTTCTGGAGTAAAAACCTCTTACAAGACATTTTTTATTACATTTTTCCCCTATACTTTAGAAATAAATGCCACATTTTTCCCTACCGCGGTGTCTGTACCTTTGCCAGAGCAGGAGAAATCTGTTCACTGCTCTGAGTTAAAGGTAGACTTTTTTTTTCTTGGCTCTTACGAGTGTTTTTTATTTTGTCATCCTTAACGGGAGTATGTTCTTTGCTCTGTAGCAAAGAGATAAACTGAATATTTAAGGCCTAATGCAGTGTTCCCAGAAATCTCTGCAAAGATTTCCATTTGGGCGTTGCAGCCGGCCTTCAAAATACTTTTTTGTAATTGTCATTCTAATATTTCAGTTACTTTACCTCCCTGTCCTACAGCTTGTAGCCTTCTGACTCCATTCCAGTATGGAACAATAGCCAAAACTTAGTAGCTTTTGTGTTTTCAGAAATGAGTTATTTTTATGAATATTTGTAGTTGGAAAGTATCAATGGTGAAATGTTGCTTTAGAAATCTGTGTAATGATGGGTGGTGTTTGGTATGATCATGGTTGCTGTGTTGTGTGCTCGTCTCTTTAGGATTCTTCCAATAGTTCCATTATGTTCCTGGGGCATTGTGCTGTTGCATTGCTACTCTTACACAAGTCAGTGTAAATAGAAAATACAGTTTAATGTTGATGGAAGAAACTGAATGGAACCCAGCATGAGGTAATAACAGTCAAACAAAATTAATGTCTCTGTAAGGGCAAAGATTGTGGCTAGCTTGATTACGATGGTAAGGACTTCAAAAACAGATGTGAAAGTTTGGAGATGTATTGGATAAGAGGTATACAAAATAAAAAGGATTTGAGCAAGTATTTTTAAATTAAGTGAACAAATCATAAGTAGTATTTGATGCACAAATATGATGTGTTGATTTCATACTCATACTTTTTTCATCTCTTTTAATCTCATTTTTTCATTCATCTCATACTTTTTTTTTTTCTTTAATTGGTGTTGCTCTTTAAAGGCAGATTAGATTTTACTTTCCTTTTTGTTTGTCCTTTATACTGACTACCTGTTCTTGTGCATGGAAGTCTGAGATTTCTAAGGTGTGGTTGTGGCTTTTTGTTGTTGTTTTTGTTGTTTTGTTTGGTTTGGTTTTTTTAGTTGTGATTGTAGATTTAAGTGTTTGACTTATGGCAGAATTCAAAGACATTATATCAGTAAGGTGATTCATTAATTTTGAGAATGGTGATTTTCAGCAATAGCATCTGAAGGCAGTGATTTACAAGACTTAAGAAAACTAGGATGATGTAAAATGTGCTGTTTCTCTCTTTTATGTATTAATAAAAGGGAAATTAACTTCAAGTTATTTCTATGCAAGTATACAATACAAATATTGTATACTTGTAACACATGACCCTTTAAAATGGATGTGTTTCATTCTGATTTTGAAGGCTGGCTGTTTTGTTTTCCTGAAAATAAGTGGTAATCAAACACATTAATTAAAGTTGAACCCATGTGGCTCTTGGAAAAAGTTTCTAAATGTCTTGCCTGCAGAACTTAGTTCAGATGTTAGCAGATGGAAGAATATTAAGTAATACGCTTGCTGCTCAAGAAAGTAACCAGTTCTTGTAACACTCTGTAACTTGCCTCAAGACATCTTTCATGTGTTCCAGTTTCTCCTACTTTTGAAAAGGAAGGAGTCTCTTCAAGTAAACTGGTTCTGTGTTGGTAAGATGGCAATTCCTACTGAGAAAGAAAAAGGAACAATGATATATTTCGTGAAAAGTTTACCAGTGACAGATTATCCATTCTTACTTACCTAGTTAAATTTATACTGACCTATTGTTACCTATCCAATGGAGACTTTTCCCTCCGGTACTTATAGACTCTTAAGCTAAATTTTATCACCATTATTTTGTGGTCCTTTTCTTAATTTAGCCTTGGATTTTGTTGCTTTCTACAATTCCATTCAGGAGAACATCCTGTGTAAGGATGCTAGTACTGTAATGGCCATGGACACTATGCATGAGCAGAGGCTCTGGTTGCTGGCATCTCTTTCTGTGTGAACTCTGTAAAATCTTTCCTGTTTTTTAATTACCCTTTGGTGGTGTGTGTGTGTTTGTTTTTTAATGTCAGAAAATGTAGTGTCAAGCTTGGTGCTAATGTGTATTTGTGAAACAGCTAGTAAATCTGATGGTATTAATTAACTCCTTAGGTAGGGTTAATCAAATAAAATAATATGTTTTTATGAAGTGTAGGACATAGATATTTCTATATGTCAGTTTTTATTTTGTGGTGATGCTGAAAGGCCATATCATGATTGAGTTTTGTTCTGCTGACTGCTGAAAGAATACATGTGGTTCTTCACTGTCAAAATGCAAACATGTTGGGCCTGGAGACTCTTATCCTCTGCTAAGTAAATAAATAAGTAAATAAATGTGGGGTTTTCTTAATCTCCAAACTGTCTGTAGAGCATTTTTCTATAATTCTTAGGTCCCGTGTTGGCGGGGGGTGTGGAGAGTAGATGGGACGGGGGATGAGTGGTGGTGACAAAAAAGCTATTATTTTTTTTTTTTTTACCCTGGAGCCTAAAATATCAATAGTTCAACTTCCATCTGAAAGCAAATATTACTACCTTCATGTTTGCTGGTGTAAATTTATCACTCTTCTCATTCTCATGTTTTGCAACCTATTGATCTGTTGAATTAGCATCTAATTGTACGTCCTCTTCCCTGTCATTCTCTCAACCTTTCTTTATGCTTTAAAATTAGAGATACTATGTCCCAAAGCTATGATAATGTTCAGTAACTGTTTTACATAAAGCATAATTTCTACCTTTGCCTTTGGAACAGAAGGGAATGGCTATAATTGTCCTTTTCAGTCTGATAGTTGTTTTTCCTTATGTCAGGGATGTTATTGACTAGCCATACCGGCAGTTTTCATATAAGCTGTGGTGTGTTCATGCATAAGTTTTTGAGGTGTGCTGATGTCACATCATCTGTATGCTGATGTTGTTCTCTGTATACAAGACAGTATAATGGACACTCGCAACCCTGTTGTTGTTGTTTGTCTGTCTGTTTTCTAGTCAAGGTTGTCAGGAAGGTAGTTTTGCACCTCGGCCAAAACTCAAAACCAAACATCTGCTTTCTATACGGCAGGAGCACCTAGCAAGGGTTGGGTGTATCTGTCTTTGTAAGGTACTATGAAAGCATCTCCTTGCGATTTGTTCACTCTTCCCTCAGATAAGGTCCCAGGACAGTGACTTGATGGTCAGGTATTGAGCTTCCTGTCTCAACTAGAATGCCAAATACTAGACAAGGTTCCACAAAAATGGAAATGCAGTTAGTTTTGTTGCAAACAAGTATTCTCTAGTAAAATTTTACTTTCTCAAACACAAAAGCAATATAATTTAGTATTAAAAGGGAAATATTTAGGAGTATCAATTATTCAGCTTTATTAATCAGAAAAAATATTAAATGTTTCTCGAAATATATGTAAGGTGGAAATTCTGCTAGTGAAGATATTCTGTCAGTTTGGGGATCTGTCTGTCTCTCATTTTTTGCTTTAGAATTGCTTCCTTGATTCCTGTCTCTTGCTGCTCTCTACCTGCATCTTTCAGCAGTGTCCCTTTCATGATTGTGTGGTTGATGTATGTGCATCCTTCCTAGCACACAGTTGACTTCATTCCAGTTCTGGAACTAGTCCAGAGTAGAATGCTTGAATATTTGATGCTTTATGTGCAGTTTTGTTGTGTGAAAGGACTTAAGCTTACTCTGCCTATTTCACATACTGCTAGTACTGAGATTATGGTAACAAAGCCAGCAGTGCAGGTTAGCAGTCTAACGAAGACTCGAGGCCCTAAAAACTTTCCAAAGCAAGGACTCAGAATGTGTAAGAGCATTCTTATGTTAAAACCAAAACAAACAAACAAAAAATCCAAACAAAATTAAAACAAACAAAACAACAAAAAAAACGTGGTGTCACAGAGACACCCGAAAGTCAGTTTTAGGCAGACAACAAGTTCCAAAACAGACTTTATTCTAGCCGGAAAAGTGCAGCCAATCAACCGACCAGAAACAGGGTTTATACAATTAGTTAGCACTCCAACATAAAATACAGGTTCGGATATCAGTTGAGGAGATTATTGGGGTACAGCAAAATAAGAATAATGAGGATCCACAGTCTGCATGCACACACTCACAAGAAACAAAACCAGAGCCCTCTGACTCCAGAGTACCCACAAGAAATAATCACTCACCTGACTTAGGCAAGGATTCTCACTTGCCTGGTTAGGCAAGGACTCATTACAGGATATATCCAGTAAATAACCACTCAACCAAACAAGGAGGTGAGGCTTTCTTAATCCGGGGAAGTCTCCTTAGACAGTGTTCCAGTCTAAGGAGAGGGCTCCAGTTCACAGACCCACTGCTCCGAGAAGACCACTCCAAAGGGGGTCTTTGGCGGGACCCCGTTTTATCGTCTGGTCAGATCTGACTGGGGACATTACAACATGGTCCAGAAACTTTGCAGCTACTGTGGGCACCTCCTCTGCTAACGACCCTGTCAACTGACTCAGGGTCCCATTAAGGACCCTGTCAATTGACTTAGGGTCCCACCCCTCCTGTCCCACCAGCTGGTGGGGGTGAAGTCACCCTGACCCGAGGTAGGGGAGGATGTGACTATCAGCACCTTAGTACCACCCTAGGTGTGTATGTGGGGACAGGCACAGTGGGGCACAAAAAATGCTTAAAGAGCTATCAACTGCCCCATTGAAGGCTCCAGATCTCAGGGGCATGTGCAACTGCCACAGGTGTAGATTCTGAATATATGTCGATGTTGAGACATAACTGTTTGAGTTAAATAAACAATATGTATTAATATAAATATGAACAGTCTAACATTCAAGATGATGTATTTTGATCAACAGTAGTATGATCCTTCTCCTTAAGATGTATAAGAAATTCATATGGATTTCTTTCCTATGTTTGGAGAAAATTTGTACTTATTGATACCTGCTTATGTTGTTAATTACTTACTTCTTTGTTAATTACTTCTAATAAAGGAATTGGTGATGAAGAAATTTCAAAATTATTGGCTGTAAAAGGCCAATCTCTTTCACAGCCATGTGACCAGAAATGTTCTTATGTAACATTTTACCTCTTCCAAATGTGTGAATTAATGACAGTAATAATATAGTTGTTTTCATGTCTTATTGATAACAGCGTATTTCAGGGAAATACTTGGTTATTTGTATGCTTTTATTTAAAAAGAAAGTGAGGATGGTAATGTAGACAGTAATGTGTTATGGACTTGACAGGTCTCTTGGACTTTTAGGGAGTATAGAAAGCAATTAAAAGGAATAAAAGGTGCTAGGAAGGAGTGGGGTGATTTCTTTATACTACTCTTCACCACAAAGGATATTGTGGACATTTTATTCTTTTCAAATAATGTTGATGGGACATTATCTGATTATTGGACTGCAGAATCAAAAGATTGAATGCTAGAATAAAGTGCTAAAGATCCCTAAGTTATAAGGACTCAATGCAATTCATTCAGTGATTCTAAAGGATGAAGTGGCTGATCTCTGAAGAAGAATGCATCTCATTAGGATGAGATGCTGTGCTGGAAGACCAGAAGATATTGAGTGTTGTACATACCACACTTTTAAACTGAACACAAGGAGCAGATCTGGAATTTTAATGCCAAGTAGATTTGAGTACTAAATGGACAGTTGTCATGGTTTAACTGCAGCCAGCAACTAAGTCCTGTTCAGTGACTTGCTCCTTCATGACAACTGTGGGATGGAGGAGAGAATCAGAAAATTAAAAGGCAGAAAACTCCTGGGTTGAGGTAAAGACAGTTTAACAGGTAAAGCAAAGTCCATGCACACAAGCAAAGCAAAGCAAGGAATTAATTCACTTGTTTCCCATGGGCAGGCAGGTATTCAGCCACCTCCAGCACAGCCGGGCTCTGTCACACATAATGGTTACTTGGGAAGACAAATGCCGTAACTGTGAATGTCCCCCATTCCTCCTTTCTAATTTTATTACTGAGCATGACATCATATGGTATGGAATATCCCTTTGACCACTGGAGGTCAGCTGTCCCAGCTGTGTCCCCTCACACCTTTGCAGGTGGGGTGAGAAGCATTGTTTCCATCACAAATCCAAAACAGAGCCCAGCAGGAGGTACTATGAAGAAAACTAACTCTATTGCAGCCAAAACCAGTACAATAGTCAAGAAGTTCTGTGAGCACAAGATCTAACAGCACCTGCTTTCCTATGTAGTTGTATCTTACAGGTAATCAGAAGTATCAGGTGCAGTTAGGTGTTTATGAGGTGTGTCTCTTATGCATGTGCTGTTCTCTAACAGTATGGGCATATGCTGCAACCTGTCCTTCCGTCTGGGTAGTCTGTGGTTTGGTATTTTCTGTCCATCTTCCCAGTGCTTGGAATTCTGAAGTCTCTTGAGTTCTAATTAAACTCTAAATGACTTTCGAATCTGCCTCTTTGACAGAACTGTTTGAAATCCGGTAGTAGATTCAAAAGTTAGAAAGGGTCAGGCATAACCTAGCAATCATTTCTGTGTTCAGTTCTCTAAACAATGGTCTAAGTTGCTTCTGTTGTTAGTGGAAAAGAGACAGATGCAACCACAGATATATTAATATACTCACATGCCATGTGTAGTTCATCCCACCTTCTTAAATTTACTACATATAGCCCCTGCCAGGAAACTCTGTAACCCAAGCAATTTTGGTTTGGCCGTACAAGCACTGAATTTTGGTGCAATTGTGGGGATGGTGAACCGTGATGCAGAGATGGCAATGAAAGTTAAAGCAGTCCAAGAATACCCTATATTGCTTTCAATGGCAAAGCTGTGATCTAACTTGTGCTTTGGAGACAACAGTAGATTCTAAAGTGCTGACATTTGTAGCTGCAATTAGTTATGTGCTTGTTTCCTCATTTTCTCTCCTGTTGTACAGTCATTGGTGTCATTGTGTGATGACTTGGATCAGAAAATTGATCCTGACTTCAAGAGAAGTCTATGACAAGCAGCAATTTTTAGCCCAAGCTAGTTCCTCCATGTGGTACAGTGAGTGGCTCCACCAGCAGATACATCTGCACAAGTGAAGTTGTGGCACAAAGATGAGACTAAGCAGCAGGAGAGCACTTTTACCAAAATACATATTCATCAAATTATGCCTCCAGAATCTGTCTTACAAGTGGTTAATCTTGTCTTCAAATAAGCATCTGAAGTAAAATACTATATACATTCTGTAAAACCAGAGGAAGTTGTGAGGGACTTGAGGGCAATCTTCTAAGACTGGATATATTAGTGTAATAATGGTAGATGTCATTCATTTCTTGCAGTTATGAAGTAATTCAGAGTCAAAGGAATATCTTGAACTACTTGACGATAATTCTAAATTACAAGTAAATGTTTTGAAAAAATACATGTACCATTATAGATGCCCTTATGAAAAGTTCTTCACAGTGTGCCCACTGTAAAAGGAACAGCCCTAAAATTGATTGAAATGTTGCTCCACAGTAGCATTAAATGGAAGTTCTTTATCTGAGCATTTCTGCTCAAATAAGCGGCATCTAGTTTAATTGCAAAAGTCATCTATATTTACTTTATTAATTAGTGCCTATACATATGTCCCATGCATTTTTAAATGTTCTTGATAAATAACTTCTTGAAAACTAAATAAAGTATTTTCAGTAAGTTTATACAAAATAAAGCTGCTGTATTTCTTGCTTTCAGTTCATTTCCTTCAGATTATCTGTAAATTTTCAATAATGGCAATACATTCATTCTGCCATTTGGAGGAGCCTGTGCCACAGAATAATGATCTGAAGAAAGCTCACTTATTTGCAAGGAAGAGTCTTCATTTGGGAAATAGTACTGGTGCAGCTAAGATGTGCTTTGTCAGGTTCAGGTAAGTACTTTTTCATTGTTGTGTTTTTTGTGGTTTTTTTTAATTATACTTACTTGGGTTTTGGTAGCCTGGCATTTTGTTTAAATGAGCATACATACAGTGTCATGTCAGAGCCTGTCAGCCTTTGTGTTGGCCATTTGACATGGAAAGTATCTTGAAATGAAAAGGCACATGGAGTAGCATGCATACTTATGCGATGTGTGGAGGGAAATTGTTGTCTGGAAAATTATTTTAGCATAATTTGTTATCTCTGGAGTAGCTGTTGAAGATAGAGATTATGGTGATCATAGTGACATACTTCCCTTTTGCTGCAAGTTCAGAGTCTTCTTATGTGTGTGTTTATTTTCTGAATTCAGTATTTTGCTAAATCAGAGCTGTTGGTTTGTATGTGTTAGTAATTAAGTCTCAAATCATTAAGGGGAAACAAAAAGGCAGTCATGGTCAGGTTTTCACAACTTGGAATATCTTCAAATTCTCTATTTAAAAAAATCAGCTTTTGAATTTTCTGTCAGAATTTTTTTCTAAAATGGATCCTTAAATCTTGGTATGGTAACACCGGATAAGGATTTAATTTTAGACAGATGGTTAGTGTACATTGTGTTTATTTTTTTCTAGATATCCAATCATTTTTATAACGTAATGACTTCACAGCAGAAGTTGGTTTATGGTTGTATTCTGCATGAGAACCGTATGCAATGTACATACAATACAAAGTGTTAGCAGTAGAATAATAAAATAATTATAAATATTTTAACAGGTACTTGAATTGTTTCCTGTGTTCGCATTGCAAACTGCAGGGAATCTCTCTCTGGGTTTGGTGTTCCAACCAGCAGTCAAACAACTGATAATTCGGGGTGGTGAGGGATGGAAAAAACAGACACCACAGCAACAACACCTCCCCCCCGCCCCCCCAAAAAAAAAAACAACCAACCAACCAAAAAACAGCAACAAACCCAAACATCACTAAAATGCTTCTTATCAGAAACGCAGAGCACAGTTTGTCAGACTTTTCAGAGGTACACACAAATCTAGAACCTTTTTATGATACTTGTTGTCTATTGTGCTGCTAAATTACTGAATCATTTGCATCTATAAAAATATAACTTTATAGATGCATATATGATCTGAGAAGCCTTAACAATACTCTTTGTCTTGCTGAAAATCCTATAGAATGAAAAATATGAGATTTTTCAAGTTCGGTACTACAGTATCTTTTGGGTCCAGAAACAGGCTCTCATTCTACATGTTTTTGCGCACATGCTTAACTTTTTATCAGTGTCATCCTGGAACAGTACTCATGCCTAGGATCTTCTGTGACATAGAAAGAACAGTACTTTTTTCATGCAAGCCTTTACTTTAGTCCCCTTGTTCTTAGAGAAAACATGAAGATATTGTTTTAAATAAATCCTTTGTAAGTGTAATGAATAATTAAAAATCAGAAACTAGTTAAGAAAAGCTTTTGAACTGCTAGTAAGGTACTCCAAACAGGGATAGCACCAGTGCAAATGAGGCTGTTGCTTCAGTGAAGTTCTAAAAGTTGAAATGCATTTCAATGAAATTATCACAAAAGAGAATTAATTTTGGAGATACTTCTTAAATTTTCTGGTTTTATTTGCAGTATGAATGCTATGAATAGTGTCCCCCAGATATCAATTTTAAAATGCTTTTTTATAAATGCTACAGAATTATAAAAACTGAGAGCTTTGATGCATCTGGCTTTATTTTTAATATATTTAAAGAACAATATTATTAAGCTTATTAGGTTTTCCTGTTGGTGAGAATGGATTCTGGCTGTACATTAAGTCAAACTTTTGTTGAACATAGTTTCATAGAAGCCAAAGTGGGATGAGAGTAAAACATAAAACAAGTTCCATATTAGTTAATAACAGTTCTTGGACACCTATAATACAGATATTGAGAACAGTGAGTGTATTTTTCCATCTGAATCTTTCAGCAGAACTGCTGTTGTTCCTAGTACAACCTCCTATATGTAGACAAAACTGCATTTTCCTCAAACAGACCAGTATCTGAAGAGTAAGAAAGTAAGGTATTTGAGATTACCTTATTTTAGGAAGCAGTTAAAAGTAATTTCAGTGACTTGTAACACACACAAATGTACAAAAAAAAAAAAAACTTGATTAGTCCTGCATCAAGAAGTCTCAAATGGTATATATCTGTTTCTGTTTGTTGTTTTTCCTTTTTATCTCATGGGTGGAATTTATTAAAGTATTCAGCCATGTTTTCTAAATGTGTTTTCTCCAAAATCAATGAGCTGACCTGAGTGGGAATAAAGGTTGGTTTATCTTTAGTGAGACAAAGTTAAGTCATCACTAAGTGATTTTGAAATCTCATCTTTGAAATACTAGGTCTTTGACATTCAGTGGGATGAGAATCTCAGAACAGACTGACTACTGGGGACTCCCAAGCTATAGTTCAGGTAAATACCTTCTTTGGAGGAGGAACGCCAAGGTTTCTTCTTTTTTTAATTATGATAATTAAGTAGTAAGGGGTACAACTCAAACTATAAATATTTTCCACTTAACATTTACGTTTAAAATAGATATGGCTATATTTGTGAGATGATTTGTTTGTTACAGTTTGAACATTATATAGTTATCTAACATTTCAGCAGTACTGCTTCTGAAGAGGATGTCTATACCGGCACTGAACAGGAGTGTCTAGTTCTATTCCCATATTTTCATCTTGTTTTCCAACATGTAGCTACGAGTGTGTAGCTAGTTCAGCTACTGCAATTTCCATTTTGCAAAGACAGAGATGTCTTTTGGTAATACATGCATAATTTAGAAGTAGCAGCTTCTATACTGGAGACAGTGTTAGGGGCTCTGTTCAGATCATGGGCTTAACTTGGCTTATTTCCTGCTCCAGCTGGTCCTCACTTTCTCCAGGGAAAGGGTAGCTCAGTTGTTTGTGCTGCAGTTTGTAACCAAGAGCCTTGAAGTCACCCAGAGCTGGTACCGCTTTACTTTTATTTCTGCTCTTGGAAAGCGCCGTGGTGCAGCAGGTACTGCTGCCTCAGTAGTGGAGGCAGGAAACTTGAAGAGGAAGCAAGTGTGCAATGGGAACAGGAACTGTTCAGGCCATCCCCAGTAACCTGGCCTAGTTGATCACCCAGGGTCCTCTTTCACACTCTGTTTTTTTTGGGTCATTGGGGGGAACGTGGAAAATAGTCCTGTTATTGGTAGAAAAGAGCAAGAAATTCTCCTATTTGACAAGCAAGACATTCTTCGTGATAGTGTTTCAAAGAGAAAACATTAAAGCTTTGAGAATATTTTAAGACCCAATTTCAGTTATAGACTGATGTCCTTGCCTTCCTCAAAAACAGAAAGATGCTGTAAAAGATCAGTATTTTGAGATCAAGAATAAGAATGAAGAGTATTTTAAGAAAAACAAGATTACAACAAATCAAAGATATACGTGTATTACTTCTAAAAATATTCAGTAAACCATTAACATCAATGAGATATTTAGAGTTTTCTGTGTTCAGTTCTGCAGGCGATATAGATTGAGAGAAACAGGTGTATCGGAAGTAGATAATCTGGTTTAAGAAAGCAAGCAACCATTCCTGCTAAGTACTAAAACTATTAAAATACAGACTGAAGATATCCCTGCTCCTTGCACGGGGGTTGGACTAGATGACCTTTAAAGGTCCCTTCCAACCCAAACTATTCTATGATTCTAAGTGTTTTCACAGTAGTTCCTTAATTAATTTAAATAAGTGGAAGAAATATCACGTGCTTATATTAAGTTGCTTGTTTCTTTAGGGGTGATGAAAAATACATTTTTTTTTTTTTCCCTAGAATCTTCAGTAATCCCTGTAACTTCTGTCACAGGTATCCTAAACAATTTGGGGCAAATTTCTGCACCTCTTGAATGTATAAAGTTATCTAAAATCTGAGCAACAGTTATCAAGTGTTCTTGATAATTAAAAAAAAAAAAATTCACGCAGCAGATAGCACGTTCAATCTGAGAGAAATTACATATTTACTTCAAAGAAACCATATCACTGCAGATGTGTATGTGCCATTAGCACTATAATATAGAAGCCTGGTATCTGAGCAATATATAAGCTGTGCAGATACCTGGTTTTGTGCCTAACACATTGATATATTAGTATTATGGAAGATCTTTGTTCCATTTCTTTTTGGAACACAATTAGCTTCCTCTCCCCTGTCTGAGAGACATAGTTCACCTTGTCCTTGGGGCTTGTGATCCAAGAATGTCTGAGAGAGCTCATTGTTTGTGAGAGCTGATGTTAAGCCTTAAGGTAAGCTATACAATGATAGCAGGACTGGATACCACCTAACAAACTATGCCGGTTTTGGTTTCCAGTGTCATTATATTGAGAGCAGGCCCAGAAACTTCTTGTCATCCACCTTACATACCCTTCTTTTGGATCCCACCATTTTAATGTTGTCATATTGAGCTGGATGATTTTATGATTGGACTTGATGATCTTAATGGTCTCCCAACCAAAATGATTCTATGATTCTAGAATTCTATTTTTGAAAGAGACTCCTCCACCTTATCTGCAATTTGGCCATGGGAGTTTCAGAGTGTTCCAAGAAATGGTATTGCATTCCTGATGTGCTCCCTGAGATTATGATCTGGTGGCAATTATGGAGACATGGTGGGACAGCTCACATGACTGGAACGTGGTCATGGATGGCTATATCCGCTTCAGGAAAGACAGGACAGCCAGGCGAGGTGGTGGAGTCGCTCTTTACGTGAGAGAGCAACTACAATGTATTGAGTACTGTCCAGGCACAGATGAGGAGCAAGTTGAGAGTGTATGGGTGAGAATTAAGGGGCAGGCTGGCAGGGGAGACACTGTTGTGGGTGTCTATTACAGACTACCAGATCAAGGTCAGGAAGCTGATGAGGCCTTCTACAGGCAGCTGAGAGCAGCCTCACAATCACAGGCCCTGGTTGTCATGGAGGATTTTAACTTCCCTGATGTTTGCTGGAAGGACCATTCAGCCAGCCAGCTACAGTCCAGGAGGTTCCTCCAGTGCACTGACGATAACTTTCTTATGCAAATGGTGGAGGAGCTGACTGGGAGAGAAGCACTGCTGGACCTCATCCTCACTAACAAGGAGGGTCTGGTCGAAGCAGTAAAGGTTGAGGGCTGTCTTGGTTGCAGCGACCATGAAATGGTGGAGTTCAGGATCTTGTGTGGCAGGAACAGAGTAGCAAGCAGAAATGCAACCCTGGACTTCAGCAGGGCAAACTTTGGCCTTTTCAAGCAATTGCTAGAGAAAGTACCATGGGCAAGTCTGCTTGAAGGTAAAGGGGCCCAAGATAGTTGGTTAATATTCAGGGATTTCTTCTACCAAGCTCAAGATCAGAGCATCCCGACATGTAGGAAGTCAAGGAAGGGAGCCAGGAGACCTGCGTGGCTAAACAGGGAACTGCTGGGTAAGCTCAGGTGGAAGAGGAGAGTTTACAAATCATGGAAAGAGGGGCTGGCCACTTGGGAAGAATATAAGGCTGTTGTAAGGGGATGTAGGGAGGCAACTAGGAAAGCTAAGGCCTTGTGAGAATTAAAGCTGGCATGAGGGGTCAAGGACAACAGAAAGAGTTTCTTCAAATACATGGCAGATAAAACTAACACCAGAGGCAATGTAGACCCACTGATGAACGAGGTGGGTGCCCTGGTGGCAGAAGATACAGAGAAGGCAGAGTTACTGAATGTCTTCTTTGTCTCTGCCTACACTGCCAGAGGCTGTCCTGAGGAGCCCCATACTGCTGAGGCCCCAGAGGAAGTCAGGATGGTGCAAGAATTTGCCTTGGTTGATGAGGACTGGGTTAAGGAACAATTAAGCAATCTGAACATCCACAAATCCATGGGCCCAGATGGGATGCACCCACGGGTGCTGAGGGAGCTGGCTGAGGTCATTGCTGGACCACTCTCCATCATCTTTGCCAAGTCTTGGGAAACAGGAGAGGTGCCTGAGGACTGGAGGAAAGTAAATGCCACTCCAGTCTTCAAAAAGGGCAAGAAGGAAGACCCAGGTAATTATAGACCGGTCAGCATCACCTCCATCCCTGGGAAAGTAATGGAACGACTTATCCTTGGTGCCATCTCAAGGCATATCAAGGGTAAGGAGGGTCATTAGGGGCAGTCAACATGGCTTCACCAAGGGGAAGTTGTGCTTGACCAACCTCATCGCCTTTTATGAAGATATAACGAGGTAGATAGATGATGGCAGGGCGGTAGATGTGGTCTACCTTGACTTCAGTAAAGCATTTGACACAGTCTCCCACAGCATTCTCATAGCTAAACTGAGGGAGTGTGGTCTGGACGATGGGTAATGAGGTGGACTGTGAACTGGCTGAAGGAAAGAAGCCAGAGAGTCATGGTCAATGGAGCAGAGTCCGGCTGGAGGCCTGTATCTAGTGGAGTGCCTCAAGGGTCAGTACTGGGGCCAGTACTGTTCAATATATTCATTAATGACTTGGATGAGGGACTAGAGTGTACTATCAGCAAGTTTGCTGATGACACCAAGCTGGGAGGAGTGGCTGACACGCCAGAAGGCTGTGCTGCCATCCAGCGAGACCTGGACAGGATGGAGAGTTGGGCGGGGAAAAATTTAATGAAATATAACAAGGGCAAATGTAGAATATTGCACCTGGGCAGGAACAACCCCAGGTTCCACTATAAGTTGGGGAATGATCCATTAGAGAGCAGTGTAGGGGAGAGGGTCCTGGTGGACAGCAGGATGACCATGAGCCAGCACTGTGCCCTTGTGGCCAAGAGGGCCAATGGCATCCTGGGGTGGTTAGAAGGGGGTTGGTTAGTATGTCAAGAGAGGTTCTCCTTCCTCTCTACTCTGCCCTGGTGAGACCACATCAGGAATATTGTGTCCAGTTCTGGGCTCCTCAGTTCAAGAAGAACAGGGAACTGCTGGAGAAAGTCCAGCGTAGGGCAACAAAGATGATTAAGGGAGTGGAGCATCTCCCTTATGAGGAAAGACTGGGGGAGCTGGGTCTCTTTAGTTTGGAGGAGACTGAGGGGTGACCTTATTAATGTTTACAAATATACAAAGGGTGAGTGTCATGAGGATGGAGACAGGCTCTTCTCGGTGACAGACAATGGTAGAATAAGGGGTAATGGGTTTAAGCTGGAACATAGGAGGTTCCACTTAAACTTGAGAAGAAACTTCTTCTCAGTGAGGGTAACAGAGCACTGGAATGGGCTGCCCAGGGAGGTTGTGGAGTCTCCTACTCTGGAGACATTCAAAACCCACCTGGACACGTTCCTGTGTAGCCTCATCTAGGTGTTCCTGCTCCGGCAGGGGGATTGGACTAGATGATCTTTCGAGGTCCCTTCCAATCCCTAGCATTCTATGATTCTAAGAGGGAATGGAGTCTGTCTAGCATGTTGAAGATTAACTGTGTTACCCTACTGTATGTGTCTGTCAGGTAGTACAGCTTCCTGGTTGCTTGGTTTGACAATACCCAAGGGCCAGAACAGTCTGAAGTAGCACATCTCTTCCACAGACAGCGGAGTCTGCAACACAGCAGAAAGAAAGAACTACAGAGTATTCTCTGGGTTAGGAAAATCATACTTTTTCTGGGGTTACAGTCCAAGTTATGGAATACCACCTAATACTACACTGGGTATCAAATGAGGCCTCCAGTCAGCACATGAAAGAGGAATGGATAGTCAGTGACTTGAATTTCATTTTATGCAGCACTGTGAATACAGAAATTACTTAAGAGACCTGGCTTTGCAACTCCAGATTCTTCAAAAGGACAGGTGTTGCAGTTGAAGACACTCTTAAATTCAGGGGCGAAGTATTTCAGTTTGTAGGTAAATGAAGGGCCCTCTGCTTTCGTTTAGTTAAAGACTGTGGTTGGAGATGCATCTTTTTTGCTAAGTTCTATCAGTTGTTTTCATGCCTGTGTCTGGAATTGATTGACACTCTATCTCGTTGATGAAAATGGTCATGATTATTCAAGCAGTGTCTGTCTTGGCACAGCCTTCTGCTTCTGAACACCAGGTGAAGGTGTTTAGGGTATGACCTGTTTCTACTGCTGCTTTTTCTCTCCTCCATTTTTAGGGACGGTGTCTTTCATTGCAGTTTGCAGTGGACTAACTTCCTACTGGACCACTGAATCTGGACACATCTGTTGTATATGTTCCCACCTTCCAGCCTTGCTTATCTGACTGCCCTTCACACAACAAAGGGTAAGGAACAGAATCTTATACTTCTAGGGGAGTGAATTTCCTAGCCATGTTTTATTTAGCAGAATATATATATCCAAAATAAATCTTACCTTAGCAACAAAGAAAGGAGGACCTCTGAGGATTGGAAAGAGAATCTTTACTGAGATATTTGGGGAAAAAAGCTTTGGAATCTCCAGGAAAAATAACATTTTCCTCAATTTTCCTCCTCAGTCTATTAGAAAAATTAGCCCATTGTTAAACATTTCTGCATGTGTCAAAATGAGCAGTGAAGTTGATTTAAAAGTAATAACTTGGAGTATTGCATCCTGCAAGATGCTTTCTGTAAGTAAAAAATATATTAGATTAAGTTACTTTGTTATAGAATTTCATAGCACTGAGAAATTACAATTCCTATATACTATAGACTACATTTACTAGCAGGTCCTTTAAGTGTTCTGTTAATTGTTTGTAATGAGATAATCTTTCTATACAGAGGCATCATGTTTATTTAGCAAGATTTTCTGAATAAGTATGCCCTTCCCTTTTATTTTTGACAGGATGCTACTATTACAGGGATTGTATTGGTGGTTTTTATTCTCAAGGGGTTTTTTTGTTTGTTCTTACTGAGGCTAACCAACTAGCAAACAAAAAAAACCACCTTCTACGTACATCAGTTTGCAACATGGATCCACCCCTAAGATTAGAAGAAGTTTAAATTATTAAAGATAAATATTTCACTTTTTAAAAAAAATAAAATTGATGTACCTATTGGTACTTTCTATGTGCTAGCTAGGTTTTGGTCAATAGAGTTCTTAGGGAAGCACATGCAGTTCATTTTTGATAAGCAAGTTACTACTGTAGATATTTCTCTTTATCCAAAGGTTTCTGGGAGTATGGGACTTATTTCTGGGGAAGCTGGAGGTAGGGATAGAAAGGCACGTCTTCATGCTTCATAGAGTTTTCCTAGTTTACAGAAACATAATTGGTACATTTTCTAGACTTGAACATTGTAAATTAAACTTAAATGAATCACTGAATTTCTGTCCCATATATGTGCATTTATCTTGAGTCTGTTTTGGAAGCTATTTTTAAAAAGAGTCATAAGTTAAGGAGGAAAATGCATTCTTGTTTTATCAGGTGATACTGATGTCCCAACTCACTTGTCTGGGAAGGTACCATTCATAGTGTCCTAAGGGACCATACTAGCTAAAACTTTTTTTTTAGCTCTCTTCTCCTTTAAGGAATACTTGGGGAAGTAGCTGAAGTTTGTTCATTGAGAAGGAGAAAGGTTGCTTTTTTCAACAGTGCAGCCTGAATTTGCAGATGCTGTTTCAAACAACCAAATAAAGTACATATAGTAGTGGAAGTACTATTGCGCAGATGAACTAAAGGGATTTTGCTGGATAACTACTTGCCTCTTATTGGCAAGTCAGAGATAATTTCCAAAGCTGTAGTCTGGCTGAGGAGGAGTAATTGCTTTTATATGTATTTTTCAAGCCAAAACACACACTTTGTTTTTAACAGGATTCAAAATTATCCCAACATTGTTGTTGAAAAAAGTTATTCATAAAATAAAAAGTATTATGAAAAGAATAGTGACACCTGAGTGTCATGTAGAAAACTTTTGTCAGCTGAACTCCTGGCAGAATCTGGCAGAAATTCAAAGTCTGGTTTGTCTCCAGTAATTTCATTAACATTTCAAAGGCTTCTGATGTTCTAGGTATTACACAGGAGGGATTATTTTTTTCAGTTAAGAATTAGTACTCTAAAGACTTGCTTGTGCTAGGAATATTGCAGCTATCTTGCAATAGGTAAATGGACTATATATGAGACACTAAGTTCATTTTGCTACTTTATCTGTACTGGCATAATTAAAGTAGCAGCTGTCTTTCCTCATAGTGTGAATAGGGCTGTATCACTATAAAACTATATATATTTGTAGCTTGTTTCTGCATAGAAGGAAACAACCTAGGAAGGCTGGCCCAGTTCCAGAAATTGTTTTTCATTATATTGCAGTAGTTACGCCTGTATAAACTATTTGTATTGGAGTCTTTATACCAGAAGAAAGTGACTTCATTCTAGTTTATTTCCCCTTTCCCATGGAGCCCCATAGAAGTTACACCACTTCAGTTTCATAGGTTCAGTTTGCCTTTGTGGGAAAACCTGCCCTTTGCACGGACTTATCACCATCTATGCTAGAGGATATAAACAATGAGTGTTTTGACAATCAAAATGCATCTTCCTTTCTGATATAAGCCTAATCTATTCAGTTAATACTAGAATAAGTGAAGTTTACTGTGAATGGTTAGAATATTTCCATCTGGGTGCATGCACCAGAGCCGATAAAGCAGCTGTTCCCCTGTGAATCCTAACTTAACTCTCTGTTGTTCAGTATGAAACACGATGTTTTACCTACTCTGGCCAAACTTTCAATTGCTGTTTTATAGATCAGCATCTCACCTTGCTTTTCTGCTGCATAAATGTATCGTGTCCAGTATGTGTTACCTAAGAAATAATTAAATTTGAAGTGAGAATATCAGAACTTGAATCATTCGCAAATAAGTAGGATCTGCATGTGCTCATTCTATAATGTTGAGCAGGTTCAGATGATTCCTGTTTTAGAGCTACAGGTGAGGGAGAGATCTTGATCCCATATTAAAAGGGGGGGAGGGTGTCGTGATGGGGAAAAGACTGAAAATCAGTATAACCCTTCTGCTCTAAGCCTGGGAGCAGTAAAGAAAGGACCTAGTGAGAGAGTAACTAGCAGGAACAGAAAGAGACAAAAGCCCAGGGACCTTTGACCATGCAGAGAACATTCACTAGCTTTAATTAGCTGTTCTCTGTCCTATGCTCACTGACTGTTTCGCCCTCTTTCCTTCCATTCTACTGCTTTACTTCTGTTTCAGTCCTGCTTACTTCATATGCTTTTTACCCTCCAATCTGCCCTCCGTACTCTGTATCTCCTTCCATATTCTTTGCAAGCAAAAGCCACCACCAAAATAGAACTCCTGTTAAATTTACTACAATCATGCTGTTCGTGAACTTTTCCTCCATGGTGTCTTATTTGTTTAGACTATTGTTTTTTGTATAATCGAGGACCTTTTAGTGTTCTGTGTTGATGCGCTGTCCAGCACAACACAACTTCAATTTTATTTAGTCCTTAGAGGACCTTAAATATGTTTAAGAAAAATATTCCTTTATCCTGTTTTTTAATAACAAATCACTTCTAGGCAAATTACTACCCTTAATGACATGAGGCATATGGGATTTAACAGGAGAAGAGGAACTTTTCTCTTGCAGTTTTTCTGTAGATGATTTAAAAGTATAATGTTGTAACTGTGGTTATACTACAGTCCAGCATAATATGAGGAACATTTCAGAATGAATTTTATATTGACTATGTTTGCATTGCACTTGCAGTGGTTTGCAAATGATTGGTTTGGTTTCCATGTTTTACAGCTTTTAAATTTGCGTTCTAGAAACCATTTTGGTAGGTGCGGGTTGCTTGTCAGAAATCTGTTCTAAAGCTTGAGTGCAAAGCGAGCAGAGTATTAAGGATGGATATGAATGGATGTCTTAAGGGTAACAATGCCATTGCTTTTGAAGCAATGGTATTCTGGTAAGAATTTGAATGTAATTTATTAAACAGTATGTGATAGTTCTCAGTAAAATGTGTTTGTGTATCTCTCTGAAGATTTATCTGATTGTTTAATGAAAATTTATTCTAAAAAGTGAAAAGGAGGAGGATTGCTCTATATTGTGCAGTATTTTAAATTCTGAAACTGTACAACAACTTTAGTTTACTTAGCAGTGACTTCTTGCATATAAAAACAGTTAAAGTATCTTTTTAGGAAAGTTATTTTAGATAAGTAGTTAGTGTCCATTTATGGCTCACTGTTTGTGAGCCTGTTTCTATGAATATTTAGAACTGAATATTTTTGACCTGTCACTTAAAAAAACAGCCTTTTTTTTTTTTTTTTTTACCCAGTGTATACTTAGAGTCTGTTATAACTAACCTCTGGTGGCATATTTCACCACTATACATGCAACTGTTCTAGCAGGCATTGCATACAGTTTTGCGGCAGGCATGAAACACTTATGTAATTATTGACAAATTAATCATAGCTGGAAACTTCTAATCCTTGTATAGGTTTAAAAAAAAAGTATAACAGCAGCATGCTAAGTGACTGTACTGGTACAACTTTGTTGGAAGTTTCACACCATTTAAATAATGTACACTATTAGAAAATGCAAGTAGAAAACACCAGTGGAAGTTTTACTGTAACTACAGTACAGCAGAAGTGGTTCCTTTTAATTTAATCTCTGAAATAGCTTAGGCCAACAATTCCTTAATCAAAAATTCTTGTTTTCACCAAAACCTATTATGTTCTTATCCATTTATCTACTGACTTCTTGAAATTCACAAAGAATTTCTGTCTGTTTTTCTTCCAACCACTGGTGGTTGGTATTGCAGTGGCACTGTTCTGGTAACAGCTGACACTTCTTAAACCTCCTTCTTAAGGGTATTTTGTGGTCCTAGGTACGTATACACTGTGTAGTAAACAGCAGTACAGAGCTGAGTATTATTCTGATAAACTAGTTTCACAGCTGAGGTAGGTGTTCCAGCAGTGTGCTACTTCCAGGGAAATCAGGGTTTTGGCAGACCTCAAGAACTCTTAATTTTCTTATGTCATGCTGAAAGCTGTGGTGGCTCAGGAGCTGATTCACAAGTAGATTACACATTAATTGGATGGACAATGCAGGTCAGAAGGGTGGTGGTTAGCGCCTGAGAGTAGTAACAGTGTTCAGTCTGCTGCGTGCCTGTCAGAGGCCTTAGCCCCATCAAGAGGCAAGGATAAGGAGCTCAAACGTGTCATTTTGCTAATATTGATACCTCCAATGGGCACCTAATGAGAGCAGCAAAACTGTAGCATATCCTGGTAGGGAGCAGTACCAGCCTGGCTGACAGAATCCAGTTCCACAGTATAGGCATGTGCTATAACCTAACAGGTATCAAAGGCAGCATTAATTAAAACCGAGTATTCTCCCTAAGGTATTGGGAGAGGAAGTACAAGGAGTGCCTGGTAGATGAACTCCTGAGACGTCTGTGGCCACACTCCAAAGGCCTGATATAAGTGCACAAGTTAGACCTGAAAAGATTGATGTAAGCAGTCTCCTCAATTTGAAATTAGATTGCTATGGAAGTGACTAATAGTGGCTTCTATCTAATAGCCCTTTCTGCAACACTCAGCTTTTCATTTTTGCTTTCTAGGTGGGTGGGAGATAAAATCTGGCCCTTAAAGTGCTATGTACTCATTCCGGTGCCAAAACGCAAATCAGCAACTGTAATGTAAGGGCATATTAGGATCCTTTAGCTGCACTGGACAAGTATGTGTGCTATCATCTTAGATATAGGTAGTATTTTAAACTGCTGTGATTCTGTAGGCTATCATAGTAACTTGGGACGAGTAAATTAGGCTGCTCACAACTTTTTTTTGCTGCATTTTCTTTTTCTATTGATCTTTTCTAAGGTGACTGAACTGCCTTGTATTGTTTCAAATAAAAACAGTAAAAATGTATTGTCATTTAGCATTTAATTCCTCCTTTAATAAATCCTTTTTGTGATATTAATTTTATTTGTAACACTTAGTGGGTGAAAGCCTGAGGGCCTTTTGTTATAGTTCCTTCACAATTCATTAATTTGTGGATGCTTCTGTTACGTTGTTTCCACACTGAATGACTCACATGTCAAATGAACATGCCAGCCTAAAGGCATGTCCTCAATATTGCAGCCCACAGTGAAACTTGATGCCATTACATATAAAAATGTGGAAGATGCTATGCCCATTTGAATCCTTGAGAAGTTTTGTATACATTGGACATGTGTGCTACCAATTACTTAATCAATGCACTTTCTTTAAAAATGCTGTGTTTTACCATGTCTGATTGTTCTTTTTCACACTGTTGATTTGCTGAGTTTGTAAGCTACATCTGTCTCGTGAGCGTAAGTTGGAACTGAGTAAGAGATATTTTTTCATATATAAAGCGGCACACTTTCAGTGTATTTATTTTGAGACTATTTGATGAGAGACTATAGAAGTATCTACTTTGCCACCTGTGTATTTTTGTGATAATCTAGACAGATTCAGAAATGCTTTTATTTGAGAAGTTGATAGCACAGACCTTATGCTCTCCATATTGTGAAAACACTCATTAGAGTGAACCAGTTTGCCTCCGGTTATCTTAGCTCTCCTTGAATTTTGATTCTTTTACCAATTTAATTTTTCCATGTTTAATAAAAATGCCAAAACCAAAACAAATTTTACGCATTGACAATATGTCACACAAATTATCACTTATATTACAGGTTCATACTGGAACACTGCAAGAAGCAGGTGTAAAACAGGCCTGGAGTTCCAGTCCTACCTTTCTTTAGTATCTGTAATATGGAGACAGATGTCCACTCACAGCAGCAAGATGAGAGAAAGGGTTTTGAAAAGTAAGTGAAGTAAAATTTTTACAATACTGTTTTAAATCTTTGGGATTTTTTTTTTCCTATGTGCCACATGATAGTATTTACTGTAAGCCTCCATTGATTTGTATATTGAAAATATGTGCATAGCTCCGGAATTTTTTTTCTCTAGATGACAGACCTGTGGTTTTGATAGGAGGAAGACAGATTGCTGTGACAGAACAGATACAACATTGTGAGTCAGGTACTTTGGCTTTTAAATAACGGTGTCACTCTACCATGCATAATGCGTAGTAGAGGATTTTATGCCAAAGTTAATAGATACATTCATATTTGAGGGGTCTTCCTATAAATTTTTCACTTTATACTTCTCATGGTTGTACAGTGGGTGTGAGTCCTTCTGTCTACATCCCTTTTCCTTTTCAGGAGGAGGTTGTTGATGCTCACCTAGCTCTGCTTCCACTGATGTGGAGCCGGTCTATCTATCCCTCTTCTGGTTTAGGCTGGAAGACTATAGACACATTAATGAAAATTACGTGTATCTACTAAGAAAATTGATTACAGTTTTCATGGGCAACACTGGATGCCAATAAAAGTAGCAATTTCAATCCCGTTTCTTATTCTAGCACCCCATATCAGGTCATCTCAGGTCACTAAAGGATGTGTCAGCAAAAGAGTAATAAAGGTATAAAACCGTAACAAAATATTATATTACTGTTTCATCTTCAAGTGGTGTTGAAGTATAGGCAAGGAGAGGAAGGAGGTAGCAAAGTAAAAGTACACCAAAAATTGCCAGTCCGGCTAGACTGATGTGTTTGAGAGGATGGGGTGTTGACACTGAGGGCAGTATCTCTGCCTTCCTGTAAAGCTGTGTTTGTGTGTAATACACCTAAGTAGCAACAGCAAGCCAGAAACCGGGCATGCTGGTGTATTCCACACCTACAGGTGTAAAAGCTGCCTCACCCAAGCTGCTCTTCCCGCAGTTCTCTATTTCTGAGCCTTTGGCTTGTCAAGGTCCTTCCTTCATTTGCCAGAAGAGATTTCTGGAATCTTACTATTAATAATATAGACTGCAGCATGTACAGTTTTAATCCCACTCTCGCTTTTCCACCTCTTTCAGAGTGTTTTTACCTTTGTTATGTGATGAAGATGTACAGCTCTAAGGTTAAATTTAGGGGCTGAGTTTTAAGTATGTATGCAGGGTTTCTTTTAAGCCTAGATAGGTTTGATGTCAGGAGCTGAAGTTACTGACCTTTTCCTGATGAATCCTTTAGTCTTTTTCTCCCGGGGTGGTGGTTTCACCCGTGGCTGTGCACAGCTCTGCCCGTCACCCAGCACACGGGGTGTACCACAGGAGCATGTTCAAGTGGCCTTAGGTGGTCCTTCTTAAGAGCAGTACTCGAATCACATGTTGCCTTGGGCCAGCTGGCAGTGCGGTCGGAAAACTGTCTCGGTTCGGATGGTCAGGGCATCGCCTGGTGACTCCCGCCAGCGGAGGCAGCTGCAGCAGCGCTGGCTGGGGCCGCCGCACGGCGGGGCAGGAGGTGAGCGGCGTCCGTCCGGCCTCGGCCGCTCGGCGGCATTAGGACCCGGGGGACTCCTTGCCGCCGGGAGCCAGCAGCCAGCGGCGGCGCGCCGACCTTCGCCCGCCGCCCAGCTGCTGCCTGCGGGGCGGGCGGCGCGCCCGCTCCCCATTGGCTGCCAGCCGCGCAGGCCGCGCCCTGCCCGCGCTGCGGGCACGCTCATGGCCGCGCGGTGCCGCTCCCGCCGGCCACCGCCCATCGCCCACCGCCCGGTTCCTCGCCAGCGCCGCCCTTGCGTTCCCGCGTTGCCTCCGGTGCTCCTCGGCTCCGCGCAGGCGGCGGACTCGCGGGTGCTGCTGCGGCGTCCCGCGCTCCCAGGGCTGGGTTAGCCTCGCTCCGTAGTGCGGTCTGGTTTGGCTGTAAGCTTTTCAGACCTAGAGCTGTCTTCCACAGTGTACTTGAACTGTGCTTTCCATAAGTAGGCTGGTGCTTGGCATGCCCTTGTATAACTGTAATATTTCTGCTAATACTGTAGTTAAGTATTTTTCTAATGCAGATGAGAGGGCACTGAGAGTTGTTTGGTGCTGGGAACATGCCTTCATATGTCATTCTGTGCCATGTATTAGAATGGAAGACATGGTTCTGCCTAGAGCTTCTGTGTACTTTGTAAAGAGATGGATAAATAGTTATAGATGAAAGTATTTAAAACAGAAAGAAATATTTTGTTCATTTTGGGAAAATAATTTCCACAATAACCAGACCAAATGATCGGTACAACACGAAAGTTTGCCGTGTGAGTTGAAGTGGTTTCATTGCTTTGTTAAGGTCAGTTTTCTCTTGTGCATACATAACATAAACTTAGATCTGCCTTTAATTGGATACACAGTGGATTTTGGCAAATGTTCATGTTCAAAAATATTCTTTGGCTAATATTAAAATATCTTCCGCTTAATGCCTACATGATATTCACACTACAAGACAGGTGTTCTATTCTTACAGTAGCTGCTGTGTATCCTGGTGAACTCTTTGAAGCTTAATATTTAAAACAAGATGTTAAGAATAAAAGAGTTCTGATCATTAAAGTAGAATTAAAGTGGAGTAAAAGCTGATGTATTATCTAACACTTGGCTTCTATAGTGCCTGTCACAAAGTAATGGCTCTCTTAAGCTGTTCATTTATCATCAACAAGAAGTTTGGCAATGTCTGTTTCAGTCCAAAACCTGCTATTGCCAAATAAATAGCTTTGATAGTATAGGAACAAGCAAAGGAACAACTTTAACAAGAAATTCCTTCACAGCTAAATGAAGTTACTTTATGCCGCCTTCCCTGTGAATTTAGTTTGTTGCAGTTGTCCACCCTCTAAAAGGAAAAAAGTATAGGGGGGCAACTTTGCGGGTAAACGTACAGTGAAGTTTATTTAAAGTTATGTATATTGAACACATAACTTCAGGTATAGAATAAAGTGGCTTTAGAAAAGCAAATTATTCCTTTTATTTTAGAAAGTGGTCAATATTTGTCAATGGGTTATACAACTGAGAGGTAAATCTGGCAAGCAACAATTCTTTTACTCACAAGTTCACAGTCTGTGTCATCTGTCAAACAGAGTAAGTTAAACAAAGAGAATAAATTTTATGTTCTGATTTCCTGGTGGTGAATGGTCTGCTACTTTTGGAACACAGATAAGAGGTATGTTGCCTTTTGGATTCAGAAACTGTGTATTGCCTTTCTGCAACCTGTTTTCTTGCTTTCATTCCAGACCACTTTTCTGTCATTGCAAACAGTAAGGTCTTCTCAGACCCACAGCTCTACATCAACTGAAATTCTCTTCTCTAAGAGAACCAGTACCCTTGCCTATTTTCAAGTGTCACGGCACAAGGTTTATGTAGCTATTTAAATGTCTCAGTTTCTCTCATCCTGATACCAGCTCCATTCTCTCTCTCTGAGGAGGAGTTCCCAGGCAATCTTTCTGGTTCTTTGTGATGTCTGTATTATTGACTTTTTAAATCTTCATTTGAACCTTCTATTGTACTCTGTGTAGCTTCAGCCACTGATGTCTGCCCTGTTTACCTGACCCAGCCACTGACTAAACCATGAAGTCTCATCCTTGCAGCCTCCTGTTCCCCCTCTATTCCCCACCCTTGGACTGTATTATGTTCTTTTTACCTTCCCAGATGCAGTGGAAAAAACTCAAACAAAATATACAAAGCCCTATCCTTGTGCTCTTTTAATTTTTTTTTCTTTGCCTGTCTTAATAAAATTAAGATTCTTTGCTCTTTGAGAAAGATTTATAATTTTCTGTATGTCTTTGTAATGACTAATACAAGGGGGTAATGTGTTTTCTAGTATATGCTGTGACAATATGCATTTCATACTAAACCAGGATGACCTAATGAAGATAGCCAAGCAGTATAGTGGTGACGTACTAAGGAATTAGTAGTACTCAGGCTACTTCTGATCACCCACAAACAAGGGAGCTAGTCAGTAGTCACTTTTTGGGTGCTTTTTAGCAAGATCTATTATGAGAATGTGTGTTAAAACAATCCTTTAAAAAAAAAAAAGTGTTAAGAGGGAAAAACTTTCAGTTTTGGGTCTTTGAAAAATAAACTTCTAAGAAACTAGATGTGATTGGAAATGAGGAAAAATACATTTTCGGTAGAACTTGCAGGGATGGAAAAAATGAGTTTATAACCACGCTGATTTTGTTTTTCACGTATTTGTCTTTATTATTTATGTAAGAGCTTAAAGTGTCCAAACTTTAGCTGTTTCAAAATCTTCTATCACTATGCTGTTGTTAATGAGCTATTAATAGCAGTTAATGCAAGCTGTAGGAAAAATTAGTGTGAGGTTGTGAATAAAAGTTCAATAGTGAAATCAAGTTGCTTATTATTTATATTTTTACACAGGAGTTATCATATTTGCTTAAATCATAATAGTTTCCTTCTTCACCAGTAAATACATCCTGACGCTTTAGTTGATGTTAACTCCAAATAAGTTTCTTCCTGATTTCTTTATGTAGTAACTGGTTTGATTTATACCAGTATTAATAGGGACATTTTATTTACATTATTAACTGAATTTCCCTAATAATCAGTATTAATAAATTATATATGCCATGAAAAATATTTCCACTGATCAGTTTTGAATTTTTCACACTTCGGATGTTTCTCAGTATTTTTTTCTTGCATTATAAGACGGGAAGAATAGGAATGTTTGATCTGGAGCATTTGTTTTTTCTTATGTCCACTCATAACATTCTTGATTTTAAGCTTGCCAGTTTCTCTTCATGTGTTATTTTTAATGCTTATCATTGTTCACATTTGAACTCTTTCCAATTCTTTGGTGTCTGTTTGGAGAAGAGGTGACCTGTACCTCATATAGTTTTTTTTTCTGGTAAGGTCACAGCATTGATTTTTATAATCCTATTACACTGGCTTTCTTCTAATTCTCTTCCATTACATTTAAGCAGCCTCTTTTTTTATTTTGAGTGTAGTGGCATATTGAACCAATGCTGAAGTGGTGCCCTGGTTCCTTCCTGAGCCCAAGGCACCTGTTGCTCTTTCCCATTACAACATAACCAGTCTAGTGAACGACTTCATGAACCAGATGCAGTCCTGCCACCTCCCTTGCACCTGATGCTGGTATTCATCTGCCCCGGCGATGCAGTGCATGGAACTACATTGTTCAAAAAAGCAACTCTGGTCTTACCCATAAAGGATTGATTTTTTTTCTCTTGGTTTGCTCCCTGAGCAGACTTAGCAGTGATGGCTGCAGCTGTTGTTGCAAGGAAAATAGGGGAGCACACGGTAAATGAAGGATGAGGTAGAAGTATGAAATGTATCCTTTCCACAGTGATCTGCATCAGCAAGCTTAACTAGCGTAAAACTAGGCAGAAGTAACAGAAGTGTTAAGATTGTTATAAGTGCAGCATGGATGGAAATATGTGTGTCAGCATAAGGTGAAAGAGCAAAACAAAGGGTTAAAGAAATGTCCTGTACTGATAAAGAAAGCCACTCTTTCCAGGACACGTTCCCAGCAGTATCTGTGTGCCACAGCACAGGTGACTTGCCAGTGGAAGACCTTGCATCCTAACAGCAGGAGGAAGGCAACAAGGCTGTAGTGTATCACATACACATTCTTTTTCCCTGCTAGACAAATAGGATAAGAGACTACTGCAGGCATACATGTGAGACCTATATTCCAAACAAAGGAAAACAGACAGTGGGCAGCAACATGGCCTAAGATTTCTGAAAGGTGAAGTGAACAAGATCCTGAGGCAAAGGACTGCCTTGTCACAGCTGATGATTCCTGAAGGATATCCTAAAGGATCTGCTCAAAAAACCTGTATTTTTGTATTGCTGTTTATGAGCAACTCCTGAAATGGAGTGAGGACTTGAATAGGTGATGGCCCTTGTTGTCTGTTTTGCACATAAATTATCCTGGCCAGAGCATTTGAACGGATAAGTCTTGGTGCTTGTGAGTGAGCATGAGAGTGTGAGTGAATTCAGTCTGAGAGAACAAGTGTCAGTAGGTAACATCAACTTACCTGGAGATTTTGTAGGTAGCTGTTACCTTGCCCTTGCCTAACATACTGAGTTTTATTACACTAAGTTCCCTACAGTTGCGCCTTTAATTTGAAACCTCATAAAACACAGTCTGTTTTCTCTCTTGGTTTTATTTTAGTATGTGTTTGTTATCTGTCATAATTTAAACTTGATTTTACATTTTTGGGGCCCACTTACTCATTTTGGTTAGATTAACAGTTTTCCATGATTCTGAGTAACCTAAATAAATCTGTATTTTATGCTATGGTACTCACACACCCCATTTTCTGGATGAGTAACAACTATATCATAACGTAGGACCAAATCCTTTATTTTGAGACATTTTGCATTTAACTCTTTGCCAATTTGTTATATTGAAATTGGTCATTTAATCCAATATTTTTCCTTATTTATACTTATCAGGTTTTAATCTATGACTGTCTATGTCTTGGGTTTTTTTGTTTGTTAGCTTCAGGAGGAATTATTCTCTTATTTCAGACTTCGAAAGAACTTCTGTTATCTGAATGAATAGATCCAGAGTCAAAACTAGATTATCAGATGTAGTAGTTTTTCTATTCTGTTATTCTTTTGTACACGATGCCTGGTATGATTTTTGCTTATTGTTTCTACTAGGATTAGATCTACAAATTTGCGTGAGGGTCCTGTTTGATTCAAATAACTTCTTGAAGCTCGTTGTTCCTTCATAATGTTTTGTTATCTTTTTTCCTGGCAATAAACATGTTTTCGGAGACTCAGATATTTTCTTATCATGTAGGATGTATCTAGGGCTTTTGTTTCCTTATTTTGTGCTTTAGGGGCCTTCTTCATGTTACTGAAATCTCCTTTTCAATAGGGTATGTTTGAAGCTCAATAAGTATATCAGGGAGAAGCATGTGTTGTGGGGCATGAACTCTTTGCATATATGAAGTTGCTCCTTATATTTCTGACTTTCACCTTACGAGTCCTACATTTTACCATTTTCTCTTTGTTTCAGAAAATGGCTTATGACACTTTGTCACACATATGACAAGGGTTTCCATGGTTTGTGTCCTCCATCCTGCTTCATCTACCAAAAATTCTATATGCATTCTGGATTCACATATATCTTCCCATCACTCTTATTCTCCCTTCTTTTTCACTGTGTTGAATTGTCTTGAGGATTTGCCTGTCATTCAGACTGGAGAGAATTCAACTGGTACCAGCCATACTCCAGAGCTTTGTTACAAGCATTAAGAAATTTAGAAAATAACAAAGGTGGTGCATAACTGTGCATTTTCTACGTGGCATGTGTGCATAATTCTAGAATAATTACATGGTCAGATACTGTTTAATAAAATACTTGATAGCATTGTAAGACTGTTTTTGCATTGTTGTAAGATAGTTTTATTTGGGCATTGAGGTGCGTATATACCTTCTTATTACATACTTTGTTCATAGGGGCTGTAGGGGCTTCTTAGCAAACTGAATTTCAGAGAAGGCTTTGAAGAAGTGCAATTAAGTATATTTTCAAATATTTAAGGGATTTTCCCTAAAGTGTAAGATGTAAAACAGGAAAAGGTGTAAGAGGTTTGAAAATATAATGTGGGTGAGAGAGGAGCTAGAAGCTGAACTCCTGACACTGAATGAGAGGTGGGAGATAGGAACGAAGAGATAGAAGAATCATCTCCAAATTTATTTTTCAGTAAGAAGTGGGGATTTTTGAAAGTGTTTAGCCCAACACAATAAATCGGACAGTATGATCTAACGGTCTTTTCAGCTTTGTTTCATGAAAATTTGCCTTGCTTCAAATGCAAGCAAACCACAGCTGGCTTCCTGGCGGTGCCTAAGGAACAATAGGTGCAGTGGTGATAAGCAAGGAAAGGCCTTGAAAGTCAGGATGAGTAACAGATATTAGAGAAGTCAGGGAGAGCTGTGAAGACAGCGGTGCGTTCTCCAAGTAATCGACCAGGAAAAGGGTCTTCGCAGCAGTTTTCTGAATCAAGATCAGGCTCAAAAGCAGAGAGAAAAATGTTGCTAAATCAAAATGCAATGATGATGATAACCTGACCGAATGCTTCAATTCGTTGGAAGAATTAAGAAAAATACTGTCTTGGGAATGTTGCACTGAAAGTATCTGCAAATTATTAATATGAATCTGAGGTTTTGTAGTAAATTTGGGATCTAAGGTGGTGCTAGAGGTATGTGTCAGAGCAATAGAGAGGAGGACAGTGTAGCTGTGCAGCTCTGTATGTATTACCATCAGTTAAGTTGTGCATATGAAAACCTTAAGTATCTGTCATCAAAAGTAATTGTGAGTTGTTTACTCTTACAATTGCTTCCCAAGTTTAGAATATTTCCCCACCTGCCACCAAGGACTGGACTTCAGTTGTCCAGTTTGACTGGTAATGTTGCAGTGGGGTGGCTAGCATGATGAGTGTGTTTTGCATTTGCTGGGAAGGCACTGATCTTTTTATTTGTCTTAAAGTAATAATGAACACTGGGTACAGTAATTTCTTTACAATTAAGTTATTAAGTCAAGTCTTCTAATAACTATACTCATCGTACTTCAGTAAAATAAAGTTGATTCAGTTCCTAATTCTGGTCCTGGCTGATGGTGTAAGAATTCTCCCCAGCAGGAGGAAGCTTTCAGTTTGCTTGAGGCTTTTGTAGCTGGGTCCTGTACCAGCTGCAGTCATCCTTTCCTTCCCGCTTCAGCATGTCCCAGAACTTGCAGGTTGAGAAGTGGGGACCAGAGAAATGGCAGAGGAAATAACATCTGGTTTTGGCTAATTTTCAACTGGTGTATAGTCGTATGGGCATGCTAGCAAATAGATGTGAATTAGAATTGTCTCTAGGCTTTTTTCACTTAAACCAGAGATGGGGCAACAGTAGTATCAAGGAGGCATAACCCAAAGGAAAAAAAAAAATCAAACAACTTTTTATTTTGTTTCTTATTATTTTGGTGATACCTGCATTTCCATCAGATGTAGAAATATGAACTGTTAATGCATTTTTGCAAGATGCGGAAGAAAGATAGTCTTGGGTGTCCAATAGTTAAGTGTCCAGATTAAAATATTAAAGTATGTAGTATGCTTGGAAAAGAGAAATTTAAAAATTGCACTTACTCAGAAATGTAACTCTTTGGAAAGGAATTTGATATGAATAGCCCTTCAGTAGTGTCAGGTTATTCAGAAAAAGAGCAGTGCTGGCCAGGTAAGGCAGTAAATGACTTTTTGCTCACTAAAAATTTTGAGTTCATGAATTTGTGAGCAAATGCACTTTCTGGCATGCCAGACGTCTGAAAACAAAACGCTCAGTACGTCTGCAAGATCCCAATGCTGAATGGCCACAGCCGGTGGGGAGAGCTGAGACGGGAGGTCTGGTGTCCCGTGGATCGCCAGGTTGGGCCCTCTCCGGCACACAGCGAGGCAGAGCTCTGCTGGGGGGCACTTTGTCCCCCTGCCCCGGGGGGCTTCCTGAGAGGCTGCCCATTTTTAGTCTGTAGCTCTCTTGACATAACCAAGATATGATGCTATATTCCAAATATGGTGTTACAGGTTCTTTATCGTACTGGTTTCTGACACACATGTGGCATACAAGTGGGAATTCAACTTTAAATGGAAATAAATATTTTGATAGCTATGCTGAGCTAACACCAGCACTAAGACAACAAAACTGTTGCCTTCTCCCACAAATTTTGGAAATCATGTCTGCCTTGCGTATCTTCATATAAAAGTACTCTACATAAAGTCAGTTTCTCATCTCGGCAAAAACCATCTTCATGTCCACAGTGAATAGAAAACCAACATGATACTCAACGATGAAGTCTGTGGCTCTGTGTGCTTGTTCCATCGTAAACTTGGTATTCCTTAGAGTCTTCACGGCTGCTGTCACACATTCCTGTTGTCTTAAAGCCTCTGTCTCAGTGGGCAAACCTCCTTATAAAATAGACATTATTTTGAGATAGTGTATTTTCTCATTAGCAATTGTATATGATACTAGGTGGGTGCTACTGTGAGCTTCTATTAGTATGTTAGGGAGAAACATCAGCATAAAAAGTGACTTCATGTCACTCAGTGCCAAGCCAGAACTTCTCACAAGCTTCAGATGGGCATAACGGTAAATGTTTTTGTAGTGATGATATTACTTTGTCAGTTTGACAGTGTTTTAAAATATAGTAAGATTATCTCATTTTTTATATTCATGTTACTGAGAGGCTAAAAATCTATGTCTAGAAATAAAGAGATGATTAATATAAAAATACCACCTTTATTGATTTTTAGACCACTCTCTTTAAAATAATAAAACTAATTATATATAAATATGAAAAAGCAGCAGCACGCAAATGCGCTGGAGGTACTCGTGTTTTCCTGAAGGGGAGTATGCTGTGATCAGTTAATGCTGTATAAAGCTCTTGATGTACGATATCGCTGTAGCCTTTCCTGCAGCTGCAGCATTTTGTGGTAAAAATGGTGTAGACACTCAGATTATTTTTCTGTGATTAGTTTGGTGCCTCTTTAATTAGAGCTGCGCACTGTTTTACCTGTTGCATCCTTTTTCCGTTTACACATTTAGGCCCTAATTCTGCCACTGAATTTGTTCAAACGGACCCCGATAGCCACGGGGCCTGACTGAGTTGATGGGACTCTGGATGACTGCAAGTTCCTACTCTGAAGATCTGATTGTAGGTCTGAACGTAAATTTCTCTTTTATTCCCCTGTCTATTTGCTTCTAATTCACGAAAATTATCCTACAAAATGGTATTGTCTTTGAGTCTGCACATCTATATTAGTAGCATTCAGACACTGCGTGCTTGGGATATTGTCAGACATCATTGAAATATTTCAGTTGTGCCCTGTGCTAGAAACTCGTGATTGCCATGGTTGTTGTGTTGTATCTTCACATGCAACAGCTTCGTACCTAAAATGGATATCATCACCTATGTTTTCAGTCATTGTGGTATTTCTCTTAACTCAGATTTTGAAGTAAGAGTAACTGTTGGCACTTTATTCAGATCATTTTTAAAGGTGTTGGTGTAATATATTTTGGTTTTGTTTGTTGGGTACAAATTACATCTGTTTTATTTTATTTTGCAATGTGCTATTTTCTTAGTAGCCTGCTATTACTGAAAGTTTTCAATATGATGATACTCTGTCATGTAAACCAATAAAATAAGTAGGAAAAGGCTCTTTTACTTGCTCTCCTGTTGCTTTTTCTGTTTCTGTGGCTGTGGTTACATGACAGCTGAGAGTGAGGATATTTTTATTTTTGGGAACCAGAGAGTGTCTTTAGTTTGCACTGAGTGATGTTCCCTGTCCTATTCCATATGACTGTGTTGCAGTTTTGTGAATACTAAAGTTAAATAGCCCTGATAGAGGCTGGAATGGAGTTTGCGAAATCACATTAAAAATAGAGTTTGAGGGGAAAATGGATATGCTCCATCTCTGTGCATGTTAGTATTTACATTATATGGACTTTTAAAAACAAGCATATAGCAATACAGCATAATTAACAGATTAAAAGATCCAAAACTTTCTCCGTATACAGAGATTCAGAAATACCTTCATTTTTTTTCCTTTGTAGATTACAATGATAGCTTCACAGTACTTGATTAATTATTTGCATATTCCTAGAACAACAGAAAAGCACCATTGTCCTGTTTGACCAAGGAGAAAACTGAGCTACTCCTTCAGTCAGTAGTGAAGTTTATTATATTAATTGGGTTCTCCTGCCTTTTAACCTTGTGCCTCCAGCTCCATTTCTCCCTCAAAAGCCAAAGCTTCCAGTATGATCAGCTGCTTTGCATTTCTGTGTGAAAGGCCTGAGGTGTTTCTGTTTGGATTCCCAGAAAATGAGGAAGATGAGGTTGGTGGCCACCTGCCAAGGTGCGTGGTCTGACTTGCTCCTCATTCACAGAAGCTGATGGCAAAGGGAGAACCGAGTGTTCCTGTGCGGCGTTCAACTGCCTTAACCACATGCCCATTGCTCTCTTCCTGTAGTTGTCTGTCTTGTTCTCTGCACAACTTCTGGAGCAAACACATATATCATCCTATAAATAATCTAATTCGATACACAACCCTGATTCATTTCCGGAACAGTGTGAGTCCTGGACACAGAAGGTGGCCGTGGTCCTGTGGAAAAGTTCAGCAGAGTGGATGAGGTCAAATACTGTTATTAAGTATTTAAAATTTGCAATGAAATAGCATTCTTTTAATGTAGCTTATTATAGCTAGAGCTTGAAGTATTTTTAACAAGGAACAAGAAGAAATGAATGCTTTTATATCTGTTTGTAACTGTGTCCCTGTCTAGCACGTGAACATAAACATTCAGCTCAGTGGAATACGGAACATCAGCTGGTAGGAGGAGGGTGGTCATCTCGAGGGAGGAAGGGAGGGAAGAAAGGTGAGTAGTAAACGCCGGGGGTATACCCAGTTTACTTTCGAGTCTCAGGGACTATGAGGGGAGAGTTTACCCTAGCTTTTGTTTTCTCTTCAGCATTCCCAGCACAAGAGAGGAGCTCCTCCAGAGTTTCTCAGTGCAATAGATGTGGGGGGTGTGTGGCTTGTTCTTATAGTCTGCTAATAGTGTAAATAAAGACATGGAAATCAAAGGTGGGGTTTTCTCCCATCTGTGTTTTTTTTGTTAGAAAATAAGAGGAGGCACTCCTCAAGTTCCCCAGTTTTCTACCAGATGAATTTCAGGACTGATCCATATGATCCTTGATCTCAAAAATAGGTAGCAAAAACTTTTATAATAGAAAATAGTGCTCTCAGCTTGCCCCTTTAATCTTCCCTGTCAACCTCTAGTGGCCTATGGTGTTTGTAAGCCACTAAGGATGGAGTGTAGACTCCACTGCCAGAGCAGTCATGATGGGAATCACAAGCTCATCTGTTTATCTTTTATGTTAGGATGACAGTTGTTTTTTGGGGTTTTGTTGGTTGGTTGTTTTTTTTTTTTTGATAAATCTTGCCAGACTATGGGCTAGGTTGCAGTTTTTGTTCATGTTCTACCTTATCCATGGAGGATGCTTGAGGTTGGGTGACTGGGCTAGTGACTTGCTATGTGGAAAACAAAGCAACCTCACACCTTGCTTTTGTGTATTTTTCTCTGCATTATGTAGTCTTTTCCCACAAGTAATGCAGTGAATTCAAATGTCCTGTAAAGATTGCCAGAGATGATACTGAGACATACAAGCAATTAGGAAAGCTTTGGTCAAGCCATTCACAGAAATTAATAAAAACAAAAAAGCTTGCAAAAGTACATCAGTTCCACTGGCATTTTGTTGTAAAGGAAAATATCAAAACCCTGGGTTTAACACTTTATTTTTTCTAATAAGGTTCACTTTTCAAAGTTTTGCGGCTGTCAAGAAATTGTGGGAGCAGAAAGAATCAGTCTTGATAGGGCAGAATCACTTTAAGCCAGTATCTCATCTCAACACTCTGTATTGTGAAACCATGGCCTCAAACTTCTGCCTGTCATATCAGATAATATTATCACTGATTTATTATGTTACTTCATGTTATCCATTGTTTGTAACATTTTGGCAGGGGTTGTTTTTATTTTCTGGTTGTTTCTTGTTTGGTTGATTCTGGGTTTTGGGTTTTTGTTTTTGTTTTTGTTCTTTTTTTAAACCAACACCTAGTGTGAGGGAGTCCTGATCCATGACTTGCCTTTCAGGTAGTAGGATAATACAAGTAGTAATCATGCCTGTTGCTAAAAATTTTCTACCTTATTTCCATTTGCATTTGTTTGCCTTCAGCTTCCAGTCATTGATTCTTGTTATGCCTTTCTCTGATGGATTAAAGAGCTCTTTAGTACTCACTATTTTCTCCCCAGGAAGGTGCTTTTACCCTGTAATCAAGTTACTGCTCAGTCTTTTTTTTTTTTTTTTTTTAAGAAAAAAAAAGGCACTAAATAGCTTGGGCGTTTTATGGTTTTCATTATTTTTTTCACATTCTCAGATTATTTTTGTGGCTCTTTTCTATCCCTTCTCTAATTTTTCTATTAAAAAGGAGACATAAACTGTATTTTACTAGTCACATACACAGAAGTAAAATTACTTCACTAGTGACTTCTGTGTTAGCATAGTCAGAATTGATGTTTTTGCAAGGCCAGATAAAATAAAAAAATATTACTTCATCACATCTGAGTATGTAATTATTAGAGGACAGAAAAGGATGGATCATTTAAAAAACATTTAAAATTCATAAACTTCAAAAGAACTATCAAATCAGCAAGACAGGGTGTGCGGCAGGGGTTGCAAAAGCATTTGTGTTGAGATTTTTAAGGAAATAAGAGTTAGAAATAATAATCTTAACTGTAAAGCAACAATAAATCAAAACCTTAAGTGCTATGGATAACATGGTAATACATACTTGCCAAAATTGTGTAGGATTGAATGCAAAACCTTTGTTAGTAACAGACCATGTAGACTGTGAACAGATGTGAATATATGCATCCCTCATATCTGCTTAAGCCCACAATTAGCCACTTGCTTATATTTGGAAACCCTGAAACAGTTATGTGATCTGTTATGCTGTAATAGAAGAAATAACATAGTATCAAGAATTTCCTTTGTTATAAAAGCTGTCACCTTTAAGTCAGATAAGAGTTCAAACAATCAAAATCTACAGCTTCAAAGAGGCTCTTGAGAGTTTTACTGCTTCAGTATTTCTTATCACAGGAGTGGCTACTAATTTTCATTTTTATCCATACTTTAGGACAAGATGGAGTTAAATTTACCCTAAAGAGATTGACCAGATGCCTGCCTGGTCAAAGCATCTTGGCCTACCCAATTACTTTTATGCATATCATGCATATCAACATCCGAATTGAATCCTCATTCCCAGATCCACACTTACCCCTTATGGAAACCATCAGATTTTCATTAAATTGAACTACAGACTGTTTAAACTCTCAGTGCTCCAGATCAATTTAATGCAAGTTTGTCTAATGTTGTGTCTTACACAGCTTTGGGGTCACCATGTTGACTTTGTCTGAACTGTCTTGCTGTTTGATTCAAAAAGAGTACGCCTTTTCTTTGTGGCAACATTGCCTCAGTGAAACTTGGGGCATATTCATTAAGGGACTTAATTTGTTTCAGCAAAATTAAAGTGCATGGAAACATGGTAAATGAGGGGAAAAAAAGGAGAATTAAAATAATGTAAAAGACTTAAAATCCTCTGAAACCCCTGTTAACCTCATCTAGGTGTTCCTGCTCCAGCGGGGGGGTTGGATTAGATGCTCTTTTAAGGTCCCTTCCAATCCCTAACATTCTGTGAGTCTGTAAAAGCTAATAAGGACAGAACAGAAAGCCAAATGGCCTCTAGTTAAGAGAGTACTAATCTAAATAGATTTAAAGTACAAGTTTGTGTTAATGAAAAAGTTAATACTAAGTTTTTGATAGTGTGGGGTGACTTGGGGTAGTTGTTGTTCCCCTGAGATGATGAGCTCACAGAGCCCTTTTCAAAATAACTCTTTGTTGTTGGAAAGACATGTGAGAAGTGGTCATTCCCTTAAATGCCTTTTGGTCTCACAGGCTTAGTCAATATAAAGTATGTCCTTTCTTACATCCTGGATTGCCTCAGTTTCTTCTCCTCAGTCTCCCAAGTCCTGAAATAGAACCCTTAAATAGAGGTGATAGCTCTGGGAAAGAAGATGGTAGAAGCAATAGGATGATTTTGATAGGAGCTGGAGGCAGACTCTGTAAGAACACTGCATGACTTCACTTCTTTGAATTACCATTTATGAGGTGATCCTCTTTCCTGAGCCTGTGATAAGTGGGGACAGCTGCATATGATGGTAGGTGTTTGACCAATACAGCATCCGCTGGAGTATAATATATACTGGATAACTGTTCTGGGGGTGAAGGGAGAGAGGTAGTGGCTAGAATATTACTTTCCCATTAAATAATGCTACTGGGGAGTATTTGGTGAGCAGGTACAGCTGCCACAGTGCATTTTCCAGCTTATCTTTGCATAGGAGTATGGGGAAAAGGAGAAAAAGAGGACAGGAAGGAGAGAGAGATGGGGAAAGAATAACAGTTTTTTGAGGGTTCTTTTGCTCTTCCAGGATATGTTCTGTGCCCTCCTTCAGTGATTCACTCTGATAACTTGTAGTACTTGTTATCTTCCTTGAACACCATATCTTACTAGGAAGTTGGCAAGCTGAAGTTGCTGAAGATGCAGACAATTCCCTGAATGAGTGAGAAACACTCCATTGTCTAACACTGCATTGTTGGAGATGAGACAGACACTACTCAGTGACAACCATATGCACTTGCCTGTATTCAGTGAAAGGGCAAGACTGTCCTGTCAAACTATGCAAGTTCCTTTTAGAAGCTGTAAGCTCATGGTTATTTCCTCCAGTATTTCCTTAACTGCTTGTATGCAGTGTAGGTATCATAGTAGATCCTGTGTGGTTACCAGATAGAGTGAAGTGTACTGCATCCTCTGTTTCTTCAGATATCAGTATCCAATAAGTTATTTTCCTGTCTTGTGTAGATAATAGTGTGCTAGGATTTCTAGTATCAGGGACTGTGTTGGTGTTAAGGTATCTTCTACGTATTCAGAAGCAGATGGTTTAGCCTGTGTTGCAGATATGGGTAAGAGTCCTGTATAAAGGATCAGAGTACAGGTCAGAGTGATGTTTGTATATTGTGTATTTTCAGAAAACAGAGAGATAAGGGAAAAGTAGATCTGTCCCAGCACTATAGGTGGCTCGAGGAATCTTTCCAATTTAACTTGTGGCATTGAGGGCTATCTAAATGAGTCCCATGTCTGAGGGAGCATACTTTGTTGAATCTCCTGGGCTGGACAGAATAGGAAGGAAGGGAAACTCAGATGTTCTTCATCCCCTTAGGCTTGGTTGAATTCTGCCTGGTCAGGTGAAGTCTAAATGTGATGTGAGCATCAAAAGCTTACCTGCCCCTAGACTGGAGTGAGGGAGACTGAGTACTAACACCTCTAGACAAGACTGTGAAGGAAGGCGGAGAGCAGCCTTTGAGTGTATTGGAAGCAGCTGATAACTCTTTGTGCTGGACTTGAGTGTACAATCACATAAATGGTCTGGAGATTTTGGAGAGGAATTGAATATTTGATGCAATGTTGCCAGAAAGTTGAAGAGATAAGTGGATGTTGCACTGCACGTTGTGCTCTCAGCAAAGCAAACATCTCAACAAGTCAGTTATTTCAGAAATAGTGCAATCCTGGAGGGATATTTCTTGAACTTATTTTTGATGTCGAAGCTGAACACAGTTCCCATCTGTCTAAAACTCTGTATTGAGAGCTTCACAGAAGGACTTAAGGAAGTTATGTACTTATACATAAGGAATAAGATGGTAAAGGAATCACATGTCATTATAGTAAACAATTTCCATTATCATTACTATGAAATGATTACTTTGTATACACATTTTCACTGTGAAAAAATGTTCGTGGCATACTGATCATCAGAAGAAAAGTCCATACTGATGCATCTTCATTAGTTTTGCCCACTTCATGACCTGAACAGTATGGATATACACTTTTTGCTATGAAAATATGTTTTCTTGAATACTTTACTGTATATCTGTTAATTCCTCAAAAAGTGTGCAAACTTTAATGTTATCTATTCTATGGATGAAAGCACTGTGTTAGTACTGACCCTGATTTAAGAACATACCAGCTCTAGAAATGATGGAATTGTCTGCAGGGCTCAGATGCCAACAAAAATCAGCAGTTTCGCACTTGAAGCCTGGTGAGGAAATTCCTGCAGCGGCACCAGTGCCATCCCTGCTCCCTGCCTGCCTCTCCCAGACCACATCCTTCAGTCAGACGAGCTTACCTTGTCTGGCTGCTACTCCTCAGTTACCACTTATTCGCACATCTAGACTAGCCAGCCATTCATCCATGCTGAAAGAACAAATCATAGAGTCATAGAATACCAGGTTGAAAGGGACCACAGGGATCATCTGGTCCAGCCTTCCTTGGCAAAAGCACAGTCTAGACAAGATGGCCCAGCACCCTGTCCAGCTGAATCTTAAAAGTGTCCAATGTTGGGGAGTCCACCACTTTTGCTCTTGTTTTGAGCTGAAAATGTAGCATTTTTTTTAAGAAAAGCTTTCGGGTCTGGTTAAAAGTAGCCTAATTGTAGCTTTGGATTTGACTGACAAGCTGTTCTTTCTTGTGCCATTTTCACTGTAATATTCTCTTAATTTTGACCTGAAGAAACAGTTATCCCATTCCTTGGAAGGGAGAACAGAGTGACAAAATCTAGAGGTCCAGTGATGACACTGAACCTCTTTCTTGTCAAAGCAAGCTATGAAATCACCTGCTTTACAGCCAAAACCACTGAGGAGTAAGCAGTGTCCTTCACAGAAAGCAAAATTTGCAAGAGAAAGTGTTGGCATGGAACAACCACCTTCTTTCCCCAGGGAGATGTGCTGCCCTGCATCCTGTCTCTCCTACATCTCCTATATTTGATGCAAGTTCTTTTCTCATCTCTGTCAGTAACCACAGTAGTCAAGACTGAGACTTTCTAAGGTCTGGCTCTTTATATGCTGCAACTTCCCCGAAAATTCTGCTGGAGGGGTCTCACCAAGGTTATTCACAAAGCTATTTTGGGGGCTGGGGAGAATGAGATCACCACTCTGCATCTCCCTCTTGATCAGGCTTCACTGCCAACCAAGTGGTCTGTACTTCTTGGGATTCTCCCTCCTTGTTTGTCTTTGATACAAGTCTTCAGCTGTGAGCTACATGGGGGATGATTTGAAGTGAGGAAAATTTTAAATAAATAAAATAGAACTCTGTTTTCATCAGTCAGTTCGAACTTTTTCTGTTCCTACTGAGCAATACATCATTTAGAAGAACACTTCTGTCTTTGGAGAGGCCTCTCTCTGTTATCTCTAAAGAAAATGGAAAACAAAAGGATGCTTTTAAAAAAGGCTGAGAATATATAGCTGATGTTTCCGTCCAAGTTCAGCTTGCCTTCCATGGAAAAGTTGTTGAACCAAAAGGCTCATTACAAACATTTCTGCTAGTTTTCAAGTAAGTAGCTACAAGGCATATTGTAAAAATTGAGGTATACGAAAACATGTGTCTAATAGAAATCATAGCCTTAGTCTTGCTTTGCAATATGACATCCAATCCGTGTGATTTTCCAAAGTATACTCTAGTTTGCAAAACACCAAAATTACCAAATAGGGGTTTTGAAACTTCCTGTGCAGCTACATACTTTTTTTTTTTTTTTTCCCCAGAGCAGTCATATTGGGCTGTTATGACCCAAACAGTCTACGGGCAAAGCCTCTGTGCATGAAGTCAAAGGTGGCTTGTGTTATCCAAGTTATCTCAGTGATTGCACCTGTCATGTGGAGTGTAATTTAAAACAGATTTGGACTTCAATAGGGTTTGCAGAAGAAGGCATGTTTGTAAAGTATCAGAAGGGATGTGGCACAGCATGAACAAGAGAAGAAACATGTACTGCTTCTGTAAAAAATGCTACCGTCTGCAACTGATGAGTAAATTCTTTTTAATTCTGTCATCAAGGGCTGCAGAAGAAACACACTGGAATGTGGAAACCTGTACAGGCCTTAGCACAGAACTGGCAGAGATGAAGGAAAACCTTTACAGGAATATGTCATGTAATCACAATCTCCTTATCACTCGCCTTTTACTAAATTGTTGGCTCTAAACAACAGCTGGGAATAAATAACTTCCTTTTCCTTCCTTTCAGGTCTGGTTTTCAAGGAAGAAACTTTAAAAAGTTCAGCACGTGCAAAGCTATCAGCTCCTGCACACTAGGCCACATAAATGCTCGTGCTTTTTACAGTTTTCCTCTGCTCCATATTCTGTGTAAAGATTTAAACTTTAAGACACAAACCAGCCAAAAAAAGGCTTTCCTTGAGAAAGAAACATCAGTGTTCCTTACTGTTAATGTATTTTCGCATGATTTCAGGTAGCAGAACCACTGTCTTCATGTGTCCGTCAGCACTTCTTCACAAATGAGGCAGTTTCAGAATTAGGGTCATTACTTAGAAGGATCTTTGACTTTCATAAAGAGCCCTGCCTTGCCAAAAAATTGATGATTGTGAAGGTTTGAAATTTGTTTGCCTTCTCATTGGCAATGTCTTCAAAGAAGCAACAGCTCAAGGAGGGGAAATGTTAGAAAGCAACAGTGGTAATGAAGCAGCAGCCACTGTTTTGGGCATTGGATCCAGAATAGAGATTACCGGACTCTGGATTAACTGAGGGGATCAGATGAATACTAATACAAATATTCTGTCAGCAAAAAACTCTGTATGATTTGTGGGGCCTGTTCCTCAGCCATCAGGAGCCCAGTTAACTCAGGAAGACTTTGAGGAGAGATTGGTGTTTTCTTGGATGGGAGAACTGCCAGAGGACAAGGGTACAAAGTGTGAACAACACTCGGAAGCAGCCCTGATATAAACTTCTTGAATTGTACTCAAGTTGCCCTGCTGCGTATTCAGGTGCTTACTGGGAGATGGTTTACATCTTGTGAGGCTGAACAACTCTCCGCTCAACGTATCTTAACATGTGCTGCCGGCTTCCTAAACAGGAACATTTTATGTCCTTTATGGAACCTATATATTACTTCCATGGGACTTAACTGGTACTGTGCGCAAAAGCGTATTGAAAGAAGTAAGGCAGTGAGGGAAAAAAATGCAATTTTTTTTCACATCGTCCAAATGTCAATGTGAGACTGAGACGAGTCATTGATGTGTAGCACTCTGCAGCGAGGCTTAGTGTAAAGAGTGTGACTACGCTCCCTCCACTATGGTAACTCCTTCTAGCAGATCAGCACCCATGGCCTCTGCTAGGGGATCTGCTCATTTCAGACTTACTTAGGTGGCAACGTTGTCTTATAAAGATTTTAGAAATACCACCCCGCTTACAGAAGGAAGAACGAGCACAAAGGTTTCTCCGAGGATCATCGAACAGTAAGTCTTTGGCAAAGCCAAGTTCTTGTAGCCTCTTCTGTGGCTTAATTCCCAGAGACAAACCACATGAAGTGACCACTTGGGTGCATCTTCACAGGGTTTTACCACAGCTCCTCTACTGACACAATTAAAATGATTCAATCCACCTCACATGGAGACAAGCAAGTAGAGAAGTGAGCCATCCCAGCATAAAAAGAGTCTGCGGTGAGTTAGTACTAGTATAATTACATAGGTTTCTTTTTGATCACATTTGTATCTAAAGAAAGAGGAAGCTAGTTTATTGAACTTAGGCCTGGCTGCAGTGGAAACTGGTACAATTATGACTTTAAGATGTGGGTTTGGGGCTTTTTAAAATTCTCGGTATGCATACAGCTTTCCATTTGCATGGGCCTAAAGTTAATAGGCGGTTATTCTCTAAGTTTCTCTCTTAGTAAGATCTAAGCAAGCAGTGTTGGGCTAAATGGAAAGGTACATGGTGTTACTATTCTTGGATTTAGAGGTTGGTTTTGCTTGGGACCTTAAGCACAACTTCCTAGGAGTCACTTTTCACTGTAGTTAATTCCTGCTACTGAATGCTGTTAGCCACGGTCCCACCAAAGAAAACAGAGACTTTATCAATTATTTTATCTTGTCAGATGATAATACTTTTAATGTTATTGTTAGTCACAAATTTTCATGTGTAAATAGGCGATTTTGACAATGTACTTGATCATCATGCCCTCTTAAAATCTTCTGCCATACATGAAGTTTCAGAAGGATTTGTCCTATTTTCACATTTAGGCAGCCTACAAAACACTAAGGATCATACAGACCATGTCCTAATGTTACTTGCTACTCACTTTGCCAGTGGTAACAAAGGTTGTAAGGTCAGAACAGTTTTTAATATGTACACCTGTATATAGCTCCCCTCATTCAAGGTTCTGTAACCTTGGTAAGCGCACTGGTAACGCCTTGCAGGGCAGGTCAGCAATTTTTGATTTGTCACAACAGCGCTACTCCCAGGGTTGTTTGCACCAGTAAAGTAGGTGTAAACAGCAAAGCAGGTGTAAAGGGGTATTCCTTCCATTCAGTAGTCCTCTATAGATGATTCGTACAGTGTAACTGACTATAAAAAAAGCAGAGAGAGGAGAAGCAACGAAGAGCAGGTGAGATGTGGCCCAGATTCCCGACTTTGCCCCTGCACAGGGGTGCCCAAGCTGGCACATGGGGCATCATTCCAAAAGCGCTGAGAACTGAGGGGCTGCCCTGCCATCCCAGCCTGCTCCTTCTCACCCAGGGGGTTGTGAAGAGAGCCAAGACCTTCTGATTCTCGTTCTTACAGATAATTTACCCATTTCTGCAAAAAGGACATCGCAAGCAGCCAGATAACGCAGTGCGCGCAAGCAGAACCCCGCACGCCGCCGCAGCAGCAGAAGGCAGCGCCTGGGTGCCATACAGCGCCGTGCGAGGGCTGAAGCCGGGCAAGAGGAGCCGGAAAACGCGGGCTCGCCCCTCCGAGCCCCAGTCCGACCCGAGCCCCCGCCTCAGTTTCCGCATCTGTGAAATGGGGCGGTGCAGCCCAGCAGGGAGGGGCCGCACGGGGTTGGGGGGCAGCAGCGCTGCCGGGGCATCACGGGAGCGCCCGCGGCGCCGGCGAACTCGCTGTGTTCCCCTCTCGGTGGCGGAAGCCGGGCGGGGGGCGGCCCTGGGGGCGGTGGAGGCCGCCGCAGCTACGGGCGGAGCGGTGGTGGCCTGCACTGCTGGCAGGCGGCGGCGCGGCGCCGAGCCGCCGCCTCGGAACTCTACATCCCGCCGCCGCCCGGCTCCCTCCACTCACTTTTATATTTGCGCGCCCTTTCAATCCTCAGTGACGTGTCCCGCGCCGCGGCCAATCGGCTGAGCTCTCTGGTCAGGACAATGGAAGAGCCTCGGCCAATCGGCGCGGCGGCTGGCTTGGCGGCAGCCAATGGGGACGGGGCTGTGTTGAGAGTAATGTTACCAGCGCTGAGAGTGTGAGGAGGCTGCGTATCGATCCCGCTCTCACAGCCATTGCGGTGCAGCGGGCTACACAGGGACTCAGGCAGCGCTGGGGCCGGGCGGGCGGCCGGGGTAGCGTCTCTGGGGCTCCGTCTCTGGGGCTCGGGGCCGAGTGAGGGCTGTGTGCTGATTCTGACACGGGTGAGTATGCACCGGGAGCCACTGGGCCGGCCGGGCGCGCTCGCCCGCTCGCTCGCAGCCGGGCAGCGAGCCGGCGCTGCCCGCCGTGCCGTCGCTGCTGCTTGGCCGCGGCGCGCGGGTTACTGCCGGCTCGGGCACCGGCACACAAAGGGGAGCAGGGCTGCGCCTGTGAGACCCTTCCCGGTCGGCGAGCCCCCCGGCCGGGGTGGGGCGGGGGCGTCGGGGGCGCGGGCGACGGGCGACTTCAGGAGCGGGGTGGCGGGAGGGAGAGGGACGAACGAATGAGCCCGCCTGAGCGAGGGGCGAGTGGCCGGGGGTCGCCCGTGGCGGGAGGCGCGGGCCGCGCCGTTCCCCGCTGTAAGCAGCTTACGGTGCCTCGCCGTAGCCATCCCTGCGGCGGCGGGGCAGCCGGCGGGCACAGGCGTGGTGAGGCGGAGGGGTCTCCGGGCGGCCCGTGCCGTGCTGCTGGCTGCCGTCGGGGTCGCACGGAGCGCGGGGGCAGCGGGGCGCGGGCCGAGGAGCCGCTGGCCCCGCGGCCGCCCGGCTGTAACATGGCTGACGGGAGCCGCGAGCGAGAAAACAAGGCGAGCGGCGGCGGAGCAGAGAGGCGCTCGGGCGGGCGGGGGCGCAGTTCGGGGGAACTTTTTTTTTCCAACCACCGCCGCTCGTCCGGGCGCGGGGCCCACGGCCGACGGGCCGTGCTAGTCGGCCGGGCACAGGAGCGAGCAGGGGTCCCCGCCGGGGCTCTGCCCGTTCTGCCGGGGCTCGGGCGGGCGCTGGAAGCGCGCCGGTCCCCCCCACCCCCCCGCACCCACCCACCTCCCCCCGTCTCCCGCCCGCCCTCCCCCGGCTTGCAATGGCTGAGCGTGTGCGCCAGGGTAGCGGGCGCGCTCACACAAAGGGAAGGGAAGGGAGGAAGGAGCCATGTTCTATGCGCGGCGGCGGGCGCGGGCGACGCCAGCAGCGGCCATTCCGCGCCTTCCCGCCGCTGCCGCCGCCGCGCCCCCGTGGGCCGGGGGTGGCCGCCTGGCCCCGCCGCGGCCCCTCGGCGGGGGTCCCGGGGCCTGGGCTCGCTGCCCCGCCCGCCGGGCTGCGGGGGTGTGGTGGCGGGGGGTGGGGGGTGCGGCTGGCTCTCCTCAGCGCACAAAATGGAAGGAGCCTCAGTGGCGGGTGACCTCCTCCGCCAGGAGCCTGCGCCATGGCGGCCGCTCCCGCCGACACCGCCGCTGCGGCGGCGCACACCGCGCGAACGGGCAGGCCGCGCCGGCGAGGCCTCATGGCGGCGGGGAGCGGGGCAGGCCGGGGGTCGGCGCGCCCCGCCGCGGGGGGACGGGGACGGCGGCCGGGACGGCGCTTTGTCCCCGGGCTGCGAGCGGTGGCCGGAACCGGGGGTCGCCGCCTGGGCAGGCCGCAGCCGCGTTGCTCGGCTCCTGGGCATGTGCTGGCTGCCCGCTGGCTGCGAGCCTTCATGTGTGTACAAAATAAAACTTACACAGCTTTGCTCTCGCAACGGGACTTTTTTTTTTTTTTTTTTACCCCATTCTCCCACCGTCACTCCTTTAGCCTCGCAGCTCTCTTGGGGGATTTGTGAAGTTTAGTTTCCCCCCACTCACAGGGGAAAGGTCCAAAATGGTGGGAAGGAGCTTTTTAAACGCCAGCTCGTGTTCACAGCGCCGAACCCTTCCCGCAGTCACCCCAGCCTCTGGAACACCCTGCCCGGCATGGCCTCGCCGCCTTCCCCTCGCTGGGCGAGCCCCGGGTGCCGGCCGGCGCTGGAAGCGTCTCCATGGCAGGGCGGGCAGGAGCGGCTCCTGCTGCTGCAGCGCTCTTGTTTACTCGATAGAAACTTCAAACCGGACGTGTTTAGTCACAGAGCAGAAATCTGTTTCTGTCTATCCGCCAAACCGATAGGAAATGCTGCTTCTGTGGCAATATGGGCAGGCAGTGTGTGCGCTCTCTTCTTTTTTTTTCCTTTTTTTTTTTTTTTTTCCTCATTTTAATTTCTGCTGAAGAGCAGAGTTTGTCAGGGTGCAAGTGGCTTTTTCCAGGGAGCTATGAAGAAATACTCTGAATGTCTGACTTGGGTGTGAAAGTTCCAGGAAGGTATTTTTCATTCCCTTTCAGTCCCTGAAAGACTGAGATAGTCCTCGCACTGAGCACAGCTCTGCTAGTCGTATGTAAATGTCATACTTTAAGCGTTCCTGGCTTGGTTATAACATGTTTGACTGAGTGTGGTGTTTCATTTCTGTATTTCTAGGTATACATCCAAAGAGAGAATAGGTTTTTGCAGTACACTTAAAGGACAGTGATAATACATGGTGTGCAAGAATAATTAATGTATCTTTTGCAAATGAATATCCAAGGCCTACAGGTGAGGGAGATAAAAATATGAGCTTTAGGAAGAAAAAATGACTAACCTATAAAGCCAGTGGAGACAGGATACTCATGTACTTTTTCCCCTTTCTTTCAATATAATTTATCCCTTCCAAGCATAGGATTGATACACTAGCAGTAATCAAAAGAGTGCAGTCTTCTCTGCATTGAGGCGCTTGTAGTTGCTTTCACGTTGCTTGGAAGGGGCATTTTTGTTTGCAGGAGACCAGAACTGCACGTTTTAAAGATCTTTTAGGTTTCAGGTTGTTTGTGTCCAAATTACCTCAAACAGCTATGGCAGAAATCTTCAGTAAGTTTTCCAGAAGAGAAACTTGTTTCCGTTGTATGATTTCGGATAGCGCTCTGATGGGTCTTGTTCGGCATGATCCTTGTCATCGCTTGCTTCCCATGCGGGCTTGTTAAAAGTAAAAGCTTTAAAGGTGTCTTTTTTCACTTTGTTACAGAAAATCATCAAAAATGGGCAAAGGTGATCCCAAGAAGCCGAGAGGTAAAATGTCTTCGTACGCCTTCTTTGTGCAAACCTGCCGGGAGGAGCACAAGAAGAAACATCCAGATGCTTCAGTGAACTTTTCAGAGTTCTCAAAAAAATGCTCAGAACGGTGGAAGGTAGGACTAACCACTGAAAAAAACCACCACAAAACGTTAAATGATTACTTTGTGTGAAATACTGTTTGAAACTGTAAATTACTTAATTGAAAGTTCAGGTTTTAGTTAAGTAGGCAGTGCAGTTGTAACATTAGTGGTGATTACCCGTTGTTCTTACCTTTACCTTCCCTAACTGAAAGTTTGGAATGGACTTGGATATGCTTCTGAATCTTAAAATACTGTTTTGATCCTTATGAGTCTCTTCCAACTTGAGATGTTCTATGATCTTATGAGCCTAATTACCTTCCAGACTATGTCTTCTAAGGAGAAGGGAAAGTTTGAAGATATGGCAAAGGCTGACAAGCTTCGTTATGAAAAAGAAATGAAAAACTATGTACCACCTAAGGGGGAAACAAAAAAGAAGTTCAAGGATCCAAATGCACCTAAGAGGCCTCCGTAAGTAAATTTGTAGTTAGCATGTGTTGTTTGGGACCATCACACTGGAGTGTATAATTTTATCCAGGTTTAGGAGCTTCAGAAGTAAAAGACTGATTTTTCTGACGAGTGGCATAAATATAGGTTGAAATACTAGTTATGAATTACAGGTTTGTGGTTTCAGGCTGACCCTCTTTATCTAAGTTGAAATAATGTCAGCCTTTGGAAGTGGATGCAAAAATCTGCAACATGCAGTTGCAGCTGATTCATCCCCCCAATTTCCGTTAAGAGGGTAATTCTAGGGTAAAATGACTGTAAAATATTTCAGGCCCTGCTTTCCCCACCTGTTGGCTTGAGCAGAATTTTTGATTGGCAGTTCATTTAAAATTAAGAGGCTTTTGTGCAGAACAGGTTAGAGGGATGATCTTGCACGAAAAACAGCTTGGAGAATTAAGACTTAAACCACTTTGTAAAGACTGCTGATTTCAGGTTCATCTGGTACTAGACACAAGTACTTTGTAGTAATAGGTTGTGTGTTTTAAATGGAGCTAATGCTGAAGGGAATTGGGTAGTTCCTGTGCAAGTGAATGTTCATATTTGGGCTGAAAATCCTAATCTTCATAACAAATATCACATCTTCTCTACCTTTAACAGATCTGACATAACATTAGCTCCCCTGGGATCATTCACTCATTCTCTTTTTTTTAAGATTTTCCCTGCATATGGTAGATAAAATTTGCCCTTCGGGGGGGTCCCGCCGAAACTGGGACGAGATGTGCGGCATTACTTAAGAGATGTGGATGTGTTAAGTTTTTCAACTCGTTTAATTACAATCAAAAATACTAGAACTGAATAATGTTTTCTCACTTTTAGGTGCTTTCCCAAAATGCTCTTAAGAAAAAGTAACAAAGGTCACAAAACTTTTCTTTATACTTAGGCCTAAAATTGAAATAATCTTATCTTCTTTTCCTTCTGTAGTTCGGCTTTTTTCTTGTTTTGCTCTGAGTTTCGTCCAAAAATCAAAGGAGAACATCCTGGTCTTTCCATCGGCGATGTCGCAAAGAAACTGGGAGAGATGTGGAACAACACGGCTGCAGATGATAAACAGCCTTATGAAAAGAAGGCTGCCAAGCTGAAGGAGAAGTATGAAAAGGTAACATTGACATTTATAGAAATGATTTGGGGAGGTCAAGCCTCAATATAGATGTTTTTTCTCTTCTCGTGTACTCTGATACCTGACGTTGCAAATTACAGTAAGATAATGACAAATTTCGTTACATTTGTTGGAAGTTATGACAGAACGGGGTATATGGTTTATTACTGTAATGCTAAATTGGAGTCTTTTGTTTTGAACTACTTGTGTTCATCTGTAATTCAGGACCATCAATGATGGTTTGGTAGGTACCATGGTGTCCATATTGTTATTAAAACAATAGGTCACAGCAGCATCTGAGTTAAGTTGATAGTATTAAGTAACACCAGTAAAGAATAAATTGTTTCTCCCTAATTTTGGAGGGGTGTCTGAGCATCCCTGAACATTAGGATAACTGGTACACATAGGTGCTTTTAAAAAATTATTATTAGGGTAATGTCACACAGTTTCTTGAATTATTAAAGCTAAATCCCACCATCATGACCAGAACTGTAGAACTGTGTTGTGCACACAAAGTAGCCTTGCATGCATTTCTATTTCCAGAGGCAGGTTCCCATCCCAATCCAAGGAAAGAGAGGAGGGGATGCATGTTGGCCTAACCTGATGGTGCTTGACAATGGGTCAGCCACCACCTGTAGCTGACGTATACCACCTATATCCATTCGTGTGCCATGACTTTCCTTTGGGTATTTCTACTGCGGACAAACAAAACCACTTAAAAATTGTAGCATCGTAGTGAGCAACGTGGCCCCTTCAAGTTTAATTGTGTGTTGGAGAGGAACCACAGGTCTAGAAACTGTCCTATATTCTCCTTCGTGTGCAGCTTCAACTCTTCAACATGGTAATTGTTTGTACATGCAGACAAGGCAACTCATCAGAGACTTTTTAAGGGTAGAATTATTAATCTTTAGTTTCACATATTTTAATCTTCATTAGAATTGTCTTTATTTCTTAAGCTTACAAATGGGGTTTTAAGGTGCAGTGATCTCAGTATATGCTTCTAAAAACCTCATGCTAAGCCTTAAGGGAGTCTGAGGGCACTGTAAGATGAGTGGTGTAATGTTTACTGGGTGAGGAATATTTGAAGATTTGGACTATCTGTGTAAAGGTGTTGGTGTTTTCTCTATAGCTGGGATGTTCAGTCTTGTAGATCAGTTCTGTGATGTAATTGTTTTTACAATTTTGGCACAAAGTCAGAAAGTCTAACCGTTTTTTGGCTTGGTCTTCCAGGTAGAGTTTTGACTTCCCTATAATAGGAATTGAATTTTGTACATTATAAACCACTAGAATAAATTTATTGCATGCAGAAGGTGGCACTGTCTACCCTTTAATCAAGTTCTTATACCTTTTATTTTGTAAACTTCAGTTAGGCAGAATTCTGTATAGTTGCTCTTTGCTGAGCCATAACATTGCAGATACTAGACCATGTCATTGTAATGTGTTTTGGATAGCTATTTACAGTTTTGTGCCTCCAAGAAGGATTTTCCTGTTCGTTTCTTGAGGCATTGTAGAGGGTAGGACTAGAACGGGACCTTAAGAGGTCTCCCTACTTCCCTTCCGTGTGGGATAGTGGGCTCAGCTGCACCTTTGCCATCCCAAGCAGCAGCTTTCCCAGCCTGTTCCCAAAAGCATAACAGTGGAGATTCCTCAACGGCTGTAAGGCACGTGTTCCAGCGCACCGGTATCGTTTCTGTGTCGGAGGGTTCCCCTTCCTTTGGCCTCAGTTAACCTCGTGACTGAAGCAGCGGCTCCTGGTCCTGCCCCGGTGGGTGTGGAGAAAGGGCAGACACCTGGGTGGCTCTGGTTTCCCAAGTCCCGTTTGGCAGCTGCTCGGAGCTCTTGGCTGGTTAAATCTTTGAGAGATTCTTCCTGCTTTTCTCCTCCAAGGATATTGCTGCATACCGGGCCAAAGGGAAGGTTGATGCAGGCAAAAAAGTAGTTGCCAAGGCTGAGAAGAGCAAGAAGAAGAAGGAGGAGGAGGAAGATGAGGACGAAGATGAAGAGGAGGAAGATGATGAAGAGGAGGAAGAGGAGGAGGATGAAGATGATGATGATGATGAATAAGTCTCTTTTAGAGCAACTTCTTTCTTGTCTATAAAGCATTTAACCCCCCTGTACACAACTCACTCCTTTTAAAGAAAACAAAATTGAAATGTAAGGCTGTGTAAGATTTGTTTTTAAACTGTACAGTGTCTCTTTTTTTGTATAGTTAACACACTACCGAATGTGTCTTTAGATAGCCCTGTCCTTAGTGGTATCGCAACGGCCACTAACCTTGCCTGGTACAGTGTGGGGGTTGTAAATTGGCATGGGAGTTTTAAAGCAGGTTCTTGTTGGTGCACAGCACAAATTAGTTACATGCGGGGATGTAGTTTCGTTTTCATCTTCAGTTGTCTCCGATGCATCATAAAAATAATTGTTGTTCTGTTAACTGAATACCACTCTGTAATTGCAAAAAGGAAAAAAAAGTTGCAGCTGTTTTGTTGACATTCTGAATGCTTCTAAGTAAATACAATTTTTTTATTAGTATTGTTGTCCTTTTAATAGGTGCCCTTGAAAAATCATACTTTTTCTTTTCTCTTTTTTTTGTTTTTTTTTTGAGGGGAACTCATCTTTTGCTTTATTGAATGCCCGTTTGGGATCACGGGAATATTACAGTTTTCATCTTTCATATAACCAGCTGATAAACAAAGCTTTGATCTGCATACCCTGCATAATCATGATAGGGTAAGAAATATATAGGCATATGGTGAAAGAATATTCTTCCGTAACTGGAAACAAAACAAAAAAATTCAATCTCAGCAAACTGATATTTGTTCAGAATTTTGTGAAATGTAATATTCTATTGAGTTGCATGAGTTTACCAGTCTTGGAGAGTTGAGAAGTATAGAGTTCAGTTTTTCAGAAATGAAATAACTTCGGGGGGGCGGGGAGGGAGGGAACGTTAAATATTGTCCTAGAAGGACCCATAGGAAGAGCGTATGTCCATCCGGTGTAGGGAAATTTACAGGTGTGACTCCGTTACTGTGTAATGGACGTTGTATTTGTAAGTCTCTGAACACTTGCAAGCGATGAGCGTACCTAAAATGTGTAAAGTTAAAAAGCATGAAATTACCATACTATTTTTTGGTGATGGGTCTGGTGATGGCCACGGGCTTTATACCATGAAACTCTCCTGGTAGCAAATGGCCCATGAGAAATGATTTTTCTTTCTAAGATTTCTATAAATGGTACCATTATTATTTGTTAAATCTATGTAAATTCATATTTGTATTCTTGAAATTCTAGTTTTAGCCCTTTAAACAAAGTTGTATATTGTCTCAAATTGAAAATGAGATAAGATGTATTTTTCCTGTTAGGTTTTATACCGCACTCTCGATGTTTGCCCATTTTTAAGTTAAATATAGCTGTATGGAAAAGTACATTTTATTAAATTTTGCATTAAAAAGCGAAATGTTTATGGTATACCAACAATGTCTAATTTGGTCAAATATAGTTCTCTTCCAAAACCAAAGCTAAGGGGTTTTTTGCATATTCAGTAAAACTTCAAGTGCTGGCAACTGTTAACAATTTTCACATATACCTGCTTACCAGTTTGGGGGACAATTTGGCAATTTTGTGGTTACAAAATTATGGTTCTCTTAAGTGCCAGTGTCTAAGAAAAAAGAAAAAAAAAAAGCATTCTTGTAATTTTACACGCTTTTGTGATGGAGTATTGTTTTGTTATACAATTTTGACTTTCAGATTCTTATTTCAATTTGCATTTATGTATAACTTCAGGAGAAATATTGAACATCTGAATCCTGGATGATACTAATAAACTAATAATTGCAGAGGTTTTAAATACTTAGTTAAATGGCTCACTTAATATCCTAAGGGGTTTTTTTTTGTGTGTGTGTGTATTGGTGTTTCAGATCTGTGCATTCCTGCTTTGTTTCAAACAGAAGAACGATGCTGTCCACCAGGTCTCCATAGAGGAATCTTAGGAGAGATTAAACTGGGTGTTACCCGTTTGGATGCTCATAACTGATTACAAATAAGTTTTCTGTGCTGAAGGGCTTTTTTGTTTTCCCAGGTCATCAGGAAAGTAGACACGTTTCTTGTTCTTGAAACAAATGTACTTGTTGAGATCCCTGTGATCTCGTGCCTTTGTTCTCGATGCCCGATGCTGACAGTGGTAACCGAGAGGGTTCCGCTGATGGTAAAAGAGGAGTAGCGCGCGTGTACCCAGCAGCCGGGCACGGTGTTTGCTTTTATCTTTGGGGTTAGCACACTGGTAACAAACGGAGTGTGCTCAAGGCTGAAGAGGGTCGGTAATATAATCGTTACAGCTTCTGCTTTCTGAGCAGAAGAGCCCACGGTGCCCCTGTGCAGGGGCTGGTGGTGGCCAGGAGTTGCACTGAAGCCTCCAGAGCGCTCCAGGGCAGCCACCGCTTTCTCATCAGCAGTTGGTGCATGCTTGTGTATCAGATGAGCTTGGACACCTGTTGGACTGAAATCTTCACTTGTGTCTTCTAGAAAACTTTTGAAACAAACCCACTATTTCTGTGGGAGAATACCATAGGTAGATTATTCTTCTTTTTAACGTAAGAGCTGCTGGGAGTTGTTGCTCTTCCCTGGCTGTGGTCCCCTGCGATGCTCCTGCAGTTAAATAACCCTCTTGGTTGAATCTGCACCTCGTTCTCAGCACTGGTAGGTCAGACTTGGCGACTACAAGATTACTTAAGCTGAAGTCAGTTATTGCTGATACTTTTGCTTGAATTAGTGAAATTGCAGCTGTTGAGGCAGCAGTTCCTGACAAGGGAACTGGACAGCACTGCTGTTGCTGTTGAAAGGAAGAGCAGTTCCTGGGGCTTTGACCTGCACGTAAGTGCGTGATGTAAGGGCAAAGAAAAGGCTTTTCCTGTTCTAAACAAAACAGATTGGTTTGGAGAGAACTTGAATGATAGTAAGTGGTAGTTCTGATTTTTTAAATGCCAAATGAAGCTGTAGTGATTTTATGGTTTACCTCAAGTTGGTCCTGAAGGGAGCTGCACTTGCAGCCACCTGCTTTCTAGGTTCGCTCTGTAGTGTTAAACTGGTTTGACTAAAGGCACAGACGGTGCTCATCCCTTCTGCCATGCTCTAGCAAAAAGTTGAGCTGCTTTAACACAATGTTTCTGTCCAGGCAGACGGGCCTATGGAAGCCTGAAGTAATGGGTATCAAGCGGCTGAAATTATTTCTGCAGTGTGATTTGAGTGATGACCCTGAGCACCTTTACAGCTCCTTTTATCGGTGTAACCAGCCCGTGGTGCAGGAGAAGAGGTGGATGAAGAGCTGGGTTCAAGGCTCAGCCAGAAGGCGGGAGGTTGGTTTGAACAACTCCACCAGAAGATGAGCTGGGTGGACGGCAGCAGCAGTCTTAGGTTCTCTAGATGGGTGACAAGAAAAAAACTTTCCTAATTCTTGCTAGTTTAAGGGTTAAACCTGCTAGATAGCATAAACATTCCTGTTCTGCCTTCCCAGCTATGCCTGACAGAAGATTAAAAGAATAAAGTTGATGTTCTGCGTTGGGTTGTAGTACGTTATTCAATACCGAGTCTGTAACAGAGATGTGGCAAAATACAAGGATAGTGTTTAATACAGGTGATCGATTTTCACCATTTCCAGGCTCTGCCAGTAGTAGCTGAGTGGCTGCAGGCTTTAAGGACACAAATATACCTTTTGTTTTGTTAATAATAGTAAAATACCAGCTATTTTCAAACAACGTTCCCTTGTTATATTCAGCTTGCCATCATGCTGTACTTGACTACACACTCCAGATCACATTGTTTTTGGGGCTGCTTTTGGAGAAAATAACGGTGTTATATTTTCCTTTGGCAGGCTGCAATAGGCCTTATTTTAGCCCCTGAAGTACATTAAGGGATGTTTTACAAATGAGCTTGTCCTGTACAGTGCCTAAATGTGGGTGTTTATTGATAAACCTTTCCCTAGACTTTGCTATGGGATTGCACCCTACATCTGAAAACCACTTTGAGATGGTATTAACTTATTCTGGAATAGGTTGACTTTAGATTAACACCATCCTTTATTCCAAAATAATGTAGACAAGCTTGTGGATTTTCTTCTAATGTTTGAGAAAAAAGTAGGACAAGTAAATCTCTCGGAGTTTTGTATCGTTTTGCAGAAGTTGTCTTATGTTTTTATTTTGTATATGTTGTGCTCCAGCTTTTCTTTTGACAGTGCTTCAAGCAGAAAAATAGAGATGGAGTTTTTTTTCCCCCAATGAATTTATTATTAAGAATGAAGGTCATATTGTTCTTACGGCTGCTTTGTGCTGCTGAAAAATACAGCGTGGCTTCTGCTTCGAGAGCACCTAATTTTGAAATCCATCTTGCTGAAGCGATTGCTATTAGAGGTGACCTGCAGGAGGGACAACCCTTCCCTTTTGCTACTTCATGATGGAATAAGAGACTTAAGCTATAAATTAGCTCACTCTACCTGTTTGCTCCATGAGCAGCTCAAGCCTTCCCTGCAGCAGGAGCGCTCAAGATCAAGCTAAGCAGCAAGAGCAGCGAGGAACGAGCAAGATGGGCAAGCGTGGGGTTTTTTAGCTACACCTTTAAAAATCTTGCTTATATTGTTAAAACGTGCTTGACTTAAATGACCAGCACTTGGCGCAAAGGAAGTTCATCATAATGCTTCCAGCAGCCTTTCATCTATTAAGGCGGCAAAAGCTCACATCACACTTTTCTGACCTCCCAAAAGTTCTTCAATAAACAGAGGAAAGACCAAACGCTGCAGCCTGAACGCCTGGAAAGGGCCCAGCTCCCCGCACACACCACGGCAGCAAGAGTTCACCATTTAAATGCTCTCTGTGAGAAGCTGTTCAAAAAATTGAGCTTATCGAGGGGAAACCGAGGACACGTGCTGCGATGTTTGGCAAGCGTGTTTGTTATCAAACACTAAAAATAACATTTTTAGAAGAAATGTCTGGGAAGAAATTCCAGCCGAGGCATGACATCCCTGACACCAGCTGCTCCATCCCAAACCAAACCCCCAGGAAACAACACGAATAATGTGCTTCTGGGAATAAAGTCTCCCCCATTGAAGTGCTGGGGTTGACCACGCTCTTCCTCAGCCTGCCCACAGGGGAAATGCCCGCCCCCTAAACTCACAACAGCAGCGGTGCTACGAGTGATGCCGGCTTGCAGCAGTGTGGGGGGACCAATGGCATCAGGGGTCCCTGGCAGCCCCCTCCTTGCTGCCGTCTCGCTCCTGGTGCCGGGGAGCCGTTGGGCATGGAAACTGCTGGAGGAAGGGTGGCATTGGAAGGTGGGTCACTGCGGGGCTCGGGGCTTGTGCCCGCCTTTGGAATGGGGATGCAAAGGGTGGTGGGCTGCAGGGGGGCCCACGGGCACCAGCCCCGTGAGACTCTGCTACGCAGTAAACGGCAAAATCACGGTGCTCTTTTTATAAAAACGCCCTTTCAGATTTGTGTGGTGATGATTCCTAGAAGAGATAACTTTCTTGCAAAACGTGTTAGTAAATGATTGAATAAGTGACTCATGTTTTATTATCAGACTCAACTGTAGCGGTGCTTACACTCGGTTCAGTTGTGTTGACACATGTTTCTAGCAACGCCTGCCAATAAGGAAGGTGCCCTGAACATGCATTGTATTTGTATTCTTAAAACCAATACTGGAAAATGCAGGTGAGGATTGATCACAGCCTGAGCCCCCTGGGACGGAAGCAGCTTTAACAGCAGGTTTTGGGCACAGGAGGGTTTGGTTTTGCTACACCAGGCACCGATGGCAAAGTGCTGGTGGGTCTCTTATTGTGGAGGGCTGGCAGGTGCAGCACCCACCCAGGTGTTTGGATGTTTTGCAAGACTGACCCCGTGGGTCGTGCCTGGGACTGACGGTTTGTCCGAGAGTCGCACTCCGGGACATGTAGCCAGCTCCCAGCGGGTGCTGCCAGGGAACCCACCTGCCACAGGGACCCTCCTTGGGCTGTCCCAGGCCCCCGGTGACTGAGCCTCCTTCCAACGCTGTTTCCTTTGAGGTGGAAGAAGGAAATGATCTGGTTTTGGGGAGCATTTGTACCAGTTGTTCAGCGATATTGATGCCATTTCAGGCACTGCACGCTCGGCCTCTGCACAGGGATGTGTGGGCTCTGCCCCCGGTCCATGCCGGGGGTCACGCAGCAGTGTCCTCGCCCCTTCCTCCTGCCCTGCCTGGCATCCCCCGCTGCCAGCTCCACTTGGGGGAGTAGGAGTAGGAGTGAATCTGCCTCCCCCCAGCTGCTGGGGGTTGGATCCATGTTCCCCTGGTTGGACAGGAGGGTTGTCCCGCTGCCCCACTGCCCCCAGGCCATCGGTGTCATTCTGGCAGAATCAGGGAGGCTGAGGGCAGCAGGGTACTCAGGGACACCCACCAAAGCACCCCCAACACCAGGAGCAGCTCTTGCCCTCTACAGACCCACAAAACGGGGTTAAAAACCCTAACACCAGTGCTGCCATGGGACACAGCATCCCTGGGACATGCTTCCACCCAGGATCCGTGTCCCTGGTCCACGGCCTCGATGCTTCACTGTGAGTCCCCTGTTGCTGCTGACGTGGGTTTTTCTTTCCATCTGAATCGTTTAATATGACTTGGGAGCACAATGGAGCTGTGATTTTTTTTTCTCGAAGCCGCCAGCCTGCAGGAAACAGAAGGTCTCTGAATAAAAGGGAGGCTCTTGTTACAACTTCCCTCTTATTTACTGTTCCCAGTAGCAGAGAAGTGAAAAGACAATGAATGAAATGGAGGATTAATCACGCGTAGCGCTGAAATATAAACACGGAGACTACAAGTCCCAGAGCACCACTCCAAGCGATGGCTCGTACCCGCAGTACAGAACCTCACAGCTCTGAGACGTCTTGGGTTTCATGGGAACAGGCAAAAGGCAGAGGAGACTCCATGGGCAGTTTTTAAAAGGCAAATATGCCAAATGTGAATTTTACATGGATGTTTTTCTGTGTTCAGCACTCTCAAAACTTGTGTTCAAGTTGATCTCTGCCGTGCTTAATCATTGGCCCATGACCTTTGCAGAGGAAACTTCCTTTTTCCCATTTTTCTGCAATAATTTGAAAACAATTAAAGTTCAGGACAACTCCACTGGCCCACACAGACATTTAAAATGCTTCAGGAAGAAACTAGCGTACTGCTCAGTGTGTAGCTTTGCTCCTAAAAGGGGTTGTGTGCATTAGGCCTTTTCCTTTTTTCTCTTGCTTTTGGGTTTGGAATCTAAGCACTGACAGATTAGTGATCATGTTCCTTTTTTTTTTTTAAATTAGGTATTTATCCATATTTCACTTCGAGCTGCAGATTCGGGGTATTGACACCAGCCTTTGCAAAGGTGTTGAGCACTTCAAGTTAATTGGTGATAAATGAACCCTGGGAGAAGCTGCAGCAGAACCACGGCTTCAAGTGGGGCTGTTGAGTCGTATCATACATGTACAGCTTTGTGAAGGTCTGTAGTGAAGCAAAACAAAGGAAAGAATGTTAGAACAGAACACAATCCACATTGCCTGAAATGTCTTTAATAAAGAGTTGGTTTGTGTATCTGAATATCTGCGTCTGCCACATAAGTACGAATGATGTTTTTCTGGTCTTTGGATGCTGCACTGAATGCGAGGATTGAGGTGAGATGGGAAACATCACTGTAAAACTATTCTTGTTCAAAAACTCAAACTAAACTCTAAACTGTTCCTTTGGAAAACATATATGAAAAAGTTAATGAAAATTTATTTAGGCCACCTGCAATAATAAAACTGAAGTGACCTAAGTCTGAAAATACCATGATACACCTGTAAGTGAATATAAAAAGCAGGAGTGTGTGATATAATTAAGGTAAAAACCAAACTGATCTGTGTTAATACAAAACTTGGAGGATTATATGAATAAAAGTCTAGATGGCCAAAGCTGTGGTGCCGCTTCACTGATCCCCGCTATAACCCTGTTACTGAACCCTTGCCAGGCCGGACCTGGCACAGGCAGCGGCCTGCTGAAGGGCTCCCAGCCCTGCCTGCCCCCTGCCCGCCCCTGCCTGCCCCCTGCCCACTCCCTGCCTGTCCCCTGCCTGCCCCCTGCCCACTCCCTGCCTGTCCCCTGCCTGCCCCCTGCCCACTCCCTGCCTGTCCCCTGCCTGCCCCCTGCCCACTCCCTGCCTCTTCCCTGCCCACTCCCTGCCCACCCAGGGTTCACAGCTTGCTCGACTGCCCTCGTTTTGCTTTCTCTCTCTGCTGTGCGGGACGGTGCTGGATGGATTGCAGCAACCTCCATCTATTATTTACACTGTTTGCACAGAAATAATAAAAAATAATACATCCTTTTTAATATTAGTATATTTTTTTAATACTAGTTCTAAAGCCATGCTGATGCTGCATTAAGTTAGTTGGTGATATCTTTTTAAATGCCGTTTCTAAATACTTTTTAAGAGGGGAAAAGGCACATTGCGTTAAGCTCTCAGCTACAGCGCCGATGTTTAAACACAGTGAAGGTGACACCAGCCCATGCCAGCTGAGTGTCCCTGGCCAGGAGAGGAAGGGAGACCCCGTGGGCACCACCACCCCAGACCCCGACAGTCGCAGCCTCCAGGTGACTCATCTCCAGGACCTCGATGTGCCGGTGATTCTGATGATTCCCTGGTGAGGAAGAAGAGGTGGGAAGAGCTGCTGGGATCTGTGGTCACAGTACGAGTGCTTCCCAGGGTCCTTTATTGCTTGCCTTTGATTTTACTTATTCTGACCTAGAGGCAGCTGAAGAGTTGGCAAAGTCCATCTGTAGGGCTGGGGACTTGCCTTAAGCAGCCTACAGTCAGCAGGGCTCAGGATGTCACTGGTGAAAACTTTGAATTGACAAATGGCTGCTAACGAGGATGTGACAGGTCCTGCATATCACCAGCTTCCAGGGACACTGAGTGCTTCTGTTGCCCTTTCCCCACATGTACAGCTCCTGCACCTTCCTCTGGTCTCCTCTCCACAGCCTTCTATTTTCTAATGAGGGTAATTAGTAACAGAGAACTTCTGAGCAACCCAAAGTCAGACAGGTTTTGGAGATCCAGATAACACAATTGGGGAAGACTCTGTTTTTTCTCCTTCCACCCACTACAGCAGATGTTGGAGGATCTCAAATTGGGATGGGGGCCTGCCCCAGTCCTCTCTCCAGCCACGCTGCTGTGTCAGCTCCTGATCCAGGGATTCAGTCCCATCCCAGCGTTATCACACGAGGATGCTCAAGCCAACGGCCTCAGGAGGTAACGGGAGCCGTGTGGCACTGATGGACCAGCTGAGCCACCCACTGCCCATGTGGTGGCTGCTAAAATGATGTTTTTCCTGAAAGCCCCAGTTCTTGGAGGTGGTGAAATACTTAGGTTGACTGAATAGTGCATCCCAAGAAAAATCAAACACCTCTGCTCCATTAAGACTTACATCCTACAAAAATTAGTTTCATCATGTGTCACTGAATTGCTGTGTAAGGGAGGAGCTGCGTTTGCTACAGAGCCAACTGGAAGTGGGTGCTCTGGGATCAAAATCTGCAAAATGTTACCTAAACCAGTGACCCCATCTCTGTGGGGGTCAGAGTGGAGCACAAATAAGACTGCATGGAGTTTTTGCACTGAAAGTGTGATGAAAATCTCTCCATATTTCGTTGCTGTAACTGAGCCACCAAATTTAACATATTCCTACTGCAGGGATTGATAGAATCTGTAGGGATATTCACAGTGCTGGATACCAAGAGAATTGCAAAGAGATGACTGTGCAAGACAATCTGGTGAGGCCTTGACCCCCACATCCCTGCTGTCCCCATTGTCCCCATGGGTGTCAGGTGAGGATGGGGACTCTTAGCATCAACACGGCTCGTTTTGGAAACTCAGGATACATCACCTGCCCACTTGCTGCCCATCCTGGCGTTACAATGTCATGTCAGACTTGGCATGTCCCGCCGCTGGGAATAGTGCCGGGTCCCACCATTTCGGAGCTCACAGACAGACACCCCAGGGCTCTGACACAGGCGTTTCCATTGAGGTCACTTAAATCCATGAGAATCAAGAGATGTTAAATGAGCACTGAATATGAAATAAAATACTTCTGTAAAATGGTAATAACAAAGGCATGCTGGAATTTTTTGGGGCTTTTTTTTTCCCCGCTCGAATTTTCTACTTTCGGAACATTTTTAGCAGAAAACTGAGGAATCTTCATGATCATTCTCAAAGTCTGTAGGGCTTGGCCTGCTTTGGAATGGGTCATAACTTCTCCAGCAAGTCACGCAGAAGGTTGTATAGTTGCCATAATACCATAGATTTAAAAAAATATATCTTGTTATAAAGTCCCTGCTGGGGCTTTAGTCTCTTTGCCAAGGCTGCTGGCGCATGGAACCCCCAGTCAGGAGCCTTAAACCTCACCCCTCAAAATGAAGACGAGGAATTGCTAACAGGGCAGGTCTGTGCCCATCGCCTCACCCAGCCAGGCCAAGGAGGAGTGCGGGGATGGGGGTGCAGGTTGCTGCTCCCCGTCCCACCACCCAGCACCCCACTTCTCTCTCCTCCTGCTGCAAGTAAAATGAGCTGCGCGAGCGGCGGTGACGACTCCTCGGCATCCTGGGTGTTTGATGCGAGGAAATCACCAGTGAGCCAGGAAATGTCAAGATTACATCACAGGCAGAATTCTTTTAAAGCCCTGAAAAAGAGCTTGTTAAAGCCCGTTCCTCTGCAGCGTGATCCCAGCTGCTTTCGTTTTTGCTTCGCATTTCAACTTTATGGGAACAGGCGGGCAAATCCTCCCCCAGAATATCGCTCTATTTTTTCTCTCCCTTTGATTTATGGCGCTTTTGCTCGCCATGGCCTTGGCACTCGCTGGGCTGCAGGAGCGAGTCCCTGCGTTGCTGGGGGTGTGCGGGAGGCTGGTGGGGTGCATCCCGGCACCCTGGCCATGGGGACACCGCTGGGAGCCCGGCTGTTCTCACTCAGGAAAGGACAGAGGGGATGCGGGAGCAGGGGTGCTGGCCCCTTCCCCGTGTGTTTGCTCGTGTTCTGGGTGGGCGCCCCGGGCAGCTGCAAGGAGGTACCAAAACTTCACAGCAAAACTGCACCTCATTATTCCACTCACTTTGCAGTACTGTTAAGGAGCATCCTGCAGAGTATGTGACCCACACGTTTGATTTCTTTTACAGTCTCTGTTTTGATATATGCTGGATGTGTTTTTATAAAATGAAGATTTATTTGAACCTGGAATTTTATGGCTTTAGGTTCAATTGAGTCCAGATTGCGAGTTTCTCCTTTTGGAAGAAGAGGAGAAGGTTTAAAAGAGCCCGAAGAAGCATGTTCCGCCTGTGGCACTTGTGAAACTCTAGGCCAAGGCTGACACCTTTTTGTTTAGCTTCTACTATAATGTCAAAGCAAAAATTTACCATCAAATATTATGTCTTCCATATGTGATGCCCGCTGCAGATATAGATCACAGTAATTGTGTTGGGCTTCTTTCAAGTTATTATCTGTGCCATAAGAAAGGCAAGACTCAGTGCAGGATCCAAGGAGGAATGGCAAGTCAGCACAAACTCAAACCATGTATAATTAATAATAATGTGCGTTCACTTACAAATGTGCGCTTGTGCTCTCGATTTTTCTTGTAAAAGCACAGTGATGCCTTTGCTGCCTGCAACGCTCAGGAAAGCAGCCTATTTTTTAAAGTGCATTTAGAGCTGTGGGAGTAGCTATTAAACACATTCTATGTATTTATATAACATTAAGCATAAACCAAAGTATTTTCTTGGATGCTAAACATAGCTCAGTAAAGAATAACAACTGTTCAGAAGAAAACTCAGCTCCTGTTCTGTACCAAAGCAAACCCAAAGTTTGCTCTGGGGAATCTGCCCAGAGAGGTGGTAGATGTCCCATCCCTGGAGACATTCAAGGCCAGGCTGGACGGGGCTCTGAGCAACCTGATCTAGTGGAAGATGTCCCTGATCATTGCAGGGGGTTGGACTGGATGACCTTTAACTGTCCCTTCCAACCCAAACTATTCCATGGTTGCACAAAGTGACTCCATCACCTCCTGCAAAGTTATCTTGTCCTTGCACCAGGACAGGGGTGACCAGGGCTGGGTCTCCTTGTGCTGTGGGGTTTGAGTAAGAGAAGGTCTTGTGGGTGCCTGCTCAGTGTCCTGCAGAAGCCAAAGTGTTCATCAGCCACCAGCAACACAGCAAGAAAATAATGAAATGCTGTTTTTCTGCTTCGCTACCTGTGCCAGTTGGCCCCGAGTGGTCTGGTAGGAAACGACCAGACCGAGGAAGCACAGCCTGAGTCCAGCTCTCTGGTTACCATGACACAAGTAAACAAATAAGTTTATCACGAGCGATGAGGGCATCGTGCCAGTTTCAGTTATAATAATAAAATAATAATTTAAAAAACCCAACAAAACCCAAACCAAAACAACATCAAACCAACGAATTATTGCAGCACAAGGAAAGTCCTGAATGAAAATGATCGTTCATGCGAACACCAGAAATATATCTTGTCACAGACTGAGGCCTCCACATCTGCTTCACCACCAGAGGATTCTTTATAAACAGCCGCTTTAATTTTATCTAACAGCCTGTTTGCAGACATGCAGTCCAAAAATACATCTCCTTTTCCCCCTCGCACTATCCTGAGCTTGGCAGGGCACCAAACATGAGGTTCAGCTCCTAGTTCAAAAAAGCCCTTCTTCAAGCATTGACTGTGAGCTTGATTTAATAAAAACTCTGTCCGGCTTCCTCCGGGGAGCCCTAATGGGATGCAGAGCCCTGCACCTCTCAGGGCTGCTCCAGACCTGCTCCACATCGGCCAGAAAGACAGTTTTACGGTGAAGTGAAATTACTCTCTGATGGAGTTGGGGAACAGACCGGTGTTTTCCACAGTGTCTTCTTTGAGGGCTACAGAGCTTTGCTTTCAGCCATGCCATCCTCTGAAAATGGGAGTGAGCAAGCAGCACAGGAAAAGCAGAGCAGAATCCACAGTGAGGGATGTGCTGGTGCCACCAGTATCCCAGGGGATGCATTGGTGCCACCGGTACCCAGACTCCCGTCCCGCTGACTCTGCCTTCCTGAGGGGAGTGGGGAGAAAAGCCTTACAGCCCCTAAAATGGCTTCCAACCCTCAAATGTGGGGGCGGGGGGCAGATGCATCCATCATGTCCCCAGTGTGGCACTGCACTGCTGAGCGCTTGCAGGTACTCCTGAAGGAAAGACCAGGCATTCACCAAAATAGAGGGGCTGTCACATCAGGGCTTGCTCCCAAAGGGTCCCCCTGACACCAGTGGCAGGACAACCACCTTCACGCTTCCTAACACTGATCTTCCCAAGCACAACAGTGATTTTCTGGCTGCTGATTGCCTGGGAAAGCTGGGAGTGGTATTGACTGCTTTTTAAAACCTGGTCAAAAATGGGTGATGTCACCCTGGAAGATGAAATACCCCCCTGCTGTGAGGGCTGCACCACTTTATGGGCCCAAACTTCCAAAGAAATTACTGCAAGAAACATCACGTAATGTAGCATTTATCGCAATGCAGGATTCAGTGCTAATTAGCTGGATAATTGAAAACATTTAAGAATTATCCCATTTGACAAACTGAGGAGCAAATTTCAAGCCTCAGACCTTGTGGTGATAAAGAAATATTAATGGTGTGGCATCTTGATGTCCACTGGAAAAAGATGTTTAAGCCTTTTCTTTATGGTTCAGTTGTTTATTTAAATTACTTGCAGGATAAACCAGCAGCAAATATAACCCATACTGTTGCGGGGGGTTAATAATAAGCAGATTTTATTTAGCATTGCAGCGAAGGAGTAAAATAAACGAGGAGGATTTTCCTGAGTGTTCAGTGAGGCAGATCCCATTGCCAAGATGTGGAAGAGAATCAGCAGAGACCTCCCAGAGCCTGTCCAGTCACTGCATTGTGCTAATGGAGGCAAATTAGCAGCACAGGTGGGAACGAAAGGGAACTGCTGCTTTTGGCAAAGGATGCTGCAGGTCTGCAGTGATGGAGGGACCCTCCTGGCTGGTGTGGAGGATGCTGGTGGCACCCTGGGGTTTGCCATCACCTCTCAGGAGGGATCTTCCAGCTGGTCCTTGCAGTCGTGCCAGGGTGGCTCAAGAGCCTCGTGCTGCTCCGTCCCCAATGGCACTTGTCCCCTGCAATAGTGAGGGATGTGGGGTTTTCTGGAGGGGACCCCTGCCACCTTGTGTTGTTGCAGCCCCTGGGCATCGCCCCTCCAGTTGGGTACCCAATTTCACTTTACAACAAGCACCAGCGTCCATCTGATGACACCTTACTGGTCTGAACTTGGCTGGTGCCTTTCAGCTGAATTTCACCAGAATATTTATAAGAAACAAATTGAAGACAGTTAAATGAAAGGGAGAAGCAGGTTTAGCTGACGTGCTGCCCAGCTGTGAGCTGCAGTGCACTGATCCTTCCTTTAACGTACTACAACAGGAATGTAACTCAGTTGTAAAATAGATGGTGTATATTAGAAATCTTAGCATTTATAAATCACATTTCAGAAGGTATTTTTTTAATACAAGCATCCATTCATTAGCTGTATAAAAATGCTAATAGTACCTGTGCATGCTGTGCAGGAGTTCCTGACATAATGAAATTTCATATCTCTCTAGCATGATTTTGGATAACTCCAACCAGGGCATATACATGGATCTTCCTGGCACCTCTTTTTTTGGCCAGTCCCATAGCCTGTGGGGTCAAATGGAAAAGCCACTTTGGAGTGACGAGGCCCAGAGGGATGTGGTGGGCAGGGGAGTGGGATGCAGGAGAGCACAGGCATCGCTGCCTGGGCACGTGGTGGATCCGCTGCCTTTGAAGAGTTCCCAGAATTGCCTGGATGAGGCTCTGGAAAATCCTGTCCTTCTCCAAAGCCCTTTTAGCTTTGGTTACTCCACCTGGAGCTCGCAGGCAGGGACAATCTGGCTCCGAGCATCCCGGCTCTCACGGTGTGGGATGCTCCTCGAAAGGCCCTCAGGCAGAGATGTTAAAAGCTCCTCTGGGCCACTTGCGCTGGCTTAGCTGTGGTAGGAAGAGGTTAGGAAGGCGATTTGAAAAGGTCACGGCGAGGCTGCCATTTCCAAATCAGGGTGAAGGAACTAGTTGCCTTAATGCCCTCCAGCTTAAACACTTGGTCTTGGCTGTTGATGGAGTGTGTCGTAAATTTAGCAATTCCTTCACCTACTAAAGGAGAATTAGAGGGAGGAACCTGTTAATACCTGGGGAAAAAACTTTATGTCTGTGGTGGCCATTCTTCCCTGCGAGTTGATGGTGGAAAACAGCAGCTAGTGGGCAACCTAAGGAAATGTGGCCGTAACAGCAGCAAAAGCCGAGGAAGAGAGACACAGCCTCAGATGAAGCTGAGACAATAAACAGAGAAATAACAGTTCTGAGATGTCCATAGGTTTCCTGAATTCATTTCCCTCCTTTCCCAGCATTTTGCTGAGCACTACGGGATTCAAGCCATTATTATTTTAAGAAGTTTTCTGGCTTTTTTACCTGCAAAAATAGCCATCACTGTCTTATCTGGTCTGCAGCCAGTAGGGCTGGAAACAATAGAAGTGGTGTGAACTTTCTCCTTCATCTCAGAGGACATTAACTTCAAAGCCCTGTTGTAAACTTTCAGATGTAATGACTATTTGTCCAAAGGAGAAACACATCAGCTTGATCAATGACTGAAAGGTATAAAACACAGAGCTTACATTTGCTAAACACTTGTGAAAAATACATGGTTATAGTTGTGTCCATGGGGGGATCATAGAATCACAGAATAGTTTGGGTTGGGAGGGACCTGCAATGAGCAGGGACACCTTCAACTAGATCAGGTTGCTCAGAGACCCTTCCAGTCTGGCCTTGAATGTCTCCAGGGATGGGGCATCTACCACCTCTCTGGGCAACCTGGGCCAGTGTTTCACCACCCTCATTGTAAAAAAAATGTCTTTCTCATGTCTAGCCTGAATCTCCCCTCTTTTAGCTTAAAATCATTACCCTTTGTCTTATTGCAACAGGGATATAAGATGACTGAATTATTTGGGCAGGCAGGCCCTCGAGGAAGATCAAGGTTGTAGTGGGTTGTTGCAGGTCCAGCATCAAGTGATTTGCATCTCTGACAAGGCCAGGCTGCCATGTCAGAGTGTGTCCTAACATGCCTTCAGGTGCAAACTTTTGTCACCACGTGTGGACCTTGTGGCAGTGTTGGCAGCCACGCTGCTCCAGTGCTTTTCCCAATTAACTGTGGGAGAAAACACCTCTCCTTTCAGCTACTCAGACAAAGCCTTTACAGCCATCAACACTTCCTGTTGTGTCCTTGCTTGAGCTGTGTGAGCACTGGCCGGAGGAAAAGCCCTGTTGGATGCAGTCACCTCAGCCCCAGAGCATCGCTGAGGGTGCGGGGTCCCAGCCCAGCACTGCTAACACAGCCCAGCAGGCATGCTCAGAGATTTCTGACAACTTCAGTAAGATTCCTCACATCCTTCCTTTATTTATTTTTTTACATGCTTTCCATTTTTCTCTCAAATTTCCTTGGAAAAAAGAGGGTACACCCTCTTTGCTCCATTCAGTGTCACGGCCATGAGTGTCCTCTGCAGGGGGCATGTTTGGAGTGGATGGAGATGGTGGGGTGCACTCAGGTCCCTTGGCACACAGGTGGTGTTGGGAGAAGACGGAGGCTCAGCTGGAGTTGATACCTGCCCTAGATGTGCTCTGACCTCCAGAAGGTGAACTACCAAGTGGCCTTCTCCAAGCCATGCCCTTCTCTCCCTTTGGCGACTCAAACCGATGTCTTTTTGTTTCTGTGACTTGCACATGAGGATTCTGGAGGGAAGTAAATTTATATTACATAACCTTTCACCCAGGGTAACCATTGCACATGCCCTTCCTGAGAGCATACCTTCTCCCCTCAGCCATTAGGGCTTGTGTGAGCAGCCCAGGCCCCCTGCTCTTCCTGGGTGGTTGGGTGCACAGTCTTTATGCACAGCACATAGAGCTTGGGGAGAGCGCTTTGTAGGATCAATCAACTGTTTGGTGAAAGTGCCTTTAAAAGAAGTAATTGGGAGGACCTGCTGCTTGGCACCAGCTCTGGCTTGCTGGGGCTCTGGGGTGGGGCGTGCAGTCCAGACCTGTGTGATTCCTGCCCAAGGATGGAGAGAAGGAAGTGCCAGAGTATGAAGAGGGATTCTGAAAGCTCTGTAACATCTGCTGCCAACATCTTTTTTGAATCAGCCCTGCGTGGAGCCTGGGAGAGCCCTGTCGTCCTTGTGGGAGAGCTGGGCTGGCTGTGGGGCGGCTCTGTGTGGGATCAGGGATGGAGCTGCTGCTGGTGCCAGAGGAGCGAGATGTAGGTGGTGGGGCTGCCGGCTGCTCCATGTCTTTGCTAGCACCTTGCTTTCCTTCATTTCTCCTGTCCTGTGCTGGCCTGTCCCCTCATCCTTCTGTGAGGCATTAAAATACCTCTATAGGGAACCAAGGAGCAAAACTGAGCCCTGCTCGCTCACCTTACATGCTTAGGTTCCCAAATCCCTAACCCCAAAGAAAGCCTTGGGTGAAAAGGCAAGGAGCAAAGGCAGAAATTCCTCTCCTACACCCAAAATTCAGCATGATAGGCAGCCCGCTGGCAGCAGGACCTTGAGCCAGCTGGGCAACAGGAGGGACTGGCGGGGGAGACAGTGCTGCCCCACCACATACCCTGAAGTGTGATGGCAGTGACATGCCTCAGGGTGTAGGCAGAAAGCAAAAGAAACAGATAATCATATGGAAAAAATTGCCATTTTAACATGCCTTCTCAGTCTTTGGTACACCCTCTTTGCTCCATTCAGTGTCACGGCCATGAGTGTCCTCTGCAGGGGCATGTTTGGAGTGGATGGAGATGGTGGGGTGCACTCAGGTCCCTTGGCACACAGGTGGTGTTGGGAGAAGACTGAGGCTCAGCTGGAGGAGATACCTGCCCTGGATGTGCTCTGACCTCCAGAAGGTGAACTACCAAGTGGTCTTCTCCAAGCCATGCCCTTCTCTCCCTTTGGTGACTCAAATCGAGCTCCTGCCAGCACTCTGTGGAGCAAGCTCCAGGGATGGTCAGGAAGAGCTGGAGCTGGGGGTGGCAGTGCAGGTTGAGATGGCATCCCGGACACGTAAAGTACAACCACATGCTGAATCCATCTGGTCACCCTGCTTCTCATGACCTATCACCTTCTGTCTCCCATACCCCCGTTCCCAGTGGACACCCCAGGGATGAGAACAGCTAATGGGACAAGGACAACTAATGGGACAAGGACAGGTAATGTGGAGAAGTGGTGGGACAAGAGCAACAGGGAGCAGGTAAGTAATTTCTTTTAAGGGGTGGCTGGCTCTACACAGGTAAAACCAGTGCAGTGCTGGCAGGTCCCACGTTCAGATGGTCCCTCAGGGCATTGCTGGAGCATGGTTCTCATCTCCCCCTGTAACACTGACGTTCTAGGGGAACAGCCGGCTGCTTGGTTCCTTTCCCCGCTTTTATAGTGGGAACCCTTACCTGTGCTTTGTGGGTGTGTTGCGTATTTAGGTCTGGTCTTTACAAAGGGATCCACTATAGCAATCCCCTTCCCATGCCTGGAGTTTCATTCTCTCCCTGCACTAGATGAGGTCCTGGGCTCCAAAGCCCATGAGGAGCAATGACCTGGTTTATTACATGGTCATAAAGCAATGGCCCTTCTCTGTTTCTGTGTGAATAATAAATAGTAGTTATATTTGTAAACGGAGGCCTGCCAGAGACTTTGAGTATGAGATGTGAGATTTACTCTGGAAAAGTAAGAAGGAAAAAAAGAGTCCTGGTAGCTTTCTACCTGGCTGTGCAGCTGTGCTGAAACAGGCGCCCTGTGGGTCAAGGGGAACCTGCTCCTGTTCTCCCCAGGTGTCACAACACTTTGCCTCTTAGCCCTGATATTAGTTATCAGGCAGCAAGGCTGTGAACAGCACAAATGTGCACTTTGCTCTTCAGATGCTATGAAAGGCAGAAGGATGCCAGATTAGATTTAGGAAAGCACAGAGGGATGCATTGTCTTCTCAGGCCTTGCACTGTTCCTTAAAATCTTCTGTTGCTCTGGATAAAGACAGAAGGCACAGCTGTGGACAATCACAGCTGCAGAAGCATAACTGCAATTGCTGTCTGATAATTCTTGAGACCTGCAGCAAGTGACTACGCTACAAACAGAGAGAATTTTGGGGAAGGGATACAACATATAAACAACCCTGCAGACGGACTGAAAAAGAAACACCTCTAACCTTTCGGTGTTTACAGTTCACTGAAGGAAAAGATGCTCTGAGGCACCAGCACGAGTTCAGCCTGTAGCCCAGATTTCCCTACTCTGAAATTTCAGGCACTTGGAAAGCATCTCTGAGGCAGAGTCCTCTACCATGGCTTGCCCTAAAGGCTGAGATGCCACCATAGCTCAGCTCTTGACCTCCTCACTGGCCAGAATTACAGCACCAGTCCACTGCAGAAAATCCCACCAGTTCATGTTGTATGTTCAAAGGGATGCTCAGCTTCTGGGAGGTAACAGGAAGGTGACAACAGTGAAGTCTCATGTCAGTGTTGGGAACAACTGTGTTTCAGCAAAACCTCCCTCTAAACCCCATACACTGAGTAACAGATGGTACATCTGTTTCTATTTCCAGCATGATCTCACTAATTACTTTTAAAGAATATAGCATTCAGGGTTAATCAACATGAGCTGAATTACAGTAAAGGTTCCTACAGCAATGGAAAAATCCCATGCAACTCCCTTTCCCCAAGTTATCCTCTTGGATAGAAGGGTTTATCTTCTGCCTGAATTCTGCCCAAAGCCCCATGATCCCTGCAAAGCCAGGGCCTCTCTCCAAAGAGCTTCTGCCTCTTCTGAGTCTTCATCTATTCGACAAGGCAGATCTACCAATAGTTGATTTTTCTGTTTGGTGCTCAAACTAAAAGCTCAACAAACATGATACAGGTCAAGCCCAAAACCCTCACAGGAAAGGCAGGATGGATCCCCAAGTAGACCTTGTCTTCAGCCACAAGGTTTATGAAGAAAAGCTATCGCCTACTATACTCCACTGCCTATGACACAGGCTCAAAGCACACAACACGCAAGTTCAAAACCCTTCTGTTTCTCATACAGTGAAAGATTTTAAAAAAGGTTTCCTAGAAGTGGTATCACACCCCATGTGTGAGGCAGCACCAGAGGCATGTTGGGGCTGGAGCACAGCAAGGCAGGAGGCTGGTGTAGCCTGGCCATGTCTACACTGCTCAACAGAAGCAGGCCAGGGCAGAGTGGTCCTGCTGGGGTTGGAGGCACTGCTCCTGGAGCTTGCTCCCTCATGAGAAGATTTGTGTTAGAAACAGCTACTTTGAGTGAACCAAACTTGAGCCTCAGACTTAGCAGAGTCTAGTGGAGAATGAACAGGAGTCCAGGGCTGGAGCCCATCCCCTCTTCACTGGCGATGCAGACATGCCTGTCAGATGTGCTTACACTGTCAGAAACAACTCCTCAGCTGACTTGTGGGTCCTCATCCTTGATTGTCCCCATTGTCTCATAGAACCATAAAATAGTTTGGGTTGGAAGGGACCTTCAAAGGTCATCTAGTCCAACCCCTCTGCAATGAGCGGGGACACCTTCAGCTAGATCAGGTTGCTCAGAGCCCAGTTCTTTCTTAGGTCCATGTCCACAACACACAGGGCTAAGCTGAGCTGGGATCAAGTGCCATATCATGCAGACAAGGCCAACGTCCCTCATGTGAGCTGTCCCTGAGCAGTGTGGACAAGACCGCTTTCAACCATTACCTTCTGGCTCCCAGGCCTGCTCTCTGGGGCAGGCAATTTACCCACATAGATATCCCTACTCTATCTGGTCTAATAAACAGTGTAAATAATTTATACAGCATTATAACCCGAGTAGGAGGATTAGGAGACCCCTGTTGCAGGCTCTCCCACAGCCTGTGGTCTGGCCACAGCCTGAAGATGCAGCACATGCCAGTTAAATCCTCAGTCTGGCTGGGCAGAGAGGGCCTCCAGCGTCTCCTGCTAGTGCGAATTGTCTTGACCTTCTTGTGAGATCAGCTTCAAAAAAAAGTCAAAACGCTTCTCTTCAGAAATATCAAAGCAAGCCATTTTGATGTTTCTAATTTTATGGGTTGAATCTGATGAATGGATTGCGTACCAATTGGCAGATAGTTTTTGATCAAACAGAAATTGTGCTTTCCAGTGAATAAACTGTTTTTCAGAAATCATTGGCTCTGCTTGGACCCTCCTTCCCACTGCCACAGGAGAGGGCGGGTCTGTCGTAGGGCATGCTCGGTGTTCAGATCAGTTCTGCCCTGGCTTTAATGGAACCACCAGCTGGTCTCACCCTCTGCCAGCTCTTCTGCTTGGAGACACTGAGGATCTCCAGTAGTCTTCATCGCTTACTGTGGGCAGCTTCTTCCTCAGCCACTCCTCTCCTGCTGCTGTCAGAACAGCCAGGTAAAGATTTGTTTACCAAACTTAATTTTCATATTGAGAATTTTTAGCTACTGTCATTGGTGTTTCTATGTCCTGGCTTTCAGGACATGAATCTTTATGATCCCATCAGGTTATTCCATCTAGGATCTGTTATATTTTAAATACCTACTTAGGGACAAGTACAAACACAGCAATGATATTTTTTGTTATCAGGACATGGCAATGGGTCTCCATGGGTGGCTTAACTGAGAACAGCTTCACATCCTCTGAGGACACATTACTTGGCACTGATTTTTTGCTGCCTCTGTCACCATATGTACCAGCATCGTCAGCAAGGTCACACAAAGCCCACTGGAGCCCTGAGAAACCGTTAAAATGGCAGCCTGGCACTTGTAGGGCAAGCACTGCCTGTGACGGGTGAAAGCCGCATGTTCACAGTTGTGGTCCTTTTAAAGTAGCTTTATTTTAACAGGAATTTTACAGTGCACAGCTTGCAGCAGTAGCCAACAGGCATGGCTGTGTCCGGGCTCCACCTTGAGATCTTCAAGAAGCCTCTGGGAGTGGTGGAGGACCCCTGGAGCTCTTTGGGGACCAGCTGGGTGTTGCTGTGGTTGGGGATGCTGCAGCCTCCAATGGGGCCTGTCCAGCTCCTGTGGTGCCAGTGGCCTCTGTCCAGGTTGAGCTCCCAAGGGACGGTGGAGGTTCACAAGGTTGGAGCTGAGGGACACTGGGGAACCTCTCACCAGGGTCAGGGAGATGCTCGGCTGCCCTCAGCAGCACTGGAGGAAGTGGTGAGTGGCAGCAGTGGGAGACTCACTGCTGTGGGGGACAGAGACCCCCATCTGCTGACCCAGCCTGACATCTAACGAGGTTTGCTGCTTGCTGGGGCTCTGGTTCTACTTTTCCATGGGGCCACCAATGAGGCAGCCAGGAGAGACTTGGAGTGCCTCAAGCATGGCTACATGTCTTTAGGGGTGAGGGCCCAGTACAAGGGATCCTAGCGTGTTTCTTCTTGATCCTGCTGTTGATGGGGAAGGGCTTCAGGAGGAGTGGATGGGCTCTGTGGTGCAACTACTGTTTGTACAGTTGTTGACAGCAAGGATTTGGTTTTTATGACTGTGGGACCTTCTTGGAAGATTGAGGACTGCTGGAAAGGGATAGGATCCACTTCACCAAATGGGACAAAAGTGGGCTGGCCGGCTGGGGAATAACTTCATCATAGGAGCAATGGGGGAGGGAGCTGGTGATCCATCATCAGGCGAGGAAGTTCTGGACCAGGTTGGCAAGGAAAAGGTTCAGTGTGATGTGGACAAGAAAGACATAATTAACAAAATAGAGCTGAAAGGGGTGAACATCAAGACTATGCACATAACTGAGGAAGTGCGTATGGGAAAACTTTACAGTGGAAGCTCTCATACCTCTTCTGGGAAACCAGTATGACGCTCTGAAGTGCCTGTACACTAATGCACATGGCATGGGGAACCAACAGGACAAATTAGAGGTCTGTGTGCCATTGCAGGGCTACAATCTCATTTGGATCGCGAGTCATGGTGGAATAGCTCACTGCTCTAGATGCTGCCAAGGATGGACACAGGCTCCACAGGAAGGATAGGCTGGGAAGGCAAATGGGGAAAATTCCCTTGATTTGAAGGAACAATGGGAATGCATGGAGCTCTTGGATGGATGAGAAGCCAGCTGAGAGCTTATGGTTCAGGATAAGTATCACAGTATCACAGTGGGCAGACAACGATGAGAGACATTGTCGTGGATGTCTGCTGTAGACCACTTGATCAGAAAGAAGTAGTTGAGCCTTCTTGAGGCAACTGAAGGAACCCTCATGTTTGCAGGCTGATGAGGACATGAAAGGCTTCAACTGCCTCAGTACCTGCTGTAAGGGCAACACACAAAGGCACAAGCAATCCAGGAGGTATCTGGAGTACAGCAATAACTTTCTGACACAGGTGACTGAAGAGACAAGGGAAAATGATCCGCTGGACCTCAGAATCACAAACAAGGAAGAAACGGTCAGGAATGTGAAGGCTGTGGTGGCCTTGGCTGCAGTGACCATAAGATTATGGAATTCAGGACCCTGAGAGGAGGGTGCATGACAAAGAGCAGGGCCACAACCCTGGGTTTCAGGGGAGCACACTTTACTCTCTTCTGATTCTGTGATTCTGTGGATACAGCCCTGGAGATAAGAAAGGCCCAGGGGAGCTTCGTTGTTTTTCAGAGATCACCTTCTGTAAGTTCAACAATGGTCTATGCCCAGATGCAGGACATCAAACAAAGGCAGCAGGAGGCCTGCGTGGATGAACAAGGAGGTTCTGAAACAACTCAAAAAAGTATACAAGGGTGCAAGCAGGGTCAAGTAACCTTAGGGATAATATAACACTGTTGGAGTGTGCAGGGAGGGGATTAGGAAAACCAAAGCCCACCTGGTGAGGGATATGAAGAGCTTCTATGACTAGAAAATATGGGCCTGCTGCTGCATGGGGAAGAGGGGACCTGGTCATACAGGACACAGAGAAGGTGTAGGTAGTGAGGACAAGGAGCTGATTGGACAAAGTCATTATATTTTTATGATGGGGAATCCATGTTTAAGCAACTCAATAGCCTTCTATGATGAGATGACTGGCTTGGTGGATGAGGGAATAGAAGTGGATGTTGTTTATCTCAGCTTTAGCAAGGCTTTTGACACTATCTCCCATGACATCTGCATAAGCAAGATGATGAAGTATGGACTAGATGTGTGGACAGTGAGGTGCATGGAAAACTGGCTGAACTACCAGGCACTAGTGGAGTACACTGGGGTCAATAATGGGTCCAATACTATTTAACATCTTCATTAATGACCCACATGATGGGACAGAATGCACTCTCAGAAAGTTTGCAGAGGAGGAGGTAAGGAAGGATTGATGTACCAGTTGCCTGTGGTGCCATTCATGGGAACCTCAACTAGCTGGAGAAATAGGATGACAGCAATCTCATTAAGCTTAACACAGGGAAAAGTCCTGCTCCTTGAAAGGAATAACCCCATACACCAGTACACACTGGGAGCTGACTGGGCTGACAAGCAGCTTTGCAGAGAGGACCTGACCCTCCTGGTGACAAGCTGATCGTGAGCAGCAATATATCCTTGTGGTAAAGCAGGACAGCAGCCTCCTGGGCTGCATTAGGAATAGTGTCACCAGTGGAAAGGTGATCCTTCCCCTCTACTCAGCACTGGCGAGATGTATTTAGGGTGCTGTGTCCAGTTCTGGGTTCCCCAGTAGAAGAGACATGGATGTACTGGAATGACTCCCTTGAAGACAATTAAGTGATCGTGGCAACTGACATGAGGAAAGGCTCAGAGAGCTGGGGTTGTTGACCCTTGAGAAAAGAAGGCTCAGGGAAGATCTTAGCAGTGTATTTAAATTAGGAAACATTTCTTTATGGAAAGGATTGTCAGGCATTGGAACAGGCTGCCCATAAAAGTGGTGTAGTCACCATCCCTGCAGGTGTTTAAAAGACACATAGATGAGGCTCTTGAGGACATGGTTTAGTGCCAGAGTTAGGTTATGGTTGGACTTGTTGATCTTAAGGGTCTCTTCCAACCAAAATTATTCTATGCTTCTAAAATACTTGATGCTGGGAGAGAGCAAAGAAGATGGAGCCAGGCTCTTCTCTGTGGTGCTCAGTGACATGACAAGAAGCAATGAGCACAAACTGAATTACTTTTTTACCGTGAGGGTGGCTGAACAACAGAAGAGGTTGTCCAAAGAAGTTTTGAAGTCTCTGTCCTTGGAGATACTTAAAACCCTACTAGACATGGTCCTGGCCAACCAGCTTTGGTTGACCCTGCTTGAGCAGGGAGCTTGGCCTAGGTGATCTCCAGAGGCTCCTTCCAACATCAACCATTCAGTGATTCTGTGAAGTTGGTTTAAATCTCCAGCATAAAGCACAGTTATTTTCAACTATTCCATCAATTCTCATCTCAATACAGGAAATTTGGCTTTCGAGCTCAACAGCACATTGAACATTTACCAAACCAGTGAGGCCAGAGTTCCAGGAGAGCTTTGACAACCTAGCAAACCAAAGAAGTACAAAATGTGCCATGCAAGTCAGATGTTTCTAGTGCAACAACCATATGATCTGAAGTTTCTCAAACAAAACCATTTGCTGTCAGGACAGTGTGGAGCCAAGTCAGTATGATTCAAGTGTTTAGAGTTAATCTTGTAAAATGCCAGGAGTTACTTAGTGCCACCCAGTGTTGGCAACTAGAAAAAAAAAGAAGGTTAAGTGTGGTTACAACTGGGTATAGCCCAGCGAAACAGGAAAAAAAATCCCTGCTTTTTCTTTCTGTATCAGGGGTGAGGCCCAAGAGACACGTGTCCTGCAGCCAAAATGGGGCTTAGCTGTCTTGTTAAAAAAACTTCCACCTTTTATAAACACCTTTCAAAGCAGGTAATCAGTTTGAGATGTAGATGGCCTCTTCTGTCACAAGACACTCCACTAGTCTGACATCAGTCCAGAGAGAAAGTTGTGCTGACTTTTCTGGTTAGATGTTCAGGAATTTAGATGAGAAACTATGTAAGAGGTGTCTCTTTCCTAGGATAAGCAGAGTACAATTAAAACATTACATTTTTTCTCCCTTTATTTCAGATACTGCATCTGAGCTGCCTTTGCCTTGAAGCTTTTTAAATTATATAGGATCTCACATATATCAGACATGGAAATAAATACTCTTCCAGTTACGATCTTCAGATGACTGAATAATGGCACTTACATGCTTGTCCTTCAAAGAACTATATAAAGCCAGTTAAGTGTCATGGTCCCATTTAACAGACATGGAAAGTGAGATGCAGAGCAGGCACTGTCCTCCCCATCGCAGCAGAGAGCTGGGCCCTGGCCAGGAGGGGATACGGAACCCAGAACCCAAATGGGAAAGAGGTGAAAGGGAAAGCAAGGCACTGAGATGCCTCAAGCCCACCAGACATTGAGGGGGTGAGGGGATCCCAGGGTTGTGGTTTCACCTGCAGTGGCAATGGCAGACAGATCCTCCTTCTAGCATTTTGGGCTCCTTTACTCTGCGCTGAAGTGGTCTCATTGCCCAGAGGAAAAGCAAACAAACAAAACCAGACAGCAGTGGTTTCATCAGTTCTCTGTTGGTTCTTTATTTCAGCCCCTAGAAGACAGAGGGCCAAGGAGAGACCAACACAGGAGTTTATCTCAGATTGATACAACAAAAAACCAATAGCAAAGTGAAGGGTGGTTGCCCACTGAAGCAACCTCACCTCCATGAGGTGCCATGCTGGTAATCTGTGTTTCTGGGTGGGAGGAGTCCCTACTGGTATTTTAGCCATCTCCCAGTCACACAGCTGATCCCTTGGATTTGTGCCTGCTGACAACACACTCCCTTTCTCACTTACCTTTCACTGAGGACTGGGAAACAGGCCAGGCAGCGCAGACACAGGTCATGTGCTGAAAACTCCTGTTCTGAGGCCAACACTTAGGGTGGTTTTTTATTTTCTTGCCAGTCCCACGAGGTTCCTGGAGGACCTGGGAACTGGGCTGGCTCTGTTGGCTCCCCTAGGAAGATCTCCATGGTCATTAATTACATCTGCACATCTCACCAGGGCCCCACATGTCCTAGGTGCTCTCCACAGCTAAGAGATTCCCAGTTCCCCTCCCACAGAGCTCACAGTTTAAAATCCAAGGTGGAAAATTACTAATTCCTGTGATGCCCATGTCTCAGGAATTTGTCAAAAAGTGCATTTTCCCAAAGCAGGGCTGCAGCACACAATAAGCACAGAAATATTTGGGTGGAAGTAGGAGACCAGGCAAATACAGCATTGATGGAAAAAAAATAACCATGTGTATCCCCCTAGTTAGGTAGGTTTACAAAATAGGTTTGCAATGAGAGACAGTCCCTGCTCTAGAGGTTTTACAGTCTCAGTGATCAGGATGAAATAGCAGGAAGGGGAAAGGCAGAACCTGGAGACCTGGGAGCCCCTGTGTTACACAGAGGAACTCTGCTCAGTTTGCATGTCCGAGGCATTTTTACACCTATAAATACACTGGGGATGTTAATGATGCCATTAATCTCCATTGGCCGCTGTCCCAGCTATTTTCAGTGGCGAGGTTATCTTGCCTCTCCTGGCAAAAGCAGGTCTTGAGGGGAGGGCTGGGTGAGCCGTGAGGATGGATCCTGTGCTGTCCTCCTGGGCAGGAGGACACTGCCACAGTCCCTGGCAGTGCACCAGGAGATGTCACAAGCACCAGCCCTCCTGGCTTCTGGCTCAGGAGAAACACAACACATGAAAACTGCCGTCAGGTAATAAATGACAGTGAAAAGCAGAGTGCTGCTGGCTGCAGAGGGAAGCACGTGACTGCTCTTGCTTGCATCCCCCATCTTCATCTCCTGCAAAGAGATACCCCTGATGGATACCCTCTGCTCCTCTGGAGCCCCTGGGAGCCTGCTTCCCATCTCTGCCTTTCCAAGGACAGAAAGTGACAGGGCTCTGAACTACAGGAGAGGGGGGAGCCCAGGAGGGCTGGGTAGGGGGTCCCAGCACACTGACCCAGGGTAGGGGGCAGTTAGGGTACACGTCCTTTGGGAGAATAAGGTCGGCCCTGAAGGAGCTTCTTGTCCATCACTCACACCAATTAGTCAGCACTTCCCTCACAGGCAGAGAGAGAGAAGAGGTTTCCTTCTACCCAGTGTCAGCAGGAATGACATCAACTCAGATAGCAAAAGGTGCTTTTCTTCCTTCCCACAAACACCAGGGAAAAAAAACAGGAGGTGGATGCATGTTGCTCTTCTTCTGTTCCTGCATGAAGTTGATCTGAGGTAGGTTGATATTTATAGGTGCCCCAACACATCCTTGCCTTGTCATGTATGATATGACATGAGAAAAGCTCTGTTTCTGCTCTTCACTAAGGTCTCACTATGGGATCCTGTGAGGAGAGAAACCCCAGGACCACATCTGCCAGGGAGAAGAGCAGCCCAACATCTGCCCTCAGTGCTCACACCTCACCCAGAGCTGGTGTGGCTGTCGATGGATGTAGATGTAGATGTCCTGAGGTTCCTCTTACAGGTGTACCACACTTTTGTTCATTTTATTATTTCTGTCACAATATACAAGGAAAAATGAACTCCTAAAAGAAAATGAGGTTAACACTTAATGGAAATAGGTGCCTTTGAAAAACAAGTCTACACACTGCTTTCCTTTGACCTGCCTGCTCAGATATTCAAGACATTCAGATACCACCACATGTGGTTAGAGAAATGAATAATGATAAATGAATAATAATGAATAAATGAATAATGATAAAAATGCTGCCCAACCTTTTATTTTATCTTCTGCAATGGGCTCAAGAAGTTGAGACATTTGCTAAGTAATATTACAAAAGAGCTGTTCACACTCTGGTCCCAGGTGACATTTGGATACTGTACCTATTAGGACTCATTCTCCTGAAGCATTCTGTGGCACAGGGACTCCGTTTCTCTGTCTTCTCAGAAGGCACTCACTGGTTTATGTTCTTTGTGTTGCTTAGTGTATTTTTCCAAATTCTTAATACCTATAGTTGTCTAGATGCCATGTCCTGATAGCATATCAGCTACGAAAAATTAAGATAAATTTGTATGTTTTTCCTACCTTAACGACGACATTTTGGAGGCAATGTCAGCAATTTCTCTGTGGAAGATCCATCCCTCTTTACCAGGTTTGAAGCTCACAAACAATGTGACCTGTACAAACAATGTGACCTGTTGTCCATCCAGAACTCCTATGAAGTGCATTTAATTTAGTTGGGATTTGCTGTTTTGCCTCAATTATATCCACCTGACAATCTGAAAGCACTGTTAATACTACAGCTTCTATGCTGCAACTGCTGCCTCCCCTTTTTTAGGGGTCATGCAGAATACAGACATTTTTAGGTCTCTGGAGGCCTGGGCGGTGTGTGCATGGCATCGGGATGCAAGGTTTGGTGCTGTGTGTGATCATGGTGGCAAGCAGAGACCTAACTGGATCCCACACCGGGCCTGTGAAGGGAGCTGCGGACTCACGTGTTGATGACAAGACCTGAGAGGGAGTTTCTTCCCCGCCTTAATGTCAAGCCATTTTTGCAATGCTTTTTAAAAGGTCCCTTTCTGGTCTTTACTGCCCATAACCAGCCCTTTGGGGTGCCCGGCAGCCCCACCGCTCACCCAGAACGTTGCCCTTTTGGACGTGGTGATGCTGTGCAGCAAGGAGCGGGCACTGCAACAGCCCTTTGGCTCCACAAAGATGTCTGTCAGTGACACCTCCAGCAGCTTTGGCAGACTCGGTGCAGTTATTATCAACTCCTAATAGCTACTTGCAGACTTTGCTGGGTAGTTGCCAGGATGGAAATTTTCTTTGTCAATTGAATTTCATCAGTTGAGTTTGCTTGCGACACATTAGTTTGTCACATTTAGAGATATAGCCACCTAAATCCTATCTGTATAAACCAGAGCAATATCAATCTCAGTAGAGAAGTGGGGAATAAAGCTCCTCAAAATCCGTGTTTCACTCCTGGTATTTTGTGTCTGGAGAAACAGTATATCTGATAAGAAACCAGCTTGCAATTGCAATCTGGCACAAGACACACAGAAATACTCCAGAGAGACTTAACATTCACCTTGATAGAGTAATCAGCTTGTCAAGCAAGTCATCGCAGCCAGAGTGGTCATGGAAAGTAACTAATACTCTCCATCTGCAGCATCAGACCATTAAGGCTTTAAAATATTACAAGAGAAGATAACTGAAATGTTGAAGAAGAAAACACATATACACAAGTGGAGACATTATCAACATATAAGGGCCAGAGAAATGGAAAAGAAATGCCAGAAATGTTGCATGTTGGCCCCAAATGAATAACAGCCTCAAACTAAGTGGTTAAGGCTTGTTGCATATGGTAAAAATACAGGCTAAGCCAAGCAAGCCGTCTCAGGCTAGCAGCACAGAAGAAATTACTTCCCTAGAGCAAAAAAAGGCATCTGTTTGTTTATTTCGGTTATGAAAATGTCCTTGTCAGATGTCATCAGCGCTGAGCTCTCTCTAGGCAGGTCATTTACCTTCTCCCCGCTCCAGAGACCTGTAAACTGCTGCACCCCAATCCACGATGCATCTACTCATCCCGAGCAGCCATCCTCACTCTTCCCAGGAGCGCTGAGCTCCCTGAGAGGGGTCAGCAGGTACAGCCTTCCCTACACCTGGAAAATCCTGCCACAGAAAAGCATGGCTGCTAGCAGTAACACTGGAAGAGATCCCTGCGCTCCCCTGAAGCCCCATCTGCACAGAATCACTCTGCAGGGTTACGTTAAAAGTGCCTTTAATGGCAATACTAGCAAAAATAATTCCTTCCTGCTGACCCCAATGCTCACTCACCTCAGAGCACAGCTCCGGCCAACACAGCCCTTCCTGGCACCGGGAGGGGAGTGCTGAGGACCTGGGCCCAGAACTGACCAGTCTTAAATAAAATCCAGCAAAAGCTTGTTGCTGCTTAGAAAAAACACCAAATAAATAAAAGACACTAACTCAGGGAATTTTCTGCTTGGAACACTGATGATGAGGTGATGCACTGCAGCTCGGAGGTAGGAGCGGCTAGAGCAGGGATGGGCATTGAGGTTTGCCTCAAGCTACGGTCAGTGTTTCCACATTTCCAAAAGGAAGCAGAGCAGGGTGACAGTGTCTCAGATGGGCAATAGCTGGAGCAGGGTGGGAGAGCTGAGCCCTGCACCTAGGCTTAACACACCAATGCCCGCATCCTCTGCCTGGCAGCACTGGCGTCTCCAGGAAGGATCCACACCTGATCTGCACAAGACATTTCAGAGACCAGCTGAAAGCGCTTATTTAGCACATCAGTCACAGGAATGTGAAATTCTCTCTTGTTAATGTTGACAATTAACTTTTATGTTTACCGGGGAAAATGGGTGCTGGTGTCGTTCCTCCAGGAGCCTTGGGCACACAGCAGTGGGAGCCCGTTGCTGCCTTCTGTAGGACCAGGATGATGCTGTACTGCCTGGGCAAGAAAATGAAGTTGCTCCCCTGGTCCTAAGTGAGCACTGAACAGACTACAGGATTCAAGAACACTGGAAATTACCACAGCTATATAAACCTGGCATTTCAGTGTGCCCCTCAAGCAGCAGAGCCTCCTAATGCTGCCTGTCTGAAGGGGCTACTTTAGCTAGTTTGGGTTTCTCAGTGTTCTGGAGGAGACATTAGACAGTTGTGAGATTCAGTCTCTAATTAGGTCCCTGTAGTGGTAAGATTGCTTCCTTTATAATCACTCAGTGTGAACCGGTACTTTATCCTCTGTACTCAAATTTTTGTTTCTTTTACCCTTGTTTTCTCGCCAAAGCCCAGAGTCACCCAGTCCACTGGACAACAGCTGCAAAGGCCTTTGACATTCACTTTAAGGAGGTCTCTTTTCAACTGCTTCACGTTTCCTTTTGACAAACTCTTCTAGAGATACTGACTTCAACTGACGAATTACCTCGTGGCTGCACCACTTGCTTAGTCTTTTTAATCCAGCACTGTTTTGAATCTTGATTAGCTGGTTTGATTTTTAAATCTCATAGAACCTCTGAGTCCCAGCTGTCCTGTCACACACTGTGACCGAGAGATGGTTCTTGGTTACACAGAGCAGCAGCTGTGGGCAGTACACAGGCATCAGGTGTTCGGGGGGACTCCACCGCTCCAGTAGGTAGCAAATCATCAACTTATCCAGAGGGGATAGTTCAGTTCACAGGGAAAATTATTTGGATAGCTGGAAAAGAAAGAGTCTTACTAATTTAAGCATATGTGAAAAACGATGCAATGCAACATATACCATATTTCATAAGCATCTTGCACAAGTGACATTACACAAACGCACCTTTCTCCACTTTTTTCCAGATCCTCTTTTCTGTTTCTAGCTAGTGAGCTTATCCTTAGCAATGAACAGAAGCCCAGAATTTCAGATTAGGATCCTTATCTAAGTTCCTACAGAAGATTAGTCTGATTTGTGTAGATTCTGCCCTCTCAAATCCCACGACACTTATAGCGTCTGCAGGTGTTCAACTGTTGTGATGCTCAGGTCATTTTTATTTTGGCAGCTAACTGTGGTTTTAGGTACCTGACTGTTAGTGATATGACTTCTGATTCTAAAATTTTGGCCTGAAGGTAAGCAGCAAACTGGAATTTGTAGCCCAGAGCCCAAGAACGCACTAGTCATGTAGCTGCCTGAGTTCAGGCTCAAATGCCAATGCACATGGAGGTTCTTCACTTGTCAGAAGATTTAAAACAAAACAGGAAGTTATTAATATCAGAGCCTGAACTGACTTGAGAGTCAAACAATATCAAACAGAAGGTGTCTCCTCTTTTTCCTGTTTACCTCTTGCTATTTTAGTAGCCAGGGGAGATGAAGAGTCAAAGAGTTTCTCAACTTAGTGCTACGAGGCAGGGAAATAGAACCAGCAGATTGTACAACATCACAGTAAAGATATGGCATCTCTCTCCTCAAGACTTTAAAGCTTTTGCTGTACTTTTAAACAAACAGGGAACCTGCTTTGAAATGGTGGAGTGGAAGATGAAAAAATAATGCAGTGCAACAGCATGCAGGAGTTTAGGCATAGTGAAAAATGAAACTACAGGGGAGGGTAATAAGCTGGCTTGGTACAATTATCTTAGGAAAACACTGGAACTAAAGAACTTTCTAAGGAGAAAGTGTCATTAGGACTACAGTTCCATATTGTGTCTGCATGATGGTTTATCAAAGCAGGACCAAATATTACTGGCAGGGTTCTGGGCGGAAGCTCTAAGGTAGAGGAAAAATATGGTACATGCCAGCATACCACTACAGCCTATAGAAATCAGCAAAAATTGCTGGAGTCTTGGACCAGCCTCATCACACCAGTGCAGCACATGCCAGATAGTGCTTAGCCCTCTGTTTTCACTGCTGCCAAGCACAGTATTTTCTTTCCAACATAGACAATTTGAAAAACTACCTTTTCTAAAAGGGAACTGGACACAGTCCCTCCTTGAAGGGCAAGACTAAGCAGGAAACCCTGTGCTGAGATCAGCCAGCAAGGGCAAAAAAGGACAGCTGACCTGTCAGGATGCGGGCTCGGCACTGCTGGACCTCTCCTGTGTTCCATCAGCTGCCATGGAGGCAACGGGGCCAGGGAGCTGAGTCCACAGCCCCAAAATTCTCAGAGCAAAAGACTCATGGTGGGCCCAGGAAAACTGGCACCAAACAAGAAATTAGAGGCAAAACTCAAGACTATTTATGTGTTTGGGCTTAAAACTGGGCAGGTGATACTTCCGAGTGTAACCTGGCTTTTCTTTTAAAAACACAAAACACTTAACACTGGCAGTAGATGTATCAGCTCCCTTGGAAAGGTTTCCATTCCATTGGGGAAGCAGGAGATGTGAGGACTCATTTACTGGGCTCTTTCAGTCTTTCAGATTTATACAAAGTTTTGGGCCTGTTTCTTTTTTTCCCATCCTATCTTGCTGAGCCACTCACAACTATGTGAAATAAATTCCTGGGAGTGGATCACTCCCACAGTACCCTCTGCCTCTTGATTTACACCAGAAAAATACTGTTTGTACCTGCAGAAGATAAAAAAAAAATAGGTGCATCTTTTTTCTGTCCTTGATAAGGCTTCAGCTGCAAACGCAAGCCAAGAGTCACACCATTTTCTTTACACTGGAGTTGCAGATGTTGGACAAAAACATCACAGATTTCATTGCTAGCTCAAGGAAATCTGCTGCAAATGGCTTGCAGGGTCACAGAATCACAGAATGTTAGGGATTGAAAGGTACCTCAAAGGATCATCCAGTCCAATCTCCCTGCCGGAGCAGGAACACCCAGATAAGGTTACGCAGGAATGTGTCCAGGCGGTTTCTGAATGTCTCCAGAGAAGGAGACTCCACAACCCCCCTGGGCAGCCTGTTCCAGTGCTCTGTCACCCTCACTGTGGAGAAGTTTCTCCTCATATTTAAGTGGAACCTCCTGTGTTCCAGTTTATACCCATTGCCCCTTGTCCTACCATTGGTTGTCACCAGGAAGAGCCTGGCTCCATCCTCGTGACACTCCCTCTTTACATATTTATAAACATTAATAAGGTCACCCCTCAGTCTCCTCTTCTCCAAACGAAAGAGCCCCAGCTCCCTCAGTCTTTCTTCATAAGGGAGATGCTCCACTCCCTTAATCATCTTTGTTGACCTGTGCTGGACTCTCTCCAGCAGTTCCCTGTCCTTGACCTGAGGGGCCAAGAACTGGACACAATATTCCAGGTGTGGTCTCCCCAGGGCAGAGTAGAGGGGAAGGAGAACCTCTCTCAACCTACTAACCACCCCCCTTCTAATACACCCCGGGATGCCATTGGCCTTCCTGGCCACAAGGGCACAGTGCTGGCTCATGGTCATCCTGCTGTCCACCAGGACACCCAGGTCCTTTTCCCCTACACTGTTCTCCAACAGGTTGTTCCCCAACTTATACTGGAACCTGGGGTTGTTCCTACCCAGATGCAAGACTCTACACTTGCCCTTGTTATATTTCGTTAAATTTTTCCCTGCCCAAGTCTCCAGCCTGTCCAGGTCTCGCTGGATGGCAGCACAGCCTTCTGGCGTGTCAGCCACTCCTCCCAGCTTGGTGTCAGCAGCAAACTTGCTGACAGTGCGTTCTATTCCCTCACCCAAGTCATTGATGAATATATTAAATAGTACTGGTCCCAGTACTGACCCCTGAGGCACTCCACTAGATACAGGCCTCCAACTAGACTCTGCCCCATTGACCACGACTCTCTGGCTTCCTTTCTTCAGCCAGTTCCCAGTCCACCTAACTACCTGATCATCCAGACTGCACTCCCTCAGTTTAGCTATAAGGATGCTGTGGGACACTGTCTCAAATGCTTTACCGAAGTCAAGGCAGACCACATCTACTGCCCTGCCATCATCTGTCCACCTTGTTATGTCCTCATAAAAGGCGATGAGGTTGGTCAAGCACGACTTCCCCTTGGTGAAGCCATGTTGACTGCCCCTAATGACCCTCTTATCCTGGATATGCCCTGAGATGGCACCAAGGATAAGTTGTTCCATCACTTTCCCAGGGATAGAGGTGAGGCTGACTGGTCTATAGTTACCTGGGTCCTCCTTCTTGCCCTTTTTGAAGACTGGAGTAACATTTGCTTTCCTCCAGTCCTCAGACACCTCTCCTGTTTCCCAAGACTTGGCAAAGATGATGGAGAGTGGTCCAGCAATGACTTCAGCCAGCTCCCTCAGCACCCGCGAGTGCAGCCCATCCGGACCCGTGGATTTATGGATGTCCAGATTGCTTAATTGCTCCCTAACCCAGTCCTCATCAACCGAGGCAGACTCCTCCATTGTCCTGCCTTCCTCTGGGGCCTCAGCGGTACGGGGCTCCTCAGGACAGCTTCTGGCAGAGTAGGCAGAGACAAAGGCGGCATTCAGTAACTCTGCCTTCTCTGTATCTTCTGTCACCAGGGCACCCACCTCGTTCATCAGTGGGCCTACATTGCCTTTAGCATTAGTTTTATCTGCCATGTATTTGAAGAAACTCTTTCTGTTGTCCTTGACCCCCCTCGCCAGGTTTAATTCTAAGGAGGCCTTAGCTTTCCTAGTTGCCTCCCTACACTCTCTGACAACAGCCTTATATTCTTCCCAAGTGGCCAGCCCCTCCTTCCATGATCTGTAAACTCTCTTCTGGTAAGATTCATTACCTACAGCACCGATGCAAGTGGCATATTCCTCACAGGCAGGCCCGGCAGTCAGCTGCCCCCCCAAAAAGGTATGTTTTCTCCTATTCAGGCCACTTTGTGGGATGCTGAGTAAAGAGGGGTATAGCAAGCAGCTGCCAGGCTCCTAGCCAGACACTTTTGCGATCATTGCTACAGCCCTTACTAGATTCTTTCATCATCCCAACCTTCATCCCTACAAGGGGAAAGAACCCATGTTCTCTCTTGAGAAGAAGGGGCAGGAGCACACGACAACACAACTGGCCCCACCGCTGGCAGATGCAATTTCATGTTACAACTGGGTCAGTCTAACAGCTTCATGCCTCAGACGTGGATGGGCTGCTCTTTGGCTCCTGCCTGTGCTGACTCTGTCCCTGAGGACACTGTTTCAGGGATCTAAACCAAAGAAACCAAACTAAACCAAGTAAGTCTCTCGAGTCCCATGCAGATGGAAGGAATAACCACCCACCTCAGCCTCACCGGGCACCCAACAGGATGCAGGAGCCAGGAAGTAATCAATGCTCTTGCAATACACCCTATGACCCGCTGTTCTTCACAGCAAAGGGTCTGTAAATCCTGGGATATACTTGCCTGTACTGTCCTAGCAGATGTCCCAGTGATGGGTGGCTCCTGCTGGAGCTCATGGATGAGGAGGAGGAGGAGGAAGGGAGGAAGAACAGTTTGAGATGACGTGGAATTAGAAAAGACTAAAGAGTAATTACCAAGAAAATAAAATGAATTATATAAAATAGATATTAATAGTTTTCATGTTTTGAGCAAGAAATGCGAGAGATGGGTGAAACAAGGCAGAGTGGAGGGAAAGTGTTCTACAGAGTGAATTAGAGAGATTTATAGCAGAACATCAGTTCCTTGTTTAGCTCAGGTCAAACATTACTTTGCATTTGAAAGTCAGCTCCACTGAGTGCTCTGAAGGATTCTCTTTGCTTTCCAAGGCATACAGTCAAAAGGCAATGCAGAGTGAATCTCTTCAGGGCCTGATATGGCTCTTTCTCATACCATATCTGAATGCCTCACAGGCTTTGAAGTGCTAATCTCATACGCCTCAGGGTATGGAAGTGCTGTTCTTCCATGGAGAATGAGAGGCAAAAGGCAGAGGCCATGGGAGGAGCTTACTCCAGGGAGTCTCTGGCAAGGCAGAAACCTGGACGCAGATCATCCAAGTCTCAAGCAGGCACCTGAACTTCCAGACACACCCTCTTCTCCCTCAAAACGTGAGAAAAGAAGAAACAAAACCAGAGCCATACCACAGTGGTTTAAGTCGTTTGAGAGTCCTTGCTGCAACCTCCCACACAGCAATCACCACACAATCCTGGCTGGTTTCACCAGCACCATCATACCTTTCTTCCTGCAGGTTTGCTGTTGCATCTTCACATCAACTGAGAGCAGCCCCAGGCAGAGGCTGTTTAACCTTCCCCATTACTTTGCATGTGGCATGCAGTATCATGGGGCATCTTGCAGTTTTTGACTCTGAATTGAGTTTTTCACTCTGAGAATCAAACTATTTAATGCCACTTGTGTCTGCCTTGTGAATCCTTTTCGTCCCTGTGAGCAGCTGATGGAAGCAATACGTGTGAGCAAGAGCCATCTGTGCACACCACTCAGGTTTTACCACTACTGCTCACTCTGAAATTTTTGATACTAGGGAGATTATCTAGGTTGCGGGTGATAGCTCTTGAGGGTGACAAGAATCTGGCTAGTGAGTCCGTCCTTAAGTTACTGAGCCTAAAAGAACTGTATGCAGCAGAGATTGCTTTAAAGAAATGTGTCCCCACAAATGAATTGTTTATGAACACTCTGATGTCCACAGTGCTGCTGTGAAGGATTTATGCAATAGGGATGTTGGTATGTGTTCCTGCTGCACTACTGGCTATTCCTACCTATCTCCTCTCTCCCTGCCCTTCAAGGCTTTGTTCTGAATATAGTGATGTGTACTATTTTCAAAGAGTCTTGGGAGAGAATCTAGAGCGTAAAGATTTGCTTCAAAGCAGATCTTCAAACATCTGTTTGTACTTGTGGCACAAATATTTAGCACACTACAGCACAGAGCTGCATGTAGCTTCAAGGCAAACGCAAATGCTAAGAAGTATTAAAAACTCATAAACATAAACAAGATAGCCTGGAGCAGCTTATCGGTTAGGTGGTAATGGGTGGGGAAAGGCTTGCTGTGTATTTAAGGCCCAGCCTTTTTCCCACTGATTTTTTCTGTGTCAGTGACAGGCCAGGGGAAGAAAAGTTCGCGTGCATTTTATCCTGGCAATATTGTTTAGGTCAGAGTCAGTCCTGACTTGCTCCTACAGTGGCTCCTGCCTGCTTGTCTCTGGCCCAGAGAGGAAGGAAACAGCTGCTAATGGCAGCTCCATCTCTGACAGCAGTGCCACCTACGACAGTGGTCACTCCTACAGCAGGACAGGGATTCCAAATGAAGTGTAAGGGACAACTTCTCTGGCAGCAGAGGCCTTGCTAGGTGCCCACACCAGAGCATCAGGGGAGTCTCTGGCTGCCGATTGCCATTTGGTTGGAAAACAGATGAGCAGATGAAGACGTGGTGTTGAGTGCTGTCACTCTACTACCAAAGGCTGGAGTGGAGCTGACACACTAGAACTACACTTGTACCATTGCTATCATGATTAAGCTGATAGAAGTTGGTGTTGGTTTAGGTCAGACAACCACAAGTTCTGCTGCAAAGAGGGGACAGAAACGTGTGACAGAAACTGTGAGGACCCGAGGCATGGCAGCAGTCCCGGTCTTGATGGGCATAAAGTATCACAGACAACATCTCTCTATCTCCAGTTCGCAGTCTTCTGTCTAGTCTAATCCCACCTCCTTGGAGATTTCAACCAAAATACCATTTGGAGCAGCTCTGTCCTGGACACGTATTGTCTTCTGCCAAGTCTGCTGCAGGGACAGGAATCTTTGCCAGCAGAGCAGCAATAAACAGCTGGGTGAGTCACCTCTTCAGTCACCTCACCATAGTTTGCTACAGCTCATCTGTCAGAGCCCTAAATCACAACACAAACACTAAAAAACAACCTGAAATGGATATGCCTAGATCACAAAACCTGCAAATGCTCTGAAAACGTGCAGTCTAATGCAATAAATAGTGCCTTCCCAGGAGAGCTCATTTTGGTTCTCTGAGCAAAACATTGTCAACAAGAAAAGCACTTTTACACTGATATTTCTAGAAGTATGGAAACATCCCTGTATATTACAAGGTACTTACAGGCATAAGTTTCTAATGCAGATCTACATTCAGTTCTGTGTTTCTGGAGGTGAAGAGGGCTTTTCAGTCATGTTGAGTTAATGTGACTGAGCCAACAGGAATTAAAGCTATGCCTTCTTCTGCCTGTTGAGACATGGTGGAAGAAAGCAGCCACTTTAAATCAAAGGGTCCAGATTCAGGGAGGTGCTCCAGCTAGAAATCAGAAGGCAGTTTACAGATACTTTGATAACCTGAGTTTTATCATTCCACAGGCCCCCAAGATCAGTTGGTGAGGGCTGAGTTTCCTCATATGGTATTTGAAGGCAAAATCAATCTACATTTGCTTCCCAATAGGCAAGCCCAGGCAGCTACAGCGTGTTATAAAAAGAGGAGATTAAACGTGAGTTTTGCAGTGCTACTGTCTAAAAAGATACAATCAGTTCTATCGTTAGGAGCTTAGAAGGTAGGATTTAAAATCTGATGTAGGCAGCTTTGAAGCACCAGTTTTGTCAAGAATATCCCATGCTTTGTCCTATCTTGAAAACAGAATTGTTCAGCTATTAAAAGAGATAAATGTAATCTCTGTGCCTATGAAATTGAATTTTGAAACTGCTTTCTCACTGTACTATCTCCAGTGCAGTGAATGAAACCTCTGCTCCTATTCACATTGCTACGAATTATGGGTCGCACCTTGTCTGAGCCCAAAGTGTGCTGGCACCACCAATGGGACAAAGTGCCTGGTGGGCCACAAGAGGCATGTAGCCGGCAGGACAAGGGAAGGTGGTGGTTCCCAGAGGCCACCGGTGACACAGCGTGTTTCTTTGGACCACTCAGTGTGAGCAGACGCAGTCAGAGCGGTACCGAGGTAACTGGGGCAAAGCGCACGAGTTTGGAGCGGAGGGTGAAGGAGCTGGGTGGGTTTAGTCTAGAGATGAGGAGGCACGGGGTGAGCCAACGAGAGCCTATTGCAAATCACGCCTCCCCTGATGGGAGTTACACGACTGACAGAGCCTTATGCCTCCTGCAAGTGGCAGATGGAAAAATGAGGGACAAGAAGCCTGGTCTGGAGCTTGGGTGAATGGACATTAGGGAAAACAACTCCAAGAGATGGGGACTCTCCACCCTTGGAGGCTTTCAAGACTTGGCTAGAGAATGCCGAGGCTCGCCTGACCTAATGACATAGTCCTGTGTGTTAAGTGGGAGCCTGGATGAGCTTGGGTCTTCAGAGGACACTTCCAACATTTCCGTGGTCCCATGCTTTTCCTAGTGAAGGAGATGAATGCTGTTCAGCTCTGTGGATCTGTGTCCTTCTATGCTAGCTAAGGATCTGTTCCTTCAGTCCAAAAATCCTGAAACAGTGTTTAGAAAACATTTCAGCAAATTGGTTTGGAAATCTCCTTTCTTCTGCTCACACATTCAGTTGAGGTCTGCTACAGAAAGCTCTGAAAACAAATTGTCTCAAACACATGGCTTCTGAAAAAATGAAAAGCAAGCGCAGGATTTTTCTCAGCTGTGAACCACCATCTCCTTGGAAGATGTAAGCTCTCAGGCACCCAGGGTCAGAAAGCAAGACTGGACAGTCCTTCACATTTGGGGCAGTACCAGTTCTCAGGGCAATCCCACATCTTGCCTGGGGTCAGGGTGGCCACAGTTTTTTACTCCACCAGGTTAATTCGAGCTCCAGGAAGATATAGTTGCACAGGAGATGTGCACATGCACAGGCAGTCCCGTGCTTCTTACCTAGAGCAACGGGATCTCTCAGCCTCAAGGGGAGAACTGACTGTGAGGATCAAAAGCTAAAGTGGATGAGCTGGGCAAAAAGCAGCTCAGGTTCAAGCAAAGGAACTTTGACAGTTGTATCACTACACTGTCCTGTGGCACAAATATTCTCCAGCATCTTTTGTTCCTCGCGAGGGATGGAATGTGCTATGAAAGGTGGGGACAACCACCCACCTCATCCTAATTATGGACTCCTTGCAAGGTATGTCATGGGATCCCCAAAACAATGTCTCTGAGCTCCACACTCAGGAGGATGCTGTGACACAAATGAGAAGTATGAAGAAGACTCCGCTGGCCCTAGACCTGCCTTAGGAAACCAGGGAGCTCAAAAAAAGCTGCCTTTGACACCTGGAAAACAAAACCTGAAGCTTGTTCTGGTGAATCTGGGGCAGCAAGGGAAAGCCAAATAGTTCTGCTGGGTGCTGAATGCTTCACCTCCAGCTCTTCCACGAAGTTTGTCCTTTCTTGGCATATTTTCCTGCCTTTCTAAGGAGGGTAATTTAAAATTAGTGTCATTCTCAACAACTGCATGGCCCAGACTTTGCAATGTTTGCTGATCCCTTGCATCCTCTGCATGCTCCCTGCCAAGTTCCCTCTTTTGGGAAATGGGGACCTATTTGCAGAGTAAACTCATCATGGCAGCACTGGCTAGAGCTCCTGACAAGCCATCCCTCTGCAGTGCTGCAGCCCTGCAGTGCTGCCTTGGCTGGGTAGTGGGTAAAAATAACAACGAAGGGGTTTAAAATGGAGCAGCTGAAGAACAAATTTGTTTTCTTGTCTTTACCAGAAGTATCCTTGGCTGCAGTGGCTTGAGAAGCACTCTGGCAGCAGCAAGGTGGTTGTTAATGACTGACTGCTCCAGGGCAGTGGAGGATTTGATGCTCTTGATACAAGGAAAAGAGCGGAAGAAAAATAAGTCAAATGAGGGATGCCTGTGTTTGGTTATATTTCTGCATCTGGCAGAGACTGCAGAAATGGTGAGATGAATGAAACTCATAATATGGGGAGCCCCACACCCCAAAGCAGCACAGGCACAGACCATGTCACCACTAGCAGTAAACTGCCCGACACTGGTGGGAAGGACAAAGAACAAGTGTCTGTTCTCTGCTTTCAGGCAGGAAAAAAATAAATAAATAAAATCTTTTGTATTTTCTCTTTCTTTTGGACTTTGTAAACAGTTTTAGAGACTGTTTATACACAACTTGTTTTGTCTGGTTGGATGCATCTGGGTTACTTGTTCTGTCAGTCTGTTCTCTCCAGTTATAAGCACTTCCTCACTAATTGCTGTTTCCTTGACCAAAAGCTATACTTTTCTCTTTCTGAATTCCATATTGAACAGATAGCACACGCGTACACAGCCTCAATACTGCCCTCAGTGCCTCCCCGGGGCTCTGAGATGCCCCCAAGGCCAGATCCACACCTCAAAGTGAAGGCACAAAAGTTCTGCCTCAGGGCTGCTCTCCACCCAAGAGTGCGTTGGCAGCCCAGGTTCCTGTGCTCGCTTGCTCACCCCAAGCTGCATTCAGTGCCCAATGACTTGCTCCTGGCAGCTTCATTTGCTCTCCTCACCTGGCAAACGGCAGCCCCACGACCTCTGCTCCCTGTCCCAGGTACACTGACAGGGCCAGTTGTTCTGGGGAGCTCTTTGCAAGTGGTATTGTGGTAGCGGTGATGGTCCTAATTAAAACAGACTGATTGGACACAAAAGGGATGGTGAAGATGGCATCAACAGAAAGATGACATGGAACAGCTACAGTTCCATCAGGGCTACACTAGCACTAAATACTGCACCTTGATGGAACGTGCTACAGTTAGAAAGCCCACCTGCATGCACCACAAAGATGGGGACAGACTTTTTAGCAGGGCCTGTTATGATAGGACAAGTGGTAATGGTTTTAAACTAAAAGCAGGGAGATTCAGGCTAGACATGAGGAAGAATTTTTTTACAATGAGGGTGGTGGAACACTGGAACAGGTTGCCCAGAGAGGTGGTAGATGCCCCATCCCTGGAGACATTCAAGGCCAGGCCGGATGGGTCTCTGAGCAACCTGATCTAGTGGAAGATGGCCCTGCTCATTGCAGGGGGTTGGACTAGATGAGCTTTGAAGGTCCCTTCCAACCTAAAATATTCTATTCTATGATTCTATTTTCAGCTGTCAGGGAGACTGGCATAAGGGCTGTGGGGAGCTGCTACACGTACTGGGTTGTACACATGTTTTGGAGCAGGAGGAGTACCCAGTCAGTGCTGGGAACTGACAACATCTTACTGGTATGTGAACATCTGCTACTGCTCCAAAGACAACTCAGTCCTGACCTACCTATGGAAGAGATCTTGGGTATTGTTTTTTAAAGCAGTGGACAGGTCAGAATGCAAAGCTACTAGGAAAAAGACCAAGCCAGCACTATATGTTATATGTGGCTCTACCTGCTCCTGTCCCCACTATCCTGCCCACATCCATCCATTATTTCCTACAGTTGACTCCTTTAGAGCATGTGTGGTTTGTTCCTTGTTCAGAGTCCAGTGTTGCATGATCTTAGTTATTGGTTCCTGGGGACCATAGCAGTGACATTAGCAAAGTTAGTAGCACCCCTACAAGAAAATTATATTTATATTATTAACAAAAGCCATCCAAATATCTATAGAATTATTAGTTAATGCTGCTTTCTTTTTTGTTAGTGCAGCATAACTAGGACATAACAATAGATTTGTATTAATAAGGCTTCTAGAGTGAAAAGTGAAATTATATTTGCCATCAGCAATATGACGTTAAATATATGAACTGAAAACTCACTAGCCATCAACCAACAACATCGTCTAAGCACCAGAAAACATGGAAAAGTTCAGTTCTTGATTCTGACCCAGTAGGACTGCCACTTAGATATTTCTGATATTTAATTAAGCAAATGCCATTGTTCCTAACACAAACCATCTTGCGGTGAGCATGCTTTTGAATGCTGAGAGCAAAGCAGAAAGGAGCATTGGCACCCTGAGGAGTTAGGAATTATTCCCATATTAGGTACTATTTGCACAATGAGCTGCGTTCCCAGTTTATCCATTTTCATTATGCCAATTTATTGCGTATTATGGGCAGGGACTGTGTGTTTAGATCAAAACCTCATTTTTGTAGGTGCTACATGAACAAATCATGAGACAGTCCCTGCTCCTGCAGACTCCAGTGTAGTGTCACAGTGACCTGGAAGCAGAGGATAAAGGGTATGTACAATGAGGAGAAGGTGCAAATTGGTATGTTCAGCAAAAAAGCATATTCTTCACAGTGGGGAAAATCTTGCTTTTCAGCAGAAAAATTGTATGGCATGAAAGTGCACATGGGCTATGCAGACATCTCATTTATATTTAAGGGTAGATGTAGTGCTTATGAAATGACACAGATAAATAGCCTAAGACATTTCAGTCCTCTCTATCTAGAGAACAAGTGTATCTGGTGACCATGTTCCTCCACAGTGACCTGCCAAGCTTAAATTTAAAAGGATCTGGGAAGGAGAGGACAGTTCAGACTCTGCACCCATTGCAGCTTGAGTCCTCTGTTCCTGCTGCCATCATCAGCAGACTCTTCACCACTGCGATCTCCCCATCCTCTGAAAAACGGGCTACAAGAACTAACATTTACAGACCTTAGATGTGACAATAAACCCCGTCCCCCCACCCAGCTGCCTCTGGTGATTTGCGTTTTCCAAAGAGATTTAGGCATGAAGGAGCCTGAATGTCACTGTAAGTGTGTGGAAATCTCAAGCAAACAAGTTTGTTTTGAAAACAGGGCCCAACCATGGAGCTAGAAAGCCATGAAGGACTTCAGGATGTACCTGCACTGCATCAGGTGACAGAGACCTGCAGAGCCCGAGCTGCCCCCCAGGCTAGGACCAGTGCAGCCAGGTCAATCAAAGCCTGGCTGAACACATTTTGCTCTTTTGGTGCCATGTAACCACCCTGTGTTAATGCAAACACACTCCTCTTCCTACCGTCATCAGCACCTCTATGTGGCACTGCACAGCAGCATGGGGAGATACCTGCTGGAAACAGCTGCTGCGGGGTGCAGTGGGGCACATTTGCAAGGGCTTACACCACCCCATCTCTGCTGGGGCCTCGGCCACTCCTTACTTCACAGAAATGGCCTGAGGATCCATTTTAAAGGAGCAGGTGGGGCCCAAGGGGTAGGTGGGACAACTAAAATAGCTTTAAGTGAGGGGAGAGAGGCAGCTGAGACAGTAAGCAGAGGTGAGACCAGACACTGGAATCTGAAGGTAACAGATTAATAATGAAGGGACTTGTTTAAGTGTCTTGGTAATGTGGCAACCAGAAACCTCGTATTACCGCTTCAGCAAACAGTGCATATATAACATATCATTGTGAAATCTTGACAACTTTGTACGCAAATACAGCTAGGAGAAGCAAAAAGGAAAACTTGGCGATATTTCTGACTATACTCTCTTCTTCAGTAAAATAATGTTGACACAGCCAGAACAGGCCTGCTATACTCAACTCTCATGCACGTCCTCATTCCTATGGCTTAGTAATCATAACGAACTATGAGGGGAAGGTAAATAGTCTTCATTCCACATCTCTGAGGATAATAAGAAGGAAGAGATTTCAAACATTGGTAATGACTTGTAGAGCTGCACGTTGCTTAAAACACCGACCATGAGCCAAGAAATACACCTCAAGGCTGCAAACAAAAGCTGGTTTTGGCTCTGTGCTGTGAACAGAGATTATATTTGATGAACAGAATTATTGCAACAGACTTAGTTGAGAATCTGGAGGTTTGTGTCTGAAGCAGCACCCCTCACTGCAGCTACAGGCTCCCGCACAGCAAACGTCTGGGTTCATGAAATGCATCCTTGGCCAACAGCTGCAGGTCAATTGTGATGACGACTGAGAAGCATCTTCCATGCTCCTCCCCTCGTTAGCTAAAATATCTGTGCAATCCCTGGCCCATATGCCTTGCAGGCTAAAAAGAAAATGGTTGTCTTTCCGTCCACCTACCAGAAAAAGATCCCGACCACCTGCCAGAGAATACTGGCAAGGAGAAAAGGGAGGAAGTGAAAATTATTTTTTAACAGAGTTTCTAAGAAACAGACAGACCTTCTCACAATATTTTAGGTATTTTTTGTTGAAAAATAAAAAGTAGACAACATTTAAACTGAAATTTGGAAAACTGAAGGTCTACTATTTATATTCATATCTGCCATCATAAATGTGTTTCCTGCTGGTAAGGAAACTAAGGAAGAAGAACAGTTTTGAGAAGAAAGATGGTTGTTAAGGGCAGAAAATAATTTTCAACAAGCAACAACAAGCTACACTGATCCAATAAAACCAAGGAATTATACTGACTACTCTTTAATACTACACATCCAGCTAATTACGTAGGGACATATAGATAATTGGCATCTCCATGATGATGATTTTGTGATCTGGCAAAACAGAACCTTCTCCAAGCATGAGATTAAGATTTTAAAAAAATCACAGGCTCCTGCTCACCAAAAATAAACCAAAGACGCATAGAGAACCTTACCTGTGTCAGAGACATAAGAGCTCAGACGAAACCAGGCATGAGCTGCCTGAGATCCTCAGGAGAGAAGAAGGAATTTCAGACAAACGTACCTTAGGAGAGAACTCTGGAGTCCAGAGAAACAGCTGGGTCCTCACACAGACCATGAGCAAAAGGGCCAGAATACAGCAAAAATAAACAAGCTAGAAATAGCCATCTTTTGGCTGTGTGATGTAAGCTGACTGGCATCCCAATACTGGAACAGGTTGCCTGAAGAAGTTGTGGATGCCTCATCATTGGAAATGTTCAAAGTCAGGTTGGATGATCCAGTGGAAGGCGTCCCTGCCCACGGCATGGGGGGTGGACTAGATGATCTTTGAAGGTTTTTTCTAACCCAAACAATTCTGTGATTCTCTGATTTTCTACTTTAGCACTGAAATAAGAAGCAGGAAATTTGCTGGTTCTGACAGTTTGAACTACCATTAAAAGCAATATGTTTTTTCCAAATAGAATCTCTGATTTTTTTTTTAATTATAATTTCTTAAACAGAAAAGCACTGACACCATGGGGTTTTTTGTTTTTGTTGTTTCGTTTTTGTTTGTTTGTTTTTACAAAGAATGGGGCAACTCAAGGAGTTTCCCATCAGTTTTTGAGTCTGTGACTTTCTTATTCAAAAGTAGGCAGTATGAAAAGGTGACAATAAATTGCTATGATCAAAGATGTACATTTCTAAGAAGAGAGAAGATCCAGTGGCAAAGTACAGAAGAGGGGAAATACAGGGGAAGAAGAAAAGCAAGTACTTTGTCCACTGTTGCCTCCAGGCTTTATGTCTGACAGAAACAAAACAAATTACCTTTAGGAAAATAGCATGTTTATTGCAGTGAGAAATACACACCTTAACATCCTGTATAACACCACAGGGCCGTGGGAGAATGTAACAACAGTTTGTACCCTTGCCATATGGCCCAGGTGAGCATTTGTTTTCTGCAGAGTGGCCTTGGATGGGCAGAGATACTTTTTCCGTACAGGGAGATAGAGATCACAACAGTTGTATGACTGTTACACTCGATCCCTACTTCAAAACCCACGTGTTGTCTCCAAGGTGTGGTGGTGTCTGCAGGTACAATCACCAAGAGCAAACTGACAGCAGTGAGCACTGGAGAAAGAGCGGAGGGGCCACCCCAGCCTGGCAGGAACAACTGCATGAGCAGTTAAAGCCTGTCAGAAAGGTTGGCACCTACTACTGGGAACAAAAGTTTGTTTGTAATTAAAGTCAAATCCCAGGAAGGGTGTGTTGCATCACTTGGAATCACATGTGGATTTGGGGCAAACTGGGGTGATAAGTAATGTTGACACTAAACACGGGCATTTCACACCTCCTGTGCTTTCTGCCTGGTGTGCTGAGGACCAAGAGCGCAGCACTGGTTCCCATTCATCCCTCTGTGTAACCATGGACCTGTGGCTGGGCTCCAGCACAATAAATACTTCATCTGAGATCAGGTGCTGGCCTGGTCCCAGGACAACTCTATCAGCAGACAATCAGGAAGTTATCCCTTCTCTTGTAGCAAAGGCGGTCACTGAACAGGGGCTCCCCATTATTCACAGGAACTGCTGAGGCCTGAGGAGCAGAGAGGGACTTGGCCCACTGCAGTGCTCGCTGGCCGCACAAAGCCACCCCAGGTAAGGCCACGGTTATTTCTGCTCCTTCAGTAAAAGTGTATCCTCTTGCTAAGACCTGCTTTCCTACAAAGGCTCTGCATGGCCCCCTTCATCCTCTGGAGCTCCTGCCTGCCAAGAAGGGGCAGAACCCGAATACAAAACACTGCCTCCTCAGCACGGGTAACACCTGATCATTCAGGAGAGCTGGGAACAAACACCAGCCCCGAAGCAAACAGCCCCATCCAGTCCAGCCCTGCAACATGACTAAACAGATCTGCACAGGCAGAGCCGTGCAGACTGCGAGCAGGAATCAAACACAGCACGCTGCAGCTTGGCAAGCCCTGCGTTTCTTTTTTTTTTCTTTTCTTTTTTTTTCTTGTGGAGGCTCATCCTTTCCTTTTATTTAAGCAACACTTCCAATGGGAAGAAAGGCTGGAAGAAACTACTGGCTTATCCTGGGGCCCTCTCACCAAGCTCCACGGTGCAGCTAAGAGGAATTCTGCCTGTTTTCCTAAAAACAAGTAGAGCCTGCGCCTTTGCAAAAGGACAGAGAAGAGGAGCAACGCGTGAAGGGAGAAGGCAGAGATAGGTAGGATACCCTGGGGCAGGGAGAAGCTCCCCAGCTTGTGTAACTTGCCAGAGTAGAGAATTGCTCTGACAAGTTACACGGGCTTCTACAGCAGCTATGAATTTGATCCTATAAAAAAACAAGTATCAACAACTTAATCACATGCCTGGGTCACACAGAAGCAAGGGCAACACAGGGTAGCAAATGTTGTTTTTTGTTTTGTTTTGGGCTTTTTTAATACAAAATAGGAGTGAGGAGTGAAACTTGGGGCTTTCTGCTACTCATTGGGAGGAAAAATAAGGTCTTTGCAACAGCTCCTGCCTTGTTTTTGCTCTCCCTCAAGAGCACAGGGCAACCTGGGATCTGCCAGGGCTGGTAATGCTGCAGGTTTTCCAGGACTGACAGGCCACAGGTTGTTCTGCAGCCCAGACTTGGTTCGATACCGTCCCACTGGGTCTTACAGCCTGACCTGGGCTGGACTGTGCTGAGGGCAGGAGCTTTGGCCCAGTGCCTGGCACAGCTGTGAGTGGCAGGACGCGGCACCTGGCAGGGTTGTCTTCAGGGAAAAGATGAAGATATCAGCAGTGGGAGGCGTGAAGATCATGGCCCAGGGAGGGACACTGGGAGGAGGTCTGTGCAGGGTGCTGCATGACTGGGAATGTGAGTCGTGCCCATTCACCATGGCTGGGCAGCAGCAGCCTGGAGCATGGCTTGCTGAGGGGACATGCAGCTGACAGGGCTCCATCAACACCTGCCTCTTCCCAGCGATGGTGGGACAGAAACCCTGGCTGGTGTGTGTCCTGCAGCCAGCGGTGAGGGAAGCCTCCCAGAGAGGGAGGTCTCGCTGGCAGGTCTGTGTCAAAACCACATCACTCACCGCCTGGCCAGATTTTACTGGTCACAGTTGGCTGTTCTTACCCAAAAACACATGTCAAAATCATCTTGTCTGAAAGTGTCTCAAAGTGAAACAGTTTGTTTTAACTCACAGAAACCTCTGGGTTTTGTACTGTTCTGTCTCCACCTCTCTTCATTTTCTGTGGCGGCAGAGACCCCAAAAGCTCAAATCAACAAGCCAACCACTTTGTTGTTTTGATGATTTTCAAATGGAAAGCCTATCTTTTTCTTTACCCACTTCTCACATGCAATATCTAATTATAGATCTGCAGATCTTACACTTGGGGTCCATTTTCAGTAATTATCACATTGGGCAAAAATAACAGTAGGTCAGGGAGCAGCCTGCCCGCCTCTTCCAACACATGGAAACCAGCCTTCCTGGGCACAAAGCAACCAAAGCTTTGCTGTCTGACACCATGAGGCCCTCATGGAGACGCAGCTTTTCCTGGCAAAGCCGAGCTTTACTGAGGAATCTTGTGTGCACACATGTCAAACAGCAGAAACGTGCACACCCGAGCCTGAAAGAGCTGCATGGGGTCGGACTCAGGCTCCTCACACCCCGACCCAGGTGCCTCAGCCAGGAGCCGGACACGCTTGGCTTGACTGTCTCCTTTCAACTCCTCTGGTACAATTAAAGTAGCACAGACTCAAATGTGGCTAAAGTGATGCTGCTATAAAAATACAGGAAGGGAAAATAGTTTTCAAAGAGTATGGCACCTGTGTGTTAGCATAACTATTCACACTGGTAGTTCTACCAGCATCAGTCTCATTATGAAAATATTATATAAATTATCTCCCTACCTGTGGGGAGATAAGACCCCTGCGCTACTCGGCAGGAAGAGTTTATGTCTTGCGAAGTATCCTTTTGGTTTAGAGGGACCAGAAATGTAAAGGAGAGTATTTGTTTTCCTTTTAAAAACAGCTTGTTCTAAGGAATGCCTTTTTCAACCACAAGAGGATACAAGATGGAAGGGATACAGAACCTAATAACCCACCTGGAAATACTTCATATGGAAAAGCAGTTCAGCGAGTTTGGGGATTGTGCCAAAGAATTATCAGACAGGCCTTGCTTGATATGATTTGGGTTTGTGGGCAGCTTTTACAGCCCAGCAGGATTTCCCAAAGCTGAGGTGCTTTTAAGCTGCCCGTGTATGTGCCTGGCCCTTATTGCAGTCCTGGCTGTTGGCCAAAGTGATTCTGTCTGTCAGAGAGTGAACAAGTGATGATCATTATGACTTGGAAGAAGCTCAGTTCTTGCTCACAGAGGACTCTGGAGACACAGAATGGGACAAAAAGAAGTACAGAAATCAATCATAACATGGGAGTCAGTAAGGAGACGGAATGCTCCTGGAAATTTCAGCTATTTAGGACATGGTCTGCAGGCTGTGCGACAATTCATATGCAGAAGTAGGTAAACATGGAAGTGGGAGAATAAGCGGCATCCTGCAAGATCTGCATGCAGCTCCTGCTCTGAGGCAATCGCACATCAGCTTGTCTTTATTCTGAACACAGAGTGGCTTCCAGTGGCTTCTCTACAGCTGTGATTCTGCTCCTCATCCTTCCTGGTCACAAGTGACCAAAGGGCTTCAGGAGCAGCCGCTGCACTGTCTTCAAGAAGAGGGAAAACAGTTCAATGAATGAAAAGGCGAAGATGGGGAACCCCCCACCCTGGATTTTTTCAAGGTAAAAAGGGACTACTAAAGAAACCATCCAACCTCCTGCAGAGCAGGACAACTGAACTCTGACATCCATGGGGCTCCCAGGTAGCATTTTCAAATGAAAATTTACTTTTTTTTTTGAGCAAATGTATTTTGGAGGGGCAAAAAAGAAAGGAGAAGAGAAGGAAAGAAAAGTGAGTTCCATGGAAAGCTGCCTTTCTTCATTGAATCGAAAACAGAACTTCTTGGAAGTTTACCAACTAGGCATTTTTGTGTGCAAAACACTAACTCTGCAGATTGGGCACCATCCAAGGAAAAATACACACCAGTTTTGGACAGGAATAGAGTTGGGGATCTAGATGTGTTCACTCTAAAATACCTGCCAAACAGTCCCTGCTATGGCAGGATGTGAGACACCTGCAATGCCTGTTATTTTTCTGTGGCATACTATACATCTGGCTTTTGGTCTCTGCGCATCCACAGTGTTTTGGGAGGTGTCTGTCAGTCCTGGAGTGTTGCTTGCCCTTTACAGTCAGTGGAGATCCAGTCAGTACAGTTACTGGAGTCCTGGGAGGTTTTTATCTGCCTTTGGCACCTGCACTTGGACAAATGACTTTGCCCCACACCACACTGAGGGGACTGAAGGGATGTTGGAGTGTGATTTTTCAGGGCTGGTAACAAGACTGTTTTGTTGAGTTCAAGTGTCTTTTTCTGAAGTTTAAATCCACGTTTAGTATGAGGCAGGGCACAAAAGGAGCAGGAAACAAGCTGGGAAACTGACCATCCCCTGGGCTGTGATGAGATTTGGTGTTTGGGGATTGCCAAACTGATATCCACAAAGGCTGGTGTTTCACACTTGATATTGCTGCTTGCCATGAGTCTTTGGGCAGTGGATGAGGATGGGAAACAGGAGCACAGTTTTTAGCTTGAGGGGCTTCCTCCTCCCACTGAAAGTCCCAGACCAACCCTTGCTCTGTATTTGATCTCATGCATGGTAAGGAGAATTTCTGAGGTTTTTTTCTAGCCCTCTTCAAACTCTCCCTCTTTCTTCAGTGCCTGCCATAACAGTATTGGAGCACCCACCTTTTCCATGTGTTTGTCCGCATACACCTGCCCATGCAGTTCCTCTTCCCTGTGTCTCACCTGATGCTGAATGTGACCCAGTTCTCAGTGAGTCAAATCCAATGAGGCATCGAGATGGCCTAACTTTCACCCAGGGAAGGCACGGTGCTGTAACCCCTCTTTGGTTCTGCACCATGAGCAAACCCTTTAATCCGGATGGGTTTATATTCCCTTGGTCCACCTGTCCCCAAGTCTCACACCCTTGGAGCCACACACTGTATGTACCTGCAGCAAGCAGGGCTTTCCACCTGGGGCTGCACTGAGAATACCTGATTGTTTCACTTTTATTTGGAGGGAGAAGCCTCTGTTCATATTCTTGCCTGGGGCGCAGCACAGCTCTTAAGCAGGACTAGTATTTCTGGTTTCTTCACAATACCGACTTTATCAGCCAGAAGAAAGCTGAACTCTTGAGTTTTTTCGAAGAGGGTCACAACAAGCTTGGCTAGAGCCTTGCAGCAGCTGGCCGTGTCCTCTGAGTCCCCAGGGCTGGGACAGCACTGAACAACATGGCCAATGGTGCAAGCAGTCTATCTCACTTTTAAACACATAGAGCAGCTCAATATCCTCTTCCTTCTGTACTTTCATGCTCCAGTTGCTCAGAAGGATGCCAGAAATTGGACAGAATTCAGTAGAACAAATACATATATATGTCTGTATATGCACATACGTAGGTATGTATCTGTGTGTGAAAGGTGGGCTAAACACAGTTCTTGCTTTTGGATAGCCTAAAGCCAGCATTTTTGTTGGTGATATCTTCCACAGGGTAAAGAGAAGGCAGAGTAGAGCTGACTCTACATGGTGTCATCACTGATAGGGCAGGAGAACTGGCCTCAGCCATACCCATATCAGCTCAAAGCTGCATTCCCTGGAGGAAGTAAATTGAAAAGTTGTGTGCCTGTTCAGCAGCCTGTCACCTAGACAGGGACAAGCTCAATGAGGACTAACCCAGAAACTAATGAGAAGACTGGGACTGTACTGAAAATTGCCAAGAGAAGGGAGGAAGAGGACCCAAGCCTGTCCCTGTGTTGGAGTATTTGGCCTTGCAGGGACAGGGAGTCAAGTGATCTGTGCAGGAGCACGGGTACCTCTCCTGCAGAACAGGCAGATGCTGCACCAGGTTGGGACGTCGCACGGGGAGAGGCTGAGTGCAGGGAGAAGGGTGGGAGGTTTCCCAGGAGCAGTGCAACCCGTAGCTCTGAGAGGCTGGGTCTGGCATGAAGGTGTGAACAGACTGGGTTTTAGACGCTCTAGAAGAAGCAGAACAAAATGACTGAGCAGAAAAGTTAAATTGTTTTTTTGTCAACTGAGAAAGCACTGGAAGCTGGTGGCTGACCCTTAGGAAAAGGGTGAGACAGAAAGCAGCTGTGATAAAGAGGGTAGAGATGCTAATCATGTGTTCTGTCAAGGGCTGGCATGTGCTCCTTCATGTCTGGTTGTCTAAAGCTTAGCGAGCTGATCGTCTCTTTTTTTTTTAGGCTGGCAACTTATGCTGGTGTAGGCAGGTCTGTCTTAGTATTGTGGTAATGGCAGAGCAGCTTTGGCAGAAATTATGGGTAGGAAGAAGGTTTGTGAAGTGGTCCATAAATTTCTGAGGTATGAGGATAAGCGGGAGTCACCTGGGACTAGGTGATATGTTTTTGGGGACTCTGGGTGGGTAAAGGGTCTGGAGGGCATCAGTAGGGCTTTGAAGGAGTCTAGGCAGGTATAGACATACTCAGGTGTACCAGGACTTCGACAGCCTTGGCATTTGGCTGGAAAGAGGGGTTCTCTGTCTCTCTGTTTCTCTCCTGCTTCTCCCAAATCTCACTTGATGCCAATCCCCTTAACGTAAGGTTCCCATTCCAACCTACACATTCCTCCCATCCATCTTCCCCAGCACGATCACTCCTTTTCCCTTTCCTCCTCCCCACGCAGAGGCTCTTTCTGCCCTCTGTGGGCTGCTGGGAATAGGCAAAGAGCCAGATATCTTCCCTTCAGCTGAGGGCAGTAGGCACAAACAAGCTGTTTACTTCAGAAACATCTGGTTTTGTCTCCAGGTATAAGCAAAATAGGAAGTCTGCCATCTCAGGAGGTGACTGCATCTATTCCCTGCGTCATCTCTGGGTGAGGGAAAGGGAGACCTGCTTTGGGGAGTTCCTGCTGGGAATCCTCCTGGGCCCACAAAAGTGCAGTTATGGAAGCCACTGTAGCTGTTGAATGCCCATGACAGCCATGTGCAGAGGACCCTAAGGGTCAGGAGGCTGTGACAGGAGCTGTACAAAAGCTCTGGATAAAACCAGCTTTCCTCCAAAATGCCTGACATCCAGGGACACAGTAACCAAGAGCTTATCTGTGTCAAGTGCAACAGTATGGGATCATTACAGGACTGCTCCAAAGAGAACAGTGGCGTCTGGGACCTCAGCTGTGATCCACCAGGCACAAGGAGGACATGCCTGCAGCAGGGCTAATAGTGCCCGTGCTGTTATCTGCCGGTGGAAAGGGGTGTTCTGCCTGCCCGTCAGCCTCACCTGCGTGGGGATGTCTATGCAAGGTGATCCTGCATCACTGTGGGGGCAGAGATGACCAAGCAACCCAAGCCAGGTGTGAAGTAAGGTGTCACAGGATAGTGGTGAGATGGTCTGGCACATGCCTACACAATCCCCAAAGCCAGCAAACTCTATACCCAATGGATTTCCTGTAGCTCAAAGGAGGATTATTTACTAAGACCACTTTTTTTTTTTTAGTTTTTTAAAGGAAAAAGTGGTTCATCATCAAAAGGTAGTGTAAGGCAAACAAATCAAATACGGTAAAGCCCCTGTGTCAGGAAGTACAGAACAAACCCACATCCCATCAGAACTAACCGGCTTTTAGCTTTGCATCCAAAAATTAGTCCATTTATTGCCCATTAAAAATTTCCTTTGTCTCTTCTCAGTTGTGGTGCATGCTTGAGATGTTAAAGCTGGCATTGTCCGTCTTTAAAGTAATGTTTGAGATCTATTTACTCATTAACTTTCAAATGCAGGACACTTTCAAAACCTTTTCCTAAGGGCATCACTGTGTTCTGTTGGAGTTACTGTTGTTTTCCCACCTACCCTGAAGGGCTGTTTATGATACCATCTCTCCCTTTTAATCCTCTTCTCCTTTCATGTCTAACAACAGTGTTAAACAGAACACAGGGGGAAAAGGCAGATCTCACACATTATAACCATCTGTAGTTAACTGAAGAAATGCTCCACAGTTAGAGGTCTCATTTTGTAAAATAATGCTCAATAAGCTTTTCCCTATGTATTTTCCAGATAAAACCTCTGTCCTTCCAAGCCCCAGGTTTGTATGGATAGCAACTCAGATAAAGGGTTTCTAGAATTGATGGTGTGGGTCAATGTGCACTCTGTACAGTGACTGGGCTGCCACAAAAAGGATATTTCTTAGGAAACCCTAAACAGATGGATGTCTTGAGATATACACACAGGAATCTGGGGAGTACCAAGATGCTGAACTATGACAGAAAACGTTACGTTTCAAAACTGGCCACTGTTTCTTTTTTTTTTCTTTCTTTTTTTCCTTTTTTTTTTCCCACAATATGCCTTGATTTCTCTAGCTCTTTTTTTGCCCTATATCTGAGCACTTTAAGACTGTGAATGTATTTATCTTCACAACTTTTCCATGGGGGGGTATGGGACTTCGCATTACCCAGATCTCTGAGGCAGAGACCGAGGCTATCATATATGATGAACACTTATTTTAGCAGCAGAGCCAACATAAGCATCTCCTTGTTTCCCCTTCCCCTCTCCCACCACTCACTCACCCCTCAGCTGTGCCAGTTTCAATGTTGTGTGGGAAACAAATCGCAGAACACATCCAGGTTAAAAATAGCTGAAAAAGAGAGAGAGAGAGAAATGAATTCCAGAACTCGGACTGACATCCTACATGTACATCCAAAGCCAACACAACATAACTTTTTTAGCTCAGATTCAATCTGTCTGGCTGGCTCCATCAATAATTTTTACCTGATTTCATACAGGACAGAAAGGTAGACGTTTCAAAACCTATCGATTTCCTTTCTAAATTTTGTGCAGATTGATGGCTGTGTGAAGGATAGAGACCTTAGTTAGAGAAATACGGCCAGCAGCCAACCGGCTAGTGAGTGTGTGCATGCTGGCTGACCATGTATGCATTAGCTGGTCAGCCAATATATACGTTCCTGACTACTGCCCAATGAGGAGTCTTAGAGCATATAGGGAGAGGAGAGTTGGGCTTGCAGCTTTTTTATTTTAGGAGGAGGAGGGAGGAGGGAGACAACTATGAAGCAAGGTTCACAGACCCACAGGAAGCCAGGAGCCATTAGTTCCACTGCTCACAAAGCAATTTGTTTAAAAAAACCCTGAAATTCTATAAAATAAGACCTTTTCTGCCAGTGAGCCTGTAAATCAAGTGGATAGTTTCTCATCCAATTTGGGAGGAAGCTGAGAGCTCGGCCTCAGATTCCGGTTCAGACTCCAGCAACCACTTCTGCTTTTAGCACTCTGAACACCAATGGAAACCACGGATAGTGATTTCTTTCCCAAACTCAAATGTCACTTAAAGCCCTTGTTTCTCCTGAATAACTCTTTAAAGCACTTGCTTCATCTCTGTTCCTACCTACCTCCTTTCTAATCTACAACAGCTTGCCAAGAGCTCTGTTCCATTCTCTTCTTTTGTATCTTTCATGCCTCCCCTCCGGCCCATGAATGGCCCCAAACTTGGGTACAGGGAGGTACACAAAATATTCAGCATATTGTATCTGAAAATGATGAGTATTTTGGTGCAAACAAAAGCTGGCTCTTCCTGTCCACCTCTTCTCCGCAGAAAGAGACCTTGGGTCTCCTTGCCACTTTTGCCAACCTGCAGAGGGGACTGTGTGGGATGAGAGCCACAGGGTGGAACAGGAACCACCAGACACCCTGTGAGCCATGTCTGTGGTCCAGGGACTGAAGTGGAAGGGTCTTTATGTTTCTGTGCTCATGTCTTCTTTTTGGCAGCCCTCCCAAATGAGGTTCTTGCCATCAGCTCTGCAGCACTTTGGGGTGTGCCCAGGAGACTGTGCCCAGCCAGCAGCGGCTGGTGGCACATGGGGGTGTGGGGGGAGCGCTGTGCCCGCTCGCTGCTCTGCTGGGAAAGAGGGTAGAGGGCTGTCCCCGTGTCAGACACTGTCTTTGGTAGGGAAAGCTTTAATCATAATGAGCCTCTGATAGCAACTGGGTCTATTCCTGCCACATGTGGGTTTCTGTAGCCTTTGCTTTCCCCAGTAGCAGAAATTATCAGCACCGCAGGCAGGTCTTGGGCTTCTCCAGGTGGGAAACAGAGGTTTTGGGCAGCTGGGGATTTTCTTGGTGTGGGAAATCCCCAGGCAGCAATAATCCAGTGTAACGGGCTCTATGCCATCCCTGCTGCAGACACCCAGGAACATTCCTGGGAGCTGCACCCAGCGTGATCTGTTTGCAGATACTCCGGTCTCACCTCAGGTACGGAGCAAGGTGTGACGGGAAGGACCCGAGCGGGCTCCCAGGGGATCTGCCTGCGTTAACTCCCTTGTCATTGCCCACCGCTGGGCTGTTCCTGTCCACGCACCGGGGTAGCTGCTGGAGGTCAGCTACTCAGCTCCTGCCAGAGAAGCATCTTCATAGACCTTCCTAGCACCAGTTTCACTTCCAGAAGTAGCTTCTGTCACACATTTTCTTTTTCCCAAATGGAAGAATATAGCCATTATGCAGAAGTGCCACTGGGGACCTGTAAAATGGATCTAAAGCAGAAGCTAGGGCTGCCTTTCTGGAAAGGGGTGCTGGAAGGTCCTATCCTCTCTCCTCACCAGACATGGGAGCGTAGGAGGTGCTGGTGAATCCTTCCCAACATGGAGCAGCCTCACGCAGAGCGGAGCAGCCCTTACATTGCTGTAAGTGATGTTAGGATCTGGCTTTATCCTCGGGCAATTGCAGAATTTGGGGAAGTGGTGGCAGGGGAGAATGATCAGAAAGCTGGCAGAAATTGTGTAATTGGTGTATCAAAGGCCCTTCTCCTCTTCTCCAGTCACAGTCTAACAGTACCCGGTTTTATTCTACTTGTCAGTAAACAACAAAGTCATTACTGATAAAACTTGCCTTAAGCAACAAGACACATGTGAACAATAAAGCACTGAGAGCCACATTTTCAAAAGTGTGTGTGCAGAAATGTCTATTGTACAATGTATAAGCAGCATGTGGTCTGGATGTGGCAAGCAGCAACGGGAGAGGAAAAGGGGAACAGATGGAACCTGTACATGAGTGACAAGAGCGGACGTAGGCTCAGATCGAGTTCTGTAGTATGCAGAGGCTGAGCTTTTGAAAAGCCTTAAATAATAACCACATTTTAAGGAGGACTGCACCAATGGGGCATGCAGATAAGTGCACCAAATGGTGAAATTGCAGAGGACACAGCAGTGGAGACAGTGATATATACAGAGCATATGAAAAGTTCAGTCTGACATGCCAGCCATGCGTACAATCAAAGGTGTGCACATTTTAGAAACATCAGCCTCCCTGAAACCTCAATGACTTAGCAATAAAGCATCAGGAAACGATAACTTGGGGTCAGAAAGGTCTGAGAATTCCACACAGCTGAAATAAAGATTGAGCAAGAGGAATTAGCATCAAGAAATGAGATTCAGATGTTTAAAGCCGATTGTCTGAACTAAGTTAATATAATGCACCATGTTTCACTTCAAAACGTTTGGATCATGCAGCTGGGAAGTCCTTCCCATGATTGTGAAACACAACAGCTCGCTGTATCTCAGAAGTCTGGGATAGATGTGTCTGCCTGGACGCAAGCAGGCTATAAATGATGAATTGGGATTACAGCCTTTACTGTCCCAGTCCAGTTTTACCAGTTCCCTGGGCCACTAGCATAGAAAACACGCCCTGCAGCAAAGTTGTATGAAGCTCCTATCTTCATATATTCTGGACTTGCCCTCTCCATCTCCCTATGGACTGCAAATGCTCACTCTCTTTTTTCCAACTGCGAAGTGCTCTGACAATCAGCATCCCTTGTCCTCTGACTTTCAGCATATTCAAGAGAACACCTATTCAGTTGTCCAGCCTTTCCAAGGGATATTATCCTCTCTCCATCCCTTCCACCAAGCCTAGTGCTGGAGTTCACAGCTTTAGAAAATTTTATTTACAAACCTGCAAGCATGTGAGATAATCACATTTTCATTCTTCTTCACACACACACAGAGAAGGAGGCCTTTACTTGTATTCATGCAGTCCAGCACCACGACCTCCTGTGTGGCATGCTGCAAGTCCATAGAACTTGCACACTTTCAGTGCTAAACTTTTTATTGAGGCAAATCTCAGATGGGTTTATATCAACTTAAAGATACACATATATTGCACAAGCTTCTTCAGCCTAGAAAAGTAACCCCAGAGTCTGAAAGTGCCCACCTGAAAACCACACCTCACAGCAAACAAGCATAGGGGTATGGGGGTTTTCAGTTGGGCAGTTCATTTGGTTCGTAACTTTGTTAAATTATATTACTGGTGGGAGTGGCTCCTTCCTGGGACAAGATAACACACTCAGCAGTCCTGGGTGAGAAACTAATTAAGTGGAAATGAGCCTAGATTCTGTAACAATACTCCATGCACTCTCCGCTCATGGTGACCATTTCTCGATTGGGGTGATGGTGTACAGAAAAATTAGACAATACAAGTATTATGCTCTCATGTTGTAGATCTTTTTCCCTGCTCTGTTCACACATGCTTTCATGGCAGCCGGACATGAGTAATGCTGTTACGGGCCAAAAGTCTCTGGTACATCTCTAGTGAAGCTAAAGACAAATTTGACACTGTGATTTATGTTGTGAACAAAACAGACCAGGGTGTGTTCTCTCGCTCATCGGCAAGTGGCACAGCAGAGCTCTTATATCTGGCAAGCTCCCCTCCCACAGCCACCCCCCAAACAAAAAGCGTGGCCGGCCCTGAGGAGCAGCATCTCAGGGAGGGCTCAGAAGCAGAGGGCAGAGCCATGCCAGAGGACGCTGGAACCCGGGCCTGGCCCCTCTCCTGGGGCAGACACAGCCAGGACGTCACTCCTTTCACAGTTTCTCTAGCACTTGCTGATTTCAGAAGACTCCATTCAGCATCTTGTATCACTTGAAGCTGAAGTACAGAGCCTGGTTTTCTGCTCATGCTATGTGAAGTTGGTTGAGGTTTGCTCTGCTGCTGATGGCTTGAAATTTCCATTGGCAGCTCCTTCCCGTTTCCTTTTCAGACATGCATCCTACAGACCCTGAGAGGCTGCACAAGTTTATCAAAATGGTGAGAAGAGAGGACATTCCTTACCACAATAAAGCTTTTAATGTGCCTAGTCAACACAGAAGCAGCAGAGGTAGACCTTGATGTCCTGTCAGGTGCCTGTACCTGCATCCTGCAGATATGAACCTTGGTGCCAATAGTTACCTGAAGTCTTTGTCCACAGCTCCTGTCCTTCCTGGGGGGGCCACCTGGCACACTCAAACATCAGCACTTAGGAGCTGGGAAGCATGCTGAGATGTTTTTTGATATAAAATTTGCAGCACCACTGCTGCCTTGTAGAGGGTTGGGTCATTTACTGCTGATAGTGAAAGGGACTGTGTGCATGCTGTGGGTGGCATATGTCCCCTTGTGTCCCCAACACGCGGTGAGACCTCTCAGAGAGATCACGTGGTTATATACCAAATACATCCCTGATATAAACAGGTCTACTCCCACTTCACATGTGGGCCATGTGGGAAGGCAGGACTTGCTGGCTGGAGCCCATACCTGCCTACAAACCTTACAGTCCTGAGACCTCCTGGCCATATGGCACCAAACTGTGTCTGCAAACCTCCTGTCCATACAGCACTGAAGCATACCTGGCAGAGAGCTGGTGGAGCCCGTGGCACTGTCCCACCTTGCTGCAGCTGTGCGCAGGAGCTTCAGTTGTCTCCACTAGCTCCTCTCACCCCACCCCATCAGCACAGAGACTGAATAGTGCCAGGCATATCACAGAGGTGCAGCGAGGAATTTTACCCGCCTCTGCTTTCTCTTTGCCTCTCCATATTGTGCCTGCCTTTAGAATGACCAAAATTATCCAGTAATGTCACTTAGCAGCCATAGAAAAGTTCAAAACAGGCAAGTTCTCTGTGGAAATCACCTGAGAGAACAGGCTTGTCTTGACACTTAGAAGAACATCCCTGACCGGTTACTTCTCTCCCTGGCCTGTGATTCACTCCCCACTCAGCACTGCCTGATCGCATTTCGGGTGCCTTGGGATAAGAATCATGTTATTCTTTGCTCGGGTCCAGGAAGGCTCTGGTATGTATTGGAATGTCTCTGGTTTGTCACAATTAAAATTATTGCTAATTTCATAGGGGAGGCATTTTCATGCATTGCCTTTTTATAGAGGGCTTTTACAGGGTCCACCCAAACCACCAGAGTCACAACACAAAGAAATCAATAAACACCTTGGCATGGTGCTTTCCTTCCCTAAATTTGCATCAGACTTGTTTACAGACAGCAAGCCAGGAGAAAAGGGTCATTCATAACATGTGCTGTGGCATTGCTCGCCTGAATTTTAGGAGTCAGCAACTTTGATAAATTCTTGACGCAGCTTGCAGACACAGTTAAGAATGTCTCTTCCGCCTACTGCAGGAAGCTGGTCACTGTATCAAAGATCAAAGTTGCTCACACCAACGCAGGAAGGTTACATGCAAGCAGAAAGGAACGATGAAAGCTTGTATTTGGATGCAGGGTTTTGCCACTGTGCACATACTGGTCTCTAAATCTGACCATAAAGTGCCTGAATCAATTTGCAAAAAACCCACTTGCTGCAGCACCACCCATATTACTCACAGGCTAATCCTCCCGTTGCAGAGACAAGATACTCTGTTATCAAGATGTTTGATATGACTTCGAAAAGATGAGTTTATCAAAAATCGTATTAGAGACTTATTTAGAGAGTGTAATGACCTTAAGTGGCTGTGCTTTAAAAAGAGTATGTAATCTGAAATGGGCATATATCGCAGGGAAGTAATTTCCCCCTGTTATACATACAGCATCTGCAGAAAAGGCAAATGTTTATCAGGAACTGAAGCTCCTCGAATCAGTCAATTATTTCAGGGAATTAAGCTAAGAGAAGGCTTTTTATACATCCCCAAAAATCACAAAGGTAGATGGGGCCTTTTCCAGAAGTTGTTCTTGAACCCAAGTACCCCTGGGATAAAGCATAGCTAGGAATTAGTGTTAAGAAACTTTTGGCCGGCTCTGGCAGCTTTGATGCAAACTTCACTGCTGCTGGAGTCACATTCCTGACAGCTGCAGGACTGCCACGGGAGGAGAGAACGCAACCGAGTGTGTCTTCTCTCCTCCCCTCTGCTACAGGATAGGAAATATGAGAAAAGACAAATAAACCAGATTTTTAAATAGTTTCAGCAGCTCTAGTGGGCTTTTGCACACAAACAGGGTTCAAGAGCCTTTTGGGTTGATTTCCTTTCATTTCTGGTCTTTCTGCATCCCTGCTCTGTTCTGGTTTACTATTCTCCAGCTCCCTGTACAAACAGGATCTTTCCTCAACAATGTTCTGCCACATCATCTTCCTTCCTTTGTATACAGGCTGATACTGCGTGTTACACACCACGAGGCTTCCTAAGGCACCTCGTTTCTCAATGCTAGCAAAAACAGGAACCAAAAGCGAAGCAGCAATAAAACACTAAATTCTTGCTGTAGTTTAAAACTGAACCCTTGAGAGTTTCCGATTCAAGATGACTTTTCGGTTAACGGATTTTTTCTAGTTTAGTGCTTCTGGGGCCGTGCTGCAGTATACGTGCAAATGCGGCACTCGAGCTTTTTATCAGATTCAAATGCCTCTCCAGCAAGGTCTGCAACACTGACCCACGCTTTTCCTCCTTTTTTTTTTTGGTGTTGAAAAATGAAGCCAGCTGAGCAAAGTACATATTGCTTCACTGTTCACCTCTTTTCCCCCATCTTGTAAGGCTCGCTGTCTGATTTTTTGCTCCGGGGAGATTAGATAGCACGTCTTTAGGGAGAAGAGAAAACCACAGGATGCACTGCACATTGCACAAATGCTCTTGTTATTCTGGGGCCTGAAGAAACGAGGAAGGAAGCTTGAGGGTGGTGGTTTGGCAGGTGTGGGGCCTTTTTTACACAGACTTATATTTTAAGTGGTAGCTCTGGGCTCAGGGATGAGCAGGGAATGTCTGTTTCCCCCACCCCTTGTCTGTGTCACGACACAAGATGTTTCGGCCTCCCGAAGAAGCAATGTCACCCACTTGCTCAAGCTGTGCTTTGGGACTCCGCTGCCTCGTGTTTGTGGGTCAGGGCTGCAAAGTGAGACGATTCCTCCCTGCAAACCAGCAACAGGGCAACGCGGCTGCTCCTCTGCTGCCTGTGACGGGGGTGCTGCTGCTGCCATCCCACGCACACAAAATGGATGGGGTTAGACTACAAAATTGGTGAACGACAACACGGACGCCAAGCTTCATGCAAAGGCCCAATGAAAACGGTTTGGATGCTACCAGATACAACACATCAAAACGACCTTTTCTAATCCCACTAGATTATTTCTGGTGGTTTAGGTAACACTACTAGTGATCCCATAACAGTTTTGAATGAACTGCATCCTTTGGCAGGATGCTACAGCCTGCTCTCTGCTAAGCCTTGCACTTGAAGGAATTCATTAGTTCTTGGTGGTTAATTATCTATGGAATAACATATCTGGGATCCCCACTTTAGAAACAATCTAGAAAGAAACTGCAGTTTTTAGGGCTGGATCCTGCTCTGCTAAAAGATACATATCAGGGGGAAAAAGGGTTTGCCTAATACCCTCCACCATGAGGATTCTCTGAGGCAAGTAGGTGTTGAGCCACATCGTTATTTTAAATGACAGAAAGTTCTTTCTCCAGTAGTTCATTGCTGACTTTAATGAACATTTAGCAACTTAATTATTTTTAAGACCGCTACTCTTCTGTTGCAGATTGCTGAAATTGGTCAGCGAATTCAGAAATTACTGGGGGAAGGGCAGATGTGCAGAAAAGCACAGACTGAGGCATGTATACAGCTGCCCATGCAATCACAGACCCTCATTTCCATAAGAAATCAAGCTGAAACCATTTCAAGGTGAGGGACTGTGGTTAATCCCTCCCAACACACTCATTAATACATTAGAAACGTGTCTCCTTGTCCACCGACAAGGAGAGTCAGTCAAGTGCAGCCTTAGCCTGGGGAAGAGGAGCTGTGCTTAACCGAGATGGGTTTCACGGGGACTGCTGGGCGTCACGGCTTCTTCGGACGTTTTATACTGCTGACGTGCCTTTGTACACAGCTGAGCGAGGTAGGCGACACAGTGGGAGATCTCAGCTCCTGTCTTTGCTTTCTTTTGCAAAGGACAGAATAAAATCTGCTGACATCTACACCGGAATGGGCAAAATCCTGGCAAAATGAAGCGCCAGGCAGCACTTTGCTGCTATCAGAAGGGAAGACAGAATTTCTGACACAAAGCATCCTGCTGCCATGCTCAACATGGTCTCCAGGGCCACCACGCCATTTCTGTCAGTCACCTGTGAGGAGCATCCTTGCAGCACTCACAGAAATCTAATAAACTTTAGAGCTGGACTCCGAAATAAAATGGTTTTGTTCTGAGGATTAAAAGACAAACTAGGAAAAGAAAGCCACACAAGGAAGCCTGATGTTCCAGCTTTGGTATCTTTTTTTCTCTCTTTTTTTTTTTTCCTATCTGACTAGTATGACAGCAAACAGAACCTTCCCAGTTCACGTGGCAGCACAGCTTAACTGTGCTGGTAAGTTGTGAATAGATGCTTCGCTCTAGCGTGGCCCTAAATTGTAGCATTAACATGTGGTTATAGTCAGAGAACACATTCTGTAGGAAATGGCACCTTGTTACTTCCCAGATTATCTGCTCCCTATGGGGTAAATATTCGACACATCATGCAGGGCTTTAGCAGCAACATTCTTATTAAAGTAAATGGGACTTGAGCAAGGGTAAATCCAAGTGCGCAGTGCCGGAACGTTATACCTATAAATCTTCCATGTCTTACACTCTCTGCTTTATTCGCTGACAAAAGACAAGTGTTTGCTGCCTTTGTAAGGTTCGTAAAGCACAAAGGGAGGGTGTGTGCTCAGCATCGCTTCCTGCAGCACTGCCGGCAGCTCCAGCCCCAAGCGGGCAGGACTTGGAGAGGTTCCTCGGCCAAGGGGCGCCGGCTGCAGCCTGACCCACGGGAAGGATCTGCCTTTCGGAGCAAGCAGTCCAGTGCAGTTCTATGCTGCAGTTACACAGCGATAAAGTTATGTTTAAAACAGCAGCTACCTTCACCAATAAAATATTTTAGGCAACAGCTACCTTGCAGGTCCCTTCGAGGTTATTGAGCATGTATTAAGAATTTTTTCTATAAATCTTGTCTTCGGTTGTATCTGTTCCAACACGGTCGACAGGCACCTCAGTTCACGTAACAGCAAAGGCTGGGACAGGCCCTTTGCTTAGGATGGCTGCCTTAAAACAAATAACTTGTATGAGTTTGGAACAAATACCCTGCTCTCCAGTAGGCATCATTTCATGGCTTAATACAATAAATGGAACCTACATGTGCATGCTATGTCAGGCAGCACGGTTACTTCACTAGATGGCGTGTGGCCATGCCTTGTAGCGGGGAGGAGAAGGGAGAAGAATTAATTCAGTGTGCAACTGGCTGTGCTGCACTCCTGCCTCTGCTGTGCCTTTAATGACGTGGATCTACGAGTTAGCATGGCAAGGGTGAAAACTGAATTTCCAGGCCCAGGGTCAGGGTGTCCAGCTGGAAACAGTTTCATTTTCAAAAAGCTGAAACTTTTGCCTGAAGTCAGCAGTGGAGCAAGACTGGTAGAAACGGGGTTTACAAGACCAACATATCTCTTAAGCAAAACATGTTTTCAGAGACACAAGTTCTTCAAATCTGAAACAGGCCAGAAGAAGGGCTTGTGTGTCTGCAAGGGTGCCTGCTTTCTACAGCATGGTCAGCTGGGCTAGTGAAAGACATTACATCTTCCTATAAGTTCTGCCTTGCTTATCACCTGACACCATCACTGCTGCAATACTACTAAAAAAACTTGCAAAAGTTTGTATTGTTCTTCAAAAGGCAAGCCACAAGGTTAATTTGTGTTCCCATTTACCCGGGTGTAAACTGCAGTGTAGATGTCCTCTTTTGTTCTTTTATTAACTATTTATGCCACCCACTTTGGAGGAGAACAAGACTCAGCTCTGCCCCGAGGCACTTACTCTCCTGGGATAACATTAAATCACCTTTGTGGGGCAGTTGCAGTGCACGTGCACTAAGAATCTGCTCCTTTCTTGGTTGGGAAAATGGGCATTAACTCTTCAAGGTCTCAGACATGACTTGCAGAAGTGCCGGGACCCATTAAAGATGTTACAGGCTCCCCAGCACGCACCCCAGCAGCGTAGCTTGCCATGCCGAGGTTTGGAGGGATGAGCACCCCGGCTCCGCAACAGCTGGGGGCTGAGCCAGTGTGCAGTTTCACAACTGGCCTAAGCTGATCCTACAGCCCAGCTCCTGCCAAAAGGCAGCTCCCCACTGCTGCTGACACTTGTGCTCCTTTGGCTGGAGGGTCAGCGGCGCTGGGGGCTGATTGGTCTTGGTACAATCCTCCCCTCCTCTTTTTCTTTTTTTTCCTTTTGGTTAATTTTCAGTCAGCTCGGTTGCTGAATTGTCTGGCCGTGTGGCTGGGTGGACGCTGGGACTGGCACAAGGAGATGGTTCGGAGTGCTGAGATGGAAAGTGCAATACTGGTCTTTCCAGCAACAGCGTGGAGTGGGCTGGCAGGGTTGTGAACCCACAGTGGGCTTCATGCCCTGCAAACCTCCCCAAATGCCGTGGGAAGGTCAGGGCAGGCAGCTGCCTTGGGATGGGGTACAAACATTCCTCTGCTCCTTTGAACGTAAAGAAAAGGGATTTAACTACCATCTGTTAAAGAATGGTGCCATGAGGAAAACACATCTGATATACATGCAAGTGAGGGGTTTTCCTGTGGTATGTAGGGCTAAGGTGTTTATGTTTTACCATCCAGCTATGCACCCAACCTTCAACTGTGTTCAGTGCAACACATGCACTACATTTAACACCTGCCACACCACAGTTACAGCTACAACAGCACCTTACACCCTGGCTGTATCAGCCAGTGGTGCCAAAATATGGGCAACATTCTCTCAAAGAACAAAATGATGCCCAAAATCAAGTGGCTGAGTAGTTCAGGGCTGATGGCTGTTCCTTATGGGAGAGTATTTGCTGTAGGTGCCTAACCTGGGGGAGGGCGCCTGGAGAAACAGGCAGTGCTGCAGCTGCATGGGGAGCTGGGGAGAAGAGGACCTAGTGCTCACACTGATAAGGGAAAACAGAGACAAACACAGGCAACCAGCTGTACAAGAGGTTCCCTGGCATCCCCTGAAGGGAGAGATTGTTCCTCCCTTGTGTGTCAGGTTTGAGCAGCCACTGTAAAATGAAGCTACACAGTAAGACAAGTTCTGCCAGGGTTAACCCACAGCAGCCTCTCCACTCACCTTCCCCTGAAGCAAAGAGGGATTAGAGACAAGATGTTAATAGGAGAGGAAAATCATGGTCATAGGATGACTTATCATCAGTTCTGTAGGAGAGGCAGGTCGCTACCTAACTTTCTGATTATGTATTTCTACGAAATGCACCTCCAGATCTTTGATCAGCTCACTCAGCTACCTTGGCCTCCAGGTGCAGTTGCCTCAGCTAACTCAATTTGGTTCCCATTTTCCCATGCCGTCACTCAAATTTAGTAAGTTGAAACATCTGGATGAACCCAGAAAAAGGTGCAAGTTATGTCCTTACTGTATCTACTCCAAATAGCCTATGCTTGAAAATCAACATACAACACTTCCCTGCACTTATTTACCTGTATCCCCTCAGCTCAGGCTCCTGGTTCTGGCTTCCACTCTGCTGTTCTTTTGCTCAGTCGCTCCTGGACTCCCAGGGTTTAAATCTATCTGACTCTCAGTATAGTTTGTTTCAATTCCAAAATTGTTCTAATACTTCTCTCCCTCTAGTAAATCTACATCCCAGTAAGAAAGAGCTGTTTGGGCTATAGAGAAATGCTGCCAACTACTGAAACAGGAAAACATTACAGCTCCCTTTTGCCCCAAAATAACATTTTCTTGTTGTGGGTAAATAGCTATTTCAGTTCTTCCAGGAGCAATAACCACAGGCCTCTCTTTCTCCAAAGGCAGCATGATGCCCTCCCTCTCAAAGAGAAGCTCATTGCCACGGGGCTCTGCCCAGCAGCTGGGGGACCAGAGGACGAGGAGACCAGGAGAGAGGAAGCCAAGAGGGATGCTTCAGGAAGCCACTCCTGGAACAGGATCACATGACAGAAACTAAAAACGCTGTTCCCCACCAGAATGGCACTCAAAGGACCTTAATCTGGCTCTCCTCTGCCCAGGAAGGGATCTTATTTGGTTCCTTCTCCCTCTGCTATGTGCCCTGGAGCCTGTTCTTCTCAAAGTGAGTCTGTCCATGTAGATGTCTGCAGAGAGGCAGATGGTGTTGAGGGATCCAGAGACCTGGGCTGTGTTTCATGTGGTGCCATCTCATTTCTGCATCTTGAAGCAAGCGCCCTTGCCCACCTCCTTGCCTAGGTTTATAGCATCTGCTGCTCAGGAATGTCACGGGGCCCTGGGACATTCACTGTGTTTTCAGAGCAGCTAGCAAACAACAGGTTCATTTTAGCTGGGCTTTCCAGGTACAAAATAATATAAATGTGAAACAAGAAAAGTGACACCATTTATCAAACTCCGTTATAGCATGAAGAGCAGATAAATAGATCCCATAATCAGAGGTTAGTCCTCCAGCTACAGTCTGGTTTTATTTGGTGTGAGTTTTGCCCACAGCACCTCTTTCTTCGGCAAAATACACAGGTCTTGATTTTTCTGACTTTACTGAGGTGTGAACCTGTAGTAATTTCAAAGCAGCTACTCAAGTTCCATTAGTATTCGATCTACTTTGAGATGAACAGTAGCCTCATTAGGCTTTACTTGCCTTCCTGCCCTGCTGCTGGTTGGCTAAGGGTGATAACACCTAGGAAACAATGCTGGTGCTTAGAGCAAAAAATCAGGACGAGTGAATCTAGTCCCAGCTCTGCCACTGACAAGAGATGAATCCCTGCCTGTTTTGTTTTTAATTTTCCTTTCTGTAATGAGAGTAATGCTGATACCTCTTATAGCAGAGGCACGACTGCTACTTTGGTTTGTAGAACACGTTGTGATGGTCAAAGCACATCTCAGTGAAAATACAAAGCGCTACTAAGTGTTTCTAAAGTATGTGATGCTTCTCCTAAACTTACCCTTTCTGAGCTGACACTTGGCATGTCTGGTTTCCTATTACATCTCTACTATAAAATAAGCTGTGTTTTGGGTGAACTATTTACTAAACACGTAACTTTAAAATTTTAATTTTTTTCTCTAGGTATACATCATGTTTAGTGCATATAACCCAGATCCTTAGTGCTTCTGAATGCCAAGAAGCTGTGTAAAAGGTCTGTTGTCAGACAAACTACTTGTAGATCATGACAACAGCATGAACGAGTGGGTTACATAACTGACGAGCTAATCACATCTTGGTAGGCAGAAAAACATTTATTTTCTTGTCACCTAGCAATATGATAATGGATTATACCTGCTTCTTTCAAGTCTCGCTGCAAAATATGCTTTGTCTGTGGATGTCCTTCCAGCAGCAAAGTGTGTAGTGTAGTAGAGCGCGTGGCTCTGGATTCCTACCATGAGGCCCTGACTCTGAGGCTGCAGATGGCTGCTGTCAGCAACACAACTCGTTTAAGGTGCATTCACCTCCCTTCTCAGCCCATGCTGTGCATCCCCACGTACCACTGAACCTGACCTCCACCATGCTTTCACATCAGTGTAGCAAAGCAACAGCACAAAGCAGGTTAACTGGTTGAGTCTGAGATGGGTGTATGTGAGCAGGTCCTCAACACTGTCCCCTCTTCAGCACTACGGGGTGCCATGCAGTGCTTCTCATCACTGACATGGCAGTGGCTGGGGAGCGTTCCCAAGCCGGTCCTGGGCATTGGGTCTGATTCCCCCTCTCCCACAGATGTGCCTGCGTTTACACTAGGTCTTTTGGATGTATAGAAAATGTGTATCATATTCTTAGCAGACACTGCTGAAGCAGGAAATGCCTTAAACACGTATCTGGCATTGCACCATGCATTACCAGAGCCATGGTTGTCTGCAGCACACAGAGATACGCATGTCCTCTGCTCATCAAGAACTGCTCCACATCGTCTGCGCACATTGCAGCTCAGCTTCTCTGGGGAATGCTGTGTTTGCTGGTAAATCTGCACACCAGACAGTGCTTTGCTTTCTGGTCTATGAATGGTGTAGCCAGAAACAGGCTGCTGTGCTGCTATGCTTCAGAGAGGATAATATCATCCTTTTCCAGGCTGTTTATTGTTTACCAGAGGTGCCCAATTTCTGACAAAGAAAAGAAATGGATTCTGGGCAATTTAGCAATAATCAAGAGCAGGGTGAGCAGGATGGCTTTATAATATGTACAGCACTGTGTGCAGGGCTCAACAAAAGCGTGCAATACCAGCAGCTTGCAGACACTGGGCCCTTACACTGCCACATTAAAGATAATGGCAACAAACTTTGCCTGCCCTGCAAATTGCAGTCAGAGAGCATAGAAACCTCTAAACTAGCGACAGAACAACTGTATGGGAAGCCTATGACATTAAATACATGAAAGGGAAGCCTTGGGACTATAAGAAGGAATAGAGTATGTTCAGCACAGAATGGGTACTCCTCAAGGGACTATTTAAACATCATTTACTAGTTTCGCCTGCTAGCATAGCTCTGTCAAAATCAACAGACATCAAAAGTTTGCACAGATGAAGTTTACTCAGGAACAGAAGAGCAGAGCAAGACCTTCCACTTTGATCAGTTGTCTTGGCTTTGCCCCTTGGCACAGAAATCCTTCAGAGATCTTTTGGGGTTTCTTTTGTCATTTGATGAGCTTGCCTCTGACACATGAAACCACGTGAGCAGAGCCGTATGACTGAGGCAGGGAGGTAATTCCAGGAGCAGATAGGGTGTGTGTGGCAGGGTTCATTTCATGCCAGTGCCATAACAAGCAGTGTGCTCCCTACCTGCAGTGCAGCCCCAGGTGCTTGTGCTCTGGGACCCAGGTGGAGAACCCGGGTGACCTGTCCCTCAGCTGCATTACACACGCAGAGCTCAGGACCATGAGCTGCACTGCCCTGCGGATGATGGACATACAGACTGGGCTGCTATGACTTACCACAGCACATAAGTATCCTGGCCCTCCCTTCCTTCAACTGTCTCCTCCGCTCCTGTTTTGTGGTGTCCCCCCACCTCTTCCTCCTTACAGACAGCCACCCCTAGTTGGGGTAGGTTGGGTAGAGCAGTGACATGGACAGGAGAGTCAGGGTAATGCAGAGAAATGGTGCCAAGAAAGGAAAGATGCTACAATAAGGTAAATACTCCGCACCCACTAGCACTCTCGTTACCGTTTGGCCATAAGCTAAACTGTTTCAGCTTATTTGTCTTAGTCCTAAATACAGGGTGCATGAAGGGGTTGCCCAAACACAGCAGAGAAACCTCTAATCTATAGTCTGCACTGCAGTAATGTTGGTGGTGTGGGTAGAGTTCACGAAGCAGATGTAGATGTTTAAACTGTAGGTGTCCATTTGTGAGTTAGTCACCTTAGGACACGGTTTTAAGTCAGAGAAAAATAAGCACTTTTGGCATAAGATAGAAATTTACACTCAGTGGAGCTAAATTGTGCCTTGTAAGCTCCTGCTGCTCCACGCTGACAACACAGGGAGTTGGGCACGACCAGCTCACAGGTAAACGTCTGTGCGACACAGGTCACATGATGGGCAAGATAAATCACATTTTGTACAGCTTTGTTTTGACATCAGGGTGCTACACGCTGTGGGGGTGCTGGGAGCAGGGCTTGGGGAGTGCCTGGTGGGACACACTTCGGCACAGAACCGCAGGGGCCGGGGGGACAGATTCAGAGGAACAGAGACACGCAGTGACAGGCACAGCAAAAGCCTTTGGGAACGTGGCCACTGAAGCAACCGTGACTTCATTAGACTTGCTCAAAATGCCCTCTAGCCTAAACCTTTCACCTCATTTAATGGTTTCTTGGCCTCTACCCCTTATAATTCTGAAATGAAAAAAAAAATCTCTTTTGACTCCTGTTTTCAAGCTAGAGCTGTTTGATTTGGAACACTGCATTGAAGCCTGTGCTACTGATTGATTTCAGGTTTATTATATTTTCCCCTTTGAAACATGCTACAGTGAAAAAAAAATCTGCACACTTTGTCGTTTTTCATGTAGCCCCCCCCCCTTTTTTTTTTTCAATCTTAGCAAATGCTCAGTCTTTTCCACTTCAATAGCCTGAAATTCTCCCCTGGGAGCCCTAAGCTCTTTAAATATTTTTAGGTTGCCAGATTTCTTATGTTCTCTCTCCAGGAAGCCAATTTCGTTTCTAAGCTCTTGAGAGTAGTCCAGCTTCATCTTTTGCGCACTCACTGCATCACAATAAAATGCTGCCTAATTGCTGCCTCAGCTGAGTCCCAAAGGTGCTGGAGTTTGTCTCTAGGCTACAGTTGTGGACAATAAACTCTGCTCAGACTGGAGTTAAGCCTTTTTATTATTTAAATCAGAGTCATGTAAAATTAGTTTACTAGCAAGTAACCCACAAAGATCTACTATGGAAAGAAACTCCCACTTATTGTTTTCCAACATGATGAGAGAATGATCAGATATAAAGATTTGCAAGCAGCTCACAATAGAAGATGTAATAGAAAGACCAGTATCTAATTCAGCCAAAAAGACATGAGAATGTTTCTGTGAGCCTAGGAGTTACTCTCAGATCTTGGCTCTTTGGTGTTCTTTAGTTTCAAATTGAAACTGGTGGCATGAAAAACTCTCTTCTTTCCTCTAGCTTATCCATAACCTGAAATACCTATGGAAGAGGAAAGGCTGCAGATAAATGCCAGATGAGCAAGAGCCTTTTGTTCTTAGTCTAGCATAACAGCCAGAGGATTCAGGGAGCATTTTGCTAGAAAAACATCAAGAACATACTAAGACCAGCTGGCCGCACCTCCCTCAAGCTTGAGAAGACCCTGCCAGCAAGGGACAAATAGACAATACAGGGAGTGAGAATGAACAAACCCTTCTCCTCACCAGGACCATGTTCAGCCATCGTCAATAGCAGAAGACGACATTTGTACACCGCATACACTGGCATTTTCTCCCTTCATGTTCCTTGTTTTAATCTGTATTTTAAAGTGCTTATATTTTTGTTGTAAAATATGGCTTCTGATGATAGCGCATACTCCACAGACATTATAGTAGACAGACTTATTGATCGTTTTTTGAGACTCTAGTTCCTTAAGACAATGCTTTCTTTGGGTGCATTTGGTGCTGCGTGCCCAAATCCACAGACTTAATGAGCCAAAAAGTGAAGCTGGAAGAGACCTCCAGATTTTCTCGAAACAGTTAGACTGTACTTCAATTAGAAAAGGCCAGACATGACAGCAGAGACCTGACACAGCCTTTGCGGTGGTGCTGGCAGCACACCTGCAGCCCGGGACGCTGGTGAGCGAGGATGGGACACGTCCACGTCACGACGAGACGATTCAAAGAGCTCTTCATGAGGCTGCTTCCGCCAGCAGCGTGCGTGCACAACAGGCAGAGGGATCTGTCTGCAGCAACTGCGCGGGGACTGTGCACCACACACCGTGCGCTCCCTGCGCAGAGACCCCTCCTGTTGCCGGGGTCTCTCATTCCTCATTTACATTTGTCTTCTCGAGAACGTCATGGCAGACACGGCGTGGACCACAGAACCTCCGTTACTAATGGTGACGCACAAGAGAGGAAGGATGCGCAGGTCTGAAGTCGATTTTGGCAGGCAGCAGCTAGAAAAGCTAGGACGCAATTTCAGCCTTATTCAGATCAATGGGAATTTTGCCACTGATGTCAGTGGGACGAAGACTTCGCGCCACATGTCTGCCTGTAATCGGAGAAGATGTATTCTGTGAGTCCTGGAGACTCAGTGAAAACAGGACCCCACAGAGTTCATCTTAGATTCATCATCTGAAATAAAACTACGTGGATTCTTTGTGCCCTTTCTCTAGTTATCTGTAAAACAAGTATGATAATGCTTTGAGTGCTAAACAATACAAGGTGTGTAGGAAGACATAATATCTTTTATTAGGCCAACTGATATACTTGGGGAAAAACTGACAAGCTTTCAGGCTTGTCTGAAATGCTTTGAGATGCTCTGATGAAAGGTGTTTGAGCTGTGCAAGGGATCATTAAATTACATTCTTCCTCTCTCTGGAAATCATTTACTGATGTTTCAAAGGAAAGATGCTGTACAGAAATAACTGATTTCTATTGCAAGTGCTGTCTGGAGCTAAATATCTTCCTTCCTCTCTCTTTATGAACCAATCTAAAGAAAAATATGTTTTAAATTAACATGTTAAGAATTATTTTGTGGCATAATGTATAGTCTTGTGAAATGTTCTGTGTTAAGGATAACTCACAAGATCCTTAGGCATATACATAGAAACAAAATGGCTGGATTTCTGTTTAAAGCTTTGTGGAAATTATGAAGGTATCCCTGTAAAGAAATTAGAAAGTGTGGAAGCTCTGTAAAAACAGCTAGTAGGAAAAAAAAAAAGGCAGATATGAGTCAAAAACTACATTACGCTTGTAAACACTGCTTAACAAACCCCCAGATTTTCACTACTGAGTGTGGGCATCATGCCTTGGAAAGCTGTGGACTAGTCAGTGTCTACAAAAGAGTAACAGCAATAACCAAACACTTAACCCCCTCCTCTGCCTGACTTGATCACGGAAGACAGAATGAACTGGGAGTGCTCATTCAAAGTTAGCCAGGAGTGACAGATCAACACCACGATGCTACTGCAGCTGGGAGCGCAGGAAGAAATATCCCTGCCACCAGCGGACCACCGAGCTTACTGTGGGCCATCAATGGGTATGTGAGGGAAGGTGTTGGTCTCATCTACCTTCTCAAAGCAAGCAATGATGAAGGAAGGCCCATGGCCCCAGGGTCACCTTGTCTTACAGCCTCCACTGCAGTGTGAGGGACACACTGTCCAGGAGCAGCTCCAGTTAGCTGCGGGGCAGGGGCCGGAGGGACCAAGACCTTCCTCTTCCAGTCTCAAGTTCTTAACTCCAGTTAGACTTTGTCCAAAAGGTTTAACTGTACATAAATCCTACTAGTGTCACTTTAGCAGTACTTTAGTTCAGTGTCAAAATACAAATGATGTCAAGAACAGAGAAAACTGCAGGGGGGGGGGGAATCTTTAAATATATAAAAAGCAAAAAAAGGATTAAATATACTTTTGTTTGTGTCTATTAAACAACAAGCATTGGGGATAAATCGCAGCAAAGGAGAGTTACATTAAACCACTAGGCAACTGTGCAGGATTAAGAAAAATTAAGCATTGGTATAGACTGCCTGGAGAAATGGTGAAACTTTCATCACTGGAATGTGTCAAAAATGGCTTAAATAAACATAATCAAAAGTTTCACTACCAATGCTTGTCCACTGAAGCGGAGAATAGACTTGGAGATTAGTTTGAGAAAGGTTACAATGTGTGACCAGGTTTTCCTGGATGTATTATCTTTTTTTTTGTCCCGCTGGAAGATGCTGTTGAAGACTTTCTGTTTGTTTGAGCTTCTGAGATGCATTCCTCTGAAAATATTTGTCTAAGACCGGAGGGGCCATTTATCTTCGGAAGTGCCTGTTCCTCTCCACTGATCACAGATACAGTCACAGATGACTGGTTTGGTGTGGACACCTACTTATTGAATCCGTAAAGTCAGATGAGATGATTCCCATCCTTAGTGACAAATTGTGTCCTTTCTAATATATTCCTAGATATAACACTCAAATCTCCATTATTCATTTGAACTATAATTACTTGTGCACATATGAGGTGGCACCCATAACACATAATCATAATGTTATTTATTGTCCTGTATTAGTAATTTTATCACATTATACTTTGATTCCATGTGGTGCAATGAAGCTTTCCTATGCAAGGGGTGGAAAGCTTCTACACAACAATTAATATAAACTATTCCACTTTTGCATGCCATTCCCACTGAGAATATCACTGAAATGTATGGTATCTCAGGAAGGAGAATGTTATTTTTAGATCTAAGAGCCAGTCAAAGCTCTTCTGAGTCACAGGTAGAGCTACTAACTAGGAATGTAAGCAGCTTTATTTCAGGAGTTTGTATGAAATGCTGAGGTGCTTCTGATATGTGGTAACAACCACTTCTGTTTTCAAAGTCTGCCTATGATTAATATAAGTACTCAAATCATCTGTATGATTATGTGCTTACATTGTGTTCATCCCATCACAGGACTAAAACGGGGAACTTAAGACGTGTCTACACTACGTCCTACACTGAGGTCAAGGGAACAAGCCTGAGCACCCAGTCGTCGCCGCTGTTTCATTGTTAGCTCTCTCCATGGGGGCCTGTTAAGGTACAAACCACACATTCAAGATAAGGCACGGATCTTGGCTAGCTCACTCTTGGGATTCCCCCCAAATGGCAGTAAAGCCACGAACATTATATTTGGCTCCCTCAGACCCATGTTAGTCTTTCAACACTATTCCCACAGGCTCAGCGCTCTCGGAAGTGCAGAGGGGGGACACCACAAGGTGCACTTACGAGATGCAGGGTACAGGGCTACACGGCGAGGGCAGAGCAGTCTGTAAGAGCCCTGAGCAGCTGGGGCTCAGCCAGCGCCCACCACTGAGCCTGGGGATGGGACATTGCTCCCTCTCTTGTGTGGACACACACTTTGGAGTCACTTGCACATCATGGCAAAGGGAGTGTGCCTGTATCAGCCAGCACTGCTCAGAACAGTGGTGCTGGGGGCTGCTTGCAGGATGCAGAAAGGTCCCAAGGACTGTCTTAGTAGGAGGGGGACTTTTTGGTACCTCAGCAAAACTGAAACCCAGAATACAAACGACAAAGGTGAACAGAAGAAACAGCACAGGATCACCTTCCCCATCTTTAGAAAACTGTAGAATATTATTCTACTGTGCTTTTGCTACCATTTTTTTTAACCAACTTTGTTCTTCTTTTGTAACCTGTAGTTATGGAAACCCCAATCTTACATCTTCTTATGCACAAGTACCTAATCATACATGCATTTCTCCACTGTGAAAGGATGTGAAGTGTTAAGGCTCCATACTGGTTTTGGCTGGGACAGAGTTAAATTTCTTCATAGAAGCTTGTATGGGGCTATGTTTTGGATTTGTGATTAAAATGGTTGATAACACAGGGATGTTTCAGTTACTGCTGAGCAGCCTTACATAGAGTCAAGGCCTTTTCTGCTTCTCATACCAACCCATCAGCGAGTGGGCTGGGGGTGCACAAGAAGTTGAGAGGGGACACAGGTGGGACAGCTGACCCCAACTGACCAAAGGGATATTCCACACCATACGATGTCATATTCAGCATATAAAGCTGCGAGAAAAAGGAGGAAGGTGAGGATGTTCTGTGAGATGGTGTCTGTCTTCCCAAGTCACCATTAGACACAATGGAGCCCGGCTGTCCTGGAGATGGCTGAACACCTGCCTGCCCATGGGAGGGAGTGAATTAATCCCTTGTTTTGCTTTGCTTGTGAGCGTGGCTTTTGCTTTACCTGTTAAATTATCAATATCTCAAACCAGAAGTTTTCCCCCTTTCACCCTTCTCATTCTCCCCCATCCCACTGGGTGGGGAGTGAGCGGCTGTGTGATGCTTAGTTGCTGGCTGGGGCTGAATCACAACGGGCTCATTTTGTAACTTCATTGCATTTAAAAATGTATCAAGCATTAAATTAAACAGAACACTTCCCCTCTCTCCCTTTTTTTCAAGGTGATATGAAAAACTATTTGAATGAGGAAACGCATACAATATAAGAAGACAACAGCATATATAGGTTTAGCTCCACCTTAGCATATAGAAGTTTAGCTCCAGCTATGCTTCCTTGTGGATTTTAGCTTCATCCTTACTCGATTCTTTAGGAAAGTTTTAATTCTTACTTTCATGGAGAAAGACCAGAAAGAAGTGAGTACTTCAGCTAAAAGAAGCAATTAGCCAGGTCGAACTATGGACGGTCACAAATAAATATAATTAAACAATCTCTTCACAGGTTATCGAGAAGTCTACTTGATGTCTACTGAACTTTAAAAAGCAGCAAAAGATGCTGTGTAAAAATTAGTAACTTAAAAATTATTAACAGTTTTCTCACCTCACTGGCTTTGTGGCCAGCATTCCTAATATGCACTTGTTTTCAAAAGAATACTGTTTTAAAACAGGGTAGTTAATTCTGTAACGACATGAAATATCCTAACTGCCAGAGGCTGGAAAAGTGTCCCAGTGTTGGTCACTAGCGGCACAAAATCACTGTGAACTGGAATGACTTTTAATAATCAGGAAATGAAGTTTTAGTCCATAATAGGTTTGCAGTTGAGCCCATGTGGTTTTAGAGGTTCACACAGAAGGCAACTGAACCTAGGTTGTTGTAGCCTGCATTTATCTACGTACAAGGAGCAGCCGCGCAGTCTGTGGGTGGGATTCAGCTGGCCAAATGCAGATATTTCATATCGAATATGAATATCTCGCACAGTTCATACAAAGCACCATCTAAAATGCCAGTTTTTCCATTGATTTTGAAAAGAATCTAAGGAAACTAGCTCACGTGCAGATGTCCACACTGTCGACCATTCACATTGGGTAAACTGCATCCAGTGTATCTGCCGAAACATAAGCAGCTCTTGATGGGGAAGTTCTTAAGCTACTCAACCATTACTGCATTTGCTCTAGGTTAGTGGCAATGCCATGCATTTAGGAGTATTTATAAAATTTAGCATACCTTTTCATGGTACATTTGTAAATCCTATAAGGTATTTTGTTTAAATTATGACAATTTTTACATGGATAACAGAGATATAAAGCTAGATATCTCCTACTCTGGGACATTCAAAACCCGCCTGGATGCCTTCCTGTGTAACCTCATCTGGGTGTTCCTGCTCTGGCAGGGGGATTGGACTGGATGATCTTTCGAGGTCCCTTCTAATTCCTAACATTCTGTGATTCTGTAATTCTGTGATTCTGTGAGATTATCTCTTTCTTGCAGTGACACAAACCATAATAAACCTCCATGATATTTGTGTAACTGTAATTGTATGAATGAATGTAATGGTAATGGTAGGAATACCATGTACTTGAACAGAACAATGCTTAGATACAAGACTCGATCTTCTTAGCTTACATCCAGAAGCTCAATATAACTTTTTCTTGGTGGCATACTTGGCAAACAGGCCCCCGAGTTTAACAACTCATTTCTGTCTCTTGCTAAAGCTCATCACTTCCTTGGGTGTGCAGGTTTAACTGTTTACAAGGTCCTGCAATAAACCGAATCAGAGACATGATCTAGGTTAAAACACCTTCTTTCCCAGGAATACTTTTAACCCCGATGATTTCACCAACCGAGCTGACAGTGCCACCACATCAACAGCTGTACAGAGGGATACACAAGAACAAGTGTTGAGGGGTGGAGACCAGTGAAGGCAGGTCTGTTGCCAAGGAAAAGATGGAAAGAATAGCGCAAAACAGCATTCAGAGTTGAAGAGGCTCCTCCAGATGATAATTCAGAGCAGAGGCCTAACTAACATAGTCTGAATTGCTCTCTGGAGGAGCCTCTCTCACTCCTTCAACTATGCAAGGCATCTAGGGAGACAAGCCGCCTAATTTAGGCATCTAAGTTAGATGTTTAAACGTAGGCAGCGAATATTCCTCTCGAGAATGTTAATGGCATATTATAATTACTTAAAATATGCTTAAAATATGTTTAATCAAAGTTGTGATACCAATACAAAATCATGTTTCTCATTTATTAGATAAATGAACAACATTAACAAAATGCACATTATCCAAATAGAGCCCAAATTCTTAAGTTAAAAAAAGATTACTAATTTTACTCTCATAATATGAACCAGATTAAGTTGTTCACATGGAAACCACTGCATGTTCCCTATAGTAATAGCATTAGGGAACCAGAAAGGGAAAAGAGATTTTTCACAATGATCACCAGCATATCTTATTTAACTTTCTTGATCTCCTTAGACATTTCTTTAAAGTTTTCAATTAGGAACTTCGGCTAAACTTTTTCCATCTGTAATTACTTCTTGCCATTTACTACATTGCTCCTACCTACTCAGTACTTCTTACACATTCAGTGATGGGTGTTTAAGAAGTTATCGATAAATGACAGAAGTTATTCTTCCAATACAGATGCATGGCCTCTGGTGGGCTGACTCCTGCCCTGCAGAATCTTGTTACTTAGGTACACACCAGAACACCAGTTTCAGTGCATCTTTCTCCAGCATAATCACCTTCATTGCCACTGATCACAGCACTATTCAAAGGACTATCTGAGACAGTCCTGGAAAGGATTACCTTAAAGAACGCTCTTTAAATGTAGTTATCGTCTGTTCTGGATGAATGTGTTTACAGGAGCAGATTGTTAAAGCCAATTCATCTTCTAATATCTCACACTGCAGAACTGGAACTAACATGCCTAAGAAATCAAAAACACTGGGCAAGCCATTAATATGTATTAGACTGTGTTTTGTTTATTCTAGTGGTTTGGGCATCTACAGAGTGTGTGTAAAAAGGTGTCCAACAGCTCTCCTATTTGAAACCGTTGCTGTTAAATCAGAAAAATATCTACAGGGGAAGGAGAATAATATCTACCAGCATGACTTAAAATTAATGGCTGTGCCTGAGTTAACAGGCTCAACTGATGCAACTGTTTGGTTCAAACTATCAAAGCCTAGTATCCTATGGTTTGGTACCCATTTCCACTTAGCCCTCATCACCTCCATAAAACAGCTGCCCAGGGGTCAGACATGGCTCTGCAACTGTGCACAGAAGTAGGTGCTTCAAGTGGCACTTAAGCCTGAAGCTGTTGGTCATTCTATGCATGCAGACTGGGCAGCTTTTTGCAGGAAAAATCTTTACCAGCTAAGTTCTGCCTGCCTTAGTCACAGCAGGGGCACCACCTGAACCCATGTATTCTACCATGCTACTTACTACAAAACTAAAAGGAACTCGGATACCATTAAGACCTCCATCCTTTTGTAAATGTAATTGAAATTGGCCCATGAGGTTCAAAATTACTGCAGTGGGCCAGACCATGTGCAACTCCAGAAGCGTCATATATTTAGCAAACCAGCCTAAAATTCACACCCTACCATGAAAGAGTTATACTACCAAATGTTTTTTGCTTAATTGTGCATCACAGGAGATTTGTTGTTAGTTGTCAACCCTAGCACACAGACTAAGGGAACCCTGCCACTTGATACTGCCTAGTGGTCTGCCACAGGACTGAGATGATGTGAATAAACTTTTCTTTCCCTGTTCTGGTTTTCACTTAACAGTTGTTGACACACAGCTCTGTGGGCCTGACTCTGTTTTCTCTGAGGCTTCTGTCCAAGTCTTCCTCTCTCTTTGACTAACGTAAGCTACTTCCTTATTCTTTCTCCAAAGAGTAACGCTCCAACACATGCAAAAAGCTTCTCCATGTTAAGCACACACACAAAAGAAATGCAGTATCCTAGTTCCTGTCAATTACTGTAATTTCCATCCACAGACTCAAAGCAGAACTGTGTTTTTCAACCTACTGTAAGCTTGCTTCAACCCATCTCAAAGATCTGTCTTGTTTCCTACCTGTGTTTTTCATTAATTTTGGCATTGGCTTGTTCTTTATCATTTTAATTAACCTAGTCATAACTGCCATGACAACCTTCTCTCTCTATGGCTCCAATGATGCAACAAATACTTCAGGTGGGATTCCTCTTACCTGTCTTTAGGCATCTACAGTGCAAACACTTAAATTTATGCTGATCAGCTAAGTCTTCTGTAAGCACTGAAAAAAGATTAAACACATTCAAGGCACAGTCCACCTTAGTCAAAGTGGGAATTGTTTCCCTGAGGTACCTATCTCTCTCCCTACCATGTGAAAAAACTTAGAGGAAAGCTAACTCTGAGGCAAAGGTCTGCAAGAGAGATGTCTACATTTGACCAGATAAATACAAATATCTGTGTCCATTCCTACTCTCACTTTCTGACTTAACTGAAATATCATTTACAAATCAACTGCTTTCCCTTGAACTGTTCTCTGTTAAAAATTCATAGCATTTTGAGATGTACCTTGTGTGAAAGATGTTGACTAAATCCTTCTGCGTTGCCACTCTCACAATTTCTCAAGGTCCAGATTCTGAGGCTCTTTTCTAGGGGAGAAATTGGTGGATGTGCCATACTGACAAATACCGTATCATTAAAATACCTAAGCAGAAGAACAATTGCTGTGTGTGCATGAAAATTAACAGTGTGTGTCTACTGATGCCTTTACTGAGTTGTGTGTAACTTCACTTGAAAGGTTAATGTCCATGAATATGTAACATGTACCTTCTTTTCCCCATTGATTCCCTATTGTTTTTCACCTTCCATTATTACAGCATTTCTGAACGTAGCCTGGAAGACCTTTGGTAAAGAGTTATGTTTGCATGTGAGCCTTAAAGAGTATTATGAAGGCACAATAATTCCTGTAGTCTGATTAAATATAATTGCAAGGGGGGTGGAAGACAAAAGCAAAAGGCAGTTCATAATTCATAGACATCTCATATGTTTTCAGTTTTCCCCTGCAGAACTTTGTGTGTGGGAGGAGGTTACAAATGGAGCTGCTACTTTGTGCTAAAAGCCTGTGCCAGCCATATGAGTTAGACACAAGCTATGGAATTTATGCAACGATAACCAAATCAATTCAGAAATCGGTTTTGTTAATCTGCCACGGACTCTAAGAGTCGATAGTTTTAAACTTTTCTGACAGTGTCTGCAATTACTCTAGCTGAAGAGACGCTTTTGGACCAAATCAAATGTTCACGGCAAAAGAGTTACATTAATTTATATCAGCTTCTGATTGAACTGACTAGAATAAATCAGCGAGAGAGGGCACACAATCAGCTCTGCTGGCAGATTTGCACATTGGTGGAAAGGGGCACAATTAGTCTCTGGCGTTTGGCTGTGAGTAATGCTCTCCTCCACCAACACGGCTGGAGCCCGCTGACCACAGCCGCCAACACCCACCAGCATCACGTCTCACCCTAAACTGCTGGGTTTATAGCCTCTATCAAAAAGTAAAAAGACGTAAGCTGTGAGAATATACTCAGAGTAGAACAAGACTCAGTGGCTTAAAGTGTCACCCCCCCCCTCAGCAATTTCTTACGTTCTCTTTGCCTGAGATTACTGCCTCACAGCAGACTCGATGGAATGAAACACATGCACTAGTCCCAGCTGCTTCAATAAAGGGTTCAAAAAATTAGCTTAAACTGCTGATGAAGATGACTTTAATTGTCATATTTTGATTTAAAATGGATTAGAAACATTAGTGTTTCCAGTTCAGAGACTGCTGTGGAGGCAGGAACCTTGAATAAGGAGGCAGAATAGATGGTCAGGGAAGCAGTGTTTTTCACATCACTCCAGGCAGATTTGCTGGAGTTTGTCTGGCTGTGGCAATAGGAAAGGCTATGAAATTTCACACTCATGGCTACCATTCTTTTGCTTTATTAACACTTTATTAACACTTTTATGAACTTCTGATTTTCTGGCTGGACCAGATGAGGTCCCCTCCAACCTGAATTATCCTGTGATCCTTAATATACCTGGCGTGCATGGCTGGGAACCTGGAGATATGGTTCTCTTCCTGCTGACGCAGTCACTTAGCAGATCTTGGCAAGCTGCGTAGACCAATGTTTACAAACTTTCCCTCTGAGGGGTCCATCTACGGTGACACTGATTTTGCTCTGGTGTTGAGCAACTGCTTTTCAAAGGGAGGTCAGCAGTAGTGTGGATTCCCTCTGCCACTAGGAAGCAGCCCCACTCAACTCAAGCATTACTGAAAAAAAGGACAGGGGAAAAAAATACCAAACAAATGGAAATTATAACTAAATAACCAACCTTCTCTGTGTCATGATTTCCCAGGTGAGGGATGTGATCCTTAGACAAAGCAGTTAATGTGTTGCCTAATGTGATAAGAGGCATATAGTCTTGTGGGAACGGATATTATGGCAGTCCTGGGAGAAGGCTGCTTATGATCTGCTCTCCCCAAGAAGCACTGAGCTCTCTAAGGTCTGCACAGCATCTATGCTTTTGGGCATGTGAAAAACCAGCAGGAATTGATGTCACGGGCAGGCAAGTTTGAAGAAATCTGGAAAAGGGCGAAGCCAGGGTTGCAGCTGTTATGAATTCATCACGATTTTGGCCCCAGTTCTAAAATATTCACAAAGGCATAAGAATCTCCACATGATTTTGAGGGAAGCAAGATCTATAGATATATGAATGACACATTCACACATGCTGTATTGTTTAAGAGGCATACTAAGCTTTGAGTTTCAATCCCTGCTCCTTCACTTGTGTCAGTTACCATTTCTGAGAACCTTATTGTGAGATACAACCTCACGCTGCTGCCTCACAGTAACTACAACTGACATTTTCTGGAGAAATCGTGTCATTATCGGGAGCAATCACAAGATTATCATCAGTGGGACAGTCTCAGACCTGTCACAAGGCAGTGCCTGCAGTAAGGAGTCACTGCAGTGGTGCGGCCGCACACAAAAACGCAGCTCGGATCCACCAGGATGTCTGCGGGCTGCTCCTGCCTCTGCGGCTCCTCTGCCTTCCTTGCGCCTGCGGCAGCTTTGCAGGGTCAGCTATTTCAGGAACTTGATCCAACCAAGCTCTTGTAATTTTTTGGAGGGGCATAGCTGGTTTCCCACCAGATCAGAGCCCAGGCTTGCCTTGCCAGATGGTTAGGTAAGAGCTATTACCATGTAAATAACAAACAGGAAAGCATAGCCACGATCACAGAGGAAGGCGGGACTGTCCCTTTTGGTAGCAATACAGCCACAGGCTGGCTTGCATTAACTGCGAAACGACATCCTTAAAGAGGTTTCTAACCACACTGCTCCTCTCACAGGGACCAGACTGTCCATATGAATCGAGAGATGCATGCTTCAGCAATGCTAGGTAACATTCACCCGCAGCAGATGATGCAAACTGGGTGGTGCCGACCTGTGAGGCTGCCTGTGATTAGCAAGTACCACTTTGGTTCCAAGGAACAGGCAAGTCCCCAAATCTGTTCCTTTTCTGTTAAAGCAATGAAACCTGCTAGCAAAGACTGCATCGAGTCCCCTTCTGTGCGCCCATACAGGACAACTGCACATTTTCCCTTTCCTAGCCACTCGAGCTGAAGTGGGAACAGATGAGGTTTGTGTTCTCAGCGTGCTCATCCACTAAGCTCTCAGAGATGAGACCAGCACCCAGAGGACCAGCGGACGCCACACAGCCACAACCAGCCAGCCCGGGAGCCGCGGCGTTCGGCTCTTGCCCCCGCTGAAGCCCCCTGCCCGCGGGCAGCCGGCACTGAGCTCTTCCACAGACCGGAGGCTGGGAGGCCGTGGCGGGGGCGGGCAGCACTCGCAGCCATCCCCGGCGATGCAGCGCGATTTGCCTCCGTGTAAACCCGCCGGGAAAACCCCACCCTTTTCCCCCGCCAGGGCAAGGCCGAGGACGCTCCAGAGAAGCGGGAGCCTGACGGCCCACCAGTTGGTTCCGAAGCGGGCTCGGCGCCGCCCGTGTCCCGGAGGCCGCCCGGCGGGGGCGGGGTAGCGGGATGCGGCGCCGTCCCCTCCCCGCGCCCCGCGCCGCCATGGCAACCGCCCGTCGCCGCCGCGCGCGCGCACCCCCTCCCCCGCCCGCTCCCCCCCCTCCCCCTGTGCCTCCCCCCCTCCCCGGTCTGACGGAGCAGAAGGGCTGCGCCCCCTCCCCGCGCCGCTCCCGTCCGCGGACACGCACCCCGGCTCTCCCAGGTAACGGCAGGGCCCGGCTACACGGCGGCCCTTCACGGCGTTGCCCGGGGCGGGCGGCGGCTCAGACCCCGGCCCAACGGGCGCCCTCCCGCCGCAGCGCCGCTGCCCGTCCCGTAAGCGGCGGCGGAGGTGGGGGTAGCGGCGGGGGAGGCTGGCGGAGGGCAGAGCCCCCTCCCCGCGGAGCATGCTGGGAAGTGTAGTCCCGCGCCCCCCGCCGGGCGCTGGGCGCTGAGGGGACGGGCGGCGGGTGGGAACTACAAACCCCAGCGCGCTCGGCTCGGGGGGGAGATGGGTCGTACCGATTTGCCCCGGCACAGGAGACCGTTGTGAGGAGCGGGGGAAGGGGTTGCTCTGAATGAAGGCGTTGAGGCCACTTGTCTCTGCGGAGCCTCTACTGAGGGGATGATGGAGCCGGAGCGCTGTGGACAGGGGCCAAGGGTGCGGGTTTACCGCGGGAGGAGGGCGGAGGGAGGGGCGGTGTGGAAGGGAAGCGCCGTGGCTGCGGCAGGGGGGTGGGAGGGCGCTGAGGAGGGGCGGGATGTGAGGGGAGGGCTGTGGCATCCAGGGAGGTGTGAGCGGCAGGCCGGGCTCGGGGCCGGTGCCGGGGGTGTGCGGTGAGGAGAGAGATGGCTGCAGAAGCGGGGGCGGCATGAGTGAATGCAGGGGTGGGCGTTGTGGGGGAAACCCAGGTGGGTGGGTGCGGTTAGGAGGTGCGTTGTGGGGAGGATGTGTTGGGTGGCAAGTGGAGGACTCGGCTGGGTAAAGAGTGAATGCGAGCAAAGGGCACCTGGGAACACAGGTAGATGGATGACACGGAGCGATCTGGAGGAGGAGTGGCCGAGCAGATGCAAGGGGAGGGATGTGCAGAAGGCAGAGTAGGTTGGAGGCCGGGTAAAGAGATGCAGGGGAGGCAGCGGTCAAAGAGAGCCGGGGCTACTGGCCCTGCAAAGGTTCCTCAACCAGTTTTACTTCATAATTTGCGGTTTCATGTGTCCTTACCACACTTAGACTCTGTTCAGCTTGTTGCACTAGGTGATCTTTACATGAACAGACACACTGTTACTTTTTGAAATAATTTGCTTCCTTTCTATTGTGCCCACATTTCTGTCATGATGTCAGTATTGGCATTTGTCTTTTTCCCTCTCCATTTCCTCTTGATGCCAGTTCCAGTGTTACCTGTTATCTTGTATTCTGCAATAAGCATAGAGGGGTGGATAAAATTGCAGTTCCTACTCCATATAATATTTATGGTTGATATATTAGAAGGAGTTATTTTTTCTTCCTGAAGATCTGTCTCTTACTACAATCGGTGTGGTAGTATTCCTCGCATATGAATATCAAATGACTATTCCTAACACAGTTTCAAGTGGTACAGAGATGTGTTTCTTTCCAATGGTTTAATTTATATTGCAGTTGAAGGTTGAGTTTTGTTTGTTTCTTTTTTTCACCCCTTCACATCAGACACATCCTAGGCAGGGTTAGGCTTCTTGCAGCTCCTGGTACTGCTGCAGCATGTTTCCAGGGTGCTTTGCTCTCAGACACTTGGGCTTTTGAGCAGGTAATGGAGAAGAATGGATCCTGCCCTGAGCTAATCACAATCTCAACATAGTTAGAAAAGTAAATGGAAGACAGGGAAACAACAATAGGCCTTATCTGGTTTGCTGTGTAAACAACTGGAAGAAAAAAAAAAAAAAAACAAACCCGATTCTTCATATAAATGTAAATTTTAATGAATATATACTGTTCTTTAGAACAATAAAAAAATACACATTCATAGTCACAGAATCACAGAATCACAGAATTGGCTAGGTTGGAAAAGACCTCAGAGATCATCAAGTCCAACCCTTGGTCCAACTTCAGCCCATTTACTAGATCATGGCACTAAGAGCCATGTCCAATCTCAGTTTAAAAACCTCCAGGGACGGTGAGTCCACCACCTCCCTAGGCAGGCCATTCCAATGCCTGATCACTCTTTCCGTAAAGAACTTCTTCCTAATATCCAGCCTAAACTTCCCCTGGCAGAGTTTAAGCCCATGTCCCCTTGTCCTATTGCTGACTGCCTGGGAGAAGAGACCAGTTCCCACCTGACTATAACTTCCCTTCAGGTAGTTATAGAGAGCAATGAGGTCACCTCTAAGCCTCCTCTTCTCCAGGCTGAACAACCCCAGCTCCCTCAGCCTCTCACCATAGGTCATGTGCTCAAGTCCCTTCACCAGTCTTGTTGCTCTTCTCTGGACCCGCTCCAGCACCTCAATATCTTTCCTGAACTGAGGGGCCCAGAACTGAACACAATACTCCAGGTGTGGCCTCACCAATGCAGAGTACAGGGGAAGGATCACTTCCCTTGTCCTGCTGACCACACTATTTTTGATACAGGCCAGGATACCATTGGCCTTCTTGGCCACCTGGGCACACTGTTGGCTCATGTTGAGCTTGCTGTCAATCAGTACCCCCAGGTCCCTTTCTGTCTGGCTGCTCTCCAGCCACTCTGTGCCCAGCCTGTAGCGCTGAAGGGGGTTGTTGTGGCCAAAGTGCAGTCCTAAAGAGCCCATTCTTTGAAATTCAGAGGGGAATTCAAAAGGTGGAAAAGTATCCAGGCCTAAACCCTGAACTTATGAGTCAGGGTTATAAACACGTGTGACTCCATTAAACCTGCAGTTATTCATGGAAGGTTTATCTGGGTTGCAGATTGTCTGCGCCAGGAATGTGGCAGCACCAGAACAGAATGTATGGAGCCCAGTTGGGTCTGGCAGAGCCGGCAAGCTGCAGCGCTGTGGGAACACGGACAGGCTGGATCCAGGACCAGGTGCAGAAGTGGTTTAACTGCCTCCCTGGCACAGAGCCTGACCTAATAAACACTTTGAACCCAAGCTGACTCTGCACAGACCTATCTCGGGAGTCTTTGGTAGCACGCTTACTCCACCAGAAGGACTTTATACATGTGATGTGCAGAGAAGCGAGTGGCTCCATAGAGAGCCAGAGGAATTATTGATTTGGGCCAAGTTCCACTTGGTTGAGCTCCAGACAGGCCCTGCAGATACCTTCAGGTATCTGAGCCCTTCATCCTGCCAGAGGAGGGATAGGTCACCTCCAGGCCGGTGCCATGTGAACACTGGATTGGGTTTGGTGTGATACTAATGCCAGAAGCCCTGGAGACTGTGCTGGAGAAGTGCGGAGACAGCCTGAGTCCAGCAGGGCTGGGATGGAGAAGCCTCTCGCTGCCAAAACTGCATGTGTATGGAGGTATGCTCCCTAGAGTGCCCTGTAGTGTCTGTGTTAGCTGTTTGCATTTGTTATCCAGCCTGGCTGATGACCACCCTAAATAACAGACGTGATTGTTTGAACATGCCTGAAGCTGGTACTTGCGGTGCTCTGGAGAAGAACACATTTTGTAGTTAGTCTTAGGAACAGCACAACCACCTCTGATTCTCCTCTTTCCAGTTCTTCAGAAAACTGTAGTTCAACGGCTTTGCAAATGGTCATTTCATTCTCCAGGGTCCTACTGTCTGTGCAATGGTGTGTTATCTCTAATTAAAATACTGGTCGTGGTTTCTTCTGTATTTGTGTTTATTGTTAATTTGTGGTGAATGTCTTTACTTCATTTGAAGATTTTTTTTTCAGTTGCATTTAAAGTAGCATTCAGTCCTCTGCTTCAAGTTAGCTCTCAAAAGATTCTGCACAAAAATAGTTTGAGGCCTGTGTGCATGCTTCTTCTCCTTCCCATTTCCATATCCATTTCCCCATTAACTCCACGTCTGCTCTTTCAAAACAGAGTTTCAGGGCGAAGAAGCCAAAAGCCAGTTAACAGAAAGCAGTTAACTGAATTGAAAGATCCCTCCGTGCTGGGTTTCCTGGACCACGGGGTGTGTGTGTGTTTTATCTAGTGTGTGTGCTGCTTTGAAGTGACATGTTGAACGGGGAGTGAACACTGATGACATTCATTACCTGCTGCAAACCCTGCTGCTGCTGCCGCTGTGATGGGAGCAGTTCTTGTCGCTGCTGATGAATGCAGCAAACAGGAAAAGAAATAAAGCACTGGCACAGGACGCTTCTCATCTTCGATTCAAGAAGCCATTTAAATATAGTTTAAATCGAGATCTGCTGGAACTGAGCCACATCCTTATTTATCTCTCTATATGTTTTTAACAGGAGTTATGATTCTGTGATGTAATGATCGTTTGCTTCCACACGAGTCGAGGGGATCACAGCTGCGTGTTTAAACAAAGCCAAATTAACAGGGAAAGATAGATTTAGCCCTGGAACTTGGCAAGCCTTTTGTTTGTTTGTATTTTATCTGATAATGATCAGTTAAAACGTTGTGTTTGTCATGCAAATGTAATGCCTGATAATTCTCTGCAGCATTGGTGATTGCTTCTTAACAGGGACAGTTAATCATAAGAAATGAAGGCCAGTTGTCCGGCACCCAAGTCAAAAATGAGAGAATCTTTCTAATAAAGCAGGCAAGGCTTTTTTTTTTTTTTTTTTTTTTAATAATTGCATCTTGGAATCACAAATTCTTAAAAATCAAATAAAATATATCAAGCACATGAAGAAGTACAGTCTGACTGTATTTCACTGTGGTGGATTGACCCTGGCTGGACACCAGGTGCCCACCAAAGCTGCTCTGTCACTTCCTCCTCAGCTGGACAGGGGAGAGAAAATAGAGTGAAAGGCTTTTGGGTCAAGATAAGGACAAAGAGATCACTCAGCAATTACCATCACGGGCAAAACACACTTGACTCGTGGAAAATGAATTTAATGTATTGCAAATCAGATCAGAGTAGGGTAATGAGAAAATAAAAAGCAAATTTTGAAACACCCTCCTCCTACCCCTCCCTTCATCCTGAGCTCATCTTCTCTCCTGAATACCTCTTTCCCACCAGCAGTGCAGGGGCACAGGGAGTGGGGGCTGTGGTCAATTCGTCACACGTTTTCTCTGCTGCTCCTTCTTCCTCACACTCTTCCCCTGCTCCAGCGTGGGGTCCCTCCCACAGGAGACAGTCCTCCATGAATTTCTCTAATGTGAGTCCTCCCCATGGGCTGGAGTTGCTCACAAACTGCTCCAGGATGGGTCCCTTCCACGGTGTGCAGTCCTTCAGGAACAGGCTGCTCCAGTGTGGGTCTCCCATGGGGTCACAAGTCGTGCCAGCAAACCTGCTCCAGCCTGGGCTTCTCTCTTCCACGAGGCCACAGGTCCTGCCAGGGCCTTGTTCCAGAGTGAGCTTCCCACAGGGTCACAGTCTCCTTCGGGCATCCACCTGCTTTGTTGTGGGGTCCTCCATGGGCTGCAGGTGGATCTCTGCTCCACCATGGACCTCAGAGGAACAGCCGGCTTTACCATTGTCTCCACCACAGATTGCAGGGGAATCTCTGCTCCAGTGCCTGGAGCACCTCCTGTCCCTTTTCTTCACCAACCTGGATGTCTGAAGGGCTGTTTCTCTCATATTCTCATTCCTTTCCTCCAGCTGCTGTTGCACAGCAGTTTTTTCCCCCTTGGCCTTGGCCAGTGGCAGGTCCATCTCGGGGCCACTGGCGTTGGCTCTATCAGACATGGGGGAGCTTCTAGCACCTTCTCACAGAAGCTGCCCCTGTAGCTCTCCTACTACTAAAATCTTGCCAAGCAAACCCAATACATTCAGTCAGAAATACACTTCTGTAGGCTTCTAGTAGGAACCGCATGGCATGCACGGAAAAGTTTTTTTCTTCCTCTGATAATGCTCCAGTTAGTGTTGCAGTTTGTGCTTATCCAGGTAATGTACTGTTATATGTCTCTGTTTTAACAAGTTTTAAATTTGAAAGGGAAAATGGAAAATAGAATTGTACTGTACTAAGTGAAAACATAATTGTGGGAGAGGAAGATGTTCAAAACTGATCAAAGCTGACTCACAAAAACAACATGGCCTTAAACTAAGAATGGCAGGTTTACATGAATTGTAAGGAGAAGCTTCCAAGCAGTATGAAGAATTTGAGAAAGGAACAACTTCAGTTAATTGCTTAGGCTCCGGTAATAGAAATAGGTGCACATGAAAAATGGATAAATCTAAAAATCAAAAATTCCTAACACTGGAATTATCTTCTTTGCTTTGCCCTGTGTGGCAATGGACCTGTTGTGGGGTTGTGCAGTGGCAGAGGGCCATCCTGGCTCTCTTTTGTGGAAGTGGAAAATGCATAGTTGTACCTCTGCTCTGGATTTCAGAAGATGGTGCCTAACAGTGTGGCTCTCTGTCTTGTGACGTTAGTCAGGTCTCTTACATTGTGTTTCAGAATGCCTGACGTGCTGCATGGCTGATTTGTGGAAAATGAGAAACAGATACAGTAACCGGTCTTCATCAGCGTATGTCCAGGCCTTTCCAGATGTTCAGCTGTCCAGTCAGCAAGACTGCACAGCTGCTATGACATTAGACCATATGTCTAGCAACCTCAGGGAGCTGTGGAAGACTTTTTTTGTCTGGATGGTTAAAATTATGGTCAGAGAAAGACACGTAGCCAGAAAAAAACCCAGGTATATTATAGCCCTATCAGTGAGGAATTAACAACTGATTTGAAGAACAGTCAGTAGGCAGTAAATAAGGCTTGATGTGACTATTGAGACAATGAGAGTAAAGCAAAAATGAACAACTGCTCATTTAATGAGTGTCGTCCATCCTGTGCAAGAGTTAAGTGCCTGTGGGGAAAATGGGACACTGTTGTGTAACTGATTGTGTCACACACAGGCGAAAAGAGACATGTAAGGATAGCAGAGATGCCTTGTTTTGGCATTTGCAAAGCTGAATGTTCAATAGGAAGCAACAGGAAAACCCCTGCTACAGACCCCACATTTATTGCCTCTGGTAGCACTGGGGTGAGGTTAAGTGGGAGACAGGCAGGGGTGAAGGGGGCAGTTGTCCTGCATTTCCACTGGTGTTGCACCCAAGTTTGGAATAGTTTGCTAAACAAGCTGTCCCCCTTTGCCCACCATTCACACAGTGACTGTATCTGCCTGTGGATACGTTTGTATGTGTATAATGTTTTAATGTTAAAACAGACTGTCTTTTGGATCTTGCTCAATTGTGCATTGCTTGAGTTCTGGGAGAAAAATTCTTTTCTGACCCCAGATAGGGATCAGCTCAGTTTATGCTCCAAAGAATAGAGATTAATATCCCCTGTGACCTTTTAGCCTAGCTGCTGCAGGGTTTTTAACAAGTGGGCTTGAGACCCCATGTGTGGCAGCTATGCCAGCATGAATGTCTGTAATGCCTCTTCTTGTCAATGATCCGTGAACTAAGGAATCTCCAAGGATATCTTGACGTACCGTGGAGCTGTTACGGTCTAGTGCAGGATAGAACCATGCAATGATAGAATGAAAAGCTGGTGTCAGAAGTAATGTGTAAGTTGTTCTAAATGTACCTGACAACAGTTGTCCCTGGATCTGTATGTACTTAAAAATGCAGCCATGATATGGTAGGAAAAACAAATATTTAAACAAAAGCCCAAACAACAAAAAACAACAAAAGCACTATTTATGACTTCTGTATTTCTGGTTTCTTGGATGTTTACAATGTTGTATGAACTTCATGACATAGTGTAGAACAGGTAATAAAAAATAAACATATAACATGAAGAAGCCCCCACCTAGTTCCAGCTACCTCTTCCTTCCCACCCTGGTGGTGAAGAGGGGAGTTGTCTAGAAAACAATCCAGGAATGAATTCCTTCCTAAAAATAATTTTTCCTTAATTTTGGACATATTCATTTTGACGTGCTTTGGCTATTCTGAACTAATGTCACCGTTGCTGATATGTGGAAAATGTTTGTAGTTTGTTTAAGCCATTTTTAACCATTAGTTTAAAAAAGCCAGTCTTTTTCTTTGCAATAGGACTTAAAAGAACTGTCTGGGGGTCAGGAGGAGCACTGATTCAGGACTGAGGTCTACAGGTGCTATTTCAAACATGTCTCTGGTAAATGAGTGATGTTATATTCACCTTCCCAAGCTATATTATCTGCTTTGGTGTCTAGGGTAGGTGATAAGTAAAAACTGAAGTGCCTGAATCCAAGAGAAGCATCATGGGGCTTTTGTCAGCTTAGCTCTGGTGGCATCAACGGCTCAGTAGGTATATACATCCACACCCACCACTTTCCCTGTGTGCTCCAGGCTTCAGTGCTTGTTGATGTTTAGAAGCTCCTCAGCATGATGCATCGGGCATCAAGCTCTTGCTTAAGCTTCAGTGTCACCAGCGCAACGCCAGAAGCCCCCAGGCTCTTGGAGGAAATGGGTGTCTCTCGTTTGGTTTCCTCCTGCAGTTTTAAGACCATGTAGATTTGTCTGTCTCTCGCTTCCCAGCTCCCTGCACTAACCACTCTTGGGAAGTGGGCATGTGTTTGCGTGGCTGCCGTGTTTTGCCTCCTGCCCTGGGCTGGCCCAGCTGCCACCCCAGAGGAGCAGGTTGTCTCCACCCCAGAGGAGCAGGTTGTCTCCTCCGGTGAGTGGGCCACTCTTCTGGGCCTCACAGGAGCTAGATGTGTCAGCCCTCATAAGGTAAAAGACAGCTAAACATATGCCTGTAGGGTGGGAACTGGCTGTAATAAACAGATACAAGAGATTGCTAAAGTCAGTGCATGTTCTGTTTAATAATATAGATTTCTAGGAATTGAATGCAGCAATTCCTGGGAAATGTTTCATTTATGCTCTGCTTTTTGCTACATGCAGAGAAATCTTCCAAAGATTTGTATACTGTTTTTCTTACAGGGACAAGCTGGTTGTGTAGCAGATCCTAACCTGGATGTGTTTGAAGACGGGGCAGCAGATTCTGCCCCAATGCCTCTTGCTGCACTCAGTGGAGGGCCAGCCCTGGGGCAGCAGCATGCTCTTGCCACCAAAGCCTTCAGCGACGTAGAAGCTGAGTGACCTGTGGTCGTGAGGTTCACAGGTTTCCAGGTTTCCATGGCTTAGCTGTGGGGAGCAGGAGAGAAGGGATGGTGGAGCAGGCCTGGTGTGCAGCTGCGGGCAGCGGTGAAGACCATTGGTTTGGCACCACTGAGAGGCAAAGTGTTTGCCATAGGCAGCATTCAGGGAGGGCAGTATGAAGGTCATATGGATATATGTTTAGCTTCTTGTTGTCAGAGGTTTGAATTTTGCTAAGCACAAGGGATACATCCTCCTTAATGCCATCTTGATCTTGTCTTGCCTGCTCTGTAAAACTTCTAACATTTTTATAACCCGCTAGGATGTAAACGGTTGTTTCTCCCTGTTCTGGCTTCTCTCTGCTGCCACCTGCTCCCCCTGCGTGCGCCCTTGTGTCAGGGGCTGTCTGCAGCTGTGCAGCCCCAACCCTGCGCTGTGCCCTGACCCTCGCCGGCTATCTGGATCCCTCTTGCCCTGTTTCTTGTCCACCACCTTGTTCTTGCCAAAGCCTCGATGCAGCTGGAGGTCAACCCTCCTGAGCTGGCCTCCTCCCCCTAGGTCAATGCAGCTCTCTGCATTGCGTAGCTATGAGTCGTAATTTTTTATTTTTAATTTCCAGAGGGACCCTCCCATCCTGAGTCAGAGGACAAAGGAAAGGAACTGATGCTCTTTTTTTGTGGTAAGGACCTAGACTTTGGGTCATGTGGGATGCAGACAAGGGGGCAGGCACTGCTTCAGTCTTGAACCTTAAATACAAACCTAAATGTACAACATAGCTTACTTTTGAATGTGTGGTTTAATATTGCTTTCTTGAATGGTTACTGGGAAAAGGTGGACTGTGAGTTTACCTTGAAGTCATGCTGCAATTTACTACTTGTATGAAAAAGTTAGTAAAATCTGTAAATCTTAAATTGTTTTGAGGACTAGGAGAAGGTTGTACTTTGGGAATCACTGTTTTAAGAAATCTTAAATTTCAATTGCTAACTCTGCCATAAATCCCAAAGTGACATGTTAAATTTGATGAAAAAATCCAAGTCAGCATGTAGATGTTAGAATACTGTGAAAGAATATTTAAACAGAATGAGGCTCTCAACTTTGTCTATATTAGAGCTGTCATTCAACCGTATCATAATCTCATTAGGGTGAGGGCTCTTGAAAGTGCTAAGTGCAGACTTCCCTGATGTTGGTTGGCACATTTAGGCACGTATGTAATACAACAGTATAAAAAGCAATTTAATGCCTCGTGTGATTTGTGATTCACGGGTTGATGGCTGCTAATATATTGTGGTGATCTACAAATTAAAGATTGGCTTGTTAGGTTCAGTGTGGGCAGGGTATTTAATTTTCTTGCACTAATTTAACAAGATTGGGGCCAAAGGCAGCAAACCGGTGTTTTTTATCACTATAAAAGATTTATGATTCATGATATCAAACCTTAGGCTAGTAAAGAGATACTTCAGAGCTAAATGCTTGAAAAAGAGGGGGACGGGAGGTGGAAAGACACAATTCAACTATGAGAGAACAAACAAAACTGAAGTATTGCAGTCTGCATTATTCTACAGCATGTAAAATTCATTTTTCTGATGATTATGTTCTCTTTTAGATTTCTGAGTGAAGATGAATTTAGCAGAGATTTGTGATAATGCCAAAAAAGGAAGAGAATATGCACTCCTTGGGAATTATGACTCTTCTATGGTATATTACCAGGGTGTCATCCAACAAATCCAGAGACACTGCCAGTCGATCAGAGATCCAGCAATTAAGGGCAAATGGCAACAGGTAGGGTGAAATAAGTTTGCCTTTATTCTGTTACTTGATTTTTGAAAAACAGACTATACTTCCCAAACCTTTTAAGATGTAGAGGATGTATATTGCAGCTAAATTCACAACATTTCTTTCACAATATTTTGTTGATGTTTATGGGGAAATAGTTTTAGTGACATATTTAAAAGGAATTATTTTCTTCTAATTGAATCATTTTTTTATTGTTTTCACTTAGGATCTTTTGTTGATCACAGGTCTGCTTGTGTGTGATCGCATACCTTGGAAAAACTAGTTTGCTGAGTACTTCTTTTTGCTGTTTTATCTTCTGGCTATCTGATTTCCTGTAAACTAAGATGTGAGTGGATGAGTTAGAATCATTACAACAGTTGTCTGAGTAGCAGTTAATTATAATGCTACAGTGTGCGAATTTGGATCAGGTTTCTAAAACTCTAAGTAATACTCTTAGCCTGGTTTTTGCACACATGCGTCACCTTGCTAAGCAGAGAACTGCTGAAGCCAAGGGAGTAATGTAAGAACTCTCTTTAGCAAGTTCAGTATTTAAGTCTTCCTTACATTTTGTGGTTCCATTTTTTGTTGTACAAAATGTGTTCCGTTTAAAAAAAATTGGATGATAAACATATAAAGGTGTGTTCCAGAATAAAGAATTTATGTTGTATAAATATTACTTTTTGAAAGAAGAACATAGGTCCTATAAAAGATACAGTATTGCAGTAAGTAGTTGAAGAGATGTTTTCAAGAAGAGTTTTTCTAAATGTTTTGTGTTTAAATGATGTTACTTAAATATAAAAACAAATTTTTCCTTTTTATTGCAGCAGGTGCTTTGGTTATGGTTTTGTGCTCGAATCATCTGACATTAACATTTATGTACTGATAGCTACAACCCTGTTAGCAATCATTTTGTAATGACAGTACTATTTATAGGCATTTATCACAGAATTGTAAAAGTCTGTCTGCTTATTAAGAGCTTGTCTGCAAAGCATGTGTGTGCACAAGCAGGAGCAGTAGTGCCTTGCTTTGTGGTGCTGTAATAAGCTGAATGTTGTACAGGAGACAGTCACATTCAAGTGTTTGCATTCAAGCGCTTTCCCACACCGGGGCATGCTGATACGAGGTGTTCATGGCCCGTGCGTGTCCTTGGTTCCTGCCGAACGTGTAGCTGACATGATGGTAGAGTATGAGTCTCTCCTTGTTGTCCAGTTGCATCACTGCACTCCCTTCACTTCTAGTGCTTAGTGTTCCCTCCAATGATACTGATTCTTCAATTCAACTTTTTAACAACTCTTATTTTGAGAAGATTACTTCAAGTCTGGTGGTGTTGTGTGGTGGTTGAACCGCTTCAGAGAAGCCTGTGCACTATGGAATGTGTTCTGTACATTGGAGACACACCTCAAGTAAAAAAGGACCATTAACACAGTTTCAAGGATTATTCTCTGGGGAAGGCAGCTGGCTCCTTAGCAGAGGATCCAAAGTTGGCACCTTCTCAGAAATTATCCCTTCTAGGTAAAAACAGAATGGCCCTTGACAGTGTCGCATAAATGCTTTAGAGAACTGTCCCCAGAAAGATCAGCAGCAGGTGGGGTAGTGTCTGTCATGCTGCGTGCTCATGTTAATTCTGAAACTTCCCAACACAGCGGTGGCAGATGAGCTTTGTCAGAATATAGCTTTGCGATTACTGGTGCCAGTCTCAGCTCAGGGGCAAACACCAAAACGTAATAAGCGTGGTTAAAAAAAAATACGTGCTTCATCCCCAGGCTGTTTGCCTTCTCATTCATTTATGGGACTACCTGTAGCACTGGGAACAAAATGGTACTGCCCTGAGAGCAAATGATGCAGCCCTGGAACCACTAGCTTTTCCATACCTGCACCTAAATGTTTTGGTGAGATGCATAGAGATAGACCTGCTTTCTTACCCACTCTTGTGCCTTCTCACTCCCTGAGACAGACTAAGAGGGAGTGTGATGATCTGGATGTTGGCACTGCTTTTCAGCTCCAACAGCGCCTACATATAAACTGTCAGTCACATTCAGTAGCTGTCTGCACTCATGTGCAGAAGCAAAAGGTTCCCATACCCAGATGCTTCCTGCAAGTGGCACCAGAAGCAAAGCAACCCTTAGGTCATGGTAAAGTGGATGAATGCAATTGATTTTTACCTGAAACTGTCTCCTCTGGAGTATGGAACTAGCCTGTTCTTTAGGTTCTTCGGTTTCTCCATCCTCTGAGGAGTCTGAGGAGGATAATACCACTGGTACCTTTTGGAGGTGGACTTCTGCAATCTCTAGCAGACACTGGGTACATAGAGCTTTTACTGTTAGGAGCAGTCCACAGTGCGAATGTCCATGTAGATAAGTACTTGAAGGAGAACACTGATACTTAAACCAGTTCTTCTCTGAGATGTACTGTCTGCATGCACATTTCACAACCTGGAACCTCCTGGAGTATTCCTGGGACGCTGACGCTGAGTGGATCTGGCTGTATGAAGTGTGCCCTTCCTTTCTGTAGGTTTGTGCACAGCACACGAAGAGGGTGTTTGTCCTACTGGGACTTTGAGGCAGTGAACTCAGTTTCAGGTATTTGCATACATGTTCCCTCATAAAATTGGAATGTTCAAATGGGTAACATCTCAAATAGTTACAGCCATGGCTCTGCAGTTGACCAACTCACACCTGTTACATGAACCTTTGTTCTCCCTATGTGGTCACTTCTCTACGGTGGGTGCTCCATCCCGAATAGGTACCTCATACTAGGTGGATCTGTTTTGCTGCCTTTCCTACTACATGGGATTTTTCCAGCAGTTCATTGAGTGATGTAGAGCAGAGGTGAACCAGAAATAGTTCAGATTTTGGGTCAGACTCCCAAACACTCTTGACCTACCTCTCTTTGCTTAGGTGTCGTTGTTTTCAAATTTTTGCAGGTTGGTCTGGACAGCATGATATTCTGTGCAAGTATCTGGTGGCTTGTATTTCATGTGGCACAGTCAGGCAGCTTCAGCTTTGCAACTGGGCACCCTGATTTCAAGGGTTCCTTGTGCTTGGTACTGAGAGGATAATTAGGAGAAGGAGGAAAGGGAACATGTATCATCTGCTCACCTGGAACAACTGATTGGCTTGCTTCCACTTGATGCAGTACTGCTTCTGGGACTTCAAAATCAGCACTGGCTGGGGGACACGGATTGTGTTATTAACCTGGGACAACCTGCAGAACTTCAAAAGGGCAAAAGATGCATCTTGGAGGGCCCACCAAAGCAGTGCTGTGACAACATACAAATTCCTGTGACCCTTTGGAAAAGTCATTGATTGTCTGGTAATTAGCTTGGCTCAGGGATATCAAGTGGTGACCTGCTGTTGAGACCCTAATTTGTTTTGCTTCCAAGGAGTTCACAGCTTTCTCTTGGGTGGCTGAGTGTAGCTCCCTTCTTCTCCTCACTCCTAGGCCCCTAAGCTTATTGGACAAATAAGAAGTTACTTCTCTTTTGTGCTTTGAGGTTTGGCTGACTTGTAGCCATATTCATCCATGTAAATGCAGGCTGGGACTGGAAAGATTCAAAATCAGAAGCAACTAATCTTTTTTTCTACTTAACAACAATAAAAGGTACATTTACTCTCTTGACTGCCACTGTGAACTTTACTTGTGTTGACATTCCCTCTGCTTATTCTGAGATAGTTTCTTGGCTGCTGCAGTCTTTTTACTAGACAGCTGGCTTGTAGGAAAGAGCTGCTTCAGTGACAGTTCAGCAGCTGCAGAATGACAGCAGAGCGTGCCCCCAGGAGATAGTACTGGCTTACGACACGGCCAGCGGCTGTCGAGCAAAACCTGCTGCATGTTACAACCGTGTGCTCTGCGTTGTGCAATATTGGAGAGCACAGGAGCCTCAGCAGGGGCTGGGGCAGGAGTTCAACAATTCTCAGAACATTTGGAGCAGCCTGCAAGGCACCCTTACCAACCACAGTCACAGGAGCAGGTGATTAGTTGCACTGTGTTTGTGCTTAAAGAATAAAGGATGATTTAAAAAAAATGAAACACAATTCAGTCAGTCTGTGCGTATGTTGGTTTTGCTTCATACCTGTTTTATTAGCACTTCATTAGGCTACTTCATGCATATTCTGCAGGTAACTAATGAAGAACTGTGGTTACAGGAACTATACTTTGACTGCATGGGATCAGACTTGGTTATAGGAAATCTATTTGGGGTATGGTTTAGGGAATCATTATTTTTAAAATGGTGCTTGTTGAATAACTAACACTAATTGCAGGCAGTAATTTCAGGTTTGGAAAACGCTTTTATAGAAATGTCACTGGTTTTGTTCCTGCAAGACATAATTAAAAAAACTCCACACTTTATTTGTATTTACCAAGGTACTAATACCCATACTTATTGTTCTGGGAAGTGATGTAGAAGTACAAGCTCTAGCATAGCACAGAAGAGCCGGTGATGCCAAAGGTACAACAGTTACCAGATTGTGAAATTCAGAGAAAGTCCCTGAAATGTCTTTTGGAAATACTGCTAAGAAAGAGTGAACTCAACTCTTGGTCGCTGTGTTTTATATCCATATGTTAGGATGTGTTTTCTGCTTGGTTACTGTAAATCCTTAGGGCTGAAATGTCCAAACAAAGCCGTGGGGCCACATCCTGGGCTGAAAGGCTTCTTATTGGGCTTTCTGACTTCATCGAATGCCCACGATGCTGCTTCTGTGGAGGAAGTGACATGGCTGGTGTGCCAGAGCGTGGCTCTGGGGAGCAGGCACTTTCACACAGTAGCTGAACCCAGTTCACATCCCACCGTGCCCAGAGGGGCCGAGCTCTTCCCCACCTGGTCTTCACTCCAGCTGTACCAGCTTCTCTCCCTCCTCTGCCCCTTGCATTCTTTGTTCTGGGGTTCACCTTATCACAGGGGAGCGAGCCAGTGCAGCTTGCTAGCCCAGCAAAAGTGTCCTTTATTTTCTTATTGCCCTCCTAGACTAGTTTTCTGCTACTTCACCAAGCTGGGTTACTGTATTGAAATGCCAGAACTGAATCCAGAAGAGCAGTGGCAAAGTGTGGTTGGGGAGAAAAAGTGAGAAGTGACATCTTCCTATTTGGCAGTGATGAGCAGCTAACTTGGCCCGTGCTATTTCCTGAAACTGCTTAAGCATGAATAACCTAAAATCTTTTTTCAGGTTCTCTGGAGCCCCCTGAAGGCTCTGGCACCCAAGGGAAGGGTGTGACAGGGGGCAAAGAGACTGGGTGAGTCCAGATCAGGGATTTTCCTGCTTGCAGCTTTCTGAGGTGGCTTCAGAGTAGTGCTGATCACTCAGAGGCAGTGCTCAGTCACCTCTCTAATTACGGCACAACCCTTCTTGGCTCGCATCTGCATCAGTTTGTCAGCTGCAATAAACTCTTTCTGTACCTTTTTAATCCGACTTGGTTTCTTTAAGGCCTCTAGGAATTTCACAGCCTGTTTCCCTTTGTAGTCCTGTTGTTTGAGTACATTGGGTGTTTTTTGTTGGTTGGTTTCCCAGGTGCTGACTAAGCAGTAAGGGTGTGTATTTCAGAGTTTCGTTTGCTCAGGTCTGCATAAGAGATGGCCAGAAGTTGTTTGTTTTCAGGTTCCAAGGCATCGAAGGCTCACTTTCTCTAAGTTTTCAGATACCATCCTCCTTGCTTGTCCACAAAGCTGAATGACAACACTCCAGCCCTCAGCACTAGCAAGTTGTTTTCCACCAACTTTTCCGCATGTGTTGGAAGGCTGATAGGACGAATCCTGTCTGTATTCCTGGAGCACTGGGGTAGGAAGCGGCTGTCTCTGGTGGAGCGGTGCCCTGAACGATTTATGCTCCATCATTCCTTTGTACCTCACTGCAGCTGTTTGGCTGGATTTACTTTTGGACAGGAGGGATGTGTGTTAGACAGTTTGAAGGAACCAAGTTAGTGATCAATCACATTTGTAACTCAGCTGGAAGTTCTTGCACTGGGAGATGTGTCTGCTGATTGTGTGATGAAAAAGCAAAGAGAGCAAAGCAGGGCAGGACCAATCCTGCCTGAGCTGGAAGTCCTGTGTCTTCAGAAGAACAGAGCTACCCCATCTGGAATGAGCAAGAAGTGTCTTGTGAAATTATGAAGTTCTTCCCATCCCTAATCCTCCTTTTGTACAGATGCACATAGAACTTCTGGTGAAGTAAATGCAGTGTTGCAAGAACTGTGTAGGGACTTGGGGATTTACCCTTCACTTTGCCTCTGTCCTTGCTGGTATCTTGCTGAGGGCAGTCACAGGTATTCTTCTTAAACAGGGTATTAAACCAGAGAATAATTTATTTGTGCTGCTGAAATATCCTAATTTGACCTTGTAGTGGGAAAATTCCTGGAAAATATTACAGAGCAGAATGATACATTGCTGTGTGGTGTACCTGGTAGTATTTTAGGAGAACTGTAGCTTCCAGAAAGAGGTGATGTGTGTTTGTTACTGAAAGCTGTCAATTTAATGATTCATTTTTTTTATACACCATACCTACCAAACAGGTATGTCAGGTAGCGCTTTCTGTCTTGAAGTTGCCCCACCAAAAGTGGGAGGGTGCTGCTGCTGAGTAGGACGCGTGAGGAAGGATGCCATTCTGAGAGGGGAAATGAGAGTTTGAGAGAGAAATGGGATGAGCAGGTGAAAATCAGGCTGGAAGAGGCATACTGCTAAAAATGTCCCGATGAGATGCGTCACTTAGACCTGCCCACCGTGGTGCCTTTCCAAGCACACAGGGAGATGGGGAGATCTCAGGCTCATGGTCACATATTTTCACCAGTAAACACCAGCAGGAAGAACAGTCACAAGGTGTGATGCTGTTTAGTACTAGTTCCCTGATTTGCTGCTGTTATAACCTCAGCAGACAGGCTGGATTTGCAGACCTCCATTCTCCTGATCTCTCCATTGCTCAGAATCTGTACAGCAAAGAGAGTCTGGATTGCAGGCAACATCATTGACATCTGCTGATACTGTCCTCGGTTGTCTTCCTCTGTTTGCTACAAAGTGAAGCCTGGTTGCAGCTTTCCCAGGCAACGTTTTTCCCAGCATTTTTTCACGTGGACGCATGACAGGAACACAGTTGGGTGCCTGGTGTCTCTCCTTGGCTTTCTTGTAAGCTGGCTTCAGATCCTGGCTTTTGATTCAGCCTTGCAGTGTCAGCTAGATGTAGCCTCACTCAGTAGCGTTCCTGGTGGCAGTCTGCAAATACCCTCACTGTAGTGTTACTTCATGAGAGCTTTCAGAGCCTAGGAGCTTTTCCAGTGGATGGAAAAGTTCAGGATGTCTCCGTAGCTCCAAGCTCTGAGCCTGTGAGAAGCAAGATTCATGTTGGCCTAAGGTCATCCTAGCTACAAAGTGCCAATACTGATTTCTAGGTATGCAGAGCAATCTGTGAATTAGTTTTAGCTGTGTACCAACACTTCAGTGAAGAGGTGACATCTGGGTGTTATGACCCTTGAGCAGGAAAAAACCAAACTTAGCATGGAAGTTGATCCCACAAGATGGAAAACATCATTGAGTGATAGGTGAAAGACTGGTAAGATGCAGTACAAGTGCAGTCAGGTGAATCCTGGTGCATCTTACACTAGTGCACTGAAAGTGTGTGCTTCTGAGCAACAATGTACAGTGCAGTTTTTGGCTACTGGTATGTAGTAAGAAGTGTTGACCTTAGCATACACAACTTCAGCTCATAACAAGCCATATCACTTAAAACTTATTAAATTTCTACACAGATCTTATTTTTCTTAGGCTTCATGGTAGAAAATTGAATGAATACTGAGTAAAAAATCTTGAAATTATTGCAGTAGTTCAAATTTCCTGACTAGTGGCAATAGAAACTTTAGGTATAAAATTCAGTTGCATAATTCTGCAACCTGATTTCTTCCTGAGATATAATTTCTTCTCATTTTCATTTCACTTACTTTACTCATCATTTGAACTTCTGCTAGAGGGTGTTAAAGTTCCCGTTTTCTGTTCTAATCTTTCTAATCCACAAAAGAATTGGCTTGTCCTTTGACTGTATGGTGATGTTGTCCTCCTCACAAAGTTAATTTTGTGATATTATATTTTAATGATTTAGCCAGTTTTATAACTAGGACCTTGGAGAGTGTAAACAGATAAGCTCTTTTATGCCAAAATAGTAGCAAATATGTTAAAGATCTGCCAAGATCACCCTTACTACTGTAAAAGTGTGTGTCTATGTGTGCATACACGTCAACATGCACACATAAATCTATGCATCAGCATATGTTATGGAAGAGTGATCCCTCTGTTCGCAATCATGTCTGGTCACAACACTGATAAGCAGGAAGACAAATTCAACAGAGACTCACTTGTTTATGCTGTTGTTAAAGATCTATCGTCAGCCTGATAGGTCTGAATGTAAATGAATGAATGTGAAGGCTTGGGAGTCGTCCCTGCTTTTGAGTGTAGTATATGTTTTGAGGTACTTTCAATGGTTTGAAAAAAAAAAAAGAAGTTAGACTTGTGACAATTTTTAAAAAATGTATGTATTTCTCAAGGTCCGACAAGAATTAGTTGAAGAATATGAACAAGTTAAGAGCATTGTCAACACTTTAGAGAGTTTTAAAATGGATAGACCTGCAGATATCCCTGTATCCTGTCAAGATGAGCCTTTTAGAGATCCCGCTGTTTGGCCCCCTCCTGTTCCAGCTGAACACAGGTAATGAGAGGCTCAAGCGGGGTGGGTGGAATAAAGTTGTGTTGCCATAATTTTATGTTGTTTTTTGAATGCACTTGTAACGTGAAAATCACATTTCATTTAGCCCTTAGTCATTGGTGATAAAGCAGAAATACAATTCATTGGGAAAAAAAAAAGATAGTTAAACTACAGTCAGATTTATTGCTGAAGTTCTAAAGAAAGTCACTCCTTTATTCTGGTAGGAGTGACTAGCTAAGTGCCTGGAACTAGAGTCTGCTGGAGAGGTAAGTGGGTTTTTGGTGACAGTTGCCTTTCTCATGTGCAGGGAGAAAACTTTTCCATTTCAGTTGCAGCAGTTGAATTCATTGATGGCTGAGGAGTCAGGGAAGAGCTGGAACTGAAGGATTTTGAAAGTCATGGTCGTTAAAAATTGCTCCCTAGCTACGGATAACATGACCTGTGTTTAATCCATTGGTTAGTTCTATTGCTAAACATGTTCTGTTATACACGGTGTTTATCTTCGGTAATCACCTTTAAGGTAACTTCAGTTAGCTAATAGTTTTCTCAGATGCTTGTGCATTTTCTGAAATCCCCGCTTTCACCCTAATAGAGCTTGACAACAAATCCAATTTAAAAACAGGAATAACATTTATCATGCCAGCAATTTTCTATTATAACATTACAACAGCAAAGAATTTTAATATGTGATACTCGTGTAAGCAAAGTAAAATGAGAGATCTTGGTCAACAGAAGAAATGCCAAGTTTATTCATAAATTAATGTGCTTTATGATTATCACACAAATGGATCTTCAGTTCTCAAAAAACCCTAAGAATCTAAGTGTAAAATAATGTTAATGCTGATTACTTTTGTGAGTGGTAGAAATGAGAATAAGAATTTATGGTACTGCTGTGTGAAGTACAAGATGTATTTATTCTTGTATCTTTCTTAGAGGTAAAGGCCAAATAGTTCATCCACATTTTTAAGCTGAAATTTGAATCTTGTGCAAATAAGTAAGGAAGATTAGCCACTCTTCTATGCTGTTAAGTTTGATGAAAGTATATACCAAGCAAAATGTAGCAGTTATATCCAACAGTGCATATAAGTAGGTATTCTTTTTAAGTCATATTCCAGGAAGCTGTTTTTGAAGTTAGCAAATTTTGAGTTACTTAAAACAAGAATCAGTAGAAGATTTAATAGGGGACACTAATTAAAGTTGGGTGATGCTCCTGGCTGTGTGTTTTAGTTCTGTATTTCAAGTCCGATCCCTAGAGCAAAATGATTGTGACACCTCATCTTAAAAACAAATTCTGCCTTGTGCCACTTCTGAGTTCTCTTTGACACTGTAGGTGATGCACGCAAGTACAGGTGGTTGCAGTTTGGCTCTGTTTGCTTTTGCTTTGTAGGCAATTTTTACATTTTGACATTTTCACACAGGGGAATGAAGTCAGAGGTAGGAGGACTGTTTTAAAATTCTCTCTCCCCCCTTTGTTTGGTTTTATATATATTTTTTTTTTCCTTACTGTGAGTGTCAGACAGAACCAGAAATATGTTGCTGGATGTGCAGATATAGGGGAGATAAGATTTAGGGGCTTGTCAGCTGTAATAATAATGCACTATGGTAATTAATGAAATATTAGAATGCTTCTTTCTCAATGTTGCTCTTTTTTCACTGTTTTTAGCATGTTTCTGTTGTGGTTGCTTGTTGTTAGGGCTCCACCTCAGATAAAACGTCCCAGCCGAGAAGTGAAGCCTTTGAGGAAAGAATCCCCAGGCCTGCAGCCCCGCGGGCCGGCGGGCAGAGCACACGCGGTGTCCAAGGGCGAGAAGTCTGCGGGCAGCCGCGAAAGGGAATCTCGAGCTAGAGGAAGAGATGACAAGGTAAAGAGTGGGGAAGAATGTGGGGGGAAAGAGTTACGATGCAGCGGGTGGCAACAGGAAGCATTCTTAGTTTTGGTTATTTAATACAGGTAATTATAAGAAACCACAATAATCTGGTGCAAGAAAACTCGGTGCTTTCCTCTTGCCTCATGGACAAAGCATGTATCATGGGGATATTTAGTAATTAAGGAAGCTAAGGAAACCTCTGTAATGTTTACTCTGTCTTTAGAAGACCTTTTTTTGCAAAGGAAGCATGGTGGCCTTTTCCTGAGGTGTTTCTAATTGTCTCGGTTAGACCACGGGCTGGACTCCAAGCTCTTAGTGTAAATCACACATAAAGTCCATTTTCCTACTCTCCCACCCTTTTCTTTTAATAAAAGGATCCAGTTCAGGTCTTTTTTTACAGATTTCCATGAAAAAGTACAAAAGTGAGACCAGTGCCCTTATCTAGACTTCAGTCATTATGAACAGAGTTCCACAGTACCACTGTGTCTGCCATACTATTGTAAAATTTAGGTGTGCCTCGAAATCTAGAACAGTGCTGTAAATGCTCTGATTCTAGCTAAATCTGTGCCAGGTTATCTGAAGTGATATATTTGAAAATGATGTAAAAGAGACCTAGCAAAAGCAAACTCTTAGCAACTTCTTTTTGTTTGTTTGTTTATTAAAAGCCTTTTGTATTTATTATAGTGTTTAGGCAGATGCTTCTTGGAAAGGCTTTGTTTTAAAAACAAAATCAATGAAATACATTAGAATAAGTTTCCTCTGAAGACCCATGAAAAAGAAGAGGCGCTGAAGTGAAACAAAAAGAAACAGTGATTCCCTATCAAGTAGTGATGTCAAAGACAGGACTGCTTTGTGGCTGAAAAAAATGTCTGTGTGTGCAAATTGCTGTTTCTGAGACACTTTAATTTTTAAATTTAAATGTGGAATCAGTGCCAGGAATCCAAGGAACCTGTGGGATAGATGATACCAATCATGAGTGTACTGAGGCGGCTTTACTTTCCTGGCAGGCAGAGATATGAGAAGCCCGTTCCTATGGTGGCACATGCTATTATACAGATCTTGATAGATAAGAAAATATTTAAGCTAGTTTTCTTCCAAATGAATTTGTTTAGTCCCTTCATGGCCTTTTTATTACAGGTTACCTCTTCACAATGCAGAAAGAACTCAAAGATGTGCTTTTTCAATCATAAATTGCCTTTCTGGTACAAAGAAAAAGCATTAAGTAATCCCAGCCCTTGTTGCCATCAGTAGGTAGGGCCAGGCACATTTTCAGCCCTGCCACTGAGTGACTGCAGAGATCAAGTTTAATCATTTTAGAAATCTCTCTACTCTGGATCAGTAAGATTTAAAATAACAAGTATGCATCCTGCAAGCTATACAGAGCTTGCTAAGATCTGTGAAATTATTTACAGCTCTGCCAGCTATACAGGGAATTGGAGTCGTGGTGTGTGACAAGTTCACCACATGTGCTGGTGTGAGGCAGCTTTCAAAGTCTGAGCTCTAATGAGGGTGAACTCTGCTCTCGAAGCTTTCAGGGGATGAGCATTATAGAGCTTTACTATGAGGAGCCCACAATGACATGACTTGTACAATACTAGTCTCTGGGAATAATGTGATTAGCAACACTACTGCTGTCAGATGGAGGAAGAGCCATGAAGGTGTTCCACTTAATATGGTATATTTTAAATGCCACTCTTATCTGAATAAATTGGTCACTAGGTGGCAGAAGGAAAATACGTCTGCTCTTCAAAAAATACCAACACGTGCTCTTGTTTTCGCCTTTGTCTAGGTACCTGGTGATTATTCTACTTTCTTTGTCTGGGGTATATATGCAACAATCACACCAGGTTACAAATTCTCATGATTTTTGCATGGCATCCATTATTTTCTTTTGGAGAAAATTCTGAATGAAAGAGGAAGGAGCCAGGCGTGGGAAGTGAGAATATTTAATGCAACTTTCCATACTTCACACACAGCCGTGAAAATAGGTTTTAACTTCCCTTTCAGTTTTACCCTTTCTGAGTTTGCAAGTGTTTATGTTCTACAGTTTCTGAACTAAAGCTAGAAGGAACTTACCTCTGTAGCCTAGTATGTTGAATCAAACAGGTTCGGTAACTCTTTCACGTTCAGTTAAAAATAACAGGGCAAAACTGAAGCTTCAAATGAGGTAACCAGATACCTCTTATCTCATAATAAATGTTTCAACTCTGTATTTTTTGGGTTTGGATGCCTGGCTAGGATGGATTCCATATCCATTTCTGAAGATATTGGTTGCAGTGTACTAGGTTCTACACTGTCCTGGCTATGATACCACAATACAATATGCCTATTTTGATATATTTCAAGATAAATATAGCTATAGCACCTATGTTTTAGAAATGTTTATCTCACTTTCCACATGGTGCCTTTCACTATTTTTCCTCCCCAGACCATATAATCTTTTATTTCTGACTGTAACCATCTTGGGATAAGGAGTTGTAACCTGCCTATGCCTGTAAAATGACTTTTTGTAGTGCTATATAAAATAATTTTGAACTGCAACCCAGCGGATGGTGTTTATCCTCCTAGCCCTTATATTTATGTGTTCCTTTCTCTAAAATACTGCTTTCAAGTGCTTCTTCCCTCTTAGTTCCACTGGAAATTATTAGGCTTGTTCTCAAGGTATTATACCTTCTACTGGATCACTGCCAAGAATTTAAGCTTCTGTTTAGTCATTCATCTTAAAGAGGCAGCATGAATGCTACCTGTATGTCATCTAGAGACTGCATAATACCATATCTAAGCACTAGAACACTTTTTAGAAGTGCTTTTCAGATTATTTTAGGTTGCCAGTGCATGAGGATGGTAGATATTGCAAAGGATATGAAATAGCCAAGGGCTGTGCTGCCATATCAGTGAATATTAAAATTGATGAAGATATGGCTGAAAAAATTTATTTTTTTTTACTTGATTATTCTGATGTGCATCATCAGAAGCAAAAGCAAGGTAGATTACAGGAATATGGACATGAGATGAGGTAGTCGAATTTAGGTGGAGGCACAGATATCCATGCATTGGGACTGGAAGGCTGTGTAATCTCCATCCAAGAATGCTGAAATAACTGATAGGTGAAACTGCAGGGTTGGGAGCACAGATTTCCAGTAAAATTCATTGTGTCTGCTGTTGTCTCATGTGAATGGTGAGTTGTGTTGACATGCCTGTATTTAGAAAGGGAAAGGAAAAGTGATCCAGGCAATTGGAGTTACTAATTTTACCCCAACAGTGTGTGCAAAGTTTTGCAACAAATTCAGAATGGATACAAAGTGAAAGACTTGGGACTCACTGGAAAATGAAATAAAGTGAAATCTGGTTTCTTAAGCAAAGGAGGTGTCTTCGCTAGCAGTTTCTAGTTAAACTCTTAGAGACAGAAATTCATCTACCTTGATGCCACATGGGAAGCAAGCAGTTAATCTAGCAAATGCATTGTGTAGGACGGTAAGGTGAGGAGGAATTAGGCAGCAAGGGGAATGTAAACAAGTGGTACTGAGAAAGTATCAGTCAACAGGCAAATAATTTATGGATTTCCTCAAGAGTAGAAACTGATTTTTGTTTTATATTTAAATTAACAACCCTGGCACAAAAAAAAAAAAAGAGGCATTTGCTAATTAAATTTGCTGATGACACTGAGCTGGGAAGCACCATTACCAGCAGAGGTGAATGAGGCTGCTGTGCAGGAGGAGTGGGACGGCTGTGCTGGAGCCATGGAAATGGGATAACATTTGGTCCAGAGCAGCAGGCCGTGTGCTTGGAGACTGCAAGAAGAATTTCTGCTGGAAGCTGGAACCTCAGTGGTGGAGAAGAAGAAAGATTTGGACGTATCAGCAGAAATCAGATCAGGCTGAACTTTCACTGGGCACATCACCTCTTCCTGGTGGTGAGAGGAAGTGGTGGCTGCTGGAGTGAGGCACAGCCAGGTGGCACCTTGGGCTTTGGCAGCAAGGGGTGGAGAGGGTATCTGGCAGGTGTCCTTTGGCATCTGAGTGTGTGGGAAGAGCCTGCAGGAGAGCAAGTTGTCTTCAGGACCCAGCACTGGTCATTGTAGTGACCGGGTTTATCCTACGCGATTGATCTGTTTGAGGTTGAGCGTAAGGTCAGAGTCTGATACACCCATGGAAATGGATGTAAATGAAGTCTCAGGCCTAGTTTGTTGAGGTGTTACCAGCAGAGAGGAGAGATACCCATGCCATTGTAGGAGGCCCTGGTGAGACAGCAGCTGGAGTATTTTGCTTGCTTTTCTACAACAGTGCTCAAGAAAGATGTGTTAATATTAGAATATTCTAGATATATTATAGATGTGTTAATATTAGAAGGGAGGAGGAAAAAAGGGTTGCCAAAGTGAACAGGTAATTGTATTCAGCTTGTGTTCCAAGAGCAGGCTTTGTTTGGTAAATGAAGGCAGAGCACACACATGTTGCAAGTACATCAGGGTGGTGGACAGATTGAGAATGGCTGAAACTAATGCACAAACTCAGTAAGAGTAAAAATACATTCATTTTGGAAAGGTTTTTGTTCTAGTGGGTCAGTGCAGGTCTGACAGCTCTTCCTGATGGAAAGCCCAGAAAAGTTTGAAATTTAATTTTTAAGTCAGAACTTGGTTAGCTGAGGAGGAAGTTATGTGACGGGATTGCCAAGGGAACTTGGTCCGAGCAGTCTCTTGCAGTCCTGTGCACCTCTGTCTGTTGGCATATGTTCTTAGAGAGAAGCCATTGCGGCAGCTTTATTTAAAGCTGTTCTGGGAAAATACTACCACAAGAAGAAATGAGGATACAACTGGAAAAATTACACTTATTTCTGCCGCTTGGCTTCAGGTGACAATTTTTTTTTTTTTTTTCTAGTGTCCCCTCACCTGCTGACTAAGGACTGCACATTGGGCCAATTTGGGACCCACATTAGTAATCTTATTACATGTGAAAACTGTAAATACTTCAAACACTGGTTTAATTCTGGAATCACAGAATATTAGGCATTGGAAGGGACCTCAAAGGATCATCCAGTCCAATCCCCCTGCTGGAGCAGGAACACCCAGATGAGGTTACACAGGAATGTCTCCAGAATAGGAGACTCCACAACCCCCCTGGGCAGCCTGTTCCAGTGTTCTGTCACCCTTACTGAGAAGAATTTTCTTCTCATATTTAAGTGGAACCTCCTGTGTTCCAGTTTATACCCATTGCCCCTTGTCCTATCACTGGCTGTCACTGAGAAGAGCCTGGCTCCATCCTCATGACACTCACCCTTTACATATTTATAAACATTAATGAGGTTCCCCCTCAGTCTCCTCCAAGCTAAAGAGCCCCAGCTCCCTCAGCCTTTCCTCATAAGGGAGATGCTCCACTCCCTTAATCATCTTGGTTGCCCTGCGCTGGACCCTCTCCAGCAGTTCCCTGTCCTTCTTGAACTGAGGGGCCTGGAACTGGATGCGGTCTCAAGAAAAAAAAAAAAAAAAAAAAAAAAAAACAAAACACAACCAAAAAAACAACTCTCAACATTGTCACTAAAATGAGAGCCAAGGCCATGCTGAAAGTACGTCTCCCAGTTGGCCGCCCTTCTCCCTCTGTTGGCGAGCAGGAAAATCAGCTCTCCCGGGCAATGTCAGCCTCGTAGCAGCGGGGAACCGCGGTTTTGTGGCCCGGGGCCTCGTCTGCAGCCGGCTCGGAAGGCGGCCGGGCGGGCACGCTTCGCCACCCGGTGGCGGAGGAGCCGGGGCCGCTCCGCGGCCTGACCGCCGGCCCTTTCTTCATCTTTTTTTTTTTTTCTCGTTTTCCGCTCCTTTGCGCTGCGTCACAGCCCGGCCTGTGCCGCCTGCCGTGCGTGCTGTGTGTTCCGCCGGCACAGCGAGCAGCGCGCAGACCGGGCTCGGTACGGGCTGCAGCTGCTGCTCCTGCCGCCTCCACAGCGCCCTGCAGCGCCCCGCCCTGCCTCCTCCTGGTTTATAAACCCGCCTTAACTCTGTTTCACCTCCCAAAAAGCAGAACATCCGATTTTTTTTTGATATGTGCAGAAAAATTCTTCCACTAGGAAAAACAGTATGTTGCAGGGGAGTAGAAGTGTGTAACAAAACAGATAGAAAATACCTTCAACTTCATTGTCTTTTTTTCTTCATAGTTACACATGGATTCCATTTTCTGTCTCCTGAAATCTTCCAAACTCTACAAAGCTTTCCTCTCAGTTTCCTTTTTACGCCAGACCATTACATTTTTGACACCGGCCTTTTGTCTAAACACAACTTTCTGCTTCATTTCCATTGCAAAAAAAAACCCTGATCTGGGAGTACTAAACAGCACACTTGGAACGGAGAAATAAAAATAGCAGGAAGATAAACTGTTCCCTCACAGGTCTCGTGGGCAAACGGCAACTGGGAGGGGTGTAATTGCTACCTTTTTCTTTTTCCACTGTGAGGCTATTTGTGTGTCTCCAGCTGCCCCTCAGCCCGCCTTTGCCTTGGCTGCTTTTGTCTGTCCAGCTGGGATTCTTTAACTTGCTGCTGATAGTGTTTAGAAGCTGAGTTAAGGGTCCCAAAGTAGCTCCCTGCACAGCCTCCTTGTTTAAAACAGAACAGCTGCTTCTCGGGCCACGGAGCTGGGAGGGGAAGCACTTTCCTTCGGAAGCAGGAGAGGAGGAGCGGGAGCCCTGATGCTCCAAAAGGAAAATGCTACTTCACCCTCAAAAGCTTAACAGCATTGTGAAAGTATTAACCAGAGACTCTGGGCCGTTTGGGGCAGAGGCAGCGTGTGGTTGGGTCTCTGAATAAGTATTGACATGCTGCAGAAACAATTGTAGTTCAAAGAAGCCTGAGTGACTTGGGAGCTTCTTTAGGGCTTCCAGTGCAACCCTTAAATAAATATGACCTTTAAAAAGCATTTTAACTGTTTATGGAGCTGGCCTGTGAATGATAATGGGGAAGCAGATAGTTTGCAGTTGAGGAAGATTTTAATTAAACAAGGGAAGAGAACCTTCTTGTCTTTCCTTCATCAAAGACAAGGGGTGTAACAGCTTTTCTGTTCATTTTCAGTGATGATGGGGTGCCAGTCTAGCTCTGGCAGGCAGTGTGGCAGGCGTAGCACCTTCGAAATATGCTTTAGATGCTCTGGTCTTCAGCCAGGAGTAAATGTAACATTAAGTTGTGACACAGCCTGCTTTGTGAGGCTGTTTCTGCATTCATGCCTTTGGCTGGGCGTGAAGTGTGTCGGTTGTCCAAAGAGCGGTTAAACGGTTAAGAAAATCCAGTTTGGTGCTTTAATACCAACCAATCCACCCACTGTGCTGTGTAATGAACTCTGATGGGGTTTTTCACTGTGAGGTGCATCTATGAAGGAAGCACGGTACTATTGTGGTGGAAGCAACCACAGATGTTTGGGGACTCTGTGGAGTGTAGGGTGTGAACACATTGGTTTTGCTGGCCATCATGGTTCTGTGTTACAGCTTGATACCTTCCTGTGGCTTTTGCAGAGCTGAACCAGACAATATTGCTATATATTGCTTGTAAAGGATATATTGAAAGAATGATGTCCTTATGAGCCTGTATGACTTTCACTTCTAGGGAAAGAAAATACCCCAGGAAGTTGGTGATGGGGAAATTCCAAAATTTGATGGAGCAGGTTACGACAAAGACTTGGTCGAAGCTCTTGAAAGGGACATTGTATCAAGGAATCCAAGCATTCATTGGTATGAGGATTTTCTCATTCAAGTGTTTTTGCTAGGGTGGAGTAGGAGAGAAATTATCCTCCTTCTAACTGGTAGAAGAAGGAGCCATCCTGATCTTCTACAGATAAGCAAAACAAGGTCTTTTGGTTTTAACAGTTTATTAATTTGATTACAATTAGGCATTTATTGCTAACTAATAGTATGTGCAGTACATCCATTACAGGTATTGCTGAAATGAAAGTACACTCCAGAGATCTCTAAAGATACCTCTTTGGTGTTCATGTTGTCCAAAACAATTTTTAATTAAGCAGCTCTGGGTAACTTGAGTTGAAAATGATTTTTTCCCTACCTTTCAAGAGTGAATTCAATTTTAGGTCGTGGGACTATAGGAGTGCTCTCATGAGGCATATGTCAGCATGATAAAAGAGATGGTACAAAGTAAAAAGCTTTTCTGTTTTTCTGTATAAAAATAGAATAATATTGTTATATGAGAATCTTATACAAGTTTCTTTGCCTTTCACAGGGATGACATAGCAGATTTGGAAGAAGCCAAGAAATTATTAAGAGAAGCTGTTGTTCTTCCAATGTGGATGCCTGATTTTTTCAAAGGGATCAGAAGACCTTGGAAGGTGGGAATTTATTAGGTGTTTTAGTAAATGGCAAGCTATAGTTACATATGTCTGCTGCTGTAATGGGTGTGGATGCCTGTAGCAGAAGGCTAAAAAGGCAAATGGGAATTTGTTCATGAAATTCTCTCATAATGACACATTTTAAATGCCCTGAAAGAAACAGCTGGAAGTGTATGCGAGCTTTACAGTAAATAGTAATTGTTGCATTTACTCAGTCGTATCTTGTTGACGTTGCAATACTTTCTATATGTCAGCCTGTACGTGTGAGCAAGCATATAGGTTATATTGACAGAAGCAGAAATCACAGAATCACAGAATGTCAGGCATTGGAAGGGACCTCAAAGGATCATCCAGTCCAATCCCCCTGCCAGAGCAGGAACACCCAGATGAGGTTACACAGGAAGGTGTCCAGGTGGGTTTTGAATGTCTCCAGAGTAGGAGACTCCACAACCCTGCTGGGCAGCCTGTTCCAGTGCTCTGTTACCCTTACTGAGAAGAAGTTTCCTCTCAAATTTAAGTGGAACTTCTTGTGTTCCAGTTTGAACCCATTACCCCTTGTCCTATCACTGGCTGTCACCGAGAAGAGCCTGGCTCCATCCTCGTGACACTCAACGTTTATATATTTGTAAACATTAATAAGGTCACCCCTCAGTCTCCTCTTCTCCAAACTAAAGAACTCCAGCTCCCTCAGCCTTTCCTCATAAGGGAGATGCTCCGCTCCCTTAATCATCTTCATTGCTCTGCGCTGGACTCTCTCCAGCAGTTTCCTGTCCTTCTTGAACTGAGGGGCCCAGGACACAATACTCCAGATGTGGTCTCACCAGGGCAGAGTAGAGGGGAAGGAGAACCTCTGTTGACCTACTAACCACCCCCCTTCTAATACACCCCAGGATGCCATTGGCCTTCCTGGCCACAAGGGCACAGTGCTGGCTCATGGTCATCCTGCATCTTCCCTAACCCAGTCCTCACCAACCAAGGCAGACTCCTCCATTGTTCTGCCTTCCTCTGGGGCCTCAGCAGTATGTGGCTCCTCAAGACAGCCTCTGGCAGTGTAGACAGAGACAAAGAAGGCATTCAGTAACTCTGCCTTCTCTGTATCTTCTGTCACCAGGGCACCCACCTCATTCATCAGTGGGTCTACATTGCCTCTAGCATTAGTTTTATCTGCCATGTATTTGAAGAAGCTCTTTCTGTTGTCCTTGACCCCCCTCACCAGGTTTAATTCTAATGAGGCCTTAGCTTTCCTAGTTGCCTCCTTACACCCTCTCACAACAGCCTTATATTCTTCCAGAGTGACCAGCCCGTCTTTCCATGATCTGTAAACGCTCCTCTTCCACTTGAGCTTACCCAGCAGTTCCCTGTTTAACCACGCAGGTTTCCTGGCTCCCTTCCTTGACTTCCTGCGTGTCGGGATGCTCTGATCATGAGCCTGGTAGAAGCAGTTCCTGAATACTAACCAACTATCTTGGGCTCCTTTACCTTCAAGCAGCCTTTCCCATGGGATTTCCCCTAACAATTGTTTGAAAAGGCCAGAGTTGGCCCTGCTGAAGTCCAGGGTTGTATTTCTGCTTGCTATTCTGTTCCTGCCACACAGATCCTGAACTCCACCATCTCATGGTCGCTGCAACCAAGGCGGCCCTCAACCTTTACCGCTTCAACCAGATCCTCCTTGTTAGTGAGGATGAGATCCAGCAGTGCTCCTCTCCCAGTTGGCTCCTCCACCATTTGCATCAGAAAGTTATCATGAATGCACTGGAGGAACCTCCTGGACTGTGGCTGGCTGGCTGAATGGTCCTTTCAACAAATATCAGGGAAGTTAAAATCCCGCACAACAACCAGTGCCTGTGACTGTGGAGCTGCTCTCAGCTGTCTGTAGAAGGCTTCATCAACTTCCTCATCCTGATCTGGTGGCCTGTAATAGACACCCACAACAGTATCACCCCTGCCAGCCTGTCCCTTACTTCTCACTCATAGACTCTCAACTCACTCCTCATCCATGCCTGGATAATACTCAGTACATTATAGTTGCTCTCTCACGTAAAGAGCGACTCTACCACCTCGTCTGGCTGCCCTATCTTTCCTGAAAAGGACATAGCCATCCATGACCACATTCCAGTCATGTGTGCTGTCCCACTCTGTAGGTGCCACCGGTCATAATCTCCTGACCGAACACAGGTTTCTAGCTCCTCCTCCTTATTCCCCATGCTGCACACGTTGGTGTACAGGCATTTCAGAGGGCGATTTCACCCTAGGAGTATGGGAGGCCTCCCAGTCTTCATCAATTCTAGGGGGGCTGCCCCACCGATGCAAGCCCAGCTACAACCCCATTCCCCTTCAAGTCTAGTTTAAAGCTCTCCAAATGAGCCCTGCTAATTCCTGTTCCAGCATTCTTTTGCCCCTGCGAGATAAACCTTTCCCACATATCACTGTTTGGTCTGGTGTCTTCTAAAACCAGCTGTTATCAAAGAATCCAAAGCCCTGCCTGTAGCGCCAGTCTTGTAGCCAATTGTTTATGGACTGAATTTTTCTATTCCATCGCATGTCATCACCCAAAACTGGAAGGAGGGAAGAGAAAGTCACTTGAGCCCCAGACTCTTATACCATCCGTCGCAAGGCCTTGAGATCTTTCTTCATTCCCCTCAGACTGCGGGATGCAGCTTCCTCCCCATCCGTCTGGAAGATCAGCAGTGGGTAGCAGTCTGTTGGGTGCACCAGGCTGGGGAGTGCCTGGGTGATATCCCTGATCCGGGCTCCAGGTAGACTACAAACTTCCCTACGATGAGTGTCAACTCTGCATATTGGGTCCTCTGTCCTCTCAGAAGGGAATTGCCTACTACGATTACCCTTCTTTCTTTCTTATCTGAGGCAGTCTTGAGGTGTGGTGTCAACTGCCTCTTTCGATGTGACCTTGTAGACGGGCCTTGCACCACATCATCACCTACCTCTTCTTCAAGATCCAGGGCCTCAAACTTATTATGGAGGGGCACCTGGGGAAGCAAAGCAGGTAGGGAGGGGGATTGCCCGTGGCAATATGCAGCTCTGCTTAGGATTGTGGTGACCACTCCTCAACTCTTCACCCAGGAAAGCAGTCCTTGGTTACTTTTATTCTGCATGTGTCAACTCTCTCTCACTCAGGCTGCAATCTGCAGGCTGGATGGGGCAAGGAAACAAGGAGAGAGTGGTCTAATCTGAGGGACGATTTAGCTTTGTGATTACACTCGCAGTTGGGCAGAGTCCCTGCTGCAGTGTGAGAACTTCAAAGTGAGAGAAAGAGCTGCAAGGGAGGCAACAGGAGGGATGTAGGACTGAGCTGGCCTGTCTGATGGACCAGAGATGAGCCCAAGCTGGACCTTGCTCAGGGATAAAAAAGAAGAGGAGGGAGGAGGTTGCCGAGCATTTCTGTAAACAGAAAACAAAATGGTCTTGCTTTTGTTGTGGGATGGATTGACACTTGTTTTGGGAATAACTAGTCACAACACAAGAGCTTTCTGGTTACTGAGAACGATTACTGGGGAAAAGAGACTGTTGCAAATTGTCTGTTATTGTGAGTCTGCAAGGCAATGGCAGGTGTGGGAAATGCTGTGTACAGGAGTAGTTTCTGTGGGTTAGTACACTGGTTAAGCAGCATTTGTCAGATCTTGTGTTACTAACACTTGCCCTGTCTTTTCCTACTTGGTCCTTGTACTTCTTTGGCTTATACCCTCAAAGCTGTCCTCCTTCAGCCTGAGCCAGTCCTAGATCCCCATTATTCTGCTTACGTACAAAACAAAGCCCGGCGGGAACTGATGAGTGGAAGACTTGTCATTCTTGGGGCTTGTGTCTCTAGACAGTAAAGAGGGGAAGTTGGAAAGAGCAGGAGCTGATGGTGGGAGCTGTGAGATGGCTGCTTGAAGGCTGTTCCTGGAGGTTCTAGTGAGTTGCCGGGGGGCAACCTAGACCTAGAGTCAGACCAAACCTAGCCCCAGGCTATCTGGCCTTTGGTATTTAGAGTGCTTGCGGTCAGTACCAGTAGCCTTGAGGTTAACCTTAAGGGTAACTGAGATATCAGCTTGGACAGAGCTTAGATATCATGGGTTACAAGTGTAAGGTGAGATTTTAGAGTCTTTTGAACAGCTGAATCACTCTCTTTTCCTCTTGGCATAGAGGAAGTTTATCCACACCCTCAGTATAGACTATGGGGGCCCTGTCTGTCCAGTCTCAAGAACTTTTAAGGGTATGAAGAGTTGCTCTGCTTTTTGTCACCTATTAACATGCCTACAGAATGTCATGGCCACTTGTCTTTAAGGCAGGTATCTCAGCAGACTGCAGGGAATGTGAAGAATACCACGGGCTCTGTCTCCAAGTGTTGTGGCAGTGGATAAAGAAACAACAGCCTGGTCATTTAAAGAGTTACAGTCTCCATCTCTCTGCATGAGATTACATTTTCCTACTGAGCGGCGTCGCCCCTGAAAACTAGGTGGTTGCAGACATGGAAAAAAATTCTAAGATTATTTCCTCCCTTCAGTCTGAAATGCAAATTGATTTCTGACGAGTCCGTGAAGAGTCTTCATTGTTAGCCTTTTCCCTGGTGGCTTGTGAAGCTGTAACTCTCCTGAATTTATTTTTCACACAGAGCAGCATGTATTTTCCCTACTGTTGACCTCTGACTGTGCTACAAGGATGAGAAGTTTTGAAGGGAAGACTGTTTCTTGCAATAATCAGCGTAGCAGCAGGCATTTGTTGAGCCTAGGCATTCAGGACAATAATTCAGGGGAAAGGCAGCCAAATCTGGTTTTGGATGTTCAGACTCTCCTGAGAACAATTCCCAAGACAGCCCTCACAGTTTGTGCCTGCATTCAGAGGATGGTGCCTTGTATGAAGGAGCCAGCTGTCTTCCCTGATTCAACACAGGTGCTGTGTAGTTGCAGCCACGGGTTTCTGTGTCCACAGGCTTGCTGTTTCTTTTTCTCTGAGCTGTTTTGTGCCAAGAAGGCCCAGTTGCTCGCTGTGCTTCCCACTGCTCTGCTAGTGATTGTTACAAAAACAAGAAGTAACCCCACAGTGATTTCATCAAAACACTTACTCCCTGCTGTGCATTTCAGCTTCTTATTGGAATACTTTGGATTAACAGAGCCTTAGAGGAAGAATAAAGAAGTCTTTGTATTAGTCAAGGATTTTAACTAGTGAGTAAGTGGCAGCCTCCTAGTTTGCCGAAAGAGCAACTTGATCCTATGTGTTTCTGTTTGCAACTGTGCACATCTTGTTTTGCTGAGAACTTGTTCTTTTTTTTTTTTTTCAATTGATATTTCTATAATATTTATCCCCAGAGAGCTTGGTTTTTCCCAGGCTTTACACCTGGTGTGGCTGCTTTGCACCTGTGTGATGCACATGTATAATGCCACGTGCATAATGTGCAAGGTAACACTCACTGTAATAGTTACCCAGGAGGTGCAAATCAATGGGCTTTGATTTCAGCAATGAGCAGCATGTGTAACTGAAGCCAGAATTTGACCTTCCGTAATGATGAAGGACCAAAGCAATATCCAGACAATTACATTAATCCCTTGTATCACCAGATCCTGCAGTAAACACAGTTTGTCAAATGCAGGGGTCAAGAGTGATTTGAATTGAGATGCAGCTTTTTAAAAAATATTAAATAAACACATTTGAAACTCGGAGAGAGCAGTAAGTCATCTCTGACCGGCATATGACAGGCTGAGTAATTTTCACCCAGCTGTTCCAGGGTTGTATTTATGAAATTATTATAATAGCAGTATGACTATGCAGCCACTCGAATCACAGTATATGTCGGAATGTTCATGGGGAGAAAAAAGCATCCATTTACTTTTTATGCTTGCTGCTCTGGAGCTTAGGAAACCTTGGGCAGCCTGAGGAGTGACGTTGGACTGTTAGCTGTATGGATGGCATGTGAATGTTTCTAACTTAATTTACCGATGAATGTATGTTGAGCTTGCATTAGCTAAGTGTTAAATGGCAATAAAGGTATTAAGAGTTAATGGAAAATGGAGTACAGGGAGGCTATTGCTTTTGAGTAGTACATTTTTGAATAATTGCATTCCCGGTTGATTTGTTTTTATAGATCTCTTCCATGTCATTCTTTGTCCTTTTTGAAGTAAATTTTTGTGAGGAACAGATGAAATCTAATTTGCTATGTGGCTTGCATTTAACAGATATTTTATTGCTGTGGCATTTTATGTAAGTTATTAATTGCAAAGCACATTCAGTAAGCTAAGGCAGTCTATTCCCTAACAATGTGCTATTCTAATTCTAGCTAATTTGATTGCCCTTGCAACACAGTACAACTTTACTTGAGGAAACTTGTTAGCATGTAATAAGATCTTGTAGTTGGGAGGGAAAAAAAAAACAAACAAGCTGCATGAGCACTGTATTTTCATAGTGCCATGCTGAAAATCACAGTGCCCTATCCTAGTGTTGTGCAGGCAGGGAGCAACATGATGTCTCTCTCCAGCACTGCTGCTGAAAGTGCTGGAAAGACTATCCGTAAAGATAACTGCATTTAGAAATATTATCAAGAGTGATTAACTAGTCTCAGTGCTACAATTTTAACATGAGTCCTGAGAGCACTGTCTGTCTTGCTAAAAACCTGCTTGCGTGATGATGGGTAAATGTGCTGAGCTGCAGAGATATGTGTGCTCCTTTCTCTTTTAGTTAGACCACAGATGGAAAGGCAGTCCGGTGATGTAGATGGCAGCCTGGAACCTAACAATTGTAGTTCAGTTTTCTAGTTTAAAGCTTTCCGAATAATCACGGAGGTTCAGACTAGGCTTTTGTGGGACTGAGCAGTAGTCCACGTGATCCACAGTTGCTTACCCGTAAAAGAGAAATAGCAGTGCTCTTCTGCCATCCGGCAGCGTGGTGAGGATGGTGTTCCATACAGGGATTGCTAAAATGCAGTAGTGTGGCCGTGGAAGTAGTGAGATGGAGAGATTAAACAGCATGACAAACTGTTGGATTCGGTGAACGCTCTCGTGTGTACTTCAGTCTAAAAATCAACCAGATTCATGCATACACATCGTAAGGATTTTTTGGCAAAATGTTTTTCTACAGAAAAAATGCTCTGCTGAGGGAACACAACTTTCTGCAAACGCATTTTGATTTCTGTGAAACTTTCTTTTGTGAGGGGGCCGTTGTTCCAAAAAGAAGAATTCACTGTCTTCATCTTCCTGTGCAGCCCCTTGTGAGCTGGGAAAGGCCTGAGTTCAAGTCCAGGCCCTATCTGGTTCAGAGCAAGTCTGTAAATCTGTTGCCCCCTTCCCAGGTGATAAGTGCAGCAGCAGTTACTGCCTTTGTGATTCATTCTACAGTGGAGTGGTCAGAAGAAATCACAGAACACTTCCACGCTGTTCTCAAAAGCAGGATTCTTGTATTTTGTTTTCCTCTGATGATTATTATGTTATTAAACAATTCAAATACAGATCTTGGATCATATTGAGAGCTAGTGTGGAGTATCAATAGCAAAGTTTCTTTATTTGTTGTTCATTACCTTTATTTTCACCTTTCAGGGCGTGCTGATGGTTGGTCCTCCCGGCACTGGCAAAACAATGCTAGCGAAAGCTGTTGCTACAGAATGTGGAACAACATTCTTCAATGTCTCTTCCTCTACCCTGACATCTAAATACAGGGGCGAGTCTGAGAAGCTGGTCCGCCTCTTATTTGAAATGGTATGTCCTCCATCATGTGATCTGGGGATTACTAAGATGAGAAAAGACATCTCTCTTGGTTTCCTGCCCCTCAAGTAGCAGGTTGGAAGCTTGGAGTTCATTGAACTGACACCTCCTCAACCAGTTAGAAAACCACAGTCTCTGTGATTTCATACTTTTCTGGTATGTTGTTGAGGATTAAGAAGGAAATGGTTCATCACCCATATTTGGGACAGCGTTTTCTAGACTAAATGTAGAGTTGTGGCCTTGACAGAAATTCAATTCTTATTTGTTAACAGGATAACAAGCCCATAGGAAGTAGATTTGAAGTTGGAAGGGATTTGGAACTGTTATTCTAGAAACAATACATGGTTTGGTTTTGTTTCTGTTCTGAATGATGGACACAAATCTCTCAGTGAAGCTGTGGGTGCAGTCTGTTGTGTGGGGTATGTGAAGGACCTTCCCATGTGGACCTATATTGAAGAGTCATTCACCTCTTAGGGATCCTCATTGCACTTCTACAACATGCTCAGTTAAAACCTTTCTTTGTTGAGATAGGCTGAGCTCCCTTCTGTCCCCTATGCTGACCCCTCACCAGCACAAAAACCTGGACATGAAAATTGCCTGTATTTGATTTTGTTCCTTTTCCCCTTTGCAAGACCGATTGCTGAGGAAAACCAACCAACACTGAAAGACCCTTGGCTCAAGGAATATAATTTAAAATGTATAAACTTGAGCTTTTGCCAGGCAGTTTGTGAATCAAGATCTTGAATTATTTTCTTGTGATGGGCAGGGAAGATATGTATGTAGCATGTCTAGCGGGACTGGGTTGTGGTCTGGTGAGGGCCTGTGTTTGCTGCTGCAGACTTAATAGTGATGTTTTCATTTGAATAAAGGCGAGGTTTTATGCTCCAACAACCATCTTCATTGATGAGATAGATTCCATCTGCAGCCGCAGAGGCACATCTGATGAACACGAGGCGAGTCGCAGAGTCAAGTCAGAGCTGCTTGTGCAAATGGACGGTAACAAGTGTTAGATTTGAGTTTGGGGCTGGGGTGCTGTTTCTTTATAGGTGGGAAAGTAAGAACTTGAGCAATCTGGAAAAGCTGGCTTTACGGATAGGGGAAAAATAATGTCCTCAAATGTGAAGGCTTATTGTGGTAAACTCAGTGTAGGTAAGTTTTTGCCCCAAAGTGATAATTTCTTTGTAGTCCTCATTTGGGAGTCCAAGGAGTGATTCGTATTTCTTCTGTGGCCAGACTTGACAGAGGTAGCACTTTTGGTGGGACTAGCAGGGCAATGCTCACGTGTGATGGTGTTATTAGCACTGTCAAAGAAAGTGCTCCACCGACTCGGCAGAAGAATGAACTGTCCCTCTCTCTGTGACAATGATGGGCTTGTCACACCTAAGCTATGGGAGGTTTGGGAAGGGGCATTAGGACTATATAGAGCTGTCGCTTAGCTTTGTCCAGGCTTCTGCAATGGTTGTGCAGTGTTTCTTAGCAAGCGCCTTAATCAATAGGAGATATGGAGTGAAATGGCTCTGAACTGTTGTGCTTGCAGGGGTAGGTGGTGCTCTGGAAAATGATGACCCTTCCAAGATGGTTATGGTATTAGCAGCTACAAATTTTCCGTGGGATATCGATGAAGCTCTTAGACGGAGACTGGAGAAGAGGATTTATATACCTTTGCCCACAGGTATGTTTGCTACGAGCGTTTTCCTCTAAAACGACCTTTGCAAGATGAGTTTAGGATTACTCCAGGACTGTTGGGTTTGGGAGGAATCTTGATGGTTTTGGGTTGAACAGTGGAAGTCAGGGGTTAATAATTTGTCTGGGCCACTTTATTTCTGAAGAGAGTGAGAGAAAGAAAAAAAATACTACTTGCTTGGAGGCTTAAAAACAACTGCGGTATTTCATTGCAAGCCCATTGATGGGTTCTTACATTTTGAAAGAGAGTTAGTTTTAATGAGCCTGGAATTATTTTAAATGTTTAACAGTCAATCCTTGAGTGATCATCAAAGGCAGCCTTTGGACATATTCAGAAATACTGCAAATGCACTCCATGCCCTTGCAGACAAATGCAAAGAAGTGGATCCATGAATTTTCACTTACAGGCTTATTTCATTGTAAATCACTGCTCGCTCGCCTTTATGGCTGTGCTTCGAGTCACTCAGAATGCAGCAGGCTGATTGCTTTCCTGCCCTAGGATGTCTCGGCTTGTGTTGTCTTTCCTAGCTGTCATTCACCTGTCCTATTAATTTTGAGATTCCTATCACTTGAAGTTTGCATAGCTTCGTTTATTCCTGGTACAGTGGATGCCTCATCTCCCTGCATGAGCACTCAAGATAACAAAATGTGTGTTCATGGTGACAGCAGTTGTGATTGAGTTTAGCAGGTATAAGGACACTTAATAGTTCTACAGCTTGTCTTTGTGCCTTACAGGCAGTAACAGCTCCTAACAGGATGCCTGTCTTTATGACCAATTAGTTTAAAATCCTACCAGCGCTTGCTCTTGTTTCTAATTAAAGCAGATTGCTTTTTGACACAGTGTATTACACTCTGGACAACATACGAGATGTGCTCCAGTTTGATTTTCAGTCTTATGTTCTGTTGCATTTATTCTGTAAATAAGAATGTTGAGATGTTCTGGGAAGTCTAAATGATGCATTTATAGCTGCTGTGTGATTCGATGTGGTCCGGCATTTTAATTGAAAAAGGGATACGGTATGTCATATGTATACTTGTATGTCGTGGAATTTGGTACAAGTATATATCCTACCATGTTTCATTTTCAAAATACTGCAAGGACTTGTTCAGCCCCATAGCAAAGATTAGAAGAATGTTTTCTGTTGCAGGACACTCTTTGCAGGTATGCTGTATGTACGTTGTGCTCTGTAAATAATAAATCCTCACTTTATAGCTGGTGCCAGTTGTGTGTGATTGATAACTCTGTATTCCTGACCGTTCTGAAAAGCACACCAAGCAGCTTTAGACAAGCCTTCTAATTTCTTTTATGTTTCCCCTCCACCCCCTTTTTTAATTAGGGACATCAATAAATAAAACATAAATGTTGATATTTCCTTAAGACTTTTAGCCTTTCCTACTGCTATTTCTTCTGTTACAGTTGTCGTCTTTTCTAGGCCATAAAAATTGGTCACTGTGTAAATAAAGATGCTGAGCTGGTATATTTTTCTGTAGAGTGAAAACCAGGAAAGCATTCATCCTCTCTTTGCCACCCTTGTGCAGGGTAACACTGAGGCTTAAGCTCTCAAATGTGAATTCCCTGTTATAAGCCTAGGCTGTTTAGCATATGTACCCAAATGCACATATGCACGTGCCATCTACAAGAAAAAATGGTTAACCAGCTTCATAAGTGCTCATTTGCATAGCTGATTATCACTGTGTGCACACTGCATCTAGGTCTGGAAGTGAGATACCAGGACATTTGTATTGTAAATATGTTAATATATTTACTGTATTAATGTATCTGTTTTCTATCAGATTTCAGCAGCTTTCTTGGGTCCCAACTAAGTACAGTGCTTAAATATATGCTTAAAGTTCAGCCTATTTTTAAGGGCTTTGTGCTCTCTGAAGCTCTGTTAATAGAATCGTCATTGTAGTTCTAATGAAACTGTGTCAATAGTGTGCAATCAAACACTTAAACCCAAGTGAATCCAAAGGGATGTGAGAAGCAGCAGGCATTTGTAGGATTGCGCTTTCGTGCCTTTGGGTAGTATGCGACCAAATGCTTTGTCACCTGAGACATAACAGACGTTTTTAATGACGTATGACTTTGGAAAATGTCTCTAGAGCATGCTATTTTAATATACTGCTTTTAACCATATGCTTTACTGTATTTGATTGCACACGTTACTGTGGTTTGTTCCATCTCTTTCCTTTTCTTACATCAAACACTTCTGTTTGAACTTTTCATGGAAAAAAAATAAGTTGTGTTTATATATTTTTTTAATTTTAATCTTCCAAATCTTCAAATAAGTATTTTTATGTTGTAGCAAAAGGCAGAGCAGAACTACTTAAGATTAATCTTCGGGAAGTAGAACTGGATCCTGATATTAGCCTTGAAGAAATTGCTGAGAAGATTGAAGGCTATTCTGGTGCTGACATCACTAATGTTTGCAGGTATGTCATTCCCTTTAATTTGCAAATAAAACTGCATGGAAAGTCATTGTTTGCATTACATAATAAAAGGCAAGACCCAGCACAGCTGAAGCCACGCGAACGGTGATGGTGTTTGAAACCCAAATCTGTTTACTGGAACCATGTGGTGCTGTCGTGTGAAGCAGTCTAGAGATCATGGAGTCTTTCTGTGAGATGTGGTTAAGTTTTCTTGGATCCGAAGAGAAAAAAATTATCTGAGCAAATCTCATGTTACTGTTGGCTGCATTTACTACATTTGTCTGCATTTGTTAATGTAGTACAAAACAGGATTGGATTTATTTTTTTTATAAATCCCATGAGTTTAAGAGCTAGAATCTTCTGATGTGAAGGAATCTTTCACAGAATGTTTCTTTGAGGCTTCTATATGCCGTACGTTTGGACAGCCCCCAGTGCAGCATGGTCTTGGTTTCTGCCTGAATTTTCTAGGTGCAGATAGTTTGTAGCATTAGTATTGAATTTATTTCCACCCTGTTCCCACAGTTTGTTTCATTTTTTTGAGAAATGAGTCTTTTCTAGTGGAGTACAGGTATCTGAAATAACTTACTAGAAGGAAGTCTGTGTCCCTTGTAATGTTAGGATCCCTGCCAAGAGAAATGGATCCTTTAAGAACATGGCTTGGGATTTTTTTAGTTCCCCTGCTGCTTTACTGAAATTGTGAAGTGACTTCATGGTTTTGAAAACTTGGTGTGTGTCACACAGTGCAATAGTTAAATTACCTGTTCTCCCTGAGGCCTCTGTTATCCCTTGCTGGGAAAAACCTTGGGAAAGAGAAAATGTAATTTCAGACTGCATGTGGGTCACGGTGTGAGAAATGAGCAGTGATCTCTGTGCTGGTGGCCACGCCGGCAGCACCTGAGCTGGAGAGGCGGCGCAGAGCAGGTAGAGCGTGAGGAGCCACAGGCACCAGTGGCCTCAACCCCCTGGGGCTCATGTCACTGGTGTCTGGTGCCTCCTGCTCTGCCCACCACAGGTTCAGGTGCTGTGTGCGAGCAGGCGGCAGAGCTGGGCTGCACTCTCAACACTTGCTGACTGGCCTTTTGCGCTGCACAGTGGGGAGAAGATTGAAATCTAAGTGGATGGGGCTGCAAAATCCAGACTCCTTTAAAAAAAAAGTTTTTGAGTGCAGTTCCTCACCCACCCTGCCCTTTCCTGCACTGAAGTTGTAAAATTTCATCTCCATGAATCATTGTAAAAGGTTTTCAGTTTTATAGTTTTAATTATCTCTGCACATTTACCATATGCTTAAATGGATTTTGGTACCAATGCATTCTTTATGTTGAATTAATGCAGTGATCTGGGAACGTGGAAGCTAGGAAAGATGTGAACGGCATCTTCTATGGTAAATAAGTGCTCTCTTAAGCGTCCCTGGCAGTAATTTTTAGCAAGAGAATACAATCAAAATTCATAGGCTTACAACACATGCTGCTGGCAGTTAGCTCCCATACATTGTCCTGTATTTCCAGGGATGCCTCTTTAATGGCAATGAGACGGCGTATTAACGGCTTAACTCCAGAAGAGATTCGTGCGCTTTCTAAGGAGGAGCTTCAGATGCCGGTTACCAAGGGGGACTTTGAACTGGCTCTGAAGAAAATCTCCAAATCTGTTTCTGCTGCAGACCTGGAGAAGTATGAAAAATGGATGGCGGAGTTTGGATCTGCTTAATCTCAGTGACAGCTCTCCTTTGGTACAGTTTAATGGCTTTTGTTGTTTTCACTTGCAGAATGAGTTAGAAACCCTTTTGAAGGTTTAATAAAAGGTCTGCATCTGCCCGCATCCCACCCCCTTCTGGTGACAAGATCTTTAAAACTCCGTTTGCCTTTAAAGGGAATGAACACAATAGTAAGTTGATATTGTAAAAGATATATTATCTCTGAATAGTAAAATAAGACTAACAGGTACTGAAAAAATATACTTTTGAGGCTAATATTTTTATTTTTCCAATGAAGAGCAGTGTTACTTAACCTCCTCATAGTCATCTTTAATGGCTGGAATCAGTAAGTCACCTGGGGGCTGTGACTCCAGAGGAGCTGACAAGGGCTTGCTGTACCCCCTGCTCTTAAGTGCTGCATTTCTGTTGAGCTGCTGACTCTGCCTTTGTTGAATGTGGCATCAAAGTAACTGTGCTCTCTGCTTGGATACTCAGAGCAAAGCCTGTGGATTAATTGGGATTCCACTGAGGAAATGAGGATCAGTTTTCCATCAAGATACGAGCTCAGCTCTCCTCCCATGTGCTTCCATTTGGAATTGCTGTCACTTCAGACTGGAGTGATGTTACCTGTGACGACTTCTGATGGAAATCAGAGGAAAAGGGCCTTGAATGCTCTCAGTCTGGTTTGTGCTTGATCTCTGAACATAGTTTGTACCAGTTTGACCAGTAAATACTTTGAAGTTCGACCGGTAGGCACTTTTTTACATCTTGCACTTTTATGCTTATGTATAACCTTATACTTTGTCTGTGTTGTCTAGATATTATTATTTAAGTACCAAGAGTTTATTACAATAAAGACACTAATGTCAGGGCTGTCTTTAAAACACAAGGCTGTGCTTAAAACACGTGGCTGTGGACTTCCACTTCTTCTGTTTAGACATGAACTCTTTCCTAGCTTTACTAGGCAATGGAATTTGCTCCTGTTTATGTTGCAGAACTGTTAATGCTTAATTTTTTAAATGAAGATTTCTTAACAATTTATAAATGTTATTGATTTAGGGAAAAATAATCTGTACGATCTTATTTATGTTGTTATCCGTTTCTTCCCGCATGCAAGTGTGGGGCTGAGAAGGGCTGAGCTATAAGCTCCAGCAGGAGAAATTATCTCTCTGCAGTGTAACTCTGATGCTGACTACGTGAGCTTTGCACAGACTCGGGCTGTGAGTCTGACATACAGAGGTTTCCCATGGTAGGAATGAGAAGAAGTCTAATTTACAGAGGAATGCGCAAGGTCACAAGTTGTTGGTTATTTTGTGATCTGGGCCCAAAGTATCTTGGTGGATGTGAGTTGCTGTGCAGCTCGGTAGCTATTCTACCCTCCAGCTCTCTGCTGAGACTCCTAATGGCATAGCCAGGTGTGGCAAACTGGAGTAAGAAACAGATAACACCTCCTCTTGAATGGCAGTATATCTTTATTTGCTCCTTTTTGCCGGTTCTTGGAAGTTCCCAATAATATCAGTAATTCAGCACATTGATCTCTTGGGCCATGACATATGAACCACTGCAGCAAATACTGCTCAGGTGTGTTTACTGCTCAATACAGCAAGGTCTGTCAGGATGTGTGCCTGACAGCTCTGCAGCATCTATCTGATACATGAGTGACTTTTGAAGCTGTTTTACCCTTGTGGCTTTGTCTGTCAGTGTTCCTTTTTCTTTCTTTGTATGCCAGGACCACGTCTTGGATTGATCCTGTCATTTTAGAGGGCCACCCCAATTTGCACGAAGAAACACCATGGAGGTTCTATCAGTCTTGCATTTGACATGAACCTCAGTTGGGGCTTTAGAAGCATGTTTCCATGTAGTACTCCAGAAGAAAATACCTTCTGGGGCCCCCAGACTGGTTGAGACACAGCTGCTGTTCATCTCTTTCCAAGAACAGAGCATCTCCCCTGACTAGGCCCTGTTACGCTCCTGACAGGGAGGTTACTGCAGCAGGCATGTCAGCTTTTACCCTCTTCACCTCCAGGAAGAAAGAAGAGGTCCAGTTGCTTCTTTCCTGACCAGTTTGCATTAACTGCACAGTAGAGCCCTTGGGATAGATTCACCATGCGTGTGACTGTCAGACTAAAAGGAACAGCTCTCTCTGCACTGGAAGATGAGCAAGCAGAAGCCATGTTGACTCTTTATAATTTTTGGATAAATTCCAACCAGGGCTAGTCTGTTCCTCCCGAGGAATAACAGGACCTTTATAGAGAGACAGCTTTGAAAACATTGCTACAGTCTGTCATTTCCTTATGAAAGCTGTAGGCTGTAGCTGTTACTCTTTGTTTGTTTTACTGCATTAGAAATTAATAAAGCTACATGAATCTTTTGTGGCCAGTGCCAGATTAGCACTTCAGAGTCTCTCACTAGAGAGGCCATTGCTGCCCGAGGAGCTTAGTCCACACAAGCAGGATCTAGAAGGGAACAGACATGAATCCAAATGACTTGCCCTGTTCAGAGTTGTGCTGGGATTCAGCTGCTGCTGCATAGTAAGGTCTAAGTACCAGTTTTCTCAGTTCCATGTTGCAAGCAGAGTGCCCTTCCTGCTGATGAAAGCACAGTGTTTAGCAAAAATGTCATTCCTTAGCTCTTTGATGCATCTTCTACCTTAAGGCACTAAACTTCCGTTTTGGCTGTTAAGCAAAATTCACTGTACTGGGTATTCCCTCTAGTAGAATTTATTCAGGTGCTGCAGTCTTTTTCTCTAAAGGTCATGATTTCTACCCCAAATACATTTTTTCTTGTACTGGTCCTTTCCTGCTGCAGAACAGAAAAGTGAAACTTTCCAAGCCATAGATGTTTACCTGTACAACGGTTGTGCCCAAGCGTTACACACTGACTTGTGCCCTGCTGGATCAGGCACCCTACTCTGTAAGACAGAGACCATCCCTTTGCTGCTGAGACTTCTCAGGACAGGGTTCTGACCCTGTGTGCTGACCCTTACATCTTTCCTGAGTCATGCTGGTGTGCTCGCCTGGGTGGGCTTGGAGACGGGTTATTAACTCAAGAGGGGAACCAGCAGCGAGGTGCAGCAGGGAGCAAACAGGGAAAGAAGGTCAGGCCAACAGTGGCAGCAACTAAAGGCCCTAAGGATGAGCTTACAGCTCAGCCTAAGTCTGGTTTGTGTCCCACTGGTGGAAGCCCTTGTGTAGGGATGTTGGATTCCTCAGAAAGCAATGGACAAGCATATCACAGCCTGCTGCGACAACTTGTTCAGCCTGTGGCTGTGTGTATGTGGAGATACATGGGCACACGTGTGCATATGTGCACACACAATGTGTGGTGCTTCAGTAGATTGTACCTAAATTACATTTTAAAATAAGTTTTAAAGCTGTGTTTACATGTCTCTTTCCAAACATCTGTGAAGTCCCTCTTGGGTGGCACTGCTAATTTTTGTACAATAAGCAATCTGGTTGTATGAAGTAATAAATGTGCATGTAGAGTCTGTTCGTCTGGGCTGGGCTGTGAATGCTTTGCTGGCAACTGTTTCCAAAGCCTGCCACACAATGCAGATCTTTTCAGTGTGTCACGGTGGTGTTGGACTCACCAAAGTCCTGGATGGAGAGCAGTTAAAGCAAAGTCTGGTTTTCTTGGAAAGCGCTGTCAGCAATGCTTTCCCTCTTAAATTGGCCTTTTGTTGCCACAAGCTATAAAATGGGGAACGCTTCAATGCCCAATGAGTGGAAGGAGAGTTGGGGAGAACAGAGCAGAGGCCCCAGCAGATGTTCAGTGTTAGCACCTGATTCAGACCTCACAGAGCCAGGCAGACTTTTTTATTACTTGCCCCTGGGCTGGAAGTGTAATCAGGCTCCAGAGAAGCTATATCACCAGCTGCCTGCTAACCAGGAGACTTTCAAGAGCAAAACTTCTGTTAGGAAAGAATTTTCAAACTTGGAAAGAGACCCCAAGTCTCTTGGGACTGAGTTGATTATTTGAATTTTCTCACTAACTTCCTTATGAAAGTATGTGTAGTTTCCAGTGTTCATAACGCCTCGAGCATGAAAGGACGAGCAAGGGAAATTGCTGATCAAGGGATTTCAGGAGAGGTCGAATCTTTGCATAGGAAGTTCAGCTCACCCCAGTTGAAAGAAGACTGTGAAATAGCAAAGATGCACCAATGTGTTCTGACCATTATGAAGATGAAAGAGGTGGTGTGCTGTAAAGAAGTCCTATATCAAACAAGCAAAGACCTGGCTGTGTGGTCCAGGCACAAGGAGGTGGAAGCAGCAGAGGAAATAGTAAGAATTTGTCTGTTTTTGAAATAAACCACCCTGAATCCATTCATGGACTGACGATTTATTCTGACCTGTAGTCACAGATAAGAACATGATGAACATGGAGGTGGAAGTGCTGCCAGGGATCCAAGCAGGGAGCCTGGGAGTGTAAGGTGGGTGTCAGCACCATGGTGGCAGCTGGGACCCACTCAGTATGAGCCACCCACCAAACCACGCTGCCAGCACAGGCTCAGCTGAGCAGGGCAGGAATAGTCTCAGCAGCCTTCTGATGGAACAAAGCAGCCAGTATGAAGCCACCCATGTTGGTGGTGGCAAAGGTAGAGAGATGTTGTAGTTTAGAGAATGTGGCACACAGTCTTGTTTCCTGCTCCATGGGAGTGCTGTGCAACAGCTTGGCTGTGGCTGTAGGTGCCCCAATCACCCACATTCTAGAGCCAACTTCCACACCAACCTTAGCTAACAGAGCTGCAGCAACAAGTGATGTTCCCACCTCCCTCAGCATAGAGACATTTGACCCTCTCTGCTTGCTGAGCCAGCCTGTCTTGTGTGCTGGTTGTTTGGTACCTCTAACAGAGGAGCTCCCTTGGTGCAATACAGAGCTGTCTTTTGATCAGCTAAAGCACCATGCTCCTACACCTCTCTGCACCTAGGTGTCTTGGAAAGATCCAGGCGATTTTCCTCTTCTTTAGAAGAAGACCCTAACTAGCATTAAAAGTGTATGGGATGAGATATCTTGGCTAGCCTGGTTGCCCAGCACAAGAACACACGCCTCAACAGCCAAGGAAGTGCCACAAGGAAAGTTCTGGTTTTATTGTGAGGAGACAAAGTGTGTGGATGTTCCCACTCCTACTGCAGGAGTAGAGTTAGGATCGTATTGTGTCCAAGCTCCATTTTCTGGGTTTTGTTTATTCGTGGCTTCTTTGTTGTAGTAAGAACATTTTTCTCAGAGTTAGTGAGAAGACATGGATTTTCTGTTCAGTGTCTGGGTTAGGGTTTTGGGACTCCCATGATCTGGTAGGTACATGAAGCTGTTGAGCCCATTAATTAAGCTGAAAGAGTGTAGATTTAGGTTAGATATGAGGAAGAAATTCTTCCCCATGAGGGTGGTGAGGCACAGGAACAGGCTGCCCAAAGAAGCTGTGGATGCCCCATCCCTGGAAGTGTTCAAGGCCAGGTTGGATGGGGCTTTGAGCAACCTGGTCTATGGAAGGTGTCCCTGCCCACGGCAGGGAGGGTGGAACTAGGTAATCTTTAAGGTCCCTTCCAACCCAAACCATTCTATGATCCTATGATTCCCAGCATGCTTACTTTTGGAGAAAAGCATCATGTACCCCTGTCTGGCTGTACAGTAAGCAGTGTAGCTTTGTGCAAAGTTGCTTAAATATTGTATTTAAAATATTAGTTTGGCAAAGAGAGAAGTTCTTCCTGCCAGTTTACAACTGTGTTTCTCCCATTCATGAGCAGCCCCTTGCATAAGTTGTCCAACTGATGTAAAATAAACTGTCTTGGAAGTAAGAGTTTTTTAAACTTGACTTTGAAGAGCAAGAAAGGTAGAAAAATATTTGCCTAGGAGAAGATACCGGAGTACTCAGGATGTTGAAAGCTGAAATTTCTTCCTTTTGTGGCTTTCCTTTTTGTCTAGCAGTTACACTGCTGGGTTGCGCTTTCTGTTTCCAATTTGTTTTGAAATAATTACCATTGTTTATCCATCTCTCAGCCTTTGCAGATGAACTGGTTGCACAGAGCCCGCTTTTGCTTAGCGGTTGGTGTTCTTGCACAGTGTGTTGTGTGGCATCTAATTGAATGGGCTGATGGCGTGAGATCTTCCTTGTGAAGTAAAGGTCACCTGAACGGTGAAGGTGAGAGGAACAGCACTGAATACCAATTGGACTGGCGACAACGGGAACCATAGCAACTCAGCACAGGGTTTATAAATACAACTGAGAGGAAAAAGGGAATAACCTTAAGGAGTGGCTGACAACACTGCAATATGCATGTTGATAAAAATGGGGGTCTTTGCATCTTTGCCAGTGAGAAGAACGTACATAAGAGGGTGGAAGTGGCTTGGTGACCAAAGGCAGCCAACCGCAGGCACTGCTGACAGGTTTCGTCGCCCAGCCTTGCTGCTTCAAAACTTGCCAGTCTCCAGGTCACATTTGTTACAGCCACCACAAAAACTGAATTTGACCTCCTAATGGCTTGTTTCTCATCTTGAAATATGTTCGAACTTTGGATATGCTTTTTGGAGGGCTAGAAGAACAAGGGGATGTTAATATTGATGTTTTTCTGTAGGACCCTGGGGCTCTGTTGTGCTGGATGCCATTCGGGTGCACAAGAGATTCTGCAAATCCTTATGGGGAGTTGGGGTGGTGGAAGGCTGAGGAAAGTCAACTTGCCCAAGGTGCTGGGATCAGTAGAACAGACAAAACTGTGACCCTGACTCCCAGTTCCTGATCGAAGAGCATACAGTAGTGTTCTTCAGTTGATTTTGATTTGCAGCCCCCTAGCATTTTTTCTACTGAGGCTGAACATCCTTGTGTTGTGAATTAAACACAGCAAGATTTGTTTTTCTTAGATACCTTCTGCAAGCCCTTAACAAATAGCCTGTGGTGCTCCTGGGGGCTGCAGATAGTTTGCAAAGCACTGGGCCATGGCATCCTAAGTTTGCCTGACTTTCTTATGGAAGGGAGTCTATAATGGATGCTGTTGATTTAATTTTCTTCTTTTTAATCTTTTTAGTTTGCTCAGCAAGATGAAGCTCAGTGAACGTCAGGTGCTTCTGGGGAGTTTATTTACAGTGTGTTTTCTTTCGTGCAAATTAGCGTTCCATCAGCATATGGCACAGCCATCTAAAATAAATATTTGGCTTTCCTTAATTTATACTTGTGTAGAAAGGTCCCTGAGTGTGCATATCTATCCCTCTGTTGTATCTAATTAGACATTTCTACCACAGTGCTGGGGGACCAGGCTCCTTCCCCCATGCCGAGGAGCTGAGAGCTGTGATTGACGCACTGCTTCCCTGCGTGATGGACCCGAGTGCCTCAGCTCCGCTTCCCTGCGTGATGGACCCGAGTGCCTCAGCTCGGGGGGAGTGGGGCAGGCAGCTGGCCCCTCCGCCGCCAAGGCTGCCAGCAGCTCACCGGCGGCACTGCCAGGTCAGCCTCCCTCTCTAGATGCTGGGAATTCAGATTTATTTAAGCTGGGAACCTGCCCAGCCTAAGCAAAGGCTTGGCTCCCCGTCCGTGATCACCTCCTTCACCCGCCGAGGCAGCTGCGCTTTTGCGAGACACGAGCCCAAGCGAAACGTGTGAGAGCAAACAGCTCTGGCTGGGAGATGCTGGAGGAGGAGGTTGGGCAGCAGTGAGGTGGGATGGCACGCTGGGCTGCGTCCCTCTGTGCCCAGGGGCTGGGGAAATAAGTGGTGGGGAGGGGGAAAACATTCCCCCGTCATTCAATACGGACATGCATGGGAGAAGAGCAGGAAACTTATTTTAAAACAAAGGAACAAATGGAAAATTAATGAGTTTTAAGATGGAGTGGAGCCCCACAGCCAGTGACCCAGAAGGCCTTTTCCAACTCTTTGACAGATCCAGATGTTTTGTGTTCTCACAAATTATTTGCAAAATTTCTACTAGTTTCCAATCTAAGTAAGTTCACACTTGATTTGCATCCATCTGATTTTGTGCTAATGTCATCTTCTATAATAGCAAATAGTTCTTACTCCCTGCCACATCCCTGAATGTATTTATAGAATCATCATATAAAGCAACACCTTGTGCTTTGTTAGACTGTATAAGCTCTTTCAGCCTCTTTTATAAGACAGATCCTCTTCAGTAACCTTTTTTTCCACCTTAGCCCATTCGGTTTTTTAACACAGACTGCCAGAAGTGTACACCATGCTTCCATAAGCTGCACACAGCAAGTTACCCAAAAAGGCAAGGAAAAAAAATAAATTGCCATCATGGTACAAATTGCTGTAATCAAGCAAATAAACCAAGTATTTGGTTGTATAACCTATGAGAGGTCAGAAGCTTTAGGAATATTGTTGTTGAACAGCAACTAGGACTCATTAGATAACTGAGACGATGGTAGGCAGTGGGATGCACAGGGAATGGGAGGAAAATGCAGGAGCTTGCCAGGGGATGGCAGGAGAAAAGATTTGTGTATTCTGTTCGCAGGCAATGCACACTTGGTTTGAGTCCACAGGATTTCTGGGGGCGCTTGCATGCTGCCCAGAAACAGAGGAAGAAGAGATTTGAGCCCATCTAATAAGTTCCAAGGACAGCACAGCCACCAGTAACTGTGGATGAGTGCGGAGTGATGGGTTGGATCACATCTACCTTCTGCCAGTGTCCCTGTCTCTGCTTTTCTCCTGTGTGTGCACAGAGCCCAGCCAGACATGAGTTATCCTGGCACTCACGCTCGGGTGCCCACGTGTGCCCCATTGCTCTGTGCAGGACCCTGCTGGTACATGGTTCTCCAGGGCATGCTCCTTCCCTTCGAGCTGTCCAGAAATGATCAGCCTGGTGGTTATCTACCGGCAGGTGTCCTGAGGTCCCTCAGTGTCTTGGGTGCAGACACAGAACACACGCAGCCTCGAACACACTGGTGTCTAAGTTGATCCCAAGCTCTGTCTCAGTGCAGTCTTCCTTTGTGAATGGCTAAACCCCCTCCTCTCTCCCTGCAAGGCTCCTGGCTTTAGTTTTTCCCAAACCAAAGTTAGTCCAGCCCGGCCAAGCAGGACCAGCACACTCAAAGCAGTGAGACTGAGTGGGTAGCATGGGAATGCTGAGGCTGTGCACCTTTCTCCTGGCCCCTCCTGGCAAACACTGTGAGCCGGGGCAGATGGGACAGAATGGAGATGTTTTCCCAGGGGAGCTGTAGGTACTGGTACTAATTAGGCAGGAGCTGCTGGGAGACAGCAGAGGGAATTCTTCCTTTAGCAAGAGAGAAGAAGGCATGTAAAATTTGGGTGTTACCAAGGGCCCAAGGAAGGCTGAACATCCAGATCTTGGACTGTGGTACAGATGCTTCTCACGGCATCTTTCCCTTGCAGCACTGCACCCCTCAGATGCCAAGACACAGTCATCTTTCCCTCAGAGCACTCCTGCCCAACAGCTGCCTGTGGACCTGCTGTGCAGATGTGCTGGGCAGCGGGAAGGGTGGGGGACAGCTCGGCTCTCACACATAGCGTGATCCAGCCAGGGCCAGCAAGTGGCTTTCTGACAACACCCTGCAGTGCAACAGCCAGGTTAGGAGAGATGCTAAGAGACAGACTCTGCCCTTGTCTGGTCCTTCCTTAACAAAATTTATTAACAAATCTGAGCCTCAAGAAGGGAGGACAATGGAGAAGGGGGTGTTGGAAAGAGGTGTTTCTTAGCACTGTGTTCTATTTTACAAATCTGTCCTGCATGGCTTCTCCTGGTTGTCTGTGGGGCCGGGAAGCCTTTTTTCCATCTTTGACTTATAGCTTTTGGCTCCTTTGTCTCAAGCTGTGAAGTTTTGGCACGATACAGGTAGACTGCACTTGTGCTCAAACCAGCATAAAAATAATTTGGGTTCATGTCTTCTCATTCACCCTGGCAAAGGGGATGAAGATTCAGGAGAGGAGGTGCTGAGTGGTGCGCTTGAGGAGATGCATGAAAACAGCCAGGTCTTCTCATCTTCCAGGGTGAGGTCAAGCTCATTTCCAGCTGGATCTACCCTGCACAGGGCTGAGGGTGCTCCTGGAGGAGGTGACTGGAAATACCATTACTTACACCAAATGCACTGAAAAGGAGATGATGAGTGGTGTTCTCTGACTGTGGTCTATGATCTGAGATAATATTTGATATGGCTTTGGTGGTTAAACTGTGGTTTCTCATAGCTGGTGAGTTTTGCTAACACGTGGTAAAACCAGTCCCTAGATCTGGGTTGCAGAAGGACTCAGATCCCCGTATCTTCTCCTGCTCGGATAGATGGTTGTGCTCTGCAGCTGGGGTGAGGTAATTCCCCCCAGGAGTCCCCCTGCTACTGCCGAGAATTAGTTGTCCCTTCTCTCTCCTTGCAGCACACTAGGTTTTGATCTCTTACAAGAGATTTCAGGCTGATTCAGAAGAGTGCTGGAAACATTTTGTGGCCAGCAATGATCTGTTCTCCTGACCTAAATAGTTATGGTCAGGCTGCCCATTCCCACCTGTTTTCTCCTGGCAATGCAAACCCATTTCTAAAAGAGATGTGGTATCTTCCCTTCCCTTCTGTATGCCAGTGATCCTCTGTCCTGCCCAGTGAATACCCGTAAAGCATGCATGAAGACTTTCAGCCTTTTGGCTCTGTTCAGCGAGTCCAAGATGGAAATTAAAGCCGGCCACCAGCAGAGACATGAGAGCTGCTGAGTGAGCTGCTGGGAATGAAATAGTGCCACATGGTCTATGGACCGATTCTTTTCTTAAGGCTCATTATTTGTATTTTCCCAGCCCTCTCTTCTAGATCACCATGAAACCTCAAACACCAGGGCTGTCGCCCACAAGACTGATCCCCACGCCAAACACACAGGATACAGGGGAAGGCTGAAGCCAAGGCAGGAATCAGCTGCACATGGTAGAGGGTTGCAGCAGGAGCTCCAGTTGAGGAATGCATTTGCCATGTTGCTCAGGCCCCTGCCATGGATGAGGAGGCCAAGGGTCCATCAGCTGCTGTGTGTCACTGGGGCTTTGCCTGCTCCTTGCAGGATGAAAGTGGAACACAAAGGCAATGCTGCTGCTGCCAGGCATGAGGCAGATGAAAATATGTCACTTGCTGGGGATCAAAAGTCAATCAGACTGTCCTCCTGGGCTACACGCTTCTTTGCCAGGCTGCCTGCGCCCACCTGTCTGCCCTGTGGTGGGAGAATAAACAAACCCACCAACCTCACTCTCCTCACGGGGAGAGAACAGAGGATCCTCTTACAGGGATGTGCTGAGAAGATGGATCTTCCTGTGGACACAGCACCTCCTCAGAGACCTGTGGCAGAGGAGTGGACTGGTCATGCGAGGTGCTGGACAGGCACGCAGGGAATGACCACCCCAGCCTCAATGAGGAACCCAGGGTGCCAGCCAAACAAGCTGAGCTGAGCAAAGGAAGAGGCGAGGGTGGCGGTGGCAGATGTAGCATGCATGTGGACAGGTTCTGCTGGTGGCTTGTTGCTGTCCCTGATGCTTGTTAGCAGACCTATGGATGGTGTTCTCCCAAGAAGCTGAAATCAAACATGACCTTTGCTTGAAGGAAGCTGTCCAGACTACAGCCATGGGTTGGCTTGTCACACGGCCAAGCATCTCCTAGGGCTGGCCGGGACACCGTGGGGTACGTGCAGCTAGGTAGGGCTTTGCCTGCTCTCTGTGAAGACAGGGTTGGCACCTTTTCCATTTGCTGCTGAAGAGAGAGGCCAATGTATCTCCTGGCTTGGATTCTTAAAGGATTTCTGCTCCCACCAGGCTTTTTCAGCTGCTACTGTTAAGTGGCACCAAGCTGGATCACTTGTGTCTCTGGCAAGCTCTGCTTTTCATGTTCAGGTTTACCTCGAGACAAATTAATTTTTTTCCTTGAGAATGAGTTTAGCACACTATAAAACAAACGGTTCAATATCTCCTCCAGTCCCTCAGGACTGATTGTGAATTTGCGTTTAAACCTTGTTTTCTATTTAAGCCTCAGAGTTTTCTGTGTAATTTTCTTGTACAGAGAGGAATATGCAGCTACTGAGTGTGCAGAACCCACTTGCTCAGCCAGCACAAATCCCTTGAATAGAGTTTTCTACACCGTGTACATGGAGCTTATAAGCCCTTTGATTTAGGGCTCCTTGGGATATGATGCTAGCACCAGATTGGTAAATATTGAAATTTCTTAAGCTGCACAGAGGCTGCAGAGCACAAGAGCTCAGCTGGAAGGGATTCAGAGTCTTGCTGAGATTTGAATTCTTGAAGACCGCTTGACTCCTATAGCAAACAGAAACCTCCCGAATGTGACCATCTTCAGAAATATGTCCTTAAGAGAGCAAGAAATCATCAGGGAAAGGAAGGCTTCAAACAGCTTTTGAGATTCATAAGCACTTGAGGAAGATTTAAGAGCTAGAAGTAGCTTAATAGTTGCTTTACATGCCCAGCAGCTTTCAGTTTGTGCGTCCAGCAGCTGTAGCTGGGGGCTTGATGCAGTTTTCAGCCTCGGCGCTGGGTTCAGGGCATGAGGCTCCCACTCAGACCAGCTTTAGCTTTAAAGCAACTGCAGGAGTTTGTGTGCAAAGTGCTGACTGCAAATCTCCACCGGGAGAAAAACCGAGAGGAATGCGTATGTGCCAGGCTTGTTTAGAAACCACAGATGATTTACAAAGTGAGCTTAATTGGAATTTTCTCTTTGTGGCTTTCTGATGTGTTATTTTTCTGAGGCAGACGTGTAGGAGCTGTTTGAGAGGTCCATGTTTACTAATGAGGAGTTGCGTAATTTGGGATGTATTTATTAACTGTACATGTGCAGGATGGAGAAGTGACTTGAGCAGCAGCCGTGGAGCAGGAGAGGGTTTAGGTGTCGCAGGGCATCACCAGCTGGGCGTGAGGGAGTGGTGCCATTCTCTTCTGGGGGAAGAAAGCGCCTCTGGTCCTCATCCCCTGGACATCTGTCTCCAGTCCTGGAACTGCGGTTAAGAGAACAGGGGGGATATGAGGGCCTCCACAGAAAGGCAGTAAGAAGCAGAAGGAGTGCAGAGAAACATGGTCTGTGAAGGAAAATCCTCAGAATGAGGGTACCTACATTTTAAACAAGAAAACTTTGAGGTAGTTTAATGCGATAGTTTTTTTAAAAAAATCTATTTAAAAAAAATATTTAAAAATCTAAAAAGGAAATATGCTAAAAGTTTATTAAGAGGGAGAGGCCATACTTTTCTCAGTGTCTGCTGTGGGTAAGGCAGAGGGAAACAGGCTAGAGTTAACATATGGGATCAAGGGAAAGAATACAAATATTTCCCCAAGAAAAACTGGAAGTGTTGTGGAGATCTCATTCCAGGGAGAAATGTCTGAACTACAAACTGTCCCACAGGAACAGCCCAGGAGGAGCCATTCTACCTGTGAGCAGGCAAGCAGACTAGGTGATCTTCCAGACTGGGTCCTGATGAGTTCTGCCATGATTTGCACTTTACAACCTTTAACCCCTTCTGCTACATGCTGAAGACATGAGTTTATAAGCTGTGTTATGAAGCTACTGCTGGCACAGTGGGAAAAGCTCAGTTTCAGGAGCCTGATGATGTTTTTCTCACCAAGTGGGGTGAGCATCTCTGAGTATGACCATGCCAGCCAGAGCTTTGCTGAGCAGAGATGGTTGAGATACTGGCTGAGATGGCTGAGATACTGCACCAGCGTTCACCTCCTGGCTCCATGGTCCTGGAGGTGTTCACATGGGAGCAGGCTCACAGCATCCATCCTTATACCCCCCTGTGTCTGAGGGCCTTAGTGCTCCCTCCCCAGCCTTAAAAGTGACCACTTCACTTACTAACAGTTCATTAATTGCATTAGGGGACTGAATTGCTTCTCCAGTGATTTTGGCCAAGAGTGTGACGGGCAACCATAAAAAAGAGGCATATGAAATGAAATGTGGAATTTTATTTCTGCGAAGCTGGTTTCTGTCACCTCCCAGGTTGTATTCAGGCAAACTCTGCTTGCTTTCCATTGCCCAGGAATCCCTGCCTCTACCCTGACATGCAGAATTAGCACCCAAATGTGTCTCAAACACCTCAAGAGATGCAGTACTCATTGCTCACTTTGCAATTTTCTTCTGGGGTTTAACATCCTTATGGTTAAAAAGTGAGCCTGATTTCTAATTCCGCTCAGTGTGTTCTCCGGTGCCCATCACTGGCTATCTGTGTGCCTTCCTCGGACTAAATTTTTCGTATTGCCTTAGCATCCCGTATTTTCTCTCCACACATGTACTTATACACATCATCAAATCACTTCTCGGTTTTCCTTCTGACAAGTTACAGAGGCTGACCTCTAGAAGTCTCTCCCTGTAAGTGGTTTTCTTCAGCTCTCAAACCATTTTTTATGGCTCTTTTCTTCCTGCACTCCAGTTTTTTGATGTCCTCTTTAAAATATGGCACCTCAGCAGGATGCAGTATTCTTGTGTCAATCTGACCAAGGACATTCAGAGAGATAAAATCTCATTCTATTCCACTTTACAGTCCTGTTGCTTATACACAGAAGGACCAAATTAGCTCTTTCTGCTACAGCAGACAGAAAAATAGAGAACCAGAAGGCTAGATAGCGGTATTAAAAAGAGAAAAATGGAGCCAACATGAAAGCAGAATTACAAACCAGGGCAGCATTAATAGCACAGTGTGATACTTGTCCGAACACATTAGTTGAAATAAAATGCTGAGGAAACTGTTTCCTCCCCTTCAGAGCCTGTTGCCAGCCCGCGCTGCCGCGATGCTCCTGGGCGGTGAGCAGGCTGGGCGCCGGGGCCCCCGGAGTGCAGCAGGGACGGTAGTTACTCCTGAGTTACACCTCCATGCTTGGGAGACCCTTGCTAAATCATGCCGAGGTGTGAGGCAACCTCTGGTCTTCCCTGGGCTCACCCTGCAGCTGGATGCTGTTAGATCAGCCCTGAAAACCATGTGGGGCCGTCAGGGCTCCATGTACATGAAGACAGCCCGAGCCCTTTATGCTGTCTTCTGCATGCAAAATCTTTCATGAGCAGGAGGGTTTTTCCTAAATTCCCTAATTCTCCATCCCTGGTGACACTTGCTGAACACAGAGTCACTGTGTCATTTGCAGATAGATTTTCAGGACACGTCCTCAGCATAAGCCTCATCTTCCTCTATTAGAGAAAGTGACCTGACTCTGATTGCTCTGAAGTCTCCAAAGGATTCCACAAGGCAGCTCAAGGGTAGTGTGCCCTGTGTCCAGCAGTTCAGGTCTCCTGGTCTTTGAAGGTGTTCTGTGAGATAGTTCCTTAGTCTCTTCTCATTCCTGTATCTGTAAAATAGGCACAACAGCTTTTAAGGGCTGCTATTAATAGGACGCTCAGATCCTATCCTAAGTTTTCTTCTCTAGGTGGCAGCTTGTGCTGTTGCAAACCCTGTTGCACTGCTTCTGCTCTTACAACAAGGGTGACAAGGTGTCTCCTTCCACCTTGCTGACCTGCTGGTGCAACGCTGAGTTTTGACTCCTGGTGCATTTGTGCTCCAGCAACCTGGACACCAAGGGCCCTCTCAGTCCTGTGCTTGCTGCCTGTGCTTCTTATTGGACCCATGAGGAAGGGTGTCCTTCCCTCAGGCGAAGAATGAAAGCCAGGGAGAGGAGCACTGGAATAGAGAGACAAGTGCTGGGAGACTGCTGAACTGGAGAGACCCTGGTAGACAGTCACCAAGATGCCTGGAGCACATGAAGTAACAGGAGATGGTAAGAGAGCTGAGCTTGGTCAGTCACAGGAGTAGAAGGCAAAGGAGAGATCTAATTTTTACCTACAACTACCCTATGGTAGGTAAGAGGGAATATGAAGCCAGACCCTTCTGTGAGGTGCATGGTGAAAGGAAGAGAGGGTGCGCAGGAAGCTCTATTTAGATATAAGGCATCAAGTTGGCACCATGAGAGGTCAAACACTGGCACAGGTTGCCTGGAGAGGTGGGAGTGTTTCTGTCCTTGGAGGCGTTCAAACCCATCGTGGCCCTGATCAGCTTGCTGTATCTGGACCTGTTTAGAGCTGGGCTGGGACCTGATGACCTTCAGAGGTCCCTTCCAACCTCAGTTATTCTGTCATTCTCTGACACATTGGAAGTAACCTGTAGGGTGTGGCAGTTGAACATTCCTGTGAGATCAGGAGCCTAAAATGGGGCAGTCGATGGCTCTTTAGCACCTTTTGTGCCCCACTGTGCCTGTCCCCACATACACACCTAGGGTGGTACTAAGGTGCTGATAGTCACATCCTCCCCTACCTCGGGTCAGGGTGACTTCACCCCCACCAGCTGGTGGGGCAGGAGGAGTGGGACTGTCAGTCAGCTGACAGGGTTCTTAACGAAGTGCCCAGAGTAGCTGCAAAGCTTCTGAACCATGTTGTAATGCCCAGAACCAGATCTGACCAGGCTATAAAAAGGATCCCCACCAAACACCCCCTTTGAGTGGTCTTCTTGGAGCAGTGGGTCTGTGAACTGGAGCCCTCTCCTTAGACTGGGACGCCATCTAAGAAGACTTTGTGGGATTGAGAAAGCCTTACCTCTTCGTATGGTGGGTAGTTGTTTACTGGATATATCCCTGAATGAGTCTTTGCCTAACCCAGGCAAGTGTGAGTCCTTACCTAACCCAGGTGAGTGATTTTTTCTTCTGGGTAGGAGTGAGAGGCCTCTGTTTTTGTTTCTTGTGAGTGAATGTGTGCATGTTGCAGATCTTCATTATTCTTATGTTATAGTACCTCAATAATCTCCTCAACTGATATCCAAACCTATATTTTATGTATGTTGCTGGAGTGCTAAATAATTGTATAAACTCTGGTTTTAGTCAGTTGATTGGCTGCACTTTTCAGGCTAGAATAAAGTCTGTTTTGGAACTTGTTGTCTGCCTAAAATTGACAACCATGGTCTCTTGAAATCCTGTCTATGAAGATGGCTTATTGCCATAGGAATCGGATAAACCCCCATTCTCCTGCAGCACCACTTTTATGAAAGCCAGCAGTGTGACCTCAGCCCATCAGGCAGTATTTTACCTTGGACAAGGTCAATGCACAGAGGAGCTGGAGAGGGGGCTGTGCTGTTCGTCCAGAGAGGCCCCAGAAGCCCTACAAGCACTGGTGGGAGCTTTCGTAAAGGCAGCTGGTGCACCAAGAACATGTAGTCAGACCTGGACACTGACACTCTGGCTTTGTGACCTCCTGGCCTGTGATCCTAATTAATGCTCAGGTCACCGGCAGTGACGAAGACTAACGAGCATCATTAGCCAAGATGGGGGTGATGTGAGAGGGTGTGTAAGGTGGAAGAATCTCACCTACCTTCAGCTCTTGGAGGCAGAGCATCCAGCCCAGCTGGCTGACTGTCCTCAGTGGAAAGAGATGTTCTCCCATGGGATGATTCAGCTCATCCTAAGGTGTGTGTCTAAGGTCGGTGAGCTGATAGTGTTGATGATGGTATTTGGAGTTTACTGTCTGTCTTTATTGGCTACAGTGTGAGACTGTCATAAGGAGATCAGCGGGGCAACAAGCTTAGACTTGGCCAGTGGCAACAACGCATTTTGCTGTTTGATTGCAGGTGTATCTTAAGAAGCCACATGTCTCCACATCACTGGGAAGGAACCAAGTCCCTGTGAGTGCCAGGTTCAGCACTGAGCCAATGTCTCACTTTCATGGGATCAGGAATGAGAGTTTTAGATGGCTAAAGCTAGGGAGGAAGGTCCCATTCCTCATGTAATGTGCCCCTATCCTGAACTTCTGCTCTTTCAGAATATTTTTTTCTGTACTGGGGAGCTGAAGAATTTTGCTGCCTGCTGAAAAAAGTGGTCACCTTTGGTGGAAGAATAACACCTCAGCTTGATTTGCACTGGCCAGGCTACCGAAAGCATCCATGTTCCTCATTCTCTCCCAATTCCTTCCTCCATTCCCCAATTCCAGACACCTCGCCGATGCCCTCACATCTCTCCAAAATGGCATTCATTGTTCAATTTGCTGACCCTACCTCCTGTGCCAGCAGAGGCTCCTATCAGTGCAGTAAGACTGAGAATAAAACCAATATTGGGCTACATCTAAAAAGGATGTGCTCTGTCAGCACAAACCTGACAGATACATTTTGTATTTGTGGAAATCTCAAAACAACGTTTTGGAGGATACCTATAAGTGCACGGGCAAAGCACCATGCAGGAGTAGACTGTTTCCAGGCTCTGTCTCCCTCAGTACTCTTTGCAAAGCACCCAACACACTTTAATTTGTTGTAAAATGGCATTGGTGGAAAAGCAGACCTGAGCTTGTCCACAGGGTACATGAAATGAATTGTTACCTACAGAAATGGTTCCACCATTGCAAAGCTCTTCCTGGTTTTTAGATTTGTGATTCTGGACTTTCAGTCCTGCATAATGTCATGAATAATAACACCATTTCATCTCTTTTTTGCTTTCTTATATCTTTGTAAAAAGACAGTCTTTTGTTTTTATGTCATAGGGATGGAGCCAGTGTGCTCTACCCATGAGACAGCTTGAAGGAGGACAGATATTAGCTCATTTAGTGCAGTTACTAGGCTGTCTTCACCAAGATTTCCTATTCCCCCTGTGCTCCCCTGGAATTGCTACTCAATAGCCATTCAGCCTTAGGGCTTCTGCTCCGTGCTGATCTCCTAACTGAGATGTAAGACTGGAGAACTGCATATATCATGCTCCAGACAGCAAACTGCCAGCCAGCTCCATCCGTGGCATGTCTGTGGGTCTGGCAGGTCCTGAAGCCACAGGTCACATGGGGACTGTTCATTGCCAGAGCCCAGGAACTGCTCTGGAGGTGGTGTCGCAAAAGTGGAGTCTCATTAAAAGCTTCTCATCTTGTTCCCATAGAAACTGAACAGACTTAACAAAAACAACTTGTTACTTCTCTCATCTCCAACAGCTCAGCATTTGAAGTGACTTGACCTATGAAGATATTTGCATTAAGTATCACCCGATAGCTGGCGAAATGGAATTGAAGGGGGGAAAAAAAGGAAGAGGAAACTCCCAAAGCTCTTGTGAAAGCTGCTGGGCAAAAGGGAGGCTACTGAGAAGTGGAGCCATTTCTCTGGGATGAGAAACAAGGAAACAGAGCGCCCAAGAAGACATTGTTGTCCAAGAGGAATTCACTATGGATATGGAAGAAACCCAGCAGGGTGGCTTTGAGCTTTCCTATGACCCAGAAAGTTGCAGGACCAGCAGAGCTACAGGCTTCGTGGATATGTTACTCCTGGACAACTTTTTCCTTCCAGCACTCCATGTCTTTCTGATAGTCACATCAGTGTGCTTCTGAAGTTCCATCTCACAAAGAGCCTGTGGGAACCGAGGGCCTTTGGTCCCCCTCACTCCAGCCAGCCCCAGTTCTCCCAACAAGAAGATCAGGCCAGTCACAATGAGAGAGGGCCTTGTCGGCAGGTTTGTGAGCTGAAGCTTCCTCTGTCATTCAGCTCAACCCCCTGCTTCTTCCGCGTTCAGGAATAAATGAATATCTACTGTCGCGGAGACACCCCAAAGTCAGTTTTAGGCGGACAACAAGTTCCAAAACAGACTTTATTCTAGCCAGAAAAGCGTAGCCAATCAACCAACCAGAAACGGGGTTTATACAGTTAGTCAGCACTCCAACAACATAAAATACAGATTCGGATATCAGTTGAGGAGATTATTGGGCTACAACAACGTAAGAATAATGAGGATCCACAGTGTGCATGCACACACAAGAAACAAAACCAGAGCCCTCTCACTCCAGGGTACCCACAAGAAATAATCACTCACCTGGGTTAGGCAAGGACTCTTACTTGCCTGGTTAGGCAAGGACTCATTACAGGATGTAAATAACGACTCACCCAAACAAGGAGGTGAGGCTTTCTTAATCCCAGGAAGTCTCCTTAGACAGTGTTCCAGTCTAAGGAGAAGAGCTCCAGTTCACAGACCCACTGCTTCAAGAAGACGACTCAAAAGGTGGCCTTCAGCGGGGACCCTGTTTTATCTGGTCAAATCTGACTGGGGACATTACAACATGGTCCAGAAACTTTGCAGCCACTCTGGGCACCTCCTCTGCTAACGACCCTGTCAACTGACTCAGGGTCGCAGTAAGGACCCTGTCAATTGACTTAGGGTCCCACCCCTCCTGTCCCACCAGCTGGTGGGGGTGAAGTCACCCTGACCCGAGGTAGGGGAGGATGTGACTATCAGCACCTTAGTACCACCCTAGGTGTGTATGTGGGGACAGGCACAGTGGGGCACAACAGGTGCTAAAGAACTATCAACTGCCCCATTGAAGGCTCCAGATCTCGAGGCTTGGGAGTGGGCTGGAGACGGAGGCGGGGGGGTGGAACGTGCAACTGCCATACAATCTACCCTGTGACCACAGTCATGATCTGACGGGCTACTTTGGAGTGATGGTGCAGTCACCTCTTGCCTCCAAAGTCAAAAGCCCACTGTGGATCATCATACCTTATTTGTCATTTTCCTGTTATACATTATCATTACAAATCAACCTACTACTAAACAATAGAATAGTGCAAATTACAACAATTACAGTTATTATGAAATATTGGAGGAGGCTGGTTAGTCATCCTGACAATGAAAACAAATGCACTGAAAGTTTTTTCACCAGTTGGTCCCCAGCACAGCAACAATTGGCCCTGAGTCCTCTGTTATTTGTCCTCATAGTGGTTCTTGTAATGGCACCCAGATGCTCAGGATGTAGACACAGCTTTCTGTATACACCTTTTTCCTTCAGTGCCCAAGGGCACCTTCACACTGTCAATGAGTACAGCAAGGCCATTGTGGGCAATGGTAGGAGAGTGCTTGTACCCCCGAGGAAGCCGATTTAAGGTATATTGTTTCCCTTCCCAGGTAAAAACGAATTGTGCTTTGTCTTCCTCCCTTAGGGGAATCATGAAAGACATATTTTTGACATCTAAGGTGGCCATCCATGGATTGTGCTGCTTGTATTGCAGTCACCACCAAGGATATATTTGGGACGGCAGCTGTTAGGCTGCAGTGTTACTGTTCAGCCTTCTATAATCAATAGTTAAGCTCCACTGCCGATCAGGCTTGCAAATGGGCCAAACTGGAGAATTACGTGGAGAATGGGTGCGGCTGATTATTTGTCTTTTTTCAAGATCATTAGTGACCTCCGTAATGCCTTGTTTTGCTGCATTCAGCAGGGGCTATTGTGGAGTGCAGGTTATTTTAGATAGCGGCAAAGCAGGAGCAAGTTGCAAAATCCTATTTTGCAGGTTCCTCGCTCTGCAGGCAGGGAGAGCAGCTGCGCTGCAATTTAATTCTTGAGGATACAAACATTGTGTACAATAACCCAATGTGACATAAAGACACAGCCCTATTGATGCCATTCAGGTGTTTTTCACTACTCCTGACTTTCTCTGAGAGAATCTACCACTCTGGGTATCACAAGTAATAGTTTAGAAAATGTTTACAATTATGTCCCCCATTTTGCCTAGCTTTGATGAACCTATATAAAGAGTTAAGACAAGCAGATTGTGAAAAATTAACAGTAGGGAGTAAAAACATCCCTTGAAACCTAGAAAACCATGGCAACGTTGGAGTTTTACCATGCAGCACTAGCTGATTGCAAGCAAGCGTCAGATGAGGCTTGTGTCTGAAGCATTTCCTTCTCCCATCAAAATGCTGCACAGGGCAATCTGGCTAATACCCTGGGTGACTGTCATTTAGGGGCTGGTCCCTCGGGGGTTTTTCAATGTGTTCTACAAGTGTGTGGACTTGTGCATCTCCTTTGCGCCTTGCTCTCACGGCAGTGGTGCAAAGCTGCTGTTGTGGTGGTTTCATGATCCAACTGCCCAGTGAAAAGCTGGAGGAATTGAGGGGTCAGGAAGGAGGGGGGAATTGAAGTCTCCAAGGCTAGAAGGAACAACACCACTGTGATGCCCTTATTGCCTGCCATCCTGGCAAATACGACACTTCCTTCGCTTTAGAGAAACCTGGTGAAATTTCTAGCATTCAAACTTTTCCAGCCAAACTCTATTGATTTTGGCCTTGCTGGCTTCAAGGGCATGGAGCACAACTGAACAGCATCCCTCCTGGATATCGACACCCCCATATGGCAAGTCACAGGCATTTGGCTTTTGTCAGCAAGGACATCCTGTCCATGGACACAGAGCCACTGATAACTTCCTGAGCAAGCCTTGCTGGGCATGGTGATGGCTCCATGCTGTGGTGGTGGTATCTTCAGCTTCTCGGCAGGAGCTCCCACAATCCAGCAGCTTAGGCCGTGGTTGGTGGCTGAAGAGCAGGGAGCAGAGATGCAGGTGTCTGGCAGCGATGGTCACACACCTGCAACAGAGGAGGGACCTTGCCTGCAGACCCCATCCCAAGTCTTGCACTTGCTGCTGGCCGTGCCGGGCTGTAAGCCTCTCCACATCTGCTTCTTCAACCTAAAACCAGGGCCACACAGAAGAAAGTGGCATCAAACAAACTGTTTTGTCAGCAGCTGCTCCAGCACAATGTCTTTTCTCTTGTTCTAGTTTGCTCACCTTTTCCTATTTCAGTGCAGCTTCAGGACAAAAAGGGAAGACGTAGCTGTGGCTTTTGCTATGCAAACAAGAGGTGAGGTGTTCCTGTGGGCAGCACTCAGGTTGCACAGTCATGTCACCTTCCTCTGTGCTGGTGGGTTGGTGGGGAGCACCGAGAAAGGCCAGTTCGCTGCTGGCTGTTGGGCTCAGTGGTGGCACATCCTGGTGACAAGCCACATACCTGCAAGCTGGTACCTGTTTCTGACTATGGGTCCAGTGTGACCTCTAAGTAGTCTGAAAATGCTACTGGCTAACAAAAACAAACAAACAAACAAAACAGAAAAAAGAAAAAAGGAAAAAGAAGAAAAAAGAAAAAAGAAAAAAAAAAGAAACTTTTTTGAGGAGTTCATATGCAAACAGTTCAGACCTTCAGACCCAGGAAATCTGTCAACCACAGAAAGTGGTGCCACTGTTCCGTACCATTGAGGTAGGGGTGATAACATCCCCTTCTTCCAGCCTTGAAGGTGGATCCTTGAGGAGCAGGGATCAGCAGGGGTGGCTCAGAGTCACAGGGATTCCTGAACCCAGTCTTTGCCCAACTGCCCCTGTGTTATGCAACCTGGTCTCTGTGTCACCACACTGGGAATACCACAGCAGCACTGGTAGGGAGTGATATGCCCCCAGCCTGTGTTCCAGAATGAGAAGGAGTTGGTGTTGGCAGCAGCAGGACAAGATGGAAGAAAGTCTAAAGGCACTTTGGGTCTATGCTTTGCAGCATCAGTGTGCTGCCAGGGGTCCCAGGGCGCGACAGGGGCTGTGAACCTGAGGGAGGCTGTCTGCCAGCACAGTGTGAGCTGGTCCTTGTCACACCGAGGATGGCTCAGAGAAGGCCAGAGATGTGGCTGCCATGGTGCTGGCAAGAGCCTGATGTTTGTGGGCTGTATTTTGGCTGGAAGAGCTCTCACAGTGAGATGTCTGGCAGGGCTGGAGGTTACTCCAGCATTCACTGCAGCTCTTGCAGAATGCTGCAACAGCTTAACTTCCCCTGGGAGAGATTATAAAACAATAAGTTGTTGTTTTATATGTTTAATGTGGTAGTAAATTAGATGAGGAGCTCAACATTTAATAGTGAAGTTCAAAAAGCCAGGTATTATCCACAAGCCAATCCATCTTCCCAATTATATTTTGCAACCCCCCAGCCCAGGCTGGTCAGAGTCAATCTCTTTCCTCCCTCTTTCTCATAACTAGGGATGATGCCCCGGTGCCTATGGCAAAGCCTCCAGGGATAAACCTTCCCACCGTACCGTGCTGGCACCAGACCCCACTTCCCTCTGGCTGTTCACATACCGCTGTGGCTTTTTGCAGCAGGTACTGCCCGGGGCTCGGACGCATGGTGCCTGCCAGGGGCTGGGATGTGCTGTCCCTCGGTTGGGCAGCATCACTGAGCCCTGCCGCAGCTCAGTGCACTGATGGCAGCCTGCAGAGCAGTCTGGAGGTTGCAGCTGTGCTCAGTACGAGCAGGGCTCTGGGCATCCCCATTTGCTGTTTCTGGTTTTCCTGTTTGCCCCAGCTGGGTTCATCCACCCATGCCCTGAGTGAACCTGGCCAGGTGGGAACAGGCTGGATCCAGAGGTGGTTGCCTGGTGAAGCAACACTATTTGGCTAAAGAAGTTGCCCTGCTTGCTCAGCTGGGTGCCTCGTGCCAACGCTGCGGCATCACTGCATGAGTCCTGTCATTTTGCCAAAGACCGTAAACCAGAGCGGGGCTGTTTTGGGTGGGACAGCCCAGATAGGTGAGAATTATTCTTATACGCAGAGTGCCTTTGGCAGAGTCACTATTTACTGTGCCTGTCACCTTTCCCCCTCGCAGGTCTCACCCTGCTTCCTTGCAAGCCTGTTGTCAGAAGCAGCAAACCCCATGAGTGCCTCAGCACATAGGCTTCATCCTCGCAGGTTTGGGTTTTTCATTAATTAATTTATTTATGGTTTTATTTTTGTTTTATTTTTTATGTTGCCTCCCCCCCCTACACCTCTGCCTTAAAGTGCATTTTAATCTCATGTTGAACTTGTTGGCACCTGTCCACAGAGGGCTGTTCATACCTGTAACAGAACAACCTGCTCCCAAGCAGTTCCCACACGGACTCACTATTCTGAAGTAAAATGATTTAATTCTGAATAAAGAAGTTTTGGATTTAAATAATTTTTGCTCTACCTATTCAGCCAGCTGCTCTGTAACAGTTTCTCTGGTGGTGGTTATTTTGGTCTGGTTTTCTGTGAAGATACTGGATGCACATGCGGTTTAATGAATAATTATGCTGGCACCACGAAATAGTGTCCTCTGGAAAATTTATTTCTACATGACAAGTTATTCATATACATGGGGTCTTCCAAGACAGTATCTCCCAAGAATTGTTTCCCAAGACAGTGTCTCCCAAGAGAATGTCTTCCAAACATTAGACCCTGTCTTCTGGCTAGATTGGGCTAGAGGCGTAACTGTAAGTGGGTTTATTGCTGCTTGGATCAAACATCAGGGGTTTGGGGCATGTTTTTGGCATATCAATAGCACTTCATAAAGAGGAAACAGATGACAGTTCTTTTCCTGTGTTAGTTTTGGCATGGATTGGTCTTCCTCGCAAAATAACCTCTTAAATTAAGCTAACAAGGTTTCAAACTAGACAAGGCATGGGGCTGTCAAGGCATGGGGTAGAGGGGAAGAAGGTGTGACTCGTTGGTCATGCTCAGTGGTGAAGAGGAGTATGTACCAAATAGCTACACAAACATACTACAGTTACATGCAAAATAAAGTCTGATTTGTCCCTGCCTAGACCCTTGCCATGATAGTTGCCACAAACCTCCTGTGTTGGAATGATTGCATGGGGAAGTTTGTGAACACCCTGTTGTCTTGGGTCAGAGACCCTACAAGGACCTGAAAGTAAGTGGGGAACTCCCCAGAAGGGGACAGGAGGTGACCTGTAGGCAAATGCAGCCCAAACACGTCTGTGCTTCTCTGGGCAGGGACCTGTCATCAACCCACTGAGGGGAAGTGCTGGGGACAAAGCTGAAACCCTCAGCTGGCTGCTTATCAGGTGCTCGCTGTGCCGTGGCTGCTGCCTGAGGAATGCTCCTGACACAAATGAGGCTGCAAGATGATATGCTGGACCTCACACGTGCTTGTTTTGGGAGTCTTCAGGTTATAGCACTTGGCAGTTGTGTCTGCACCAGTGACTGGAAGGTGCCCTGAGCTGTTCTCTGGCTCTGTGGCATCTAGATTGGGGTGGCCCACATCTGTGTCATTGAGCTCTCCATCTCTCAAAACAGAGTGACTGCACTCAAGGTACCTACTGGGAAAGGTCCTCGTCCCATGCTAACTCCCAAAGCATCCCCAGGAAAGGTTTGGAAGAATCACAGTCAGTGTGGACGAGCCATGGAGGGCCACTGAGGTCTAGTCCCACGGAACACTGCCTGTCATGCTCACGATGCTAACAGGGATGTAGGTAAGGAATAGCTGACAGGATATTTGAAGGAATATTCCAAATTTCTGACCTGCTTAGGTGCATTTTTACTTGTTTTTGTGAAAACTGTGATGAGTGCTAATGTGAATTTGCAGAAGAGGTGCAAAGGGGAGTGCTGGTTGCTGAATTTACCCTGGGACCACAGATGCTGAGAGGGGCTGCTGGAAAAGAGCAGAGCTCTGACCATACGCTAAATAAGAAGCCCAGCTTTGCCTTAAACTGCTCAGAATCAGACCCCAGCAAACAACCATCATTATGAGACACGAAACTGGCTGTCTGAGCAAACCACCCAAACCACCCATCATCCCGTGAAGCACATCATCCTGCCAGTAACCTCAAAGGCAGCCGAGTCAGCCCATGCCATCAAGTGAATGGTGCCTGAACCCAAACATGTCACACGTACTGGCCTGGGACCTTCATTCCAATGCAACTTTTTTCTTGGGAAGCACCACTGACTGCTGCCTCCCCAGCTGGTTTGGAGGGTGACAGGGGATGGGTACTGACAGGGGCTGAGGCTCCAAGTGTATTAATCAATTTGTGGCAAAGTAATTCACAAAAAGAGGCAGACTGCAAGGGGCAAGCCACAATGCCAAACAAACTTCAGCCATCTCTCTGCCCTGCCTCCCCGGCAGATCTCCTCTGAGTGCTTGTGAAGGGCTGAGCTTGGGCTGCCCCATTTGAGGTGTTAGCCCAGCACTGGCCTGTGCCTTGTGCTTATTTAAGAGCAAACCAGACAGGCAGCAGAAGCGCTCAAGCAAAAACCCGCAGCAGGCATAACAAAACTCGGGAGCTGCTGTGTTCAACACGCCACCAGTTGCGTAGCCAAGAAAATAGCCCCAGGGTGCTGGTGACTCAAATGCTGCTTTTTCGTGGCTGAAAAAGTATTCTATTTATTGAACAGTTGTTTTACACTTGAGAGCTAAAAGCTTCCTTTTTCCACCTTCTGCTGAAGATGCGCGCACCTCTGACACGTAACTGAGAGCGAGCTGCTTCTGGGGAGAGGAGCTTAATGACTCATGGAGATTCGCTCTTTGCTCAGCCTGTGGGCTGTGACGTTCATGCAGAAGCAGCTTGGTCCTTGAGGTGTAGAGCCCCTCTAAAACCACAAAGGTCTCTGAGTCGGGGCCTTATGGCAATTGCACAAACAGAAAAGCTCAAGGATGGTGAAATAAAAATAAGTATCAGATGGCAGCAGCAGGCGGGTACACAAGCAAGGAGTTTGGTGGATGCACAGTGACCAGGGGAGCATCAGCAGGGACTTTGTCTTGGGTTCAAGGATGTGTAGAGAGCCTCTGAGATGCTCCAGAGCTTTGCCAACCTCAGGGATGGGATTACAATATTTCAGCCAACCTCCACATCCCCCTCAGGGCTTGTTTGGTAAGCGCCTAATGATGGTTTTGGGTCCTTCTCCAAAAAATACGCTGATGTTTGAGATGTCTGGTTGCCCCAACTGCCCCACAGTGGTCACCCCAGTTGGGCAGCGCCTGCCTTGCAGAATCCATGAGCAGATCCTTGGGCTCAGGCACAGCAGCAGGGAGGTGATCTGGCTAGAGCATGAGCCCTCAGGTAAACCTGAGCTGCACAAACCTCTGTTAATGGACCTGGGGCTGTGACTGTGGGAAACAGAGACAGGCACAGCAGCCCTTTAGGGATGGGGCATGTCTTCTCACCAGCCAAGGGGAAAGGGCATTTTCAGTGGGTCCATCTGCCAAAGAGGGCTCCCGCTTTCCTTTCTGTTTTATTTTCTGAATAACTACAATGTGTGCGATACCACGTGAGACATCCTGACAGCACTGCTCAGAAGAAGCCTGCCCATGTTATGGTCCCCAGAGGTCCTTGTCCCGGAATATAAGGTGATGGGCACAAATGGAAACAGGAGGCTCCATCTGAATGACAGGAAACACTTTTGCACAGTGAGGGTGACCAAGTACTGGCATAGATTGTCCTGAGAGGCTGTAGAATCACCATCCTTGGAGATACTCACAAGCCATCTGGACACAGTCCTGAGAAACAGCCTGTAGGTGGCTCTGCTTGAGAAGGAGGGTTGGACCAGATGGCCTCCAGAGGTCCCTTCCCTCCTCAGTCCCTCTGTGACTCTGAGAAATGCTGCCCTGAGTTTACTGAAGACTGGGGTGTCCCAGGGGGACACTGGGCTGGGATTGCTCATCCTCAGCTGCACCATCACTACAGCTATGCTGCTGCAGCACCCTTGTCCAGACTCGCAAGGGTGGGCAGCACCATGCACTGGAGGTCTGCAGAGATATCCTGCAATAGCCAAATGACGGCCCTCGTTTTCAGCATTTCCCAAATATCATGCTATGGGATGTATATTCCTGCAGAAATACATGTCCTGGATTTTAAACATCATGCTGCTCTCTGTTAGGAAAAGCCGTGCTGCACCTCCCAAGCTCCTGTGTCAGTGGAGGTGACCCAACAGTGTTGCAGCGGAGTGAGCTCCTCATGCTGAGCAGTTCCTGGGCTTGCTGGTGGCCACGCTACTCTGCCAGAGCCTGAACCACGAGCATGTGTGTGACCTGCTTCTGGTCCCACTGGTGTTCATGACACCTCTGGGATGAGCAGCATCTCCTTCTCCCTTGTTTTCTTATGAACACTGTGGAGAACCAATGGAATGAGATACAAGTGTTTTTCTATCCTGAAGGTGCAAAACAGCAACAGAGGTTGTCAAATTAATTGTAACAGTTAATTATTTTTCAAAGTTTATTCATGCTTCTAGGGACCTCTTCCCTGCTGACTTTTCAGAGTGGAAATGTGAGTTGTTTCTGCCAGCCTTCGCCATCTCTGGGCAAGTCAGATTGGGTGTTGCACATGGAAACATGATGGTTGTGGTCACTGTTTGCTGTTTGATTCCTTCAAACCCTCTCAGGAAGTATCACACCTGCAGATAAAGCGTGGTGAAAATCAGGATTTAAATTCTGAAACAGACCTCAGGAGAGAGGAGAAAGAAAACACCTGTGGCAGAAGATGGACCCCAGCAGTATGTGCCCACATTTGCCTTTGTGAAACTGGCAAAATTACTGCTGAAGCCAGCAGGAGCTTCCAGTCTGAGTTTGTTTGCCACACATGGGTGCTGATCACCTAACAAATTGTCTGGGTCCTGGCTATTGGGAAAGAAAGGCTATAAATAATTTCTAGGCTAAAATTTCTGCCACTGACCCTCTTCACTGATGTTTCTATAAGAGTAAGGGTTCCTCTGATTTATTTACTGAAGAATGATTTGCAGAAAATATATCTCTAACAAGGTCATGCCCTTTCTTGGGGCTCTGTGATGCACAGGGTGATCCTGCCCCAGCTCGACACTTCACTCCAATGTGGCAGCAGGTGTTTGGGTGGGGGGCACTGAGAGGGATGGGGCAGCATCCCTTGCTCAGGGAGTTGGACCCACCACACAAGGGAAGGTGAAAGGTGCTCACCCAATTTTTAGCATGGGCTGCATGGACTTTTTCCAAGAAGAGTTCAAACTCCCATCAGGGCCATGATGAGGCCAGCATCCCTGCTGCCCTGTCACCCACCCTTGGGTCTGGGACCCCACACAGGCATGGGGGTTGACATCTGCCCACCCCATCCTGAACTGCAGAAAGGCAAAGCTTCAGCAGGGGCATCCCAAGGGCCAAATCGAGCCCTTGCTGGCAGCTGGACCATGCTGAGTCCCCAGCAGCCCCAGAAGACAGGATGCACGACAGCATTTTTGTCACTCAGATCACAAGTCACCCTGCAGAGAGGGCTGGTGGGCTCTGCACTGCACAGAGGCACTGAGGGTGGGAAGCGAGGGCAGAATTTGGTGTCTGCCACCATCTTCCCTGTGCTTTACATGATCCTGGTGTGCAACACACTCTGCCTGATCTCTGCACTCAGCCTGTCAACCGCAGCTCCTTGCAAACATGATTTCCTGCGTTAAGCAGGGTGGAGCTGCCCTCTACCGTCTCCCTTCCATACAACTGCCCGCTTGGTTATTTGACAGAAAATAAGGAGCCAGCGTGGACATGCTGCTCTGCAGCGAACAGGGTTCTTTTGGAATGAGCCAGGCTTCCCTGCGATGCCACATCTGCTCCTGGAAGTGTGCAGAAATGGTATTTCTGCAGGCTGGTAACTTCCCCGGGCTCAGTCATCCATTGAATGCTGAACAAAATTGGAGCTGTAAGCACTGGGGCACCTGTGCTGCACAGAGAGGGTGGGGAGACAAAGGTGCTTGGTGCTGATTCTCAGATACTTCTGTGTCCCTGGATGCTATTTATGCTTCTGGGTTTTCTGATGTTCCAATGTCATCTGCAGCTGCTTCTGCTCCCAGCAGAGGAGATCCGACGCTGGGCTGGTTTAGCTGGATATAAATTCAGTGTCCCTTGAATAGAAATTAAAAAGCACATTTAAATATTATTTCTTAAGGCAAATCTCTTTTGTCACAGAAGAGAATTGATAGTGCCATGCTGGTATGCTCAGCAGTCAGTGTTGCGTTGCAGCCTTTACACGTACCCTGCATCGCTGCGAGCACTTGGGAGTCTGGAGGCTCAGTGCAGCAGAACAACATCAGCTACAGGCGTGTGGTCAGAGAGCATCCAGCCCCAGCATCACTACACAGATGACAATGCTGTTGATTACTGTGGTCTGTGTTTAAAACAGCTGGCTGAGCTGGCAGAGCTGGTCCTGATATCTCACACACATTGCCTGGGTGGTAGTGGTGGTGGGTCTCCAGAACCTGGGTTTACTTATTTATTCCCTATGACCAAGAAGCAGTAGGACAAAGTCTCCACTCCATCAGTTTCTTTCTCACTTCCTGAAGATCGCTAGGCCTTATCAAGGGATTTCTCAAAGGTGCTGTGAGAGATGCTCTATCCATTCAGGCCAAGGCATGAACACAGATGGGGAACAGAGCAGACAACTGTGACTATAAGCTGAGTTTTGAAGTTGCATCATTATTTAGCATCACCTGACACAAGGATGCAGTGTTACTCCAGTTTTTCTGTAAAGGCTCTTTCCATACAAATGTCAGCGACCGGAATGAGATACCAGGTGAAAAAATATCTGACTTTTTAATGCCCTGACAGGTGTGATCTCCAGCTGTGCACAATGCCGAGTGATGGTTATGCAGGGAGAGCTCTGGAAATGTGGGGTTTGCTTCTCATAACATGATGAATCAAACCAGGAGGGCCAGGGAGAGAATACAGCCCCTGCCATGGGTGCCTGTGGGCTGTGGAGGAGCGGAGCGGCAGGAGCACCGCTGAGCCAGGGAGCGCGGGGATGCCTGAGTGAGGTGTTCGACCACAGCATCCCACAGAGAGCTCAGGTCCACTGTGGCATGTGGTGGCATCTCTGTGTGGGCAACTTTCTTCTGCTGAGCTTTGGTCTCCTTCTGTTTCCTCTCCAGCAGTCCCCAGCGGGCTCAGCTCCTACAGAAGCTCCCCACGTGCCCAGCCTGTCCTGTTGGGTGCAGGGTGGGCAGCACTATGGCTTCTTCTCCAAACTCTTGTCATCCTCAAAGGGAAGTCTCCACACCTGGAGGCACCTGCAGAGCATCAGCAGCAGGAACGGAAGGAACCAGGGGTGCAGTCTGGGGGTGCTAATGGGGGAGAATAGAAACTTCATTTCTCTTGCTCAATCTCAAACAAAAATGATGATTTAAAACAGAACCGTCCCCCTCATGCTTTATAATTTAATGTGATTGATGATAACTTGGTTGGACAGCTGCAATTCTCACAAATACCTTGGTGTCGTTTCGGGGAATGGAAGAAGTGCCAAGTTGATTTGAGCTACAGAATTACCTGTGGCCACTGAAGTGTACAAATGAAAATAACACTTCCAGGACAGTTTGGGATGGAATATTAAAGGTGGCAGTGGTTGCTGCTTTCAGGAAATTGTAGATGGAGTGACTCAATGTTAAGTGTTTTATACATAGCTAGCAATACAACGGTGTTTTAATTAAAAGTGCCAAAGTGCCCAGAAGTAATTAATTATTTTAACAATTCAAGTAGGAGATAAAAATGAGGCTCTCACCCTTTTGTAAATCAGTGTACTATGTTGTGTTAGCAGGGTGCTGTTCAGGGATTTTTTTTTTTTTTTCTGTAGAATTTAAGTATTGCCCTGAGTCTACAATAGCAAAAAAGATGATAGTTTTACCCAAGATCAGACAGCAAGTGAGCACAGAGTCTGGAAGAGAATAATATTCCCTCTCCAACTCCTGGACGTTGAGGCCAGGATGTCCCAACCCTGGGGATTTTGTGAGATGCTGCAGATCCAGGATCTCCATGATCTTGGTGCTTTGCAGCCATTTTGCCCTGTGTGTTAGAGGGAGCAACTGTAGGAGATCCCTGGCAGGGGACACCTGAGGCCCAAGGCCCAGGTCTGGACAGAAGAGACATGTATCAGCATCCTTCACTGTTGAAAACAGGTCTTCAGTCCAAAATGCTTCTGAGAAGAAAGAATTATTACCTTCTCCTTCCTGGTGAACCTCCATGAACTCCTGATAACATCTGGGGCTGGTGGCCTGTGGCAGCCTGCATGGGATCTTACCATGATTGTGAACCACAGGTCCCACGTTTTTGCTATTGCAGGAACCTGTACCCATGATTGAAGCCAAATATCTGCTTAAAAGCTTGAACACAGGGTGTCTGCATGAGAGCTGGAGAGTTGCTCCCCTCTTCAGACCTAACAGGGATTCAACCTCCTTTGGCCTAGATTTATCTGGAAGTTAACACTTCATGGCGCTGTATAGCCACCTAAACCTGGCAGCAGCTGCTGCTCTGTTAGTGCGAGCTGTGGAACAGTCCTTGTCCCAGCTGCACTTCCTGTCCCAGAGATACCTGTAACTCTCTGACACCATTTCTGCCTGCATGGCAACACTACAATAGCAGAAGTGATGGAAAACAGAACAAAGATACTACTATTTATGCATTTGTTACCCAACTCTTGTTTATAAAAGTGGATATTTGCAGTCATTTCCTACCAGCCGTCCATAGGGAGGCACCAATACACATTGTGTGAAGTTTTCGACATGTGCCAAATTTCTCACTCAGCCGAGCTCTTGCAAAGCCTTGCTCTTTTGACTCTTTGTTCATGCTAGTGGCTGCATTTAATGCTGTGGATCCCACTATGTGCATAATTACCAACATGGATGCCTGTGCCAATGCAGCAAATTACAGGAGAGGTAGCACATTCCAGCCTCTAATTTCACCACCAGCCTGAGTGCTAGCACCGAGGGTTTCGGTGCAGGTATCGCTGCCAGAGAGGACAGCAGTGGGGATGGGAAAGTGGAGAAGGCTTTGCTTCCATTAGTGGGGCTGATGCCCAGTGTTTTTTTTTTATTTTCTAATTTTTTGTTTTTGAAGAAGGCCAGAAGAAGAGTTGGGTGAGAGATGGTAAACTGCTGGCTGGACAAGCACATGTTTAAGTTTCACCACCACAACACAGCTGCTCCTGCATGAGCCTCAGTGCTTTTGACGGCTGTGGGAGCAGCTGAAGGGCTACAGCAGTAAAAAAAAAGTGCTTCAGGCTCACCTCTTTGCTCAGGGATTTGTGAGCCATCATACATCCTCTGCCAGGCAGTGGGATGCAGAGCAGAGAGGTGTTCTCCGCTTCCCATGGAAACCCTACCCTGAGCCCCGAGATGTGTGGGGTGCTCCCCACCCTTAGCAAGGGTGAGTGGCAAGTGGTGAACTGACCCAGCCTGGGGGGTAACTCAGCTGGCAAGAGCATCCTTGCCCAGAGGGTGCTTTGGGGGGCTCATGCTCTCCCATCCGCTGGGGACCAGGAGCCTGGAGGTGCTTGACAGGAGGGAAGCATCCCCAGGTTGTTTCGGCTGGGGCTGGAGGAGCCACTACTGCAGGGTGGCACCTGCTCCAGCTCCATCTCAGCTCATAGTGATGGCAAAGATCTCTGCAGACACACTCTGCTCATCCCACTGCGTCAGGGAGATTTTTACAGACATTCAGCCTACATTTCTACTTTCTTGATTTAATTCTTAACGTTCTTTGCTTAAGCCCTCGGGGCAGTAAATAGGAGGCAGGTTAGCAGGAATAGCTAAGTAGCCGTAATGAGATTTCTGCTTGGGACAGTCTTGCCTCCTCATTCATTTGCAACGTGCCACTTCTGCCTGAGTCAGCGTCCCCAGGAGATGTGCTGCTCACTGAGGTCTTCCCCCAGGATTTATTTTTAGTTCTTTCAAATCAGGACCAGTTAGCTCCGTATGCCTCTCCCTCTGTTCCCGTGTTTCACCTGTGACTGGCTGTAGGATCTTCAGCTCCTACGAAAAACTGGAGACTGTAGGTCCTTCCCAGTTCGAGTCTGTCTGTCCCTCAGTTACAGCTGTTCCTTGTGGTGAAGTGGTTTTCTACAGTGTTTCTGAGTGCAGGAGTAGGAACAGTGATGCATTTGCTTTGGTATCGACTTCTCACAGACATGTAAAGAGCTTTTGTAGGCCTCAGGCTTCCTTTCTGCCATAAGAGTGACTCTGTCCTCTTTCTTTCCAAGATTTACAAGATTTCTTTAAGACTCCTGTGGTTACTGCTTTCCAGTGACTTTATTTGCTTTTCACTTTCATCATGCCTCATTCTTTCTTACTTTGCAAGTAGCTTCTCTGAACTCCTGCCCAACTTCTCCTCCTCCCCTTTCACACCTCCTTTTCCCTCACAGGACTGAAACACTCACTGGGATGGGACAGCTGCTGCAAAGGTGCACAGAGACTGGAAGTTGCTCTGAGCCCTAAAATGCATACCAAAATGAGGGCTAGCATCCCAGTGGCCCCAGTTTCACTCAGCTGATTTATAGGAAATTTGCCTCTGGAGCCTGCTGCAAACAGCCCACACTTAGCTGTGCCATCTGGAGCCTGATGGTCGTCCAGTGCTGTTTTCTTGCAGCTCTGCCCTTGGATGTCCCCCCAAAGGTCTTTCACTGCACCCCAAGGCATGGAAAACATATCCTTGGCACCCATTACTGTGAGAAGGCACCACTGGTGGCAGGCTATGACAGAGCCCTCTTATTATTTCAGACCCTCCAAAGTGGAAAACCGCAGGAAAACAACAATTACACCTAATGACCCTGGGGACACAGTGCGGGGCCCCAAGCCTGGTCCAGCTTTCAGAGGCCAGGCCACCTCACCATGGGCTGAGCACAAGCCATCCTGTGCCTGCAGGGATGGGGATGCTCTTCCTGGTGCAGGGAGGAAGTTGAAGTGGCTGCATGGCACAGCCATGAAAGTTCAGTCCTGTGAAGCAACACCAGCAATATGGGCTTGAGCAGCAGGAGCCCAAAGTCACCCGAGACCATGGGGTGCTGAGACCTGCTGCTCTAGTTAGCTGAACTCACCTGGACCCTCTTCTCCTACAGTTTGCAGAGCTCCCCCCAGGAAGCCACCATTCCTGGGGCGCACGTGAGGGTGCAGAGGTGCTGGTCTGGCAGTGGAGCAGCATAGACATTTGCTCTGTAAGTGGTGATGAATAGTAATGGATGTAGTGTCATCCACTTCTCCTCTGGTAGTGGGTGGCGTCCAGCTGACCTGCTGACTGGAGAGAGCTTGCCTCACCTGAGCACCCAGCCGGAGAGCAGGATGGGTTTGTTCAAGAAGCCTGTTGAGGAGAGGGCTCCACACAGTCTTAAGCATTTTTTATTCAACATGTGCCCCGCTGTTGCAGGAGGTTTTGACACAGCAGTGTCCTTTAGCACACTGTAGCTTTGAATTTGTTTTTTACTAGAGGTCTGAAGTTTATTATAAGATACTGGAAGCTCTTTTTGGCCTGCGGTGTGGAGGAAGATGTGAACAGGCCAACCTGGGGACTCTGTTGCCATGAGTGCGTGGTCTCTGATGGATGCTGTCCCTCAAAGGTCCATGCCTTTGCCAGTGTGTTTTCAGCCTCAGCCCCAGACTCCTCCCATAATGTTTATCACATTTAAAAACACCTGCAGCATTTGAATCAGTCTATTTGGGAGGTAATTGATGTTATCAGATGTATGTGTCAGATGGAATTTGTCCCTAGAGCAATTAGGTTGGTTACTTGTCTTTCATGGGATCTCTCTTGATTTATATAAATTGCATTAAATATAGGCTTAGCCTCCTGTTAGTCAGGCAGCAACTGGTCTGACCAGGGTGATGAAAAGCTCCTGGGTTTAATGTCTTTGCATATTTTCTTATAGGTGAGTTCCTACATTTGCTGCCTGCATGTGTGCACGGATGATCATGAGCGGTCCTCTCCAAGCCCTTCAAGCAGTGACCACACACTGCAACATGGAGTGAAGCAGGTTCACATCACTCCTGAGCCATCACACCAGTTCAAAATGGGCATATTTGATTAAAATTCCTCCTCGGGGCAGCTGACATGAGATGTCCCTCTTTGTCTCTTCCTGCTAGGCTATGAATTGACGTTTAACTAATAAGGGGTGCAAAATGATGCCTTTCCTGTGACAGCCACGGAAGAAGGCTGTGCTTGTGTGCAAACAGGCCCTGATCCAGGCACTTCATGGTTTGAGTAAGCCTATTGATGTGCTTCAGATTTAGCATGTGTGCTAAGTGCTTGGCTGGGTCAAACCCTGAGGAAATGCCTGACGGTCCTGGAGACAAAACAGCCGTGGGATGTGCTGGGGCAGTGGTCAGGGAAGAAACGTGTCTCAGAATAAAAGCATAAAAAAAATTAAACAGTGTGACCCCTGTTTAATCAACCAAAATAGCTCCTGTGGATCCCAGGTCTGGAGACCCTCCTCTTGAGAAGCCTCTGCTCTTGGGAAGCAGGGAAGTCATGTCTCCGGTCACAGAGCAGAACAAGACACATCTCCTCCAGGGAGTGGTTCTGTAAAATTTGAAATGGTGCCAAGCCAGAGCTGTCCCCACCTGGCAAAGCCAGTTTGCCCTCATCAGCCAGGCCTCAGAGCCACCCCATCCTCTTACAAGCAGCCAGGTACCCCCAAACGCTCCTTCTCTTGCAATGCCTTCTGATGGTGACAGCCACAACCTGCCCTGGTCTGGGGTGCTACGTGTGGGAGACCCCACTTGCAGGTCCTTAAAGAAGTGAGCTGAGGTCTTCAGGTCTGGTTCTGTCATCTCAATGGTTTGAAGAAATGTGACCAAATCAAAGAATGAAACAGTGGTAAGGGCCCCAGCTGCTTGAGGCTGGGACACCTCATGGGTGTGTGCCATCTCCCAGAATCATTTCCACTCTGGCAGCAATCATGATGAGGTGCCTCCTCCATCTTTAATTACTTCCTTCTGTCATGCCGTCCCTTGTTACATCTGCCCTCTTGTTACCCCTGGCCCACCTGGCCCAGCTCAGGACTCGGGCGCATGACTCCTGACTGCAGGGATAGGTGGGTGCGCTCTCCAGGACCAGGGGCTTTCACATGGAGGGGGCTTTGGCGTTTCCACTCTTGTGCCCTTTCACCTCCTTTCTCTGCTGTTGCTTGATAAGCCAGATGTGGTCACTCATCACCAAAATGTCATCACCACCACGTTAAACCCAATGGCACTAACCTACACGTGTGCCCTTGGCTTACCTGCTTGAACCAGAAAATATTTCCATTTAAATGGATCTGATGAATGTGATCACAGTGAATTGTTGCAGCACAGCTGACAGATATCAATAACTTCCCACATTGAGGTGGCACCATCTGAAATGGGCTGGATCTGTTACGCAGGATGAAGAATTATAACTTACCCCAAAAGACAATTTTTGGCTGTTGTCAAGTGATGCTGCAGGTGCCTTACTGAATATTGCTGGTGGTGGTGCTCATGTATCTTACCTGCCTCTGAAGACAATTTCAAGCATCCTAAAAGGTTGCATAAATATTCTAGACCACATTCATGTGTCACATGTTAACACAACTGTTAAGCAACAAACAGCAGGTGAGTAAAGAGAGGAAGATGCCTGATTGCTGTAGCGGAACCAAGGAGCAAACTGTGTTTTCTGGCTTTACCCAAAGGCCTCTGGTTTTCATTTCCAGATTTCATGCATTCCTTTAAGCTGAAGGTTCTGAGTCAAGTGCTGTTTGCTCCAAGGCCAGCTAGACACAGGAGAGCAAACCCCTGGATTTCTTTTTGCTGTGACTACTGCATAGGAGTATTTACTGTTTGATGTTTAATCAAACAGAAACATGCATAAATGTAATTATAGTAATAATGATAAAAAACAACCCCAAACGACAGAACACAAGAAGACACCAAATTAGTCTGAAATTAGTCAGACTGTCAAAAATGAGAAAAATGCTAGGTGTCAGTGGAGCCTCAATTCTCACTCACCTCGGGTTGACATGGGTTGACAGTCTGTAATTGACTGTGACACACCAGTTTGTTCGCAGGGCTGGGTGAGGGTTTTCAGGAGGAGGCAGGAGAGGAGAAGCAAGCTTCCTGGTGTGGTGCTGCTGAGCGTGGCTGGTGGTGACAATCACCCCAGGTCCCAGCTCCAGCCTGGCATCCTCTCCTACACCAGCTGTCACTCTGTGTCTGGGACCTTCGCTTCCTTTGCTTAGCCTCTTTCTGCCTTTACCATCCACCTCGAGTGTGTGGCTTGGTTGTTTGGACTGAGGTGACCCCTGCACTGGCTTTATAGTGATTAATTTCCTTGCAGGTGCTTCTGTGATGCCATCATTGTGGCAGCAACCTGCGGTCACAAGCAATGCTGTCTCCTCTGTCTCCTTGCAGGTGTGAGCAAGCCTCCCTTCTCAGTTTTGCAGTGGGGGAGCTGGGGTCAGCCTGCTCATCTCAACTGGGATGCTCAGGACAGGGTATGTCCAGTGTGCAGAGCATGTTTTGGTACAGCTGTGTGTGCCCAGTCCTCAGAACCATGCATCCCTCTCGCTGCTCTCTGGGTGTCTGGGAGATGGGGAGGCCAGTTCACCTTTGGGTTGATGGGCTGGTGGCATCGCTTAGAAACCTCACAAGTTCAGCAGGGCCAGAGCCCTGTTCTTGGGCAGGGTCATCAGCTCCTGGCCACTTTAGCAAGTCACTGTCCCTCCTCCCCTTTCAGTCCCCTTTTTTCCTTCCCAACTGCATTATGCAGGCAGGGATCCAGCAGGCAGGACCCTTTCCTGTGCACAGCCCCAGCATGTTAACGGAGTGTCATCTTTCCTGTCACAGATGGGAGCCAGGGTCCCAGCTGATCTCTAGTATGTGACCATGTAATTAATTTTCCTAATCTACAGGTTAAGTGAAAGCTGCACAGGCAACTTTACTTGGATGCTGCTGAAGTACAGCTAAGCAAGAGCAATAATATATTGTGTTTGTGTACCTTAGACCAGCTATTTGCTATATCATATACCATGCTGGTAGAAACATGTTCTGAAGGATGAAACTAGTGGTTTAAAATGCTGACTTATCAGTTTTTCTGAGCACTTTGATTACTTTCTATTTTCTGTTTGCACAGCACCATCTAAATCCAGCTTTCCCTCAGATCTTAAACTGCAAAAACTGCAAACAAGTACCCCTTATAGGGATACCTAACCCTTCAAAATGTTCTTCAAAAGTATGGCTGCTATGGGGGAAGGACTATAAGTGACCCTCACCATCCAAGGAACAACACTGACCTTCATCAGTCCTCCCAAAGCAAGGAGAAACACTGCAGCACCTTCCCCATCTCCAGCTCTGCCATGGTGGTGATTTCATGGCACACCTCAGCAAACCATCAATTTAGCAGGAGAATGCTTGTAGTGGACACAGCTCCTCTTCCTCTGTGGTGAAGCATGCCAATGGAAGCCTGCTTTGTCCTGCCAAGGCTTCATTTTGAGGAGATAGATGCAATCTGTTAAAAAGAGTGTGGCGGTGAGAAACATAGAGCCCCAGCAGCAGAGAGAGCAGCTGTCACTGCCACTGCTTGTCGGACTGCCGTCGTCCCACCATGTGAGGTTGGCCAGGACCGGTGTTGGGGCTCAGTTCCAGACACACCTGAGCATCATCTCCCCTGAGCAGCTTTCCTCAGAGCTCCCTGCAGCAGGGAATGCCACTGTGGATGAGCTGAGGCCACCTGTGCAGTGCAGGGACCAGGGCTGGCAGCAGATTCAGCAGAGCCCTCCCTAGCAGGGAGCTGTGGGTAGCTCGGGGCTTGCACCGAGCAGGGAGACCAGAGCCTCGTGCCCCATACAGCATGGTCACAGGTCTCTGCTGGCTCTTTTCTTGCTGCCACAGCCATTTAGTCCCTTCCTAAGGGAGCCAGAAAGGCTCTTGCAGTAGGTGCCTTGTGTATTGCACCCTCGCTGGTCTCTGTCTGGCCTGGAAACAGGGGGTGAGCTTAGCCTGTAGCTACGCACGGACCTCACTGGCACAATCAAAGGGTAATGGTAAAACACAGGCAACTACAGGGCCGCCTGGCAGGGAACATCTTGAGGTTGGCTCTGCGGCACAGCAGCAGTCTGTCTGTCTGTCTGTCTGCCCATGGAGCTGCCTGAAGCCACCTCCAGCATGGGAGGCCTCTGGCAGTACTGCCATGGTGTAGCTGGACTGGCGAGGCTTCAGCCCAGCTCGCAGGTAATGAGAAGCAGAGACCTTGCCCAAGCTGGAAGCTCAAAGTGCATGAGGAATCGTCCTCCCGCTTCGGCTTTTGTGACCTGCCCTGCCTGGGCACGTGCTGTATGCCAGGGTGTGCAACCTGGTGCAGGGCTCAGACCCTACCCCTGCATGGTGCCAAGGCAGCTGAGAAAGCACATGCACCACATGTTGTAGTAATCCAGGACGTAATGGCACCTTAGGTCAGGGCGGGGGATGGAGATACCTCACCCTGACCATCCCAGCACTCTTTAGGGTGTCCCCGACATGTTCTGCTCACCTGCGATAGCAACTCCATCCCCAGAACTTGGGCTGGGGGTGGCTTTTGCTGGAATAGCCTGAGGAGGAGACCCGGGGGCCATGAGCAGCACCCAGAGGCACAAACCAAATCTGTCAGGGTTAGAGACCTTCAACACCAGCCAGCCCAGTGGTAGCACTCAGCCCTGGGACGTAGCAGCGTGGGCTGGCACTGGGCCCAGCAAAATGTCCCACCGTCCAGGACCAGGGAAGCATCCCAGCACCCACAGAGGTGCACACCTGCTGGCACTGTTGCCATGAGCATTTTAAGGAGTGAGAGGCTGGATGCCACCTTTACCCCATCTGCCTTTGCAGCTTCAGGGATGTGCGTAACAGTCAGCCCTGAAATTTTAGTTTCTGCAGGTACTGAGCCCCGCCATCACTTTCGCATAGTCCACAGCTCCGTCACCTGGTGAAATGATGCCACTTTCAATGGGTAATGGTTGTGGCAATGGTGAGGTGTTGTGCCCTGCTTTCCACCCCTCTCCTAGAGGCACTATTTAAGCCATTTAGTGGGGACACCGTCTTACTTCACATCAGACAAGCAGCAAATTTGTCTCCCAGGGAGGTGTGGCAGGTCACACGCAATGGCAGAGCGGGTGCAACCATCCCTCCCCTCAGCCACACATGCAAATATCAAAAACTGGCCGATCATGAGTGCTCAGTGTAGCCCCAAGGCATTTGTTATTTGCTTTGTGGTGGCAAACACTCATGTCTGACAAGAAAATCTCTCTTTTGATAGTTTTACCTTTTTCAGCAGTAAACCTTCAGCTTTTCCCAAGGGCCTTGGGAAAGCTAATCCTAACATCCCAGGTTTCAGCTACTACCCACCATGCATGTCAGTGGTGGGAACACTGGATAGTTGAAGGTGCCACATAGCTGTGTCCTTCCATCTTTTGTCTGCCAGGAGAAAAACCCAGCCCAGGAAATACCTCTCGCCAGGGAAGGGAACAGTGTTAGATAGATGCTGAGGACTCAGAAATCATCATTTTTCCTCTAAGGGAGGGAGGCTTAAAGCCGTGCTGGGGTGAAGCACTGCCCCATGCATCCTGAGAGGGGGACACAGGAGTGTGGGTCACTTTGTCTAGAGACATCTCACTAGTCCAATGCAAAGGCCAGGCTAATTAATAGCCTGCCACAAAGCCAAGAAACCAAAATATTCACCCTGTTGTCTGTTTTGGCTTGTCTCATGCTGCCTTGGAGCATCTGCAATACTTGCATCCCGCAGTGAAACGCTGATTTGTTTCTGTCAGGCACCCAGGGCTGATTCCTTGCTGCCAAGCCAACTTGTAAGTCATTGTTTAATTTGATCTGGGACACAGTGGAGCAGTGCATGGTAGGACCAGGATGACCCAGCCCTGCTGAGGCTCCATGCATGGGACAGAGCCTGAAGCACCTTCCTCCTGGGAGAGGAGCACGCTGGAAGGGTAAAACACATGGAAGGACAAAAAGCATCTGAGGAAGGCCAACCTATGCCCCTGACATCACTCTGTTAAGATATATGCTCTATAGCAGGAGCCAAAATCATTCTTAGGAAGCAGAGCAAGCTCATAGAGCTGACAGCAAAGCTGGAGTTCATATGTGGTCTCCCCTGTCCTGCCTGGCTGATGCCTGTCTTCTGGACACCTTGTGCCAAAACAAACCCTGCATTAGATGTGTGGTGGGCTCCTGTCTCCACCCAAGATCTTTCTGGAGAGGAGGAATGTGGGGAGTTGTCCCCAAATGTTGTGGTGCACCTGCTCCCACATTATTCCTCCTCTTTCTCCACCCAGCCTGGAGCCATCACCACCAGTGCTTTCCTGACTCACCTGCCCAAACCACCCCCTCCCGCCCCATCCCACAGAGCTGAAGTGTGAGGATGCACATTTAGCAGAGGTGTGATGCTAATAACAAGGTATAGGGTAATGTAAACAGGAAATCCTGCCATGAGACACCTCTGGCACTTAATCAGGCTTTCAGAGCCAGCCATCACCCCGATGAGATGGAGCAGCCCTATATCCGTTTGTAATGCTGGGTGGGAACACTGCCATTGGGGTGATGGAGGGCCATGCTCAGCCTGGCTGCTCTGCTTTTGGCAGCCATACCCTCCCAAAGGTGAAGGAGTCAGATGCCTGGCAAATCCAAAAGAGAAAGATTGACTTGACAAAACTATTTAGTCTATTCAAGGCAGAGTAATAGATGCTTGTCTGAGTTGTGTCTACTATTAGCGGACCTGTTCCAGAATGGTAGGAGATGTGATGAAAAAAAAAGTACTTCCATTTTAATAACTAATTAAACAGGCTAACTCAGCCAGGGACCGCTGCCGCGGAACTGAATCCAAAACCTGAAAGAAATAGCAGTAGCTATTGCCTGAAGCCTTAGCAGTGAATGAGCGAAAGAGCAAAAACATCTGTCCCTTGGAAGAAGGTCAGAAAAAGCTGATAGTCCTTTTCCAAAAGGAGAAAAACCTCTTCAGATCAGGAAATAAAAGTGCTCCTGTTGGACCCGTGCCCCTCCAGCCCTCCACAAGCCAGTCAGCATGGTGGCAAGATGCTCCATCTGCTGCTGCGGCTCAGGCATACGGCTGCATGTGAGCTGGGGTCAGCACGAAGCCAAGGTGACGCCGTGCTGCCGTGAGGGCGGCCGGAGAGCCCAGCCCGGGCCTGGCCCTTCTTGTGGTGTTTGGTTTATTAAATCATCGGCTGGGCTGACAGCTCCCTGGTGTCCCTGTGGCTTTGCCTGCAAAGTTGGCTTAATTCCTGACCTGGAAACAGACTTGGAGCATGGCATGCACAGGGATTTCCAGTTCTCAGCAAATTTATCAGGGAAAACCAGGCTTTTTCTATGAATGTTTGAGTCATCACCAGCCTCCCCCATGATATTAACCTGCTCACCTGGGTTTCCTGATGTCACACTGACACCAGCTTTTTGTGCGCTTTCCCCAGCGCAGAGGGCATCCTGCCTTACCTGGGAGCCTTTTTTTACTGAATTTGTATAAACCTGATTACCTGGGAATTCTTCGCCCTGCTGCCACATGTGGGTGAGGTTGGTTAGTAAGGTAAGAAATTACTCCAAAGAGGAGCAGAGAGGCAGGAACAGATGCTCACACATGTGCACACCCACAGGAAAGCAGGCTGGATGTGCAGAATACGGTGCTGGGTGCCGTGGGGTGCAGTCTCCTGTGCAGGGGGGGACCAGGTCAGAGGTACCAGCAGCAGCAGCCACCAAGGGCATGAGCAGAGAGCTCATCCCACCCAGTTTTGCATCCAGGACTGTGCAGCCAAATCAGGTGGGGAAAAGAATTGCCTCAGCAGGTGCGTGTGACAGAAAAATATTGTGTGGTTTTTTGTTTGGTTTTTTTTTTTTTTTTCTTTCTCTGACAGATTCCTCAGGCGAATCTGGAACAACCCAGAAAGGATGAGCTGGGCCCAGCTTATGCTTAAAGTGAGCAGTCATCTCTCCAGTGATAGTGTCTCATTTCTCTCTGTGGCACAGCTACCAGGCAGAGCAATAAATCTTTCAGATGGAAGTACTCGGTGTGGACCTAAATTTACCTTCCTTTCTGTAACCCTCTCAGCTGCACAGCAGCAGCTCCTAACACTGCTCCCAGCCTGCTTATCTGAGCACAGAACCTTGTCAAGCTGCTAAAACCTCACTGCCTTGGGTTATATTTACTCCTGCCAGCTTAGGGCAAGGCAGAGATAAAGTGACTCTTCCTGCAGGAGGCTGCGCTGGTTTATTTACTGGAGGAGGCCATTCTGTACGCCACGGCAGCTGGGCTGTGCTCATCTCCACAAGGGATTTGTACCGTGCATTTGACCGGCAGATGCGCATGGAGCAGCCCTGGCACAGCACCACTGCCATGGAGGACTGGAGTCACCCGGACCCTGCTCTGGGAAGGATGCTGAAAAGCAATTCAGCGCTGGGAGCAGCATGTGTGTGTTTATTCCAATGTAATCCATGGTGTGCCGGTTGTGGTGCTTTAGGCCCTTGGAGCCAGGGTTTGCTCAGCTGCCTTTTCTTCTGACCTCCAGGCTGCCATGATAATGGCTTCTCCCCTCTTATCTCAGCTGATGCTATCACTTGTTCCTCCCATGCCCGCAGACACAAGTCATGTGGTAGAAACTTCCTCTGGGGGAAGCCATCTTCCCAGCCTGGCTGCCAGCCAGCCCAGCGTGATCCTTCATCTTGGAGCGGGGAGAGAAGGGGGCAGAAATAAATGCCTCTCCCCTTTTAAAGCATCTTTGATCCAAAAAACCCTGCCCTTTTATCTGCATATGGGAGCTGGTGAAGGAAAATTTCAGCTTAAACTCCTCTCAGCACAAAGCACAATGCTGGACTCTGTAAACTGGAATTTTTCCTGCCATCGGCTCCTGTGTGAGTCTGGGCAAGCCCCTCACGTTGTCATCACTTTGGGGTACAGGGACAAGGGCAGCTGTGGCCCTGCAGATACAGGTTTGCCTTTTTCCTAATCTCTGCCTTTTGCTGACCGAAGAGAGAATGATTCTGTGACAGCCGCATGCTGGAGAAGCTGATCTCTGGATGGGAGCTACATACCCAGGTTATTGCCTGTTCTGCTGCACAAAGAAGTCCCTGATAGTTGTACACATGTGCCTGTGTGCACACACACAAACACACCCTCTCATGTGCACTCCTCTGGTGGCACTTCGGATTTTTCCTTACATGCTGGTATTTTGCTGAGGTCCAACAGCCCTGGTAGAGGGGGCCTCAGCAGCATCGTGCCCAAAGGGACCCAGTGCCTCTGGAGCTGAGGAGGGAGGCACAGCAGCACAGCTTTCTGCGGGCTGATGAGTCATTTGGGCTCTTCCACTCTCTTTACCTTTTGAAATAAGGTGGTGAGTAACCTCTGTAATGCCCAGTGTAAAAGGCCACTCTGCTGTCAAAAAAAGTAGATGGCAGTTCTGCTATGTACACTTCTTATTGCTGTTTTCCTGTGTGCCATAATCACTCGGTGTACATGTCTGAAACAAGCAAGTAAAAGATGGAAATATAGCGTTGGTTCCCCGAGCATATTGTGTGCAAGGCAGGTGCAGAGGGGAAAGGTGGGCAGATTCACTCCTCATTACCTGCCTAATGATCAGTGAAGTCTCCCAAGATGCTGAGGCAATTCTCAAACATCCCAAGCAGATGGGCTGAGTGGCTTTTCTGTGCAATAGGATTTTGGAGAGTAGCCGGCCATCTGGGCTCAATAGACCTCCTGTAGCACACAGGTGAGACCCAGGCCCAAGGGCTTGCTCTGGCCTCTTGATTATAAAGGATGCAGCATCTCAGAGGATACGGGTGAAGGCTTGATGATGGCAGGGCTAAGCTGGGTGTGAATGCACATCCCATGCCTTGTGAAACCAGATCTCCTGGCCTCATCCCAGCACCCCTGCCAGAGGTTCTGCCAGCAGCCCAGGCTGCAGCTGGTGGGAGCAGGACCATCAAAGATGGTCACCTTGAGCTGGGGGCTACCAGCCACCTGTAGAGAAACCTCCCAGGGCTGTGTCTCTCTCTATAAATATATATCTCCCATGCGACGCGTGGATCCCTCTTGGGTTTCTCCCCAGTGTATCACTTCAGAGAGATGTGGGTTGCGTTCCCTTGGTGCTAGCTTTGTGCTCCATTTGACAGGGGTAAAAATAGTAAAAGAGAAAGAAAGGGAGTATGTGGGAACGGTGTCCTTTTCACAGCACATCCCTCTCAGCACAGAGGCTGGAGACAAACCCCCACCAGTCCGAAGAGCCCAGGACCAGGTCACCTCAGAGGTGACCTCTTTGCAACCAGATACTGTCATGGAGGAGCTGCCAAGGCCTTGGAGCTGGAGGCGGCAGTGCCCTGTGTGCCTTCTTCCAGCCGTGCCCAGCCAAGGCTGCCAGGTGAGGAGCAGGAACCCATCACTCCCGGCCCTGCCATGACTCATGGGGTGCCCGCCCTGCCCGACATGCTGCAATCGTTTCAGTACACAATGTTGTCTGCCCCATTCCTTGGGCAGGTGTCACCTCAGCAGGTCCCTGGTGCTCCAGTGTCCCTTGCAGAGCACCCTGCCTGGCATGGACACCATGATGCGCCCCCTAACACCCTGTGACAGCCCTTGTCCCTGAGCTTGGTGGGGACACTCTGTGACGAGCTACAAGAGCTGGCACCACCTGTACAGCACAGGAACAGGACATGGGTGTTGCAGAGATACCTTTCTAATTGCCCTGAAAACCACCCCTTCAAATTCGTGATCATCCTCTGACCTGTCCAGACAATCACGATACTATTTTTGCCTTATCTTGATCTGTGCTGCAATACATCACATGAACACAGCTTATCACTGTGATGGTTCTCTTCCTTCCCAATATCTGATTACCATTCACGGCTGTGCAAGAGAGTGACTTCTTTCCTGCGACAGAGAAGTGCCATACCTAAAGGCTTAGTTGCAGGCAAGCCATGGAAGATTCATCTTGGCAGCTATGAGTTACCCCCTCTTACACTGTGGTCCTTAGACCCACTGTTTTGGCTTGCTGGTGTCACACAGCAGAGACTTCCAGGCTCCTTAGCTTTCTCTGCTACCCTTCAGGAGGTTTGGTGTCCAAAGTCACACAGGAGTTTGCAGGAGCTGAGCACTGCTTTTGAGAGGTGGAGGAAAGTCCCTGGCAGAGGAGACCAGCCGAGGGAAACCTCCACAAGACCTATTCAGGATTTTGCAGGGGCTGTAGGAACTAAGAGGAGTGTATCTGAGTGTCCACGGCTTCAGCTGCTACCTCAGGTGGTCTCTGGGCTGTTTGATGGTGATTGCCATTCCAGAGGCTCTGTGTGAAGTGCTCGTGGCATGGGGCAGTGGGGCTCACCATGCCATCTTGCCATCTGCAGCATTTGTAGAGATCCATGTTGTGGGATCTGCTGGGAGGTGGTGCTGGGGTTCAGTGACCCCAGGCTCTTCACCACCTTAAACAGCAAATGTCTCCCAGACCTGCCTCATTCACAAGGCAACATGGACCTGCAGTATTTATGCCATGCCTACACCTACCTCTTTGGTGCGGGTGCTGGAGCATGTGGTGTTAGGAGAATCACTGATCGGTGGGACAGAAAGGGGGTTTGTGCTTGGCAGGAGAATAAGTGGAGCTCTAGCACTTCTTCCAATGCACCCAAAATGCCATAGCTCCCTGATACAAAAAGCTTATCTAGAATAAACACGCTCCACTTGTGGGAACCTGGTTTTTGAAAGCTCACAGGTTAACTCTGTGTCACATCACAGACCGTCTGTCTCTCTGCGGCTGGTGCAACCCTGTGCCACCTCCTTTGCTAGTTTGCTAGTTTGACACAAACACAGTCATGTATGTGACTGTGTCTAACCTGGGTCAGATGTGCCCAAATGGGTGATTTTGCTGAGTTTAATGATAACAGAGTCGCAGCCTGGGATTGCCTACCCTAGGGGAGAGTATCTTCTCTTTGTGAGAAGACATATGCTCTGCTGGAGAAACCCTGTGGTTTCCAAAGAAACAAGAACAGCCAGAAACACTACCTCCTAGAGAAATTAGGGGTCAATAACCTTTTGGGAGAGAAGGAAACTTGAATCTGAATCATATCCCTGAGAGATTTCAAGAAATAAAAGGAGTATAAAGGCTGCTGTGAGAGGAGTTTCCACCCTGTAAAGGCAGCCCAAGGATCTTGGGCACACAAAAGCACCGGGGGAGTTTGTAGCAAAGCAGCAGGAATAAAACAGCTTCTTTGCAGGAGGCAGCCCCCTTGGCTCACTCAGCAAAAAGCCCTCACCCAAGGGCAGGTGCCGGGCCTTTTATCTGCACATACGTTTGTAGCGGTAAGGCTATAGTTCTCAAGAATACCCAAGATCAAGTGTGAAAATCAAAAGAAGGCTTTATTTCAGTTCCAGAGCAGAAGCAAATAAAATGGCCACCCTGCCATAACAAGCGATCATTATCAGCCTTAGACCAGGTAGTTCCAGATCTCTGCTTTCACACAGCAAAATGAAAACCATATTTGATATGTGTGCAGGTAGCAGGTCAAAAGCATTCTGTGTGAATTTGAAAACTCATAAGGAAAAATAAAAAGGGAAAATCTTGTGTTGGTATTAGAATAAACAATGTTCAGCTATATTTTACGGTTTTTGTTATTCTCAGGCACAAGCAGCAGCAGACTCATCAGACTGAATCATGTCAGAGCTGTGCTCAAGACTGACACTTTATCTTTTATTGCCATTGGAATTTAAACAGAAACATCTACTCTCTTTTTTACTACTCTTGTAATTTTTGTGTTAATAATAGAACTGCAAAGTCACAGAATAATTTCAGTGGGAAATTCTAGCTCCAAAGCTAGACCTCAGGCCTTTGATTTTGAATTTCCCTGGGGATGGAGATCCCACCTTATCTCTGGGCAGCCTATGCCAGTGTTTGACCACCCTTATGGTAAAATACTTTCCATATATTGAACCAGAACTTCCCTTCTTGCAGCTTGTGGCCATTACTCTAGTCATTTCAGTCTGCATTTCTGGGAAGACCCTGCCTCTCTCTTCCCTGTAACCCCCTTTAGGCAATGGATGACTTGCACTACATTCCCCTCAAAGACAGCATTAGGACCCCCCCCTCAGACCTTCCCTCTTCCCAGTATAGCCACGTCTCTCTCATACTGGGGAGCTCAAGACTGGACACAACATCCCAGATACAGCCTCATGGTTATTGAGTAGAGGGGAATGATAATTTCCCTCAACGTGCTGTGTACGCTCTAGATGATGTGGCCCCATGGGTGAGCAGCCCTCACCCCACTACTTTGCGGAGCTTTAGACAACCAATAATGTGTTAGTCACAGAGCTGGGAAGGAAAATGCCATCACTGATAGAGTTCCTTAAATATTTGATTTCTTAAGAAGCCTAAAATCTGTATTTGCTTAGAATAAGACTAAAAGGATCACTTGAAAAACAAGAAAGAACGAAGGGGACATAATCTAGTAAAGATATTCAGCCACAGTGAAAGGTATGGAGAAATATTCTTTGGAGTTATTCAACAAGTTTAGTTGCCATCCAAGTTGAGGATCTCCTAAGACTTGAGTAGAAAAAACTAGTCCAGCCATCAGGACAGGCAGAGTTAGACCTGTATGCTTTTGCCTCGAAGTCCAGGCTGCTGCCCCTTCAAGCACAAGAGGAGCAAGCCTGGGAGGTGGTGAAGGTCACAAGCCTTCTCTTCCCGTCCTGCCCCTCAAAGCATTACCAACCCACAGAAAGCAGGGTCAGCCTCTCGTTCTGCAGGCTCTCGCTGCTTGCTAAGTCACTTGAACACCTTCTGACAACACATGCTTGTTCACCTAATGGGGCATGTGGCTGCCTTGCTGTCATGTGCTATGCACTGCACATCATGACTCGTGCCTGACTGCCCTCTCGTAAAGGCATCAAAATGCCGCAGGGGGGTTCTGTGCTGGCCCTCTAATTCCCGTGCCTCACTGTCAGGGTGGCCGGGCAGATTTCCAGCCCCATTTGCAGGCTCCTGGTCTGAGGTGGATGCTGTTAAGAGGGTGCCTGGCTGTGCCAGTGTCATTGTTGCACTGCGTACAGTTGCCATAGAAATCTAGGACATGTAAATCTGACTGATAATCGTCTTTCTCCCACTCTTTCTTTCTTTTTGCATGAAGTAAAGGAAACTGCACAGCTAGACCTTCTTTTCTGAGGAGCCAGACTGGGAAATCTTGGCTGCCAAGTGGTGTTTTTGGATGTTGACACTGCAAGTAGCCATTTGTGTGCTGACAGATGAGGGTAGCGCTTAGGGAACAGACCTGTTCCAGAACTGGTGATGGACAGAAGCTGGAGAAGGCTTCTGCTCAGCTGAGACTTTATACTGCTGCTGTCAAACCAAGGTGCAAGTGAGATCAGACCCCAGTTTTACTATGCACCATATCTCCACCCTCAATATACATGGTCTTGTAACAGCAGAAATATTCCTTCCTACTTAATGATCCATTTTGTGCCCACAAAGCTCTGACAGATATTGCGTGGCAAATACTGTTTGCATTTTACAGCGTGCTATGATAAGGTCTCTAAGTATATAAATTTGATTTCCTCCTGTAGATCCTGGATAAAAGCTATATAAGGCCTCTTTCACTTTCAGAAATACCAACAGCTTGGCTCATGGTGCATGCCCTACTGCTACTGATTTTTAGGGAATCACACTAGTATTACTCTCGCTTCAGTTGTGTTCACAATATGCCTGCTCCTTTCGCTTTGAAAGAGCAAGATGAGGGCACAAATAATTATACAGGGAAGAAATAACTGATCAAAGATTTTACCAAAGACCACAACAGAATCGTTGGAGAAAGTGTTGAAGTGTTAGGAGTTTAAAGAATTGGAGCTTCCTGCCACAGCAAGAATTATCTTCCCCTGTGGTTGCATGATGTCCTCCCAAAATGGAACCCTGACCAAACCTGGTGGTTGTTGCAGTTGCAATGTGAGCCACAGCTGAAACATCCTGGACAAGGAAGCCTTTTGCCTTTCTTAAAACTTTGCTTTTTCTCACACAAGAACCCAGAAGTCGCCCTCTGCTCACCTTCCCTCACGTGAGTGCTGCCATGAATGTCAGAGGAAATGAGTGAATGCCCAGCAGCATGGGAAAGCCTTGCACAACCAGGCCTAAATATAAACCGGACATGAAAGATAAAGTCTCCAGTAAATATAATTGTGATAGCTCGGGGGCCCAGCCAGCTCACATTAATGTCAAGGGGTGTTGGTTCCCTGCCCATCTCCTGGCTTTCCCTCGAATCAAACCACATCATCAAATTCAGTCCACGCCTGAAAACTAGTTTTATTCTGAATTAAAAGCATTCTTAAGATATCCTCTATTAACTGCTGTTTCAAAAGTGCCGTGGCGTAAGATGAGCAGCATAGCTCCTCCTTGTGCCTTGCACCCAGGGCTGCCCTCCTCCCTGTGCAGCAGTCAGGACTTCTATTGGGGCAGACTGGTGTCTGCCAGCTGGTAGGATGCTCATGGGCATCAGAGCTTGTACCTGCACCATGTTCACCCAGCATGCTGGGGAGGTGGGGCCTCATCAGAGGGTGGAAATTTGGGTAATTACCTCCCAGAGAGCCAGACTTCCAGAGCATATAATTGCATTCAAATTAAATTGCTCATCAACAGGTAATCAGCCGGTCCACTTCATTTGCTGAGAGTCATGGCTGACGTTTTCCTGTGCCTGTGTTTTGTTCTCTGACACGTTCCAGAATTTAAGGTCAAGGTGGGGAGCAATCATCAGTCTGTACCACATGCCAAAGCCTGGCTTTAAACTCCAGCCTCATAATATTTTTAAATGACTTTGGGTTGAAGGGTTCAAGCACACACTATGGGTAAGATTGCTATGGCACATCCATTTTCTGACACTGGCAGGAGACATTACTTCCCAAACAGCTTTCTGGGCAACCCAGCTGCTGATCTGGCACAGTGTGGTCATTTTTTCAATACACTGAAATATCTGCAGTAGTGATGCTCAAGCTTTTTTGCATGGCACTTGAAGGATATAAACCTACGTTAGTAACAGGTGGATCTAATCCTGTGAGGTGCTGTGGGCCTCTGAGGACGTGCTGAAGCCCTCACCTGCTGCTGGTGACTTCAGGAAATGCTCCACACCCTGGGAGACACAGGCAGCTGTCCAGGCTCTTGAAAAAACCAAACCAAACCAAAAAAAAAAAAAAACAGCAAAACAAGCATCAGAAGAACGCATTAGTTTGTGGCCTGAGTTTCAGAGGGTTTATAGGACCTTTTGCACCTCTTTCAGTGAGAGAAATACCATCCCGCAGGGTGGTGGTTTGTAGGAAAAGCAGCGTGGCTTGCCTGTGCACCCAGGCAGAGTTTCAAAGGCAATGGAGATCAAAGGAAAAGGCTTCAGACAAAGCCACAGGACCGGGTGCTAGGCACGTTAATAATTTAAAAGCAGTCATATGTAAGAACAGTCAAATGCAGGCGCTGAAGGAGTCACAGGGCTTTCGAGGCAAGTACAGCCCAAGGCAGGAGAGAGGCACCTGTGCAGGGCTAAGGGCTCTGCCTGCCTGGCTTTCCCTGCCTGCTCATCAAGGGAGGTGATGGGGGGTCATCTCTCTCCAGAGGTCCTGGAAGCATGATGTGTATGGGTGAGCCCGTCCTTCAGAATAAAAATCTCTGATTTTTCTTGGATGTGTATACAGAGTCATGAGTGCACAGACTGTGGCTTCCTGCTGTTCATTTTGTGTATGTCTGTGACCTGACCCTGAGCATGGTGAGTGTGCCCAGCTGATAAAAAGCATTTTTTTGAGTGATGATAAAGATTGTTAACAAGTATTATTAGGGGGATGGACTGTTCCTTGGGAAATAAAGGATTTTTAACCGAGCTTTTGTTACCACATGCCACAGATCTTTCTTAAACTGAAAATAATGAATATCAGTGTGAATTGTATTCTTAGGTGACTAATGGGATATTGGAAAACTCACTTGGTGATTTTTGGGGATGAATGAGAGCAGGTGTAAACAAAGAGCTTGTCAGAAAAGAGCTTGTAATTATTCAGCGCTGGCTGCATGAAGAAATGAAAATGGGAATCTGCAATGGAGCTCCTTTATAAAACCATCTCACAATGTTAAGGTATAAATTTTAGAGCCCCCATAATGGCTTCAAGTTTCAAGTCACATGTACAATCCATTTTTAATGGTACTACTTTTGCTGTGGCACTTTTGACAAATGGTCAGAGAAACATCAGTCTTGACAGTCCATAAAATTAGCAAAATTCCCCTAATAAAGCTGAAAGCAGGGGCCAGAGCAGCCGTGGGTGTGTGGCATGGCTCAGGCTCCCCAGCGCTGCCAGGACGGCTCTCCGTGGCACAGAAGAGCCTCTCCAGGTCCTTGTGCCTTAACCCTTGCTCTTGCCTGGTGTGCTCATCCACAGCTTCTCAGGACAACCCATCCCAGTGTCTCACCACCATCATTGTAAAGAATTTATTCTTTATGTTTATTCTAAACCTACTATCAGTTTAAAATCATTAGCCCTTGTCCTGCCCCTGGTAAAAAGTCTCATTCCATCTTTCTTATAGGCCCGCTTTAAATATTGAAAAGCTTCACTGAGGTCTCCCCCAAGCCTTCTCTTCTCCAGGCTGAACAACCACAACTCTCTCAGCCTTTCCTCATAAGAGAGGTGTTCCAGCTCTCTGATCATTTTCATGGCCTCCTCTGGACCGGCTTTAACAGCGCCATGTATTTCTTGTACTGGGGACCTCAGAGCTGGATGCAGGACTGCAGGCAGGGTCTCACCAGACAGCCAGAATTACCTCCCTTGACCTGCTGGCCACAGTGCTTTTGATACAGCCCAGGATACACTCAACAAGTTTGCTGATGACACCAGGCTGAGTGGTGCAATCGATATACCTGGGGGTTGGGATGCAATCCAGAGGGACCTGGACAGGCTTGAGAGGCGGGTCCACGCAAACCTCAAGAAATTCCACAAGGCCATGTACAAAAGGTTCTACACGTGGGCAATCCCAAGCACAAGTACAGGTTGGGTGGAGAACAGGTTGAGAGCAGCCCTGAGGAGAAGGACTTGGGGGTGTTCATTCATGAGAAGCTCAACATGAGCCAGCAATGTGTGCTTGCAGCCCAGATAGCCAATCGTATCCTGAGCTGCATCAAAAGAAGCGTCATTCCATCATACAAGACACTAGATTAGTTAGGCATGATTTGCTCTTGGTGAAGCCACAAAGGGTGTCCCATGGTGTATGGCCAGCGCTTTGGGGGTGAGGGTTTTCCTTAGGGCAGCTGCAGCAGGGCAGGACACACAATGTCTGAAGGTGAGGTGTTGAAGAGTCCCAGGTCTGGTAAATCGCTGAGGTGGTAGACATTGCAGCTCCCTGCTGCAACTGGCTGCTCCAGGCCACACAGAGGTCCCTCATGGCCTCCTTGGACCTGAGCTGGGACTCGCTTTGCCTGTGCAGTCTTGTGACTCTGTGCTATTTTTTCCCTCAAGCACAAAGAGGACACTGGTGTCTCTGAAACAACCTGGTGAAGACCCTGCCCTAGCCGCAAGGCATGCACAGTGGAAATGTACCATCAGTCCTGGGCAGAGCCCAGGGGGCCAGCAGCATGCTGTGCATCACCATGCTGGGTGCAGGATCAGCCCTGGGGAGGAGAACCAGGTTGAGGGTGATGGAGCGAAATACTTACTCAGCACACAAACTTGACAAGCGTTTTAGTTCAGGAGTTCCTTAAGGTACATGCCTACACCCACACATACTTATATATATACATACTTACATAGATCTCAAATCCAAAATTGAAGTGCAAAGGCTTTTAAAAGCTTTAAAGGATTTAAAGACTCCTACTAGGAGTGATACTGATGGGGGGGGAAGAGAGAAAATAAATGTTTGCCCTGGCTGGGGGAGCAAAAATGCAAAAGGATTCTCATGGGGAACCCTGGCGTCAGCTTCTTGTCCTTTCCTAGACTTTTTTGTCTGCATGTGAATTGTGGTCAGCATCTGTGAAATGGGGGCACTCAGCCTCTTCGTCACCATGGTCCCTAACGTCCTCTGCTCGCAGGCTGCCCCTCACTGCACAGCACAGCGGCAGTCCTGCCACCTCACGCTATTGCAATAAAAATAACTTGAAATAACAGAAAATGAAGCTTGAGTCAATAGCTACTGATTGGAAGTGAAGGGAAGGGGACCAAGTTCAGAGAGGGCTGGTATCGGGTAATATAGCCAAGAGCTGGTGCTTCAGGAATTATTCACCAGGGAACATGGTTTTTTTCCTCTCTTCTTTTCTTTTTCTCATCTTTTTTATTGATCTGTGAGATGATAGAGTTCTGTGGCTGCGATATCTGAGGGCTGGTGGTATCTCATGCCTTTATCTGCAGCCTCTGTCCCCGTAATTGTTTCTGGCTTCCTCTGTACTGCATCTTTGGCTTTCTCTGGGAGGCCTGTCAGCTGTCTGAAATTAAAGCAGCCCTTCACCTGAGCTCCTCACTTTTGCTACTAACCAGTGTTTTTCTTGGCAATTCAGATTGATTCAGTATTTCCATCAGAGGTCAGGTGTTTCAGCTGGAAAAAGTCACTGGTGGTGAGACCATCCGCTTCTCCCTTCAGCCTCAGCCCTCCTCCTCCTCACCCAGCACACAGAAGCCTGATTCGATTCCTCCATGTCCTCCTCCAGCACAAGGAGCTGGAGTGATGCTGCAGCCCTGCATTTCCCTCATTTCAATGGTGGTTTAGAGCCAGGAAAACAGCTCAGACCCCCTTATATTTTCATTCTTCTGAGGAAGTGGGTGGGTGTTTCCACATCAGTATCTGTGTGCTCAGAGCCAAAGGAAGGGAAAGTGCTAACCCGCTCCTCACACCTTCTCCCCTCCTCTCCGACCTTCTGTGTCTGCCCGTTGCAGTCCCACGACAGATGGCTGCTCAGTTGGCATCAGCATTCAAGCCCAGAGACACTGGCATTTCCCAGGCAGAGTGGTAACCAGACGCAGAGATTAGTTCTGGCACATCTCCATGTTTAAATGAACTTCCCCTAATTAGGGAAATTAACCATGATGACACTTCAGACAGATCCTCCCTGGAATTATATTCATAAACTTCTTGTGCACCCCAATACAAATGGAGCCACAAGCTCAGTGTGAGGAGATGCTCATCTCCAAACCCCTGCCTGCTCCCACCTCTGCTGTGGTGGCCACTGTGGTGCTTGGGGTTTGTATCCTTTCTGCCCCTCTTTGCTCACGGCGTGATTCTCACCTTTTCGACTGGAGATGTGCAAGTTCCTCTTACCCCAGCTCTCAATGGTTACCCTAACGCTACCAAAACCATGACCCCACACCTAAACTTTTATTACCCACCATCCCCTGCTCAAATCCCACTGAAATCTCTACCAGGCCAACTCGTGATGAATTTTTCCCTACCTCATTTTACTAAACGTGCATGATTTTTAGCAGACCTTATGGAAGAACAACTTAAAGGAGTTGTGTCTGTACATATTATGTTGCTACATTTTTGCTCAAAACAGACTCTTTTGGGATATAGTGAAGACTCTGTACTCCAAGACAAATTAGGTCTGGGGGAAAAAAAGAAAGAAAACCAAGCAAATTAAGCTTGTTAAGTTTTACAGTAAACTGCTGCAAGTCTGAGGCATGACATAAAAACCAGGGTTTTCAAAGGGCCCCGAGGGAAGCAGACCTGGGGCTGATGCTGAATTTAATTTGCTCTGTGCTGAAGGAAGCAGCTTTGGAAAAACGCCTATACGCATACTGATCCCTTAAATAGACATTTTATCAGGTTTAGCAAAAATAATGTGCTCCAGAGCAGCCAGGAAGTCCTCGTGCTGGATGGAGCACCGCATTCAGAGAAGGAGTCCCTCCACCCTGGTGCATGGCGGGGACTGCGTAAGCACCATGGCTTATCTTTTAATAGAGATATTACTTCTCCTTGGGAGATACAATGGGAATTTCTTAGTGTACACAGACAAAAGAAATCATTTTCAGAATGGAAAAAAAAAAAAAAACAAAACAACCCAACCCCCAACAAATTGCAGATGAAATCTATCTAAGAACAGGAAATGAATTTTCTGTTAATAATCCTTAAGGTTAACAAACTCCTAAGAGCCAGAGGGTGAGAACGCTGTCCAGCTCTGACATCTGCCCTCCAAAGCGCTTTTTATTTTATGTCATTTTTTAATTGAATGGTTTTCTCTTTTTCTGTTCTTTGAATTCTGGGTGATGCTTTGGATGGCATAAAGAGGCACTGAGCCAAAACAAACTGGAATTGAAAAAGAACGGAGGGAAAAACAGAGCCTTCCTGGTTTAAGACTATTTCTTTTCAATGTGGGAAGAGACAAACCAAACAGGCAGAGTTCTGTCCAAAGGAAAAAAAAACAAACCCAAAACCTACTTCAACCCCTGGCTTCGAAGCCTGGTTCTTTACCTAAGCAGCAGGATTTGTCATCACAAGTACGGTCACAGAGAAAGGAACATAATAGAATAATAAAAGTGAAAACGTATTTAGTGCTTTTAATACAGTATTGTCAATCTGAATTATTTCATCTTGAATTCCAGTGTCTGGAGCTTTTGTTAAGGACCAAGACACTGCAGTCATGCAACTTTAGCAGCATTGCAACTTTCTGCTCCAGTTTCTTCTCTCTCTCCTACATGTGAGGAGCAAAGCTTGAAACATCCAGTCCTGGAGATCCAAAAAGCTCCAAAAAGCTTGTGAAAGATGCCTAACCACAATGGTTTTAAAGCCTTCATGTTTACAAGCAGGAAAAGATTTTGGGGGCAATCAGGAGAGTGTCTAGGGTTGGCCAGCATGGGACATGAAGCGGCATCCAGGGGAGGTGAAGCATCTTCATTCCCTCTTAGCATGGAGGAGGTGCAGAGTGGCCATGCGGCGGTGCTGCCGGAGCTCAGACACCGCAGTGATGTCCTCGGGGTGTTTGCTTTCCCTTACGGCCTTGCTGGCTCCATCTGCAGCTACTATCTGTTTTCTCTGTCTTTCATGAGCAAAGCCACAATCTTCCCTTCTCCAGGGATCTCACCCCAGGCTCTTGCCCGGGTGTTGGGGCACTGAGAGGGCGCACACACCGCTGTGGAAGGATGCAGGGCTGGGGAGAAATCCCAGACCACCTATGCCTAAAGGAACTGGGAGTTTTGCATTGACTCATTAAAAAAGCAGGTTGTCACAATGGATTGGAGCTCAGAAGGTCCCTGTGCCTCTCAGCTCTTAGTTTTGCTGCACCTCCACGCAGATCCCATGCTCAGAGGCCAGCTGAGCATCTCAGTTTCACTTCAGCTTTTGGCTTTGTGGTTTCAGGGGAAGAATGAGATCATGCACCGTCACCAAAGAGCAAAATAAAAAGAATGCCGTGCACATGATCTTTTTTAAATAGCAGGATTTTATCTCAACTTCATCATACAAAGAAAGTGGCCAGATGTTGGTGGTTGGCAGTCCTGCCTTTACCTAGATCTGTCCCAAACGCAGGATGATATGAGTGTGCTAGAGGGGACTCTTAAGCCTCCGTTAAGGAAGGGAGGGAGTGGGGTGTCTGTCTTGCCTTCGCACACCTTTGCATCTCCAATGACATCCCGATGCTGTTTTGGCGGGCTATGTATCAACAACAGTGTCTCTTCTAGGTAGTGATGTCTCTTCACACACAGTTCAGGGCTTGCAAGCCATCATGCAAGGTCCTTGTCACCCCTCTAAGTACTTTTACCTGGGTTTGCTTTGTGATTGGATCTTTAATTGGTGGCAGAAACTAATTTCATTCTAAATTTGCCTGGAAATTAATCCAGTTCCTCTGCGCGTCAGCTATTTGCAAAGAAATCACAATGTCCTGCATTACAGTAACTCTAGGGGCAGTGATTAGATTTCCAGCCCTCTTTCTTGCTTTGCACGACACATGATGAGCACAGCATTGTAATGTCAATATACTTGGTACACTTTTCAAACCCACTGAGTAAACAGTCGCTGAGAGCGCGCTACAAATAGGCTTGCTTGCCAAGGGCTGTTGCCTCTTTCCTTAGCTGTGTTTAGTGAGTACATGGTTTTGTTTAAACAGGAAAACACATTAAAAGGCACTTCATCTTTGAGTGTTCCTGTCTATGTTGCCTGCATTCCTGGCTGGGGTGTTTAATATACACTAAGTGCAACGTGCTCATGGGACCCTCCAATTAAAATACCAATAGGCCAACAGCGCCGCGCTGGGGTAATCAGCATGGCTACTTAACCAGGAAAAGGCCAGTTATGTTCAGTTTTTCATCAAGTTTCTTTTTCCTTAGGCCAATTGTCCGATAGTCCATATGCTTCCCATAGAGCCTCTGGTGGTCACAGCAGTGGCACCTGAGTTAAAACCCACAGTCATGATTTTCAGGCATGACTTCTGTGGTTGGTTTTGGGTTCCTTCAACTTACACCATGTGAAAGCTAACTTAAGCCTCAGCCAAATGTTTGGTTTTCTTGTGCAGCCAGGTTCAGTGCCTAGTCACTGAGTCAACACTCTCCCCAAACCCATTTTTCTCTGCTCAGCATAGACAGACACAGAATGGCTTATGGATGAGGGATGATGCTGCATGAGGTGAATCCCAGCTTAGGTTGCTCTATTTTCAGATGCTCACGTTGAGAGGGGTCAAGGTGCCTGATCTTTTCAGGAGAGCTCTGCACCAAATCCAGTGGCCTTAAAATGTGTTGAGCAAAGACACTTGTCAACAGACCAGACCCTCATCCTGATTAAACTGATAGTGGAATCTAGTCTTATTCTCTTCTGCTTAATGGTGTAATACAGAATTATGACAGTGCAAGGACTTGCCCATATGTGAAAATTTTGAGATGGAGCTATTTCAGAAGAATTACACCAAAACCAGTTATTGACTGAGATGCAGATCTTACCAGGAAAAAACCAAACCTAACCAAACCAAACCAAACCAAACCAAACCAAACCAAAACAAAACAAAACAAAACAAACAAAGCAAAACAAAACAAAAAATGAAACAAACCAAACAACAAAGAAAACCAACCAAAAAAAACCCAACAACAACAAAAGAGAAAACCAACAAAAACCCCTACCACAGCCACTGATTATTTTTAACCTCCTTTTCCTCTCCTCTCATGAGCTTATTCTGGAACAATTCTCTCAAACAATGAGTTTTTTCTGACTCCATCCAATGCTCTTCCACTCATCTCAAGACACTTTGCAACTTCAATCATGTTTTTTCTAGTAATTAAAAAAAATCCCCCATAGTATAAAAGGTAGGTTATTTTGCCTCCTTCTCAGTAGATAAGGTTGTTGAAGTGGGTTTCCATTAGATGAGTTCTCCTTCTCACTGTACCCAATGCTAAAGTTAACAACTGCTTTTGTTGGTCCTTGTCGAGGGTTTAGATTGCGGGGTGACAATCAAACCCTGGCAGATGTATTGTTAAACTCCTCCCCACCCCCACCTCCCCCTTTTACCCCTCCCTCTCCCCCCTTCCCACTCAGGACAGGTGACTGGAAGGGAAAGAAGGACAGAGAGAAGAGAGTTGGAAAAGTTAAAGATGTTTTACTAATGCTACTAATAAGAATAGAGAAAATAATACAAAATATACAAAACCAATCTTGTAAGTCTCAGCAAGTGCAGAGCCAGCACCCAAAGTCCTGGATTAGACTCTGCAGTCAACCGGAGCTGGATTCAGTCTCTCACTAGGCCTCAGTGCGCAGGGATGACCAGCAAGGTCCTCTCCTAATGTCAGCCATGAGGAAAAAAGGGAAAAAGGAAGGAAAAAGGGACGAGATCCTCGTGATCTCCCACTTTTATATGAAGTATTCACGTGAATGGAATGTTATACACCATTGGTCAGTCTCTCGGTCATCAGTTTCTCGTTGCCCCTCTCGCGAGATGTCCATCCGTGCTTATCAATAAGTTTGCATTCCGTTGCTAGGTTTACCAGAACATGTGTCTGGTTCTCCAGGAAAATGCAGCTAATATGAAGGCTTTAGCTGACAGGTAAATTCACTAAAAGAGAAACTTGTGGTTTTTTTTAACAAAACCACGACAGTCCTGGAGCTTCTTCCCAGCAGACTGGGTTGCTGGTGCCACAGAAGCTTTCCCTTGGTTCAAGGCTGACCTGATTCCTCGTGAGACACTGGGGACAAAATGATTTAAGAGACTCACCAGAAACCTAAGTTGTGCTTCAACCCTTTCTCAAAATGATAACCACATACAGAGCAGATTGAACTAAGCTAGGGGGAGAAAATGGCACCAGACCTGGAGATAAGCATGTCCATATTGATACCAAAATAAAGGCCTAGAATAACTTAACAGAGCTTATGCTAGACAAGATGTAGAATACCTCTTGATTTATTTCCAAGAGGACACAAATCAGGCCAAAAAAAAATCCATTTTCACATATTTTTAGCAGAAGTGTAGGGAAGGAATTTGGAAATGAGGAAGGATCTATTTCCTTGTCCTGGAAAGATGAACATTTTAGGGTTAGTAGCTCTGATTGTCAGTGTCTCACTGTGCAGGGGCCCATTTGCCAATAATAACAATCAAGTTACAGGATTATGAGGCCCTGCCCACGAGAAAAGCCACGCAAGGAAGACGGATGTAGTACAGCATCTCCGAATGCCTGAGCAGATCCAGGCAGTGCTCTAGTGCTACACAAACACTCTTGTTAGTTACAAAAGCAAAGTGCCCCACAAAGAACCAGTGCTGGGCAAACCAGTTGACCAAGGAAATGGAGAATGTTGTAAGGAGAAACTTGAAGTTTGTGGTGTACCCAAAGTAAAGCCAAGAGGAGCTGTCATCGCTGTCTGCAAATGCCTGAGAGAGGATGAAGGCCTATTTAAAGTAAACACTGGCACCAGAAAAATAACCTATTACCTGTCTCCACAACAACTCAGGCTGCAGAGGGAAAGATCTCTCACCATCAGGGTGTGATGTCCTGTGAAGTCTCTGAGCTTCCCAGGGCAGTCACGAAGGCTGGGAACCCTTTGGTGAGCTTCAGTCTGGAGCTGCTGGTACGTGGTGGTCACTGCCGGGCAGAGGCTGGTGCGTTATGGCCGTGTCCTCTCCAATGAGGGGGTTGTGGAGCGGAGCAATGTCTGCTTATGGCACTGAACAACCGGCCATTGTCCTGGGGTTGGCAGCCCACAGGGATCCCCGAGATAAGCTGCTGGCTGAAACCAGATCTTGACACTGATCATGCCTGTAACGTCCGTCAGACAATAAAATCAACTGATCTCCTTATCATGGAGAGAGAAAAATCCAGAAGGATTAGCCCTGGGAATTGTACTCCAGTCACGTCTCTCCTCCAAGTCAGAAATTGGTCTCTTGAGTGAAAATAATATAGCACAGCCAAGGCTGGCCGGTTTGTGACACAAAGCCACACCGGTCTCACTAACGAGCAGGAGCAAATGGGACTAAGCCCAAAAGAAGCAGCGATGAGAGACATTGCATCTGGCAAACCTCAGTGAGTTGTGCAGCCCATGAAGGTGCCGAGGGAGCGAGCAGAGAAGTGACAGCAGATGAGGCAGCAAGGGCTACCCTCAAAGACCACCCCGTGCCCCCAGGTAGCCTCTGGCTGGGGCTGGTGGCCACCTCCTGGCCAGCAGCCTCCCAGGAAGAGGAGCCTCCTGCCCACTCATAAGATCTTTCCTCAATTTAAATCTGGTTTTATCCTGACAACTGGTATAAACAGGTCTGGTAGTCTGCAGTCAAATCCAGGTCCTAGGACTTCTAGCACCGCAGATACAGCTGTTGGAGGAGACTGCAGTAACCCCATTTATTCCCTAGTTAGCAGTAGCAAGAATGGTATGTTCACATCAGTTCAGCTCTGTTCATCTCCACTCATAATTTTTTTTTATCTGGAGGAATCTAAATGTTCATTCCTCTTTGAACTCATGAGGGGTTGCTCAGAGCTGGGATAGCCTCACTGACATCCATGGAGTGATGGCTGGGCTAGGAAGAAAAGGGTCCCAGGGAGACTGGCTGTGACAGGGTTTTTCCACATCCTCCACCTAGTTTGCATGACAGGATTTATTTATTTCTCAGCCTGTACAGCAGTGCTGGGGTTTGGCTGCTCTGTTCTGTGGGGAGCATTGCAACACCTGCGGGGAGACAGGCAGAGGCTCTGCCAGGAAAGACCCCGCTGGAGCTGTGGGAGCTCGTCGGCCAGAGCCCACAGGCTCTGCCCAGGTGGACGGACCCTCCAGATCCCAGGACAGCCAGTGCCTTTTGCACATACAGTACATTGTACACCAGGGCCTGGTGTACATCTTTTACAGGGCACCAGCAGAGATGCTTCACCAATTCACAAACTGCCCCATGCATTTTTTTGTCCATGTACACTCACATAAGTGTTGTACAGCCCAAGAGTGGTGGAGGCAGGATCATGTCTTCAATCACAGTCAGGGTCCTGAAGAAGAATTGAACACATGTTAAAAAAAAGGGATGTAAAAGTCATTATTTGCATCCAGAGTGATTCTATACAGCACCACTAGAAACTGAGTAAAATACTGTATTTCCTTTTAAATTAATTCAGAACTGTTCAGAAACTGGGAGAGATGAGGACAGCTAATAAGCAGAGAGAACTAACATTAATCAAAAGGGAGTAAGAGTCCTTTCAGACATTCATTTAGACAAACTAAGGGGAGGATGATGGAGGAGAAAGTAACCGATAAAACACTGAGGAATTAAATTAGTGGGAACTAAATAATAACTGAGATCTGATTTTTTTCAACAGCCACCTTTCCTCTAGCAAAGAAACATGGTCTGACCTCCAAGACACAATGAAGTAGGTCATCAGGATTTGAGGCATTATGTTTCTGGAGCTCCTGTGTTCAGAGTCAGATTTCCCAGGTCTCTGGTGTTGCAATGAGGAGTCACTTAACAGCAAGAACTGTACAAAACAAAACATTTCAAGGAGTGGGACGTTATAAGGGGCTTTCCTTGCTCAGTCAGGGCTGATGGACATTGCAAAAGGTCTCGCCACTAGATCGTTATTAGTGGGACTACAGCTGTCCTGGGCACTGTGTCAAATGCGTGGGGAGAGTCAGGAGGTTTTGAAATCTGAGCAGACCAACACAAAGCACAGGCAGACAGAGGTAAAGGGACTTGTCCAGGTTAGAGGAGAAATTGGGCAATGAGCTCAGATCCCCTTGGTACCGCATGTTCCTGTTGCATGTACAGTTAGGCAGGGCTGCTTTGGGGCTTTTACATACTGCATACCTTTTTGGCCTGGTTACTGCAGACTTAAGCTTCAACTTCTTCTAGCAACACCATGCTTCCCTCTGATACCCAAGCTGGACATTCTTCCTTTCACTTCTTCTTTCCCTGGCTGCACACAGCCCTGGGGCAAATGGCCAAGAACAGCAAGTTCTTCTTTGCAGCTTCCTCAGCTGAGTTGTGCAAGCAATTAAATGGTTTATGGGCCCCCTTCTGCCTTAATTTTCTATCTTGTGACTTTATACAAGGCATCTTTCCATCAAAATTAACAGCCAGCTATATTAATAGTGGTTTCCAGAGCTGCTGACCTGCCCACCCAGCTCCAGTACTGCATATAGTGTGCTGGGGTAACCTGGCTGTTGTCACCCTCCAGTCCTCAACACAGCTCTTTGCAGATGTCAGGGCTGAGATGCCGATGTTTCAGAGAAAGCTGAAGTGGTTGTCTTCACTGAGTGGACAGGCTGTGGCCTGGCAGCCCTGGAGAAAGCTGTCTCAGCCGGACACACTCCCTCTCGCTGTTTTGAGCAGCTATTCCACCTGCCAGGCAAGAGCCTGCTGTCATTAATCAAAGTCATACCCACCCAGAAAAGACAGTAAGAAATTGTTTGAGGATATTTTAAACCAGAAATTATTTTTTGTGCTTCCTCTTGAGATCAATCAGTCTCTGCCCAGGCACGAAGCATCTCTTTTGCCTTTTCCATGTGCCACCCTGGTCCCAGGAGGGTGCTAGCAAGGGCAGAGCCAGGCACTCAGCTCCCAAAGCTCCAGGAACTCAGGATACTCAGCTCTCCCAACATCCCTGTGAAAAGTATCAGGGTGATGCGCAGCGGCACCCACTATCCTGCTGTGAGGGTTCAGGCAGCTGGCACAGCATATGGGAGTCACCTGGTGAGCACCTGCCCTCCATCTCATGCTGCAGTTCAATGGCGATGACTTGTGCTCCAGAACTCCGCCATTACACACAGGTGATTTATGACCCAGTGGGAGAGCATGGTGACATGGCCACCAGCTGCTTGGTGCTGTCTCTTCAGCTGGCCCTGCCATCCCGCTCTCTCCCTTGCCCTCATTCAGCTCTGTGAAGTTCAGGCCAAAGCACTCCTTCGAGGTGAAGATTATTTCCAAGAAGTCTGGAAGAGTGGCCAGGGATTTTTTCATCATCCCCCATAGAAAGGGGCCCATGTATAACTCTCCCAAGAGTTTCTAGTCTTGCTGGAGGGCTGGCAGTTTGGCTGCAGATTTTCTGTATGCACTTTCCCATCTAATAGCTCTTTCAGAACTGCTTGCTCCAAATACTGTGCCAGAGTGTGCCTCAACCACCAGCTGCAGCTCACAGCGCATTGCGTAGTTTTTGGGAAGATTGTAGGTCCTAAGGTGCATTGCAAACTGAACAGGGTCAAACCTTCCCTAACTCTGGAATTCCTGTATTTGCCACCCCAAGCCCACCTCTTCCACCTCATCCCTGTTTTTAACAACATAGTCTGGCCAAAGCATTTAGGAGAGAGGTACAACCAAGCTCTCTGGGGGCAACATGAGAGAGCAGGCAGGTGTACCTTCAGTCCCAGCTTTGACCATGACTTCTTGTGTCCACTTGAGCAAGTCATGCACAGGCAGATGCCCATTGAAGTCCTAGGTAGCACTGGCTGCTTCCAGCCAAAATGATCTGGTGACCAGAAGGTACACTGTGTGGTTCCCATGGTCTTTGGGATTCTGGAGAAGGTGTGCCCATCGTGCCCATGGGACAGGAGGGACCCTGGCACAGATGTGCTGCCCACCTTCCCTTCCCAGCATGGCTGGTGCAGCTGTGCAGGAATAAGAAGGTTTATAGCTCATGAGCGCATCTCAAAGACACCGATCTGCTTGGATGTATCCTGTAAAGTGCAAGTGATCCTGGAAGGGACTGTGTAGCTGTTGAAATTGCTCCCTTCTGCTAAGACAGCCAGACATAAAAGGCAGAAGAAGAGCCTGAGTGGGCAGCAGATCCGTCAGGGCAGGAAGATTGTAATTCCCAGCTCCTGCTTCTGGGATCAACCAGGGACTCAGCCACAACCGATGTAAAACTTTATATTAAGGGCTCACAGAGAGCCTGTGGCAGAAGAAGAAATGGGAGACAGGTCCTCACAGTGCCTGTGGAGCTGCCTGAGCAGGGACACCCTCCTCCTGCCCAGCATTCCCCCATTTCCACCCTAAACCCAGCCACAAGGTGTACCCTCTCGTGTTGTGAGACGGCATGTGTAAGGACCGCTGCTTCCCAAGGGGTTAGTCATTCCCATCGGGATGACCCATGACACAGCTGGCTGTGCTTTGGCTCCCACCCACACATCCCACTCCTCAGCCTCCCAGCAGAACACCCACGCAGTGCCACGTCAGCACACCCCAGTGTTTAAGATAACACCACTAGTGAAATCGAAGGCTGTGCAATGTAAGGTGCACAGACCAAGCAGCAAGAGGTGCGCCTGGTGCTGAGGCAGGCCCTGGGAGGGAGATGGGGAGAGGACCAGGCAGCGTTGCCACTTGCACCACCCTGCCCAGGGAAAACAAAGCTTTTTTTTTTTTTTTAAGCATAGGTTAGCCCAGACCTGCAAAGCACTTGATGGGTAAATTCAGAAAAGAAACTTATAAAATGTGGTTTTCTCTGAAAGGTCTGTTCGTGCAAAATCTATTGAAGGAATGCTGTCCCATTTATTCCCAGACAAGAAAGGGCTGGCTGTACAAAATGCCAAGCATCCTCACATCCTCCAAACCTGAGAAGCTGAGAGTACTCAGTGCCTTGGATCAGGCCCCAAGTGGACCCAGCAACACACCTCTCCTGGAGCATCTCTAAGTGCCTGTGAGGTGATGGAGGACAATGCTGGATGCTGATCACAGCCTGCTTGTCTGTCAGCTCCTACATTTCACCCTGCACCACAGAAGCCCTGCCTGAGCAAAGTGCTGCCCAGGGAAGACAGTCTGTGCCTCCAAAAGCAAAGTCAGTGAGTCAGCAAAATAAGCCTGACTAAGCACTTCCCTGTTAGATTCTGGACATCAAGAAGAAAGCATCAATGACTTTGCATTTATTAGGCAGAATTACTGAAGTGGCTACAAGCTAGCAGCCTTAAAGTACCCAATTACTCTCTTTCAAATGCAACACTCTTACTAAGCTCAGGTGACAAAGATTTCAAATCTTCCCTTCCCACAGTGAGGCAGGTTTGTCCAGAAGCATAAGCCAATAAATCCTGTCATCTCCACTGACACGCTTCTTCCACAACGTCAAAGGGTCAAGTATGTAATGTTTTGCACATACCATTAATGATTAACTGTTGTCTGTAGAGGAACTAGTTTTTCTCTTGGCTTCAAAAAAAAAACTTAAAAGATGAAATGGAAAACCAGCCTTGGGTTGGCTCCCGTGGGTATTTATGACTATGACATTGATAGCACAGAAGATTAGAAGGCATTTGGAATCTCAGGAATTTTCTTTTTGCTGATCTGTTCCTGTTAGGTTTGAAAATGGTTAGGAAAGCATGAGAGGGAAAAAAAAAGAGGCTTGTGGTTGGGGCACGTAATTTCCTGGTCTGGTTGCCAACTCTGTGTGACCTTGAACAGGTCACTCAGAGAAGAAAGCGAGAGCTCTGGGGCCAGGCCCCACAAATACCACAGGCCTCCCTGAAGGTGGTTGTATAGGTTCTCCCTGCAGCCGATGGTGAGTGAATTGTCTCACCTGTTTTGGGATGAGACGAAGTCATCTCTGGAGGAACCTACTAAAAAGAACATTTTAAAAGTTCCCTTGGCTTTGCTGCCTAATTTTGAGAAGGCTGAAGATGGCTAGGATGAATCTTAGCCTTAACCTCCTCAGGACCTTGCCTTTGAATTGGGCATAGCTATTTCTTCTGCTGTCTTATCCCTTTGTATGTTAAGATAATCACAGGAAGGATCAATTCCTGCAGTACCGGATGAGGGACCTTGTTTCCAGCTAGATGACAGATCAGGGAGAGTCAGCCTGACCCAAGGGAGCTGGGGGAGCTCCTGACACCCACTCTCAGGGATCCCCCAGCACGCTTGTGTGCACACACACGCACACAAGGCTCTCCAGACATCTCTGGTGGCTCTTGGCTGCGTGAAGGCTTTGGGATCCTGGTGGGATCACAAAGGCTTGGCCAGCCCCGCTCCAGGCACTGCATGCATGTGGGAACAGGTAGTTACAGCGCTGATAGGAGAGCAGCTACATGGGCTTGCAGGCATGTACCTCAGCTGGGTGAGATCAGATAGCTTATCGTTGACTCCTATCTTGGTGGAAAGGGTTGGGCAGCATGTTCACCAGCAGCTCGGGAGCTCTCTGTGCCAGGGCTGAGGGTGCTGGTGCAGGAGGTTGGTTGGCCACTGTGCACAGCTCTGTCATGGCCATGGACACCCACCCGCAAATGAACATCAAAAGGACCACAAAAAAAAACCACCTCCCAAGGGTCCCACCTCTCCATAGCTTAGCTTTCACGTAATAAGTATCCCCTGATGATAAAGAGAAATAGAACTAGTTCTGATCAAATTATTCTATCAAGCACACCCTTTGGTCACGGGGGGAGAGACAGAAACACAAACATAGAGTCACAGATCAGTCAGTTGCTGTGCACAGAGACTGTATTGATGGACATGTTAAAAATATCCAGATGGCTGTAAGCCAGAAACCATTTTGTGTCTAAAACAGGATTTCACAAGATTTCATTTCCTTTTCCTTTTTTTTCTTTTTCTTCCATTTTTCCAACAGACCGTTTCCACGATTCACTATGTTGGCGATTTACACTTCTGTTGTTCCGAGGCAGGGAGAGTTTTTTATCTGCTAAGGTGCTTACAACAACATTTTTAATGGTACAACACGGACAAGCTCACAGGTACAGTTCTAGTTCACTGCTGCAGAGAGAGCTGCTCCTCAGAGCAGAAAACTCAGTGCATTGCCTCTTCCTCCAGGCCTGCAGAGAGATGGTCTGTCCTGGAGAAGAGCAAAGGGTTAAACATTGTACCATCCTAGAAAAGGTCAGGCTGGAAGCAGCTTCTGGAGTTTGGCTGATATGACCTTTGCCTGAAAGCAGGGCCTATTTTCCAACTTGCTAAGCACCATGGTAGCCCCCCCTGCTGAACCCTTTCCCATGTTCCAATGTGTGCCTAGACCTGGGGGACATCAGACTGGACAAGGGCCATGAACTGCAGAAAAGAGTGCAGAAATCCCATCCTCTGCTCTGCCCGCCATGCTCTCGCTGGTCCAGCCCAGGACAGGGCTTGCTTTTGCTGCTGCAGCAGCACGGTGCTGACCCACATTGGGGAAGCTGCATTTTGGCTGCTCAGAAACATTTTGGGAGGCTGATTTCAGGGACAGGTACATAGCGATACACACAGATCTGTTTGGGAGCAAACGTGTGGAATAATTGATATATATTGGTACAGCGGTATAGTATTATCTATACTAGGTGTAACAAGAGTGTTGCAAAAGAAGCAGAGGAATATAAAGGCTTTTTGTCTGGGAACTACAAGTGTTTAAAATCATCATCCAATGAGTTAAACATTTCTTTCAAAGCAGACAATTGTATTTCAGCATATAAATACAGTGCATTCCTTAAAATGAATATAATAATCAGAAAGCTTTTACTGAAGGTCCCCAATTAGCTTTTGGATACAATTTCACATTGCAAAATTTCAAGACATTGTGTGCAGAGCACAGGTAGATCTCCTCTGGCATAATGATGGTCCTTTGTGAGACATGACAGCTAACTCCCTAATTAATCTTCGAAATGTCAGACCCTGCTGGAAGTAATTGGGCCTGACGGTTCAAGGGCTAATTAACTTAAAACCTTGCATTTTCTCTTGCTTCCACCACAATCCTAAGTAATTTATTTACTTCCTTTTTACATGATTTTTAATGTTCTATGGCGTGTCTGTTCATATCTGCTTTTCTGGACATGAAGGTCAAGAGTGAAGGTATTAAGTTGGGTGTGTTTGCACTTTCTGAATCTTCCTGGAGTGTCTTGATTTCACAGGAGAAGAAAGCTGCTGTAAGCAGAGGGCTGGTCCCGGGGGAGCAGCTCACTGTGGCAGATGCTGGCTGCAGCCCCCTGGGGCCTCCTGTTTGCTGGGAGGTGTCAGCGGTACCTGGGAGCAGGCAGTGATCCTGGGGTCGGGCATCCTGTGGAGCGGAGCCAGTGTCATTTATAATCATTGCCATCCCAGCAAGGTGGCAGGGAGCAGTTTTATGGGCCCCATAGCATGGTTGTTTTACTACTGAACTTTATGTGAGCAGTGTTACGTGTGCTACAACCTGCTGTCTCCGCAAGCCTCTGCTGGCCTCCTGCCTCAGGTCTCCTGGGGCTGGTGTCCCATTTGTCTTTCTCTCTCTCCAGTCTCATTTGACCCTTGGCTGAAAAAAGATGAAGGACTTCTGCAGCAGAGGCTCCAAATCCCATCCCCTGCTGCCTCTACCTATGTAGAATGACCTTGAGGCTATTACTAGAAATGCATGAAAAGCCTTTTTTCTGGTTGACGGGCTCAGTCTGTGGTCATGCACGGATACAGAGCATGTCTTTGTGAGAGCAGCGTGTGTGTAGACTCCTGAGCTAAGGCCTGCATCTCTTCAGTTTCCATGCAGCCAATTTACAAGGACAAGTGAGGCAAAGAGTTATTTGGGAGGCATTCCCTGTAGCACACCTGCACCGGGAGCCACAGGGATGCTTTCAGGGTCTCTGACAGCAGGAGCCCAGCGGTGGGAGTAGGGTGCTCACCAGCCCCTGATCTCTGCTGGCACCAAACAGGTTCCTGCTGGGGCACAAGAACCAGGCAGCAGCATCCCAGCAACCCTCTGCTACCTCTCACTTCTGGTGATGGAAATCACAAATGCCAAATGATTTTGGTCTCTTTCTGCCTCAGGCAGCATAGCTGTGCTGATTACATTTGCCCTCAGTGTAAAAGAGTATAAAGAATGGAAAGGAAAACCTATTAAACTGAAAACTATTTGGGGCGAAGAGACGGTTTCCATCTGCCCAGGTCTGAGCACAGGAAAGCTGTGATTCATGTCTCCGGGTGAGTGAAGTTAAATCACGGCGGCAGTCATCTCCCATTCAGGCATTAGCTTCAGACGCACACAGCTCATACCTGAGCAAAAGGATCATCTGCTCCAGAGAGCAGGGGCTGGAAAAGCTGTGTCTGATTTCCTCACTCTTTTTCTTAATCCTCATTTCCTCTCAGCTAGGGCTTTCTTACAGCTCCTGCATAACCCTCTCCAGACAATATCTAATCTGTCTGTCACGGATACATCAAGATGTGCCTTGAGTGTGGCACCTAGTGATGACTGACAACTGCCATTAAGTGCTACTCCTCAAACAACAAGGCTCATTTCACTAATGGGATTTCACAGGTTCAGCCTGCAATCTCGGAAAGGAAAAAAAATGCCATATGTTCACACGGGATTTATATAAAGTCTCCTTTTATGATCCCTGTCATTTAGTAGCCCAACAAAATGAAGAACATATGATAATACATTAGTATTAGTATTAGTATTAGTATTAGTATTAGTATTAGTATTAGTATTAGTATTAGTATTAGTATTAAAAGCAAACCAAAAACTTATACGAAATATATATAGCTATATATTTCGTATAAGTTTTTGTTGGTTTGCTTTTAAGTTTTCTGTCGAAGAAAAGAATGTTTGATGTTATTCAGGCTGTTTTCTTTGACTAAATGTTATCCAGTTCACTGCAAATCGTCTGAGCCAATGAAATAGAGGTGAAACATCAATGGAGAAGAGGTTTCTGAAAAGTTACTGTCTTATGGTAAAGAGGTATTGGTGGTGGAAAACGAATATAATGAACCAGAGAGCAAATGGCAGCATGAATCCTTTCCATACAGACATTGCAATATTTCCTCTGCAGTAACAGCTTTTTTTTTTTATTCACACTCTTCTAGAAAGGCCGTATGAAAGCATTATCAATTTCAGTTTTTCCTGGTTACCTTCCTATCCTGTGTTGAACGATGCCGTGATGACAACAGTTCAACGCCACCAACTGAAATTAGCTCTGCTGTGAATTAAACTACTTATTCAAGTTAGAGAGGTCGGGGTTTCATCAGACAGAGGAATCCAATGTCAGAAGTAATAACTCTTTTGTTCAGGCTAGAAAGGTTCCAGAAGTGTAAGGAAATCACCTCCACCAGCTTCCCTTCCTCTGCATTGCAAACAAGGCACACAGTTACACGGAAGGAGCTGGTGATGCTGAAGGAGGGGGAATGACTTTGAGCAAAGAGCTCAGAGTTTGTTGCCTGTGTTTGCATGGCTGAAGCTTATGTTTACCCTTGCTTCAGTCTGGACATCCTCCACGGCCTTGCCCTGGCTACCCTTCCTGGCTCTGGCAGCCAGGACAGACTGGCGCCTCCTTTGCGTGGGTAACGGAGCAACCCCACGTTGGGTGCTCTCATGCAGCACCTCAGTACGTTGACATTTTTCTGCCTTGTGGCTGTATCCTTTGCCTCTGCGCACAAGACATGCCACATGCAAAGATAAAAGCCAAGTGAGGACCGTTCCTCTGTGAAGACGTTGGTACCGGGGCAGGATGCTCCTGGAGTAAAAATGTAATTTGTCTTTCTCAGTGAGGTCCAGCTCTGACAAAGGCAGGGAGTCACTCCAAAACACGTGGGTGCTTCCAGCAGCTGAGATTACTGCCACAGGAATTTTGTAGGCCTTTAGGATCATTTTCTTCCCGACTGTGTAAAATACTGCCCACATTAAACCAGCATTCACCTTTGGGTTTAGCCCAATTTTTCTTCTGAAAGTAGTTGTTTTTCTCCTCCCTGACACTGATGTGTTCAAAGGGATTAGGGGAAAGATGAGGGTATTTGGGCTCCTGGCTGGAGGTGTGAAGACTCGCACACCAGTAAGTCCATCCAGATAGAGATAATCATGCTTTGAGCCAGCTGTCAACAAATCAAACAAACCAGTGGTGTTTTCACAGAAGAGAACTTTATGTGTTTTGGGCATAACCAGGGAGAACAGCTACTCATAGTCACGTCTCTAGCAAGCACTGCGCCTGCGGGGATCTGTATCTGGGTACTGCTATTTTTTTGTTCTTTGCCCTTCATCCGATTAATGACTTTTGTTGCATCCACCAGTAGGGACAGACAATTTTCATTGTGCTCTTAAAAGCTGGAGCAGAGCAGTAGCATGCAGCAGGGAGTGGGACTGGTAATATTTGCTCTGACCACCGCTGCCTTCTCTGTTTTATAGAGCATTCCTGAAGGAGCATAGGAACAGCAACGGACCTTCTGCTGGTGTCTCCAGGGAGAGGAATGGTTTTGCAGGCACTTACATTTTGGCAAATGGAAATCCCAGCATCAGCTGTAGTGCTGTGCATTCACTTTCTAGCAAGGGGCTCAGGCATTGTGCTTTTTCCTGGTGCCAAGACAGCTTTGTCCTTTCCCTCTCCTCCCGCACTCCAAGGACAAGCCTGAAGGTAACCAGAGAAGGTTTTCTCCTCTCCAAGCTGGAAGGCATTCAGGGTTGATGCTGGGAGCCAAGGCCAGCATGTGGCTTCTCTGGGTGTGAAATGTGGAGTTCAACATTGGGGAGAAAATCCTCACAGGTTCCGGCGCCTGGGTCTCATTACAAGATGAAGTGATTACATTTTCTGCTTTGTGTGTGTTTAGATTTTTAAAAGGCACAAGCACTTTCTGGTTTCAAAGTGAGGAGCAGTAAATACACTGGTTCCAGAAGTGGCTTTTGAGTGTTTATTACTGTCCTTATTTTCAAGCAGAGTATTTTAGCTCCTGTCAGCTTTTGCTATATGGGATACACAAGCTGCCCACAAGGCTCTGTACCATTGCCTTACCACTGACTTCTCTGTGTATAGATGAGACCATTATTTTCATAATGTACAAGTAAGAGCACATTAGTAGGGGGGGCATTTCCAGTAGCTAATGCTGGGAAGGTTGGGCATGGATGCCTTGTTGAGGTATCACTGTGCTCTAGCAAGCATTGCTTTGCTACTATGCATAAAAGTGGTTTGTTGTTCTAAGAGAGTGAAGTGTTTTGTTGTTCTAATATTATCCAGGTTGTTTTATTCAGATGTACTGGCCAAAATCACTTGAGCACTCTTGTTCTCAGCCCGAGGCTCCTTACTGCTCAGCATGCAGCTGGAGGGGTTTTTTCTCTCTTCTCACATCAACAGAGCAGGAATGCTCTGGCAGCAGTAATACTAAGGTACCACATCTCAGCTGAAGAGACAACCACTTTTTGAAATCGATCTGGCACAATATGAAGTGCTTGGGTTTTTTTGTAAAAGGAACAATAGACGCTGTTGGGGGACCCCAGGCCACTCAGTCTGTCTTCAGATTAAAAAATTAAGGTTGGGATTCCTATCACCTAAATTTATCTTTTCAGGAGTCAGGCATCTAATCCAAGATAGCCATGTTGGCTGCCTGTCTGGTCAGAGGACAGATGGGTTGCCAAAATACAGTTCACCCCTCTGAAGACAGCTGCCAGTATAGATGGGATGACTTCCCTCTGCTCTTGCTTTTCTATGTAGCTCATTTGAATCTTAAGGTAAACACCAATCTCTCACACAGCTTTGAGGGGAATCCGCTCCTAAGAGTTCAAAGCTGCTGTAGAAGACTTTTTTCTGAATTGGGGAACTGATATTTTCTCCATGAGATTATGTTGTTTGGATCGTTTTTTTTTTTGACCAGCATGCCCTCAACAAATGTGAAACCTGTTAAGAAATTAACAGATGGAGCTTTCTTCTGGCTTCTTTTGTTTTGTTTTGTTTAGTTTCAAATGTACGTCATGATTTTATGAGGGAAGTGTTTGATTTGAGGCAGGCACTTAGGTCAGTACTGACTCCTCAGAAAACAGAATTCTGGTTCCCCCTCGGGGAAGGGAGGGTGATCTCAGAGCTGAGAGCAGGAGGGTAAAAGAATAGGCCCCTTGGTGTCTCCTCTCCCATTTGTGAACGAAACAAGCCTACCCAATACTTAATTTGGTAGATTAACAAAAGGAGCTATCCCTGCAGAGTTGGAAACAAGCTTCATTATGCCATGTGTTTAAAATTGCCAACAAGTCTCTACAGGACCTAATTTAACACATTCATTTGCTCACAAAAGTGCTTGAAGAACAACAAATCCATCTTGTACAATGACAAAGAAACTCTCTATTGCCGTACCTTGTCAAGCTGAACCAATCATAAAAGTAACTGTATCCTTCCCCTCTTTATTTGCACATATATATCTGATTCCATATGAGTGAGAGTACCCATAAAACTTCTCTGGGGCCCCAGATTGCTTTGGACTCTTAACTAAAACACCCCACATGTTCTTCACTAGATCCCACCAAACATGCCAATTACTTCTACATCAACCCAAAATGCATAGAGGGCCAGGCACCATCTAACAGCACTCACAGGCAGGGGATTCAGGGAATAAGAAACAATTGACTTCACTCATGTACACGCACACATATACTTTTATAAATATGTATTTTGATATATATTTTTTCTGTGTTCATCTATCAGATCAGTACTTATCTTTGGCTTCTCCAAAAGCTGCTGTTCCCCAGCAGAAGTCGATGTCTGGACTCTTTCAGGAGGAATTTTCTGATCGATACATGACAAGAGCATCCATCACACATTGCCCCGCCTTACACAAATTCCCTGGCAATGAGACAAGGTCATAAGTGGGAAGAGACTGTCCCCAGGGGCCTTCCAACAGATCTGGTCACCTACTGTGAGAGAGAAGGGCAAGGAGTGATTCTGAGTCCCTGTTCTCCACAGCTATGAAGCCAGGACTTGATCTGGAAATGAGAGAGAGAAGCCAGGGCTGCACCCAGACCTGCCACAGTGCAGACCTCACAAACAGAAACTATGCTGAAACATCTAAGATGGACTTAAGCCAACCACCTGATCCTGACATTTAGACCAGACCACCTGAACAGCTCACTGATCTCCTGAATTTAGTTGCCACAGCAGGTGCTTCAAGCCTGATCTCCAAGGTCACAGTGTTCATGACTCGAGGGCTGCCTCATGCCCACAGGGAGAGGATGTCTTCTCCCCACCCTTGGCCAGCGGGAGTCAGCCCCATGCCACAGCACACACGGTACGGACTTTCCCACAAGAGGATGGATCCCACATGGTCTCAGCACAGATCAACAAAATACTGCAGGCTGTGCTTAGTTTCCACACACAAACAGCCTGGGATTAGTGATGTTCCTGGGATTAAGCATATGCTGAAATACTTTTCCAGAAGAAGGAAAGAAAGAGTATGAGAATGGACGCCGGCAATGAAGAGACAGATGCGCACTCCTCTAGCTGCTTAATGCCAACAAAATATTCAGGACAAGATTAAGCACATGCTGCCCAAACTATTCAGATACTTGTTCATAAACTTGTAAAACATCACATCAAATCCTGTTAAACTAACATGAAAATATTTTTGAAATGGGAAAACCACTCTCACCTTCTTAATTTTTTCTAATAATTTCTGAGTCTATAGAGAGCTTGTGTCTACCAACATTCTTAAGTGCTTATCTGTATTCACTAGCATGTGAATCCATTTTAAGAAAACACCTGTCTTTAGATTAGAGGATTGAATGAAAGGCTTAAATGCTGAAGAAATCAGCACATTCACTTATTTGTCAGCATTCTCTGATACAGCGATCCTGTGATGCATCACTCAGATGCTCTTTACTGAGAGGGAATGAAACTGAATCTAACAGTGCATGCCAGCAGCAAAAAACAAGTGCTTTGCAAAAGAACTTATAAGCAAAATCTTCAAACAATTTGTTTCTTCAAACCAGTACAGTGTCCAGTGTTGCCCACCCTTCCTCTTTGTTGCTCTTGATACAAATCACTACAGACTGTTGTTTATTTAAGGTTTCAACTGCAGAAAAGGAAAAACAAACATGGAAAAGAAAAAAGCTTACCACTTCATATATAAAAACTCTAATTCTACAAAATATAGCCGGTGGTTTAGAAAATACAGAGAATGCAACGGTCACTCTCATGGGTTCTTGTGCAATTTCAGGAGAGCACACACTGCTGCACAGCTCACCAGGCAGGGAAGTGACCGTTCCGTGCTGGTGAGACTACGGTAAACACATGATGCTCAGCTCTGTGCTAATCTTTCAACTCCGTACTTGTATCGGTACCTCAGCAGTACATAAGAACTAAGCCAAAACCAGACATCAGAACAGGGAGGGTAGTGTTAGCAAATGCCTGCGTTTTTACAAGAATGTATTACCTTAGTCCCTGAGTTTATGAATTGCTTAGCTACGTATTCCTCTTTATTGCTCTTCTCCTTCCTGCAGGCTGAGAGCTACTCTAACTTAATACTCTTGCATTTCCACGCTTACACTGTTTTTCTCATGTCTTTTTTAACCTGACTCATATTTGCAACATTCTAGGCTCGGATGTGATTAAGAGTCACCAGATGGTATTACTGGAGATGGTTTTGCTGATCTTATTTAAACTGACTTATTTAAGACCTGTTCCTTCCTGAAGAAATTTTATGGCCAAGAGTGATACATTGCCAGTCTCAGTTGTGGAGAGGCTGACGCGTAAAATCTATTTTGTCTAAATAAGGGTTTTTTTCACAACTGATGTGTAGATTCTGCCTGTTGGTTACATCTATGCAAGCAAGCAGCCGGGAGCCTTGTAAATCCAAAATCAATCTACAGAGAAGTTTGCCTCTATTATTAAATTTGTTGAGATCCTAGAAAGAATTGTAAAGGTCTGATACTCTTGGGAGCTGGAAAAGTCAAAGCAGCATGAGAGCTCTGCTGGATCACTGACTGCCTACAGAAATGTGCTGCTTTGAAAATCAATTCTTTATCAAAAGGTTTTTGGGCATATATTGCCTGCAAAAGCTAAAATGGAAATGCATTTTTTGTTTCATCATGCTACACACAGTAATCAGGAATAGAACAATTCAGTCTGATGACAGTTTTCATTCCTTTTTTTTTAGGAAAAAAAAAATACTGAATAGCTTTTTGTTTTTCAGTACTTGCCCTGTTGCTCCACTCTAATGTATAGCTTTCTTCCGCATTTTCAACTGCCACTTATGCACTTTCTAAATCACAGGAAAATTAGTTTTTCATACAAAGGGAAAAGGTGTTTTAATAAATAAGGAAAAGTGAGAGTTCACTTTTACTGCAGTCATTTGTCACAGAAAGGGCAGGGAAATTGAACAAGATCTTTGTTTGGTGGCATTTTTAATACTCTTGAAAATACTCTGTAATATTCCGTGTAACCAATCTCTGCCTAAGAATTAACTCTTGCTGCATTTACAAAGAAGTCTGCAACAGTGAACTAGGAAGGACACATATTATATACCGTATTAAAGCTATGAAGGAAAAGATATCTATGCATGTTTTCTCCAAGCTTTCATATCCTCTTCTCATTTTCCTTCAACAAGTCTTTAACCATCAGTTCCCTCATTGTGTTCTCAGTGTCCTATGTAAGGATCCTTCTGGAGAAGTAAAAGGTTTTCAGACCTCATGCAACTCTCAGCTGGGCAGTAGGACTCTGCCCATCCAGTTTACTAGCAGCCAAGCTGCACCCCAAGGACTTGACAGAGCAGACGCCAGAGCACATGCTGTGATCACTGAGCAGCCTCATTTAGCAGAACAGCCAGCCTACAACCTGCTCACCTCTCTCAGGAGAGCACTGAGGTGTTTTAAGTGATGCCATGATTGTAACGCTTCCAAAATTACTTCATCATTCATCAGCTTGAAAACCGAGTTAATTAAGTGACAATAGCAAGTTTTGTGCTGCAAAGGAAACAAAAGAAGAACATTTTCTTGCCTTGAGGTGATTATTATTTGAGCCTTGATCCTGCCAAAGTTTATGCACCTGCTTAAGTACGTAACCAGTTCTGCTTGCTGTTAAGCAATTCACTCAGTCTGTGCCCACTGACTCCAGCCACAGCGGTACCTCTTTCATGCTGAAGGTCCTGCACAGATGTTTGCAGCATCCCTGGTGTGGGATCTCAGCACTCTGGAGCACGAACAATGCCAAGGTCGGGGGGGTGGGTTGGTGTAGAACATCCCTTAGCAACAAATCGTGGTTACCTTTCCAGCTAAGCAGTGTGTGGAACTGAAAACACCACATTGGTGGGGAGAAGTGAAAGAGACTGCAGAGAGATTCATCACGTTTATCTTCAGATGTATAAAAAATAAGCATCTAGTCTGAATAAACTGTGCAGGCTTTTTTAATAGTCAGTGAAGTAAAGTGAAGTGCCTCATGTAAGAGGCCAAGGTGGTGGATGTACCTTGCTCCACTGATTACAGATGGAGGCCGGACAAGTAGCTTAGATAAGATGTCAAATATTTTTTGAGGACTAAATTTAGATGAGTTGAATCCCACCCTTAGTGTCTGACAGAGGGAATCTGAAAATGTGCCATAAGTTTTTGCACATGGACAAACATTGACACTATTGTTTCTCATTCATTTGTTGTGCCTGCACCTGGCACCCAAGACACCAGCCCATTGCCAATGACAGACGCAACGTGAGCAGTGAGACTGATGTCTGACAAATTCTCCCTTCATTTAATTTTTATCTAAAATTGCTTTAATAAATTAATACAACTAAAATTAATAAAAACTAATGAAGGTCTTTAACGGCAACTACACGTATATGGAACAAACTTAAACATGCAAAACCTGTCCACTCAGTCTTTCAGACTCCGTTGCTCTCTTGCTGTCTTTAGCAAGACTTGCTGACAGTAAACCAATTAAATGAATTTCAGTGCTGGCTATTTTGGGAGTAATCACCTATACTACACAAACACCTATTACTATCCACGTAGGCCTTGGGACTGGAAGGAGAAAGGGAGGCTAGAATTAAATCAGGCCCTCTTGGGCTTTATAGTTATGATGAGCAAAAGTGAAAATAGAGAAAAAAATCAATCTCAACACTGGCAGCATTCAGGACCCAGGTGGCTGTGAGCTTGAAAGTAACATGGAATTCAGACTCTTATTAATTTGCCCAGTCCTCTCAGTTTATTGTAAACCAGGAATAATTCAGATTACATCAATGGAGTCAAATTCATATAAAATTAATATAAGATCTCAATGCACCCAAAAGCTTCCCTGTTTAAAAATAAATAAATAAATAAATAAATCCTGTATGTAATACTTCATTCCCTAGAGCTATTTTTTCTGTTTTTTTCCCCTTTAAATCTGAAAGAAAGAGGACCATTCAGTAAAACAAAAAGCAGTTATTCAGTGTTTCATATACTGACAACATTCATCCTCAGGAAGTCTTTGTTGATTGTGCCTTGCATGTATAGTAAGAAAGTAAAAGAAACACAAAACTGTGGTGTCTCCATATCCTAGAGATGACATGAGATTATTGTGCCATTATGTTTAAACAAAGAGCCACCCACCACTCATGGATAGTCTGCCCAACAACAGTAACCAGTTTCCAGAGGTCAGGCAATATCTTCAGCCAATTAAAAATAGCATTTCTAGACACTGGCTCATTCAGATATTATTTCTGGTTTGGAGACTAATGAATGATAGAAAATAAGGCAGACTAAATGTTATATTGCATTGACATAATGTACGTAAACAACAATTATTTCCTCAGTACAAACTCTGAGATGGGTTTTTGTTTCCGTTCAAGTAGCATACAATCAAATTTGAGTGTAATCTATCTGAGTGCTACAGTTAATTTAAAAAATGTTCAGAGAATTAATATGTATGTGAGCATATAGGTTTAGAGCCTATATAAACACATATTTCTGTATATATACACATGCATATGCATATAACTAACAGTCTTAAATTATAAAAACCTTTAGAGTTATAGTGTAGATAACAGACATGAAAATCAAATGAGCAAGAACAATTTCTTACTTCAATTCAGTATTTTTAGCACTAATTTTATAAATACTAAATCTGAGCTATAATGAGAGCTCATGAATGTTTAGATTTCCACTGGAGACCCTTACAGTAAATACATATATATATATATAAATGAACCTAACCGGCTCATAATGTAAAAAAGATTCTGCTGTAGTCAGCAGGACAGAGGGCTGATAAAAGGAAGCCAGGACTCCAGGGTCCTGCTGAGTTTGGCTCTGCGCAGCTAAAGGAGTTCACTCTATCTGGGGCTGCAGCGGCTCCTGCAAGGCACAAATGAAGGCTGGGACCCCGGTAGCATCAACAAGCAATGCGAGTTTTAGCTCTTGTGTTTAACCATTTTACAAAGCCATTTTCCTTCTACATCCTTGGTTGCACAGAGAGTGCTCTTTTACTGTCCTCTTTTGAATATTAACTATGTATTTTTCTTTAGTTATTTTCTAGACAATTTATTTTGCAACGTTGCTTTTTGCAACAGCCATTCCCCACAGTCACTGATTCCTGTTACATTTTCTGCAGAGCTATCATTTAATCTGACGTGGCACTTTGGGGGATCTTCAGCTTCCCCCTTCTCTGGCAAATTTTAGTAATTTTTGCCACCACAACCCATATGACTGGTTGTATAGGACTTTTGAATTGCTACATATTTGATTTCCTCATATTAAAGAGCATTTTACTGCTGTGTTTTGTAAATCCTTTGCTAAATTCAAGTTTCAGGTTCAGAGTTCAAGAATTATTTTGATGTTTCCCTTAGTTACTCCTTGTCAGGAAGCTGATCCAGGACGGATGTTTCTCTCCTAAACTTCTCCTTCCTGTTTCTTATCTATTATAAAATAAAGAACTTTTCCCAACTATTTTCAGGGTTATTTTTCTTTACGGACTGGACAAATGTATCTGCTAATTCCTAGATAGTTAAGCCACATCAAGAACGCTGGTGATCTGAGCACTTGCTAAAACAGGCTCAGGGATTTCTTCTTCTCGTTCATGTTAGTCTTTCCTTCCCTTTATTCCACCTTTGTACCCTCCTCTATCTATCAATCTTCAGCCTTGCTCTTAGGAGTTCCCTGACATAATTTATGACATCAGTAACTGTAATACCACTATGTCATATCTCTGCTACACCCGTGAGATTGGCAGAGCGCAGTTCCTGCCCGGTTTAGTTGCGTCAAGAAGGGCAGGAATAACCTCTGGCATTCTGGATCACTTGGTTGTTTCCAATAGACTTGTATTTGTACGGAGGTATAGCAAATGTGAAGGGAGGAAAAAAAAACATATTGGAGCATTCAGAGGAACAATATGAGTTCTTTTAAATAGCTCTGCATTTTTATTTTCCAGTAAGAATGGTCTGATGAGTAACTTAAAAAGTAAATAAATAAACAAACCATTATTATGGCCGGTGGTGTGTATTATAAAGTCTACAAAACCTCAGAGGTTGTTTTATTGCCTTCCTGGTGGCCCTGAGGCAGGTGAGGACTGCTAAATGCTGTTCCCAGAAGTCCACTGGTATCGACGAAGCTGGTAGGACCCACATGCTATATTTGCCTTGTCATAGAAGCAGCAAACAGGCAAAAATCAATGTTCTTCCAAAGGAAAAGGAACCAGTTTAGTACAAGAACATATCTGAAAACACAAAATCAGAGGTTTTTCCAGAACTCAGTGCTAGAAACTGACAGTGCATGGGAGCAGACGGTGGGCAGCAAGCACACTGCAGGATCCGGCCTTCATTTCCAGTGCAGCTTTTCACCTGAACGCTCCCTTGCAAGGGGCCTGAATTCAAGCAACATGAGTCATACGAAGTTAAATGCAAACTTGGCTCTGTAAGAGTTAAAAAAACCTGGCCACATGTTTCTACAAAGGTATTAAAAGTATCCTGTTGACTAGCCCAGTGTGTTCCTTGCTGCCCTGGATATCTTGCCTCTGTGGCTGCCAGAGAGGGAAAGAATTCTGATCTGTCCCACGGCCAAACCTACGAGAACTAAACCCTTTGTCTCAGGAGCCTTTCACCTTTGCAGGATACTCTGAAAACCTGGAGAGAAATCAGAAGCAGGGGATGTTCTTGCCTTAAAAGACATTTCATGTTGGTGTGTTCCTTCTCCTGAGGATGCTCCTGTTTGCAGCCTGCCTCAAAGGGAAAATGTCGGAACAGAGTTAGGGACTGAAAGCTTTTAATACCAGTCTTGGCGAGCAGGGTCGATGTGGTCTCCAATTCCAGCAATAACAGCCATGGAGAGAGAGCTCTGCTCTTTTGAAAAATGGTGATTGGTCCTACATGTTACTGATGGGTTATTCTGCCATTAAGGCTATAAAGGACTTGAAGTTCTGTGCTTCAGGGCATAAACCAGCCTCTCCGGCAGCCTTGGCAGCAGTGGAAACTTGGCAAATTAGAAGACTGTCCATCGTGGGGGTTTGTGTGTCTTTCTCTGAAGCATTTGATGCTGGCCACTGCTGGAGACAGGATATCACATTGGCTGGACTACTAATCTGATTTAGAATAACAGACCTTTTATTCCTATTAAGCACACCTTGGTACAGAGTCAGGTTTCAACTAGTACTGATGGCAATGAAACACTAAAACCACAGCCCAAATTACCCACAGATATCTGGCACAATTCTTCTCAAAGAGAGTACAGTGTGGGAAAATTTTACTTATTTATTCACGCCATGTCATATTTTTCAAATTAGGAGCAAAATATCAGTTGTCTACTTCATGATTTTCCCCCATAAATTGCCAAAGTAATGATGATGAATTATTTTGTACCTGGATGGCTAAATTCACATGACAGTTCTGCAAAGGAGACTTAATGGAAATAAGATTTGTGTATGTGAGTAGAGTATTAGGTCCCCAAAGCAGAATAGCTTTTTAGCTCTCCATGTTCCTAGCACTTCTCTCAAATCGCACTTCCCTTTTCTCTTGATCCTTGGATGTAGGAAAGATTTGTTTTCAGATGTGTATGCCTGTAGCACTTGCTCAGGGTTTAGGTGCAAGCTAATCCCAGTCGCAGCCTGCAGTTACGCTTTCGCAGGGTCCCTTGTTCCAGCTGACTTCTGCTGACCACAACTCTAATTTCCTCTCTGTGCAAATGTGAAATGAATACTATCATAACAGCCTTTCTCTATACATGCCAAAGAGAAAAAAATCTTTCTCTGCTTTATATTTGACCACACTGCATTTCAAAGACATGACCTCATCTCCACACAAAGTGGGACTTATCCCTTTCATCATATGCAGTACAAACTCCACCAGGATCACTGTGCAACACCTCTTTTTATTCACTTGCCCAGCAGACAATCATCCTAAAATGACCTCCAGTACGTACCAGCAGTGCTGGATCTTCCATTTGTTTGTGTTGTGTCATCATAGCTGAGAGCAGGGGGAAAAAAATCAAGCAAATATGATGTGTCAACCATAGAGAGTAAACCTGGTCCTGTGAACCCTTCAGGACAGAAATTCCGTTATGTCCTTGTACGTGCTGCACCTAGGACAGTGGATTTCGGTCTGCAGTCATAACTGTAGATTCAAATATGTAATAAGAAGAATAAAAAAGTTAATTCTTCATGCCATCTCTTGGACACCACAGCTGCATGTCAAAGACAGAAGCTCATCCTTGTTTAAACAACACTCAGCAGAAAACTTGACCAACCTGAGTGCGTACATGAAGCAGCAAGGACAGTCCCCTGACCCCTCCTGGAGCTCACTGAGTCATCAACACAAAATGCATGATCCTTCCTTTTAACAAACTGTTAAAATGGAAACAAAAAAAGCAAAACCCATAGAATCATGCTGGTTTAGGCTCTTTATCTTCTGTATCCTTTCTTATGGCTACATCCTATGCATGTGCTTATCTTTATGCACCACAGATGAACTCATCCATCTAAACAATTTAAGTCACTGGAGTCATGTCCAATGCAGCAGATGTGCCCTGCTGCTGCCTGCTTGCCTTGCTGACCCCTCATCCAGTCTACCTGTGCTTGTCGGCGTCCCCACTTGCCTGACTTGCCTGGGCACATGGACTTCTTGATGCTCAGTTGAAGGGTATTTCCATACAACCTTTGGCAATTCTCCCTGTGAGCTGTAAGTGATTACAAAGCTCCACTGCCTACCCTGATGCCTCGTGGCAGAGGAAGGAAGGGCCATGCACCTCAGCTGTCACAGTGTGGCCAAGGACATAATTTTGAGTGGCCACCAATTTTGGTCTACACAAGAAGACAGCTGTGAGCTGCAGCACTTGAAAAGCAGACAGGATGCCTATTCTCTTGCCCCTATCACAAGAGTGCTAGAGGGAAAGGCATGGGCAGGGCACCTCCTAAATTACCCTGAGATCACCCTGAGGCACCTGTACAGTGCTGCTGTACGTGTGTAGCCAAGGGTTGCTCTGAAGAATGGCCTTGGAGAAGATCTCAAGAGCCTGTTTAAACTTGAGCTGTTGTATGTAAGTGGTTTTTTTTGGTTGGGTGTTTTTTTGTTTCTTGTTTCTGTGTTTTTTTGTTTGGTTGGTTGGTTGGTTTTTGGTGTTTTTTGGTTTGTTTTTTTTTTTTCAGGAAAAAGCCCACATTAATAACGTTTGAAGTAAAAACTATTCAGCAAGATCTATTTATAATTCATCAGTCTGTCACTGATTTAACCAGAAAGTCATTTGTGTCCAGGAATGCATATTGTTTGAGGTGGAGAGACATCCTGCAGGGCTCATCCCTTGGACCCTCATCCATGAGCATTACTATTTAGATGCTTTATGAAAGTATAAAAAAAAAAAAAAAAAAAGAATGAGGAACCCTTGCAATTTTTCTGTCCCTCAAGGACACCCAATTGGAAAAAAAGTAAGTGATGCTTCAACAATTTGCTATTACTTCCAAAAACATCAGCTTTTTTTATCCCATTGGTGACTAGAAGACCTGAGATTGGTGATAATGATATAAGGTACCATAAAAACGTTTATCAGGGGAGAGTTGCAGTCACAGCATCATTTGGGTTGGAAGGGACCTCTGGAGGTCATATAGTCTAACCCATTGCTCAAGCAGGATCAGCCAGTGTATGTTGTCTATGACCATGTCCAGTTGAGTTTTGAGTTTCTCAGCAGACAGGCCCTACAACATCTCTGGGCAACTTGTCCTAGTGTTCAGTCACCCTGACAGTGAAAAAAAAAAAAAAGTATTTTCTTATGTTCAGATTGAATTTACTGGTTTTTATTCCCATTGCCTTGTTCTGTCAGTGTCCACCACTGAGAAAAGCCTGGCTCCCTCTTCTTCACTCTGCCCCACCAGGCACTGATGAGACCCCTCCAAGACCTTTCTCCCTGGGACCAAACAGTCCCCTCTCAGCCTCTTCTCCTGTGAGAGATTCCCCAGTCACTGCCTCCCAAAAAATGTACCGTCTAAGCAAACTAGGCTGATGAGTGACATGCCCAAAGTCACACAACGTGTGACAGCACAGGATCCTCACACAAGCCGCTCTGCTGGCCCTCAGCTGTTCTCCCAAGCATCTGACAGGGATCCTTGCTGTCAATTCTGTCTTCTGAAGTGGGTAGCTTTGTGCTATTTTGAAGCAGAGTACGAAGAAAAGAATTATAACCCCTGCAAGGGATCGTGTCTTGCCAGGGGTTGCCTTTGCTGCATGAAGTCCTAAAGAGGAACGGCAGCCTTGAACTTTTTGTGTTAAAGGGAACAACTCTGTCTTAATTTCCTGTGGTTTTACATGAGATCTGACCCCCAAGCACCGAGGCTGCATCTGTCACAAGCTCCATCTACTTGATTGTCTTGATTTTTTTTTCTTGGACAGTTTTACAGTACTGGCATATGAATGTGTCTCTCCACACCCCTCTCAAAAGGCCTACTAATTTCTGCAATAGATCTGCACCTAGTATAGGGTTTTTGTGTCTTCAAGGTGGGATGTGTTTTTCATCAGGCACAGCCTTTCTTTGTTGAATGCCTGGAATAAGGAATAAAAATCCCATTACAACACATTTTCAGATAATGCGGATCCATAGCAAACGCAAATCTGCAAAGCTCTTCAGGGAGCGGGAAGGCTTCTGAAGGGGCATTTTACATGCTAAGTGCCCGTTCTCCAGATGCTTCCAAGTCTGAAGTCATCATTTTCCTCATTAATCTTACAGGAGCTTTTTTCACTAATAGAACTACACCGTTTGTAAAAAAAAAAAAAAATTTTTAAAAAGTTGATATTTCAAACTCTAACAAACAACATAAGGAATGAGAAATACAAAGAAATGTCACGCAGGCTCAGACTTGTGGATGTGGGGTGAAAAAACAAAAAAATACGAAAATTTCCTGATTTTTTTTTTTGGAAGCCATCCAAGAATACAGCACAGGCCCACACGCTGGGAACGGGATCCATGGAGAAAAGGCTGCAATGGGAACCCCAAACGCCCCAAGGAATCTGCAGCCGTCCTTGAGAAAACGATTTGCGTGGGACTTACCCGGGTGGCTGGGGGTGGGGGAGGCGGGGCGGTCTATGCTGCGGAGGCGGGGACGCTGCGCCGAGGCTCCGGCGGTGCCCCGGGGACCCCACGCTGCCCCCCGCCCTCTGCCCGCCGACACCGCACGGGGAGCGCGGGGCGGGGGCCGGGGGCAACCCTAGCGGGCCGGGCCGGGCCGGGCCGAGGGTCCCCGGGGTGACGCGCGGCCCCGCAGCGCCGGCGGTCGCTTCCCCGTCTTGGCAACGGTTGCTGAGGGGCGGGGCCTCGGTGGGGCGGAGCCATACTGGCCCCGCCCCTCTCCCCTCGGCTGCCTACAAGCCCCGTGGTGCGGCGCGCGGCGGCGGCACGTGACGCAGCGGGAGGGGGCCGGAGGAGGAGGGGGTCTGTCTCTCCTGCCGTGTCCCCTTTCTCGGCTCGGCAGACGCCATGTTGGTTTGAGCGGAAGATGACAGGGGGCGGCTGCGGGCGAGGATCGCGCTGAGGAACGGCACCCCCGGCTCGCAGCGGGGCGAGGCAGCGCGGCCAGCGCGGCTCACGGGGGAGGGGGGGACGTACCTGCCGCGCCGCCGAGGGAGCCCGGAGCCGCCGGAGGACGAGGCGGGGGAGGGAGGAAGGGCGGGCTGAGGAGGCGGTGGCGATGCGCGCGGAGACCTGAGGCTGCGGGAGGCGGCCGCCGTTGAACGCCTCCCGGCCCCCGCCGAGTGCTGTCGCCGCCGGAGCGCCGCGGGGGAGGGCTTTCCCCTCCGGCCGCCCCCCAGGCAGCCCTCCCCGGCCCGTCTCCTCGCCAGACCCTGTTGAATGTCGCACACTGCCTAGGGAGTGCCGAAGCCCGGCGTCCTGCCCAGCGGCCCCGGGCCCACCCCGGCCCTTTCGCCTCTCTGCCCCGCCGCCGAGGGGCAGGAGCGAGGTCCTGCCTGCCTGCGCGCCCGGGTCGCCTGCGCCGGCTGAGGAGGTGACTTGGACGCACCATTATCCCGTGAATCATCCCGTCGTCATTTGTCAAGGCTTGGAGAGGAGGAAGAGGAGGGAGAGGAAAAAGCCCGCTCGCAGCTCATGTGGCGGTCTAGTCCTGCCTGGTCTACCTGGCACCGCTGGTGCTGCTGCTCCTGCCGCTGCTGACAGGGATCTGCTGCCATCTCTGGTCTCCGCTGGCTCCTCGGCACAGCCCTGGCACCGCTTGCCCCTGGATATTTCTCCTCCTCAGCCGGCCGCCTGCCTCGCTGCGCATCGAGCAGCTCTTGTTCGTAGGGGACGTGGAAGTTGCTGCCTCCGAAATTGACACCGGTTTTGCTTCTTGAAGATCTCCAGCGGGCTGTTGTTGCTGCTTTTTTTTTTTTTTTAAAGTTGATTTTAAGCCATTAGGGTAACATCAAGATGTCCAGCAGCGTTCCAGCTGATATGGTAAGTCTTATACACCTTATTTAATAGTATTTTTATGGAATAACGTATATTTCCGCCTGTTTGGGCAGAGAAGGTGGAAAGAAGAGGAGTGTGGGGGAAAAGAAGAAGGATATCGGTTACATATTTAAGGAACAAAAAGTTCCCACTTAATACTACCCCCCCGCCGCAGATGTTGGTTCCGCTTTGCTTTTTGGTAGCAGAATGGGAAATCTGCAGCGTCGCCTTCTGTGTAGCAAGGCAAGGGGGTATCTGCTTTCTCTTACCTACGGCAGTTAATATCGGACTGCTTTTGCTTAGTCTGTGTAGCACTGTTGTTCAGCTCTGCCGAGCATTTTTGGGGAGGAAGATAAATACGAAGAGAGCATTCAGAATTATTTACTTGAGCCATTTCTCTCTTATTTTTTTCTTTCTAACCAGATGAAATTTAGTCTGGTTCTTTTTCCTTTTCTTCTCAAACTCTGCTTGTTTCTTACCGACGCTTTGTCTTCCGATGTTGATGGGAAGTTAATCACTTGCTGCGGGTCAAGAGCGAGAGAGAAATTCTCATGCACTTATTTACATGTCGAGGTCCTTTGTGCACTAGCTGCAATCTGGACATTTTTCAAGGGCACTCCTAGTACTTCTTATGGCAGACGGTACTTCAGCCTGTGTTTGATACTCGGCTCGGTACATTTGAAATAGGAAGGTATAGCAGGGCATGAGGAAAGAGGGTGAATCAGGTCTGCTAGGTAATCTTTTGTTCAGCACGACTTTCTCCGTTTGTATATATTTCCATAAATCACTTAATTAGGGAGAAAAAAAAGAGTTGTGGCTGCAGTTTGATATGTTGGTTATTATTTCTTATGGCAGAATATTTTCACGTATCTCCCCGTGACTTCACATTTAAAGGTATTTTTCCCTTAAAAGCAGCAGACTTGGCCATGTCTTTTTTTTTTTTTTTTCTTTCGGGATGAAGTTCTGTTTTCTAAGTAAAACCTGCCCTCGTAGTGGTAACAATAAAACCCAGTAGCCCTTGTTTCAGCCATCGATATATGGTGCATATGTATGACAAGTGGGCTGTTGAAATAATAACATCCTTTAGTTGCTTGCTTTCAGTGTTTCCTTCACAGCTTTTGTACTGCAGTCAGAATGAGTGAATTCTGCCAAAAAAAAGCAGAAACAAGGTAGTGGATAACCAAACACAGTATTAAGCTCGCCTTTCTTTTTTTATTCCATTCCACTCCCCCTCCCCTGATTTTCTCGACTACTACAAATAAATTTTGCCCCCTGGAAGAGAAGAGTGATGAGGAGACTATTGCTTCTGACTAAATCCTTTCAGCTATCAGTTTTCGTATATTTCTTTTTAGGGTCTCTCTGGGTGTTAGAGTACTCTCAACCCCCTTCTCGCTTGCATGTGTCTGTCTGGCATTATATCACAGAAATCCTTGCCTTAGCTCTGGAGGGTTAGATGCAAATCTGAGTGCTGCTTGTTAAATTGCCCGGAGGACTCCCTTGACGGTGACATGGAGAGCTCCTCTTCCCTGTCACCGTGGGCTGAGCGCTCTGCCACCTCCACACTGCTTCCAGGTACTGCCCATCTGGCAATCATGAGCTTGCCACCAGACTTGTAAAGTTTAATATTTGACGTTTTATACAAAATATACACATTTTAAGGTTGGTAAAATATTCTTCTGTTTCTATGAAAACTGTTTGCTTTTGTTATGATGTAATGAGGATACAACTGACAGGGATAGCTAGGCCTAGTGATGCTGTGTTTCTTCAAATCAGGAAGAAGCTTGTCATATATAGTGATGCTTAAATACTGAGTCATTACACAAACATTTGAGTGAAGATGTTACCAATGTCAGTAGAATTTAACTGAGTAAATTGACATATTCTGGTCTTTCTCGGGATCATTTTGTTGGATTATTAGCTGCAGATTCTCTCTAAAAGTTTGAAGTGTGTTATAGAAATTCATGTTATTAAATACAGCTAATAAATATCACTTTGTAAAAAGAACACTTGGAACCTCATTTTGGGTCTCCCTTTGTCACCATCCCCCTTATTTCAAAGGAGCTTGTTCAGGAAAGAAAATGGGACTGTTATTTCATTGATCTTTAAAGAGGAGCACTTAACAGGCTGTCACCTTGTTTATATATGTTTTTATTTAATGTAGGATTTTGCAGTTTGTGTTTCTCTTGTCCACCCCCTGTATAATTTGCCTTTGGAAAAAATTATTTCCCATTTCTGTAGGAGTTGGCATCAATGTGAGAGTGTCATGTTACGAAGACTCGACCACAGTTTGTAATTCTGCTATGAATTGCTTAAGTGTTATAACAATTATGTTTCAAACTGTTTATGTCGAATTCATGAACTAGTCCTCTCATAATGATAATAATCATAAAACTATTATAATTGCTACTTTTAAAAAATATGTTAATTTGTCTTCCTGTCCCACCTTTGGGAAGGATCTGCTATACATAAACTCATAGTAAATTATCAAATCTTCAGCTTTGTTTTTGCATGTAGGGATGATCTAATCCAGTCTCCCTTTCTGTGACATTTCATTGACTTCTTTTGAGAACTACAGCATATTTTACCAGCTAACGATCTTAGCATCACTTCTAAAATAATTAACACAGTAATTTATCATTTGCATTCCACTAATAAATTGGGTAGTGACGCACCACATGCCAGGTATTGTACGTTTGTAGTGTGTTATTCCTTAGCAATGTGTGCTACTTACAGGTTGAAACTCCACTGCTCTAAAGAAACCTGCTGATATTACCTCTCTACTTGAGTAGTTTCATTAACTTAATTAGGATTAGACATGTATGGGGCAGTGCTTGAAGACTACTGTATATCTAGTACCTGATTTTGTTTAATTTTTCATGTAAGTTCTAGTGATTGTAGTGGCAACAGGGCATCTCTGAATATGTTAAATACTTTCATCAGGTAATATGTCAATTTTACCATTTAGTAGCAACTAGAGTTTGACTGTGGATAACAGCAGGGCTGTTTGCAAGTTGTATTTCTTTTGTGATAATAAAGACACATTAGGTGATTTATGGACTTGTGAAGTTAATCACACTGTTTTTTTGAGTGGACCACATGAAAGTGGTTTGGCATTTGTTTAGACACTGCAGCTGACTATTTTAAAACAAGCTATGAAGAACCTATGCTCAGTCCAGAAGTTATTATTCAATTGAATAATCCCCTTTATTTCAGTGGAGTTGTCACCAGAGCCTGGAAAGCTGTGTCTCGGTATTCTGTGTGCCTGTGATAATTCTCCTTATAGATATAATTCTTCAGGGATCTTAGAAGTTCACAGTAAGGGGCCTGCATGACTGAAAAGTATTACAATGTCCACTGTTTCTTGTATCTATGTGTTTTGTGTAGGCACAAGAAGGCTCTGCCAGCACTTTCTTCCAGGGTAGTTCTTTGGATGCCCTCTAGGAAGTCAAGTTCTTTTTCTGTCTGAGTAGTAACTGAGAGTGATACTCTTGGCCCATGGTAGACTTTTTTTTTTTTTGGTCATTTGATGAACAGCAGAACAAAAATCTATCAAACAGTTAAAGGTTTTCAATTTTATTGTGTACAACCATACTTAAGAGATGTAGGCAGTATGAAATAAATTATTTTTAATGAAACTGAATGTTTGGTGCAAGACATTTGTGGACACGCTAGAGGATGGATTATGTGGTCTAAAACTCTTACGGGCAACGCTAGAAGGGAACAATAGGTGGAGGAAGAATAAGAAATAGAAACCTTACTCAGTTCATGCCTTGACAGTGTCAGCATCTTTAGTGGAAATGTGTATGTCAGTGTTTCTTTTTAGGAAATATAGTATAGAGTGGTGATGAATAGCTTAATATATATATAAGGACTTCCTTTTATAGATGCATATCAATGGAGGCTAACTGGGGAAAAGGACAGACATGTAACTGATGCTATATCAGTAGGGGAATCTTTGCATTCAGGAGTAAGGTTCAGGCAGGAGGGACTAAAAGCTGGTTGTATGGCAGCTGAGTTTTGTTGTCCATCATTCAGTTTCAACAATTCCTTCATTTAAGAAGGAATTTAGGGATTTTTCCTTCACTTAATAAGCACAGTGTCATTATAATATGCTTGGAACATAGAAAGAAAATACTTTGTTCACTCACAGCATTTTAATTTTTTGGAACAAAATGTAAGAATTAATGCATCTCTGTTATTCTATTTAAACTGCTTTTCCTTTTGTCTTCCTTTTTCCTGGTTTTGAAAATTGTGTTCTGGTAGCCTTTGTGCATAGAGTCACAGGTTAGTCCCTTAGGTTTAATAATAAAGGTCTATTTATTTTTCTGTATTTTTGTACCCCCATGTTGGAAGTTCTAAATTGTTACATTCTAAGATAAAAATAATTTGTCAGGTTTTTCTGTGTGGATATTTTGTCTTTTGCTTCTTTGGTTCCCCCGCTTTTATTGATTGCTGATTGTAATGAACAAGAGTATCGTATCCTTTGCCAATTTTGGCATTTTGTTTTGTTTTTTTTCCCTTTCTTTTGGAGATAGAATTGGTGGGATCTGTATCAGAAAGAGGAGCTTGAAGCAGCTTCTTCCTGCCTCATATATTGAACCAGCCTTTGTAGCATATTGCAGTGTTTCTTGTAATGAGATAAAGAGCCTCTTTCTCTGTTACCTGCAGCCGTGACCAGGGATAAACTTCTCAAAGCTTATGTTGAATGTATATGTTTGGGTATGCTTCAGAATGATTTGTGTTTACCATTTCCCCCACCCACATTTTGTCTTCCACAGGTTAAAAAATGTCTTACCTATTTATCTAACACCCAAAAAGAAAATTCTTAGTGATGACTAGTGTTTTTATGTATGACACTGTAGTGGAAATTCCACAGCATCCTAGCACATTAAACATACTCTGAAATTATGTTTGCATGTCCTTTATCTCATTTTCTTCAGGGATGAAGAGCTGTAACCTGTGGATGAAGTAATGATTGATATTTATGCCGGGCATTGATGCAGCACTGTATTTCAGATGAAAGTGTAGGCTGGCAGTGTAAACTGCTTCTTCCTTCCTGCCGCCCACCCTTGTTGTTGTTGTTACCTGAATTGGTTTCTCTCTACTTTTGTTGTCTAGCTCCTTGAAATACTGGAGGGGATGTGTACTGAAGGACATTTAACTCCTCCCTTGTTGGGAATGCTGGGAAGCTAGCAGTAGCTGCTGACAGGTTCCAGCAGGGCTCAGAGGCAAAAAAAATAATGCTGAGTATCTGAGTGTAGCAAAATGCTACAGCAGGATCATTGAATTCTGCATGTTAAAAAATTGCTAGACATCATCTGTGGGAACTGGACAGCTCAGTCAGGACCTGGATGGGGACAAGTCCTGCAACTCGGATGTGGAATTAAGGACAACTTCAGGTACCAGTAATCTGTATTTCACCTTGGAGTTCGTGACTGCTGTCCACACGTATTTAAACTTAAATTTTAGATCATTCAAGGCCCATAACTTTCTTCCTTGTCTTTGCTTAAGGCTGTAGTAGGAAATTAGCCTGTCTGAATGCAGTCCTTGCAGCAGACTTGGTAAGCAATACTTTCATGGTACTGTAAACAGAATGACTAAGGGCATGCTTTTCTGATTTTTAAGTGACAGTTTTCCCTAAGTACAACTTCTGTGAATGTTGAAAGCCATGGTCATGGTATATGGAATTTACTTGTTTTATGTTTCTGGTCTGTCAGCTTTGTTTCTCACTAGAAGTCAGAATGTAAGCTTTTGGTGGTGTCTATATGTGCTTATGCAGTACTGAGCAGAATGGAGAGCCTAGTTCTGATGCAGCCTGTGAGTGCTACTCTAGCTTGCAGGAATCCAGAAATATCTGGAATGTGACTAATCATTCTTGTGGTTTTATGTAAAAGAGATAGTACAGCTTATTTTCGGTCACTGTATAGTATTGGATCCACTGACTTGGTTATTTTTCATTGTAACTGTGGTGAAAACCAGAGCTGTAGATCAGTGTTCTTTTCCATGTTAAGTCTGTTTTCACAGCAATTAATTGAGCCTACTGAAGCAGCAAGCCTTCTCTGCCACAATTTTGCACGCATAAACTTTAGCTCACCATAATTATTAATGGGATATGACTGAGTTCAGTGCTTTCATTTTAGAAGCTGTTGAAAATCAGCAGAAAGTCAATGAGAAATTTTAATATCATTGATCTCATGTCAAATCTGAACTCCGAGATCCCAGCTCTTCATCAGTTTTAACATAATTTTGAGATTTGCCTTTTGAAATTCAGTTATTCTTAAAGTTATCTTGTAAATTCTGGTAGAATGACAGTCCTTAGTTTTTGACAGCTTCTGTTAGACATATGTTGCAGAACATCTTAAAGCAATGACTGGAACATTTTTCACTTGGTATACCTCCAGACAAACTGAAATTCACAGATGTACCACTAAGTGTTGCAAGCAATGATAGGAAGGAAATACTGAGGGAAGAAAAAAAATGAACAATCAACACCCTGCAAGAATTTTTTTTTAAAGGTTGCTGAGACGCTAGTTGAGGTTCTGCAAATAGAGTTATGCACTTCAATACTATGTTTTTCTTTGTATCTGAAAATAAATTTGCAGGGGGAGAAAAGTTGCTAACAGGCTTTCTGAGAATGTGAGAAAATTACTTAAGAAGTCTGTTTATTTTTGAGAACAATACTTAAAGTTCAAACCTTCTTGCTTGTAGGTTTGCTGGGCCTCAGAATTATGGTTCTGCAGAAATACTTGAACGTTACATATTTGTGGAAATTTGGTGTGTTTTGTGGTCACTAGGTGGGATTGTGTTTAGCTCCTTGACAAAGGATAAATTTGTTACTGCTTGTAAACCATCCACAGTGAAGGCAATATCTCAGTTTGTATTAAGTGCTACATTTTAAAATCAGATTTCGATATACTTGCAGAGTCTTATTTTCCACAAATAGAGACTTTGTGTAAAAAGAAGATTTGGCAGATTATGCATTTGCAATACTGCCATTAGCGTCTTGTAGTTTTTTCTACTTCATGTAAAGAAATTTGAAAATAGCTTGCCAGTGACAGGAATACATTTGTTTTGTTTTATTTGGTATTTTTCAGTTAAAATTAGTCGAGAGGTTGAGTTTAGAGTTAAATGGAAAGCTTGTGACGAAGTTTTGCTGAAACTTTATTCCATTATTTGTGTTGTTATGGAGACAGAAACAAGCAAAAAACTGCTTGAGTTTTATGTGTCACATATAAATTAACCAAGTAAAACCAGAAGATTCTGCCTAGGAGTTTGGCAGGTTTGTTCTGCTACCAAAAACTGAATCTATGCCTTCGTGTGATGTAGGTACCAAAATGATACTTTATATTCAACAGTGTGGGGATTCAATCTGGAAGTGTTTTTGTTGGTGTCTATCTACTTTGATGGTTTCAGTTTCTCTTGAGAACTGACACAGATTGCCATTCAAGCTCATCTGATTTATGTCAATCCCTTGGACCACTGCTGAGGAACAAAGGTGGTCTTATCCTGGAGTGCTCTTCAGCTGCAGTTGAGGATCTGGATTTTAATCTGCGAATCTGTTGGCAGTTTGGATTAGAACGAAAGCTTCTCTCTTTTTTTTTTTTTTTTTTTAAACGTATTTAGAGGATGGTCCTGAGCTCTTCTGGAAGCTTTTCTGTGATCTTTATTATGTTTCATAAATTTTCTCAAGTACTTGATAAAAGCGTATTACCAATTTCAAAATAAACACAAGAAAACTAAATGTGTGTTTCTTTCAGAGAGTGAAAAGAATAGTACTTCAAAGTCATAAACTGTAGCACTGGTTGATATCTCTTCAGCAGAGTTATGGTATGTTAATGCTTTGTGGTCTGGCAGAGATCTACATCACTGTAATCTGTTTCTGATATTTAACATATGTTCTAGATGGTACTGCTTAGTCTGTCTCTGGAATCTGGTGGAATAGTGATAATGAAGTACAGTGTTAGTCAAAAGTCTTTTGTAGCTGAGGGTCTGTATTTACAATCATCTTCTTAAAGGTAGATTAGTGCCAATCTACACATGAATATATGTGGCATATGTTGGTAAGCCTCAGGAAAGTTGTTATAAATTACATTACTATAAAATAATTCTAAAATAGTCATCCTTTTCAGTATTTTTATTAAGATGACTGTATAACATTTTCAGATATGCTTATATTTTATATAGTATGAGGGACTGACTAGAAGCTTCTTCGTGCTCTTAAAACCTGAAATACCTGGTTGCACTATTTTATATATATTTTATTTTAATTATAGAATTCATATTTGTATGGGCAGTAACATGAACATAAAAATAGACGTCATTTTGGAATAGTGTTCTGTTGTACTTGAAGCATAACATGTCGCTTAGGGCATATGAAATCTGAATATTTAATTTTGCCTTTGAATGAATATACTTTTAACCTGTGCAAATGAGTTACACATTGTAACAGCTGTGAGATATGATAGTGAAAGTTTAGCTCTCACTTCTAAACCTTGGTTATCCATCTGTGATGGAAACGAACTTTGACTTGCATGTTTTACTGTTCAGCCTGGGCAGAGCTGCAGGTAAATCCCTGCCTGACGTTGGCCTTTTGCTGGTCAGTGTGGTTGGGACAGTGGAGTAGGTGGTTTGGCTGTTCGTGTGAACACCCAAGGAGATACATTCCTCCCTTTTATACAGAGGTCATGGTAATATTTCTTTGTGCATGTAACTACTCCTACATTTATACAGTCTTAAAATTACATTCAGCCTGTTGAAGGCAACCATGAGGCTGATGTGGCCCCTGGTGAAAATGAGTTTGACACCCCTGTCTGAGAGTCACAGAATCGACTGGGTTGGAAAAGACCTCAGGAGTCATTCTAGTTTGACTATCTCTGATCAGGAACTCCATGTTTGTAAGGTGGGGCTTGTCCAGTATGTTACCTTTGACCATAAAAATGTTTAGGGGTTGTTTGACTTAAATATTCAAAGATTTTGTACCAAAATGTGCTGCAATGTGTATTCTTCATGCTGTTTATTTCCAAGAAAAGCTATTTTAAAGACGACCTTTATAATTAGAAGATGCGGTAAGTATTTAATATGACTGTCAGCTCTACGCTAGTTCACTTCAAACTCAAGTACAAAGGAAGAGAATCTTTTATCTCTCTCACAAAAAAAAAGCTAGTGAGTACTTCTAGTTGTCTAGGCACAAGACTGGGATTTTAAGGTACAATATGTCAGATCTGGCACTAAGAGAACAGCTTGTTAGTGAGAAATTTGACTTTGTCTAGAAGGTCTCATTTTCATAACTAATAGCAAGATGACTAGGAGCTCTTATTAGAAATCAAACACAGTTGCAGTTTCTCTTTGTCTGCTTATTGCCCCTGGCCAGTGTAGCTTCATACAAATGAGGATTTCATGTAAATCTGGAAATGGGTAATTTTTTTCCAAATTATGTATGTTTAAAATTATTTGGAGGTTTAAAATATTGACTGGACTGTGTGGAATGCTAGGTAAACTGTAAGCGAGATTGTGATGAGGGCTCCAGTGACAGTGGGTATCTGCAAAATTGTTTTAGCTTGAAGAAGGTTCCTTTGAATTGTTTCTTCTCACTAAGCAGAGAGCCCTGGTGAAGGTATTTCTGGAGAATAGTGCTTGGTGCTTGCAACAGAGTAGCAGAGGGGTCCAGTGATGGGCTCTAGTGCTTCTTCACTAGCAAGAATGTCAAAAATTCTAGTTTTCCAAATTGCTTTTAAAAAGGGGAGTTGAGGCATGTGGGTTTGCAATGAACTACCATCACTCACCTCAACCGGGGTGATGTGACTTATTAACTTTTTCCTATCTGCCACTTTTTATGGAAATGAAAATGGGCCCTATGTGTCCTTTTCTTCCGCTTTGGGGATAGCTGGGGGAATCCCCACAGAGGGTGACACTGCAGGTGCAGAATATTTATTGTTCCGGCATGCTGATGCTGGCACTTGGTGATGCTGGTGCATGTGCTCATTGTGCTTACCGCAGGAGGTAAGTAGGACTTGGAAAGGCTTTAATAGGGAATCTATAAAGTTTTGGTGGGGATGGACTCTAAAGCTGCAGCTATAGCTTTCCCTGAACTGACTGTGAAGAGTGTAAAATCTTTCTATAAACTGCCTGGCACTTCTAAGATGAGGTTGCCTTTTTCCATACAGATTTGTGGCTTTTGAGCAAAAACAGTTTGTCTTGTATTTTTTTGCCACTATGAGAATGATGTATTAGGTTGGTGCAAAAGTAATTGCAATTTCAGACCGTGAATTTTAAATCATTATAACGAGGCTCAGATACAACTTTATTAAGCAAAATAGGAACCACTACAGTCAACACATTTTTGCCAATGAAAAATAAGTTTATTCTCATAGCATAAAAATCTGTGCTTTGGGATTTGATGAACTCTTGGAAAGCATTTTCCGCATCCTGTTGGTTGTGGAAGTGTTTTCCCTGCAAAAAGTTGAGATGCTTGAGGAAGTGGTAGTCAGTTGGTGAGAGGTCAGGTGAATATGGCAGATGAGGCAAAACTTCGTAGCCCAATTTATTCAATTTTTGAAGTGTTGGTTGCATGACATGCAGTCAAGTGTTGTCATGGACAAGAATTGGGCCCTTTCTGTTGACCGATGCCAGCTGCAGGTGCATCTCATCGATTTGCTGAGCACACTTCTCAGATGTAATGGTTTCACCAGGATTCAGAAAGCTGTAGTGGATCAGACCAGCAGCAGGCCACCAAACAGTGACCATGACTTTTTTTTGATGCAAGTTTTTCTTTGGGAGGTACTCTGGAGGTTCTTTTCGGTCCAGCCACTGATCTGGTCATCACTGGTTGTCATATACAATTCACTTTTCATTGCACGTCACAATCTGATTGAGAAATGGTTCCTTGTTCTTGTGTAGAATAACAGAAGATGATACTTCAAAAGGATGATTTTTTTTATCATCTCATGAGGCACCTGCTTATCCAGCCTTTTCACCATTCCAATTTGCTTCAAATGCCAAATGACCATAGAATGGCTGACATTGAGTTCTTCAGCAACTTCTCCTGCAGTTGTAAGAGGATCAGCTTCGATGGTTGGTCTCAGCTGGTCATTGTCAACTTCTGATGGCCAACCACTGTGCTTCTCTTCTTCAAGGCTCTTGTCTCCTTTGTGAAACTTCTGGAACCACCACTGCACTGTACATTCATTAGCGGTTCCTGGCCCAAATGCATTGTTGATGTTGTGAGTTGTTTCTGTTGCTTTATGACTCATTTTGAACTCGAATAAGAAAATTGCTTGAATTTGCTTTTGTCTAACATCATTTCCATACTCTAAAAAAACATAAACAGCAAGTAATAAATCAGTAGCAAAAAGCCATAAAGCGGAGAAGTGCAATCAAATGATGTATAGCATAACTACATTTAAGAATGTATTCCAGTATCAAACATCGAATTTCAACAATGCAAGAACAATTCCTATTGCACCAACATAGTAGGTACCATAGAGCTATTTATGTTGTACATGGAAAACTCGCTTTAAGAGGGAACTTTTCCACTTGTAAAATGAAGCACAAAACCCGTCATAAATACCAGGATCAAGACTATTTAACAATATTTATCCATCCTGTGGTATAAATGCATAATTGTCTCTTCTTCCAGAACTATGTGCTTTTCACCAGCTCTTTATTCAGCACCTCCTCATTGTTCAGTGACTGAATTCAAAGTGTTACCTTCCTCTACTGCTCAAACGTTTCTTGGAAGATAAGTTTTAATTCATCTGGAGCCTTCCTGTGATACTAGTCTCCTTAATAAGTACTTAATAAAAATCCATTATTTTTTGGAAGATCTGTGAGAGAAGAGGTGGTTATTTCCCAAAAATTGTGGATATTGTGGAATGAAACTTCACTTCAATATACTCCTTACACTAGGTAACTGCAGTAGAGTTGCAGGCAATGAAATCTTACAGTTTGAACTGCAGTCAGAAACAAAATGAAAACCAGATCAAGATTCTCTTGTGGTGTGTGGTTTTTTTTTTTTTTGTGTGTGTGTGTGTGTTGATGTTGTATTTTTTAGTCAAATTTTGTTGAAATTTCTCTGACCAACTCTGCTCTGGTGCATCTTCAGTGCCTGTCAGTTATGGTTGTTCAGAATGGTCGTGTTGTGTGACTGTACCAGCATTGCAGTTAAGCTCGTGTACTCTTTGATGTGAAGGTTTTATTGCAGAATACTTAAGGACAGCAAGTTAACTAAAATGATGCAAAAGTCAATACAATTTATACATTGATAGATACTCCCAAGAACAACATGTGGAGAAAGATTGTAACCATACTTGTTAACAAGCTGCAAGAAGTGAGTTTTGGGGAAGCTGGCTTTTGTACCAGCTGTGTTGTAGGGCTATGTTAGTATTTCTTTCAACTCTTATTATTGACTGATAATCACATGATTTTGCTGAAGTGTTATTGTCGATCTTTTAAAGAAACTGAAATTCTGAGCACTTTATTATCAAATCTTGCCTTAATAATGGCTGTCAACTTTCATGTTCCTACTTTTCAAATAGCATGCTATCAGTTTAAATCTTAAGTAATTTCAGGAGAAGACAGTAAATCCACAGCACTTTCTGATGTACAAAGATGTGGGGATTTAGTTGTATCCTTAAATTATCTCCCTCAAGTTCTGTGGGGTTTTTTGTGTTTTTTTTTTTTTTTTTTTAATTTTTATTTTTAATGAAATGAAATATAGAAAAGATAGCTTGCCCTATCTGCAGAGCACAGAATGATTATCAGTCAGTATCTTTATCTGCACATGTGCTGCTAGGTAAATTTCAACCTCAGCTTAAAAAAAAGGCAAGCATGAAAGTGAATACGTAATTCAGAGTGCTGACTAATGCCAAATAAGGTGAGGTGTAGGTAAATAGTTTCCTGCCTTTTATAGTTTATTCTGCTGCTGTGTAGCAGTCCTGACTTTGATGCTTAAATAATGTCCTAGGTTATGAATTTTATTTATAATGAACTTGTGGTTAGGAGGTCATTTTGTTCCCCTTTGTTCTATGCTGAAAAAAACAGAGAAACTTTTGGGTTTTTCTTGTACTACTTAGCATATCAAAATGAAGATCAGAGGGAAAGAAAACTGGTATAGTTAGTGCCTCTACTAATACAGTTTTGAAGATTTTTTTCCTTTTACTAGACATTGTTTTGCAGGACGTGGGAGACAGAGAATTATATTTGAATAAACAGCATTTTCTGTAGTATTTTGTATCATGTAATAGTTTTTTCTGTAAAATCAGATTGTAACATGTTAAAAAAAAATGGCATACAGTTTTTAGGAAGAACCATAGCTATTTGGTGTGGCAGTTTGACATTTCCTATACAAAAATCACTTATTCAGAATCTGAAAATATAGTCGTCCTGTATTTTTGTCCTGTCTTTAACTTTGGGGTAAAGCCAACAGTTGTTTTGTGGTGCTCCATTGGAACCCATATTGGCTAAGCCTAGAGTATCTGTGGAGCTGTTGAGATAGGGGAAAGAAGTCTTTTGAATTGTTTCAAAATAGTTCTTGCTGGGTTGCTGGGAAAAATGGCGTTCACTTTCTTTTGTAGGTACTTTGAACTGTTGTAGCGGTTTGTAGGATAGGTGGTGGTAACAGCTGCAAGGAGTGCAGGGAGAAGCCAAGTCTTGATTACACAACCATCTAGTGACAAAGGTACAGGCACTGAACTTGGGAGTGTCAAAGCCTTCAGGCTTATTTATGGACAATAAATTGCTGTACAGGCACGATGGGTAGCAGGAAACAGTCAGGGAGTCATCATAATTTTCTCTTACCATGCATAGGTTTTGTGCTGTTAGTGATTAAATTCAATTTAATGAAGCTTTTAATGTGTCAGATGATAACAGGTTTCTGATGAAGGACATTCTCACCCTTCCTCTGCCTGCCAGAGGCAAATATGTCCAACTCCATCCCTTAATATTTGTATTTTCATTATTGGTGCTGAATGGAGGTAGAAAAGCAGTGTGTGTTGCTTTGCCGTGTGGAAAAAATATGGAGATGTGTCCGTGTAAACGTTATCTCATCTTCTGGCAAAAGTAAATCTTGCATTACCAAATACAGGCTCTAAAGCAATAAGGCTTCGAAGACTTGATTCAATTGCCTAAATGTGGCGTTCGGTGCCATTTCGCACATGCCCCTGTGTCCAGGGTGGCCAGAGGGAGCAGGCAGCGATGACACACAGGTGGGGAGAGACCTGGGCCTTTTGGGAGCAGCAGCTGTGCAGTATGGGAGAAGTACTTCATCACACCTAAAAATTGCACTAGATTTATATGTTTTGGTAATTCCTTTGAGCTGTTGGGACTTTGCAAAACCCCATTTGCAATGCTTTCGTATTGGGTTTTGGTAGGTTGTCTTTTCCTATCTTAGATTCATTATATACTGCTTCAAAATCATTAAACATTTTAATTTACAGTAAATCACAGTTGTGCCAGCTTCGTTATTTCCTACTGAAAACTTTTACATCTATAGCTGTGAATACTGCAGTAGAAAGAAAATATTTCTGCATTCAAAATACATTTCTTTTAGCATAGCAGATCTTCTCCCAATTACAGCTATATGGAAATTTGAATAGTTTTAGGTGTACTACTGCATGTTATGGTGAAGTAAGTACAGTGTAATTCCAAATCTTTGCCAAGCATGATCCAATCTAAGCTATTGCACACAACCTGTTAAAAAGAACAAAATGGAAGTTTATACACATTATCATAGTAAATCTAAAAGTAATTTAAGTTACCAAACAAGTGAACATTTCAACACAACTACGTTAATTTTGAAAATTGTCTGAAGTCCTCAAAGGTGCATTATCTCTCTTCTTTGTAATTCATTGTAGAAAATTGGACTTGAATGATGTATTCTAAACACCACAGCAGAAATGCAGTGGTTTTTTTTTGTTTGTGTGTAATCATACTTGTGGAGCAGGAGAGAAAGAATATTGTCTATACAAGTGCTATGCTATTTTAATGATACTGAATTTTTTATAATGGAGTCTTGCAAAGAAACAAAGTCATATGTGTTTTGGGTTTTTTGTTTGTGTTTTGGGTTTTTTTTTGTTGTGTGTGTGTTTTTGTTTGGGTTTTTGATTGTTTGTTTGTGTTTGTTTGCTTATTTCTTTTTAATATTGGATTAAAAGAAAGAGGCATACTACTTGAAACTTGACAGGCCTTTCTTGACATTTGACCTGAAATGTTTGCATGATATTTCATATCCTCACAGCAGGCATGAATATGAGCGGGTTGAAAATTTATGCTTACGTAATTAAATAATGAAGATACTTTGGCGTTATATAAGATATGAATGCAGGGAAGTTGATCATTACCCTAGCAAGGCTTCCATTGTATAACGGAGTAAGTTTAGCCTGTTGCGATAATGGTAATAGTTTTAAACTAAAAAAGGAGAGATGCAGGTTAGACATGAGGAAGAATTTTTTTTACAATGAGGGTGGTAAAATACAGGAGCAGGTTTCCCAGAGAGGTGGCAGATGCCCCATCCCTGGAGACATTCAAGGCCAGGCTGGACAGGGCTCTGAGCAACCTGATCTAGTTGAAGATGTCCCTACTCATTGCAGGGGTTTAGACCAGATGACCTTTGAAGGTCACTTCCAACCCAAACCATTCTGTGATTCTATTCTATTAAATTTCATACCTGTAATTTGATAAAGATATTATACATTTATATTTTGGAATGCAGCTTTTGATAGCTCTGTGTTGCTAAGGGTTGATTTACAGATTGAATGAAGACTTTGTGCTGTGTTTCATATTAGTATTTTTGTTTTGACTTACTAATGTTTCAAAACTTGAATTTTCGTATGTGTCACGGTTCTGTGTGTGTGGTTTTTTAAAAAAAAAAAGATTTGTTTTATTGTTTTTTAAGGTAGAAGTCTAATGCTCCCAAGTGAAACCTTTCCAGCATAAATTGTTGTAGTATTCGTAAGAGGAAACAATATCAAAGCTATTTCATTATTATCTTAAAATTAATGTATTTTGTCTCCGTATACTTAAAGGCTCCATCTTATTTTGCTTAAACATTTCATGTTTTGAGGAACTTCATATAGAAGAATCTTTAGATGGTAACTGTAAATAGATACATATCTAAAGGTAGTCTTCATTCTTTTGACAAAACTAATATTTGCATTTGTGCTTCTAGGAGTCCTCTTTCGGATGGCTAGATTTCATTACTGATCGATCAATCAAAAATTTACAAAGCATAATTGACTAACTGGGAACACTGGAAATAACAGTTGACCCGAAGATTCAGATTTTTTTTTTTTAATCATTTTTAAGTATAAAGAAGCAAAGAACGGCCCACAAGTATATTTGTTTAACTCCATCCATTTTCTACTGTGGATACATGGTCTGTTAGACTTTATAATACAGCTTCTATTTGCAGATGAGCGTGTCAGGATTGTTGAATGCAGGCAGTTTATTGAAAAGACTTTTATTGTTCAAACTAAGCTGAAAATGATCTGCAGGATAAAGCTGTGACCTAGTTCTGGATTTCCATGCTTTGGAAAGCATTATGTTGCCAAATCTGTGCACGTGTATATCTTTGTTTAATTCTCTTTCCTTCTTTTTGAAGACTGATGATTAATTATCTTAAAGTTATTACTTACATATCTATGAATAGAATGTGCAAAATAGTCTATTCAATGTTAAATTTTGGGGTTTCATTTTTTTGGGAAGAGAATTCTTCACTCAATGTAATGTATTGGAGAGAAGGTCAACCTGTGTAACTCATGCTGGCTCTGAAGTGCAAGTGTGCACATTTGTAGCATCAGGATGTTACATAGGGAGAGTTGACTGCGTAATCTCTAATGATAGATATTTGAATTTTCTAAGTTTAATAATGTTCACATTTCTTCTTCAGGAATGGTCAAGTCTCTGTAAATGTGCAAATTTCTTAAGATTTATGAGTATTATAGATTTTAAAAAACAGAATGGAGATTTGCCCTTAAGTGGTTATGTTTTGTGTTTTGTTTTGCTTTTAAATTGGTGAATTATGGGGCTGTGCTGTTTTAATAGTAGCTTGACCCCACACTGAGCTTGATTTTTGCATCATTAAACTTCTGGTTAAGAGTTCACTGGTCTGCCAAATGTTTATTTGCAAGTTTAAGAAAGATCTCTAAAATAAAACAAGATTTTCTGAGAAGATACCTTTGCTTTTCCTTCAACCGTGTGAAAAGGTTAAGACTTTGATTTATGAAGTAATAGGAGGGAATTATACTTGTTTGAAACAAACGAATCTCCTTTCCCCCCAAACCCTGTGATATAAACCAAAGATGATGGAATTTTTCTGGTGAAAATTGTGTGTGGTGGCATGGCATTACATGCCAAAGGAGTATATACATAGAAGGCAGCTTGATGGATATATGAACGAGGGGAAAATTTTGTTTGTGGGTTTTTTTCTAACAAGCAATATAATATTCAGGTATGCACTCAATTTTTTTGCTTAGCATGCTTCTGACCTTTTTACTTGAGGTACAAGAAAGTAATCCTGAAACTTGTCATTTTTCGGACTGTGGAATCTTCTTTCTCAGCAGAAACATGGAATAGGATATAATCTATAGAAACATGTTTTTTGTTCTAGACGTAAGTGCATGTACTACAATAAATGCTTAGTTTTGTTTCATTTGAGAAATATTCAAAGGCTATTTAATGATTGTATCTCGGGTTAAAAAATTATATTTGGAGACTGAAGCAAATACCAATTTCATAACCTATGCCACCATCTGTTAAATACTCCAGAAGCTTATTTTTTTTTCTGGATGGGTTTAGCCAGCTGTCTATTCTGCACTGTTGCCTGGATGGAGGCGTGCATTTAAGAATAACACAGTAGGCTTTCTGTGAGTTGACAAAAAAGCTTTTTTATTTTGATGTGAGACTCCTTCAGCTTGTCTGACACTTCCTTATATTTAGTCTCTGGCTGAGGAATGTATTTGAAACCTTTCCCCTGCTACTCTCCTGTAGTCTGTGCTTTCATCTTCTCCCACTTAGGTCTGGACCTGCTCCACAGGACAAGACATGTGCCTCTCACCCAGCCCTCTGCGAGCCATGTGCATGTATTTGCTAGTGGCAACCAAAGTCCATTCTAATCCTATCGGCATCTAACCCGAATGGCATTTAGTTAATCTGTCTGGCACTCTCCTTTCTTTATCTGACCCTGTGAGATGATATAACTTTTTGTAACTTTATTTTAGGTAAGTGTTTCAGGGCAGTAATACAGACCAGTAGAGTTTACTGAAATAATTTTCCTTTTTAAAATGTTGTCTTCGTCATAAATAAAACCTATTCAATAATTGTGTCAGGGTGACTTGGCAGATTTTAGTGTTCTTTTGTTGTTATGCTTAATTATAGTGTACATAAGGGCTGATAAGACAGGGAAAAAATTAAGTGTTTACAAAAGTCTGTAAAGAAAATTATTGCAGGTCAGTTAATTATTCTATTCTGCTGTTCAGTTTGCAGCAAAGCAACCTGTATTCAGGAAAAAAAAATAATAAATTGCAGAAAATTGTTTAGAATTAGAAACTAGCTCTTTACTGACTGCAATTTAGAACTGGCTTTAACTCTAAAATGTAGTTTTAGAAATTCATTTTCTGACTTTCCCAGGAGTTTTACTTTTTTTTTTTTTTTTAAATTGTAAAATAATGACCAGGTAAAATCTAGCAGAACTCATTTGAAGAAACTACCTGAGACAATACACTGCATTTTGTGATTTGGATTTCCATGAAATACATTGTGGGCTGTCTCTGATCACTCACACTTAGAATGGCAAAGCTCCTTTTGTTGGCTTGCTCTGTTCTGTCAGGTTGGGACTGTTGGGTTGGGAAAGGATTTGGCTTCACTTCATGTGGAAATCCTTGTTTGTTTATCCTTCATCACAGAGTTGGCCAAAGGTGTCTGTACCACTTAAAAACATGAAACCTCAGAATTCCATGTTGTGTATGAATACACCCCAATGTATTCTTGTCCTGTCCAGCTTAGTTTCCTGATCTTCTCAGAACAGCAGCACTCTGTTTTGGTGCAGCTTGATGGAGCAGCGTTTTGCTGTCTCTCTGGAGTGCAGATACGCATTTGAAATGAGAACAAGAATTTGTCGCTATTGTATGGAGGACATCTGTGCTACTAATCAAGCTACGATATCAGAACATTTGAAATGCTTGCTTTTCTTATATGCCTATGCCAGTTGGATAAACTGAACTTGAGAATTAATTGCATCCAGTCTCTGTTGTTTGTACATGGTTTGCTTTGGCTTAACTTTATTGGCCCAGCTGATCAGAGGCTTATTCTAGGGAGATCAAGGACCTCAAATCAATGCTTTTAAAATCTCCTTTGCCCCAGCCTTCGTCTTCAAAGCCTCATTGGAAGCTTTGTAGCTAAAACCGGTGTATATAAGATGATTGCAAGACAGTCCACTTATCTGTGTTCCTGGCAGGTGAACAGCCAAACCAAACACTAAATACCTTCATTCAAATGTTTTGATGAACCACTGGACAAAATTGTACTGTAAGCTCTGCTTTGCCAATTACATTTCTCCCTCTACTTTCCTGTCTAGTCATTATGTCTGTACATGACTAGCCATGTAGTGTTTGCTCTCCACTGGCCATGTTTCCCCCATGTCGTTATAGCAGGATATGGTCAGTGATCATGCAGCTGAAAGAGGAATTGGTCACTGAGTGATTTTGTGGAGAAATAATCTACCAGAAATTCCCCCAAAGCTTTTTCATATGTCCAGCTTAAAATCACTCTCTGATGATGTTGAGTTCACTAGGTCTGACCCCAGCAAAGGGGAGGAAGTGGGGGCATCGCTTTCATTGATAGCCTGCATTCACACAAGTTCAGGTGTAACAGAAAATGCACTCTTTTTATGAAAAGACAAGCTAGCTCAATGTTAGAGATCCAAGTGTGCTTTCATTTATATAACCACCAATGTGCTGAGACAATACCAATCTCCAAATACGATTGTAACAATGAACATAGCTTAAAGGATTAGTTGCTTGTCAGACAAAACAGAAGCACTCTTTTTTTCTTTCTTTTTTTTAATTTTGTGAATTGAATATTAATAGTAAAAGGCACATGAATGTCTAAATAGTCTTAATTTTAAGTAGTTATTACTGTTGTAAAGTTCAGATGGAATTGAATGACCACAAAGAGAACTGAGAAAATAAATTTCTTTCATTTTAATACCTGTTTGATGCAATATTTATTTACTTTTTTCTCACATTCCTGGTGCCAGAGTTGTCAGACATTAATCTCCCTACTGGTGCTGCTTTGTATGTGGGGGGAAATAAAGCAGAGGAACAGTGAGAAATCTGTAGCAATAAAAAAAATTTGGCCTGACAGAGGACATGCATTTTAATAAAAATGTAATGTGTGTCTATGTGGGAGGCATTGAAAGTGTTTGCCTATTCCCATTATATATATATATATATTTTTTTTTTTTTTTAGCCCTTCAGCTATCAGTTGTAGTGATGAAATAATAGTATAAATTGTTATGGTAGAAGAAAAGATATTTTTTTTTCCTTTTTAACTCTTAGAGTCTCATTTGTGAGTCAAATTTCCAGAACTTACCAGTTAGGCTTAAACCTGTCAGTGGAGCTGCTGATAATCATGGTCTTTGAAGCCCTACTCAGTTTAGCAGTGCCTTGATATAGGCAATATGTGTAATACAGATGAAATTAAAAAGTTAGAAGATCCGTATTTATAGATCTTAGAGTCTTATGGTTAGATGAGACCTCTGAAGGTTGTGTAGCCCAAAGCAAAGGTCACTCTGATGGTGGCTCAAAGCAGGACTAACCTCAAACTTAAATCATGTTGCTCAAGCCTTGTCCACTTGAGTTCTGACTGTGTCCAAAGATGCTAATTCTGCTGCCTTTCAAGGCCAGAGCTTAAGCAGAGGTGTCTGGGCCAGAGCTTAAACTCAGATCACCAAGAGGGTTTATCTGCGTGAGCAGAGAGAATTTCCCTCACTGCAGCTTGTCACAATCAAGATGGTACGAAATGCTGTGAGATACTTTAGCTCTTTGAATAAGAGTTTGCAACCAAACTTGTATTTTAAAGTCTGTAAGTGATTGATTTGAAATTTGTAGCAGGTAGGGAGTTTGACTGTGCACAGGAGTTTGAAGAGATGACTGTGATGTTTTTTCAAAATAATTTACCATTCTGCATTCCTGATGTTTCTTCATTAGGGTGTTTACCCTCATCCATAGTGGAAATGGTTGTGACTGTATAGAATTTTATTGAAAAATGGGCTTAGATGAAATACCAAAGAAAATTGTCCATCTCAGTTATTTAGGTGAGAGTAGGAAAGAGAAAGCAAATGTATTTTGGGGGTTGAGTGACTTCAAAAAAGCATGACACTTCAATAACAGTAAGTACCTAAATAGGAAAAAAGAATTCTCCTCAAATGCAAAATGGGCTCTTGAATGTGTGAAGCTTTGGATGGGAGCAGTTGATAAGGTTTTTGTAAGGCAAAAACAATAAACAAGGAAATGTTTATTCTTTTTGCTGTTGTTTGTAACAGGAGCAAGTACTTTAAAGGTGTATGCATAATGTTATGTTCTCCCTTCCATCTTTTTGGATCGGAAGCTAACCTTTTGATCCTTGCATGTATAGTAACCTGTGTTTTGTTCACTCATGTACTGTTTATTTTGTTTTGTTTTGTTTTTCAACTTTATTCTAAGCATCCAGGCTATTTAAAGAAACAAACAGAAAAAGGGGAAAAAGACACTATCAAAATGTGTTATCTAATCTGAATGGTGTCAGCAATACTAAAAGCAGTGGGGAAAAAAGTGCCAATTGTGTTCTAAGTTGTTCTCTAAAATGCTACATTACATGTGTTTCATAAATTTTTGAAAACAGATGTTGCAAGAGAGAGTCTTACCTCTGAAATATGCATCCTGGTGGAATTTGGTATTAATTGTTGGAAAGGAGGAAAATCTGGAACAGAATGTCATTCTTTGCTTTTGTTACAGAAGTGGAAAGGGGCACCAGTTAGTGATCTTATCCCTGGCTGGGCAAACACTTGATGTGTGAATGCTCCACTTGGATGTCCACACTGTTGCTATACATTGCTATTTGTATAGAACAAACACTTACTTTAATATCTCTTCACCTGATTTTATTTACGAAAAGCCCTTCAGTTTTCTGAAGTGGGATAAAACACAGCTAACATTCTTAGTTTAATCCTACAAGGCCACTGAGACCTGTGCTCCTCCCATATGGATGTCACATCAAATGAACAATAACTGCATTTACTTTTTATCAAGCAGTGTCATCCTCACAGTATGTTGTGAAATTGCCAGGTAGTATTTTTAGATGATGTGACAGTATTTTAGATAATGTTCTCCACTTCATGACTGCCTTTGTGTGTCCATTTCGCTATTTCAATCTAATACCAAGTGTAAACAGTCAGTGAAGAAAAGCACGTTTATAGTATTTTCTTATCAAGGGAACATGAATGACTGTTCATACCTGATGAGTTTTTTGATCTTTGCAGTTTTACAGGAAAAAAAAAATCCAACATGCTGTCACTCAAAGAAAAAGAATTTCAATACTGGAAATAAATTTATAATAGAAGAAAGCACCCAAACCATCTATAAAGCTTAGTAGACTCAGTAAAGGCTTTGGGTAGTATTCTGGGGAAGTAAAGATTGAGAAGATCTTAATTTTAATGAAAATGACACTTTGGTTTTCTCCTTTCAAATATAGGCCATGAAAAGTTCATGCTGTTTTAATGAATTTTAAAAAATGACCTTTTCATAATCTTAGTAGCTACAGGAAGAAATAATAAAAAGGCACAAATATACCTTCAAATCCCGAATGACTTTCTGAACAGATATTTATTCCCTGCAATATGTTTGTCTTTCTAAGCAGATCCAAGGGTTGGTTTATTAAATTTACATTTAATTCTCAGTGCCAAGGGAGGACTAAAAGTAAAATAAGAATAATTGTTAAGTAGGTTTATATACTAATAACTGACAGCATTCTGATAAGACATGCCTTTTTTCTTCAGACTTCTGTCTGGCCTAAAAGTTGTAAAAGCCCTGCACTGATTGTGGGAAAAGCTATCTTAATTCAGGTTTAATGTAGACAGCCATATGGTAGGAGAAGAAACAGGGATTTTTTTTTTTTTTTTTTTTTAATTAGGTAATGGTAGAGATACTGTAGACTACAGCGTCTTACACTGCAACGTGGAAACTGTGCTGTGCCGCTTGCCAAACTGCTGAAGCTTCCCTTTTCTGAGCTTGCTTCATCAGGGCTTTGTATGAGTTCCAGCTCCTCTAAGCACAGGACAGGCCATCCCAGTAGTTGGGAAAATGAGCAGATGAGCCAGTAGACTGGCTTGGTTAAACAGGGAACTTGTGGTTGGATCATTAAGCTCAAGAGATTGTGCTTAATGGCTGGTTTCCTACCTGCAGGTTTGTTACTAGCAGACCTGCAGGGGTCTGTTGTAGGACCTAGATTGTTTAATATCTTGATCATAGAATCATTTTGGTTGGAAAAGACCTTTAAGATCATCAAATCCAACCATTCACCTAACACTGCCAAGTCCACATCTAAACCATGTCCCTAATAACCTCATCTACGTGTCTTTTAAAAACCTCCAGGAATGGCGACTCAGCCACTTCCTTGGGCAGCCTGTTCCAATGTCTAACAACCCTTTCCGTGAATAAATTTTTCCTAATGTCCAGTCTAAACCTCCCCTGGTGCAGGGGACAGACTCATTAGGTTTGTGAACACCAAATTGCAGGTGCAGTTGATCTACTTGTCTGCCTGGCTGAAGAGCGCAGTTGGCCAGATGTGAGCTGGCATTACGTCTTGGCAGGAGCAAAGGCTAACAGCATCCCGGCTGGTATCATGAGGAACGTAAACCAGGGAGCTTGGGGAAGTGATGGTTCCCATTTGCTTGGCACTCAGTAGACTCCACCAATGTCCAGCTTTGGATGTTTTTTTCCTGTACCACACTGGAAGAGGAAATGTACTGATCAGCTGCAGCATGTTCAGCAGAGGCCACTGAGATGGTCTGGGCTGGAGCACTTCTCCTGTGCATAGAGGCTGAGGGAATGGGACTTCTTCACTCTGGAGAAGAGCCAGCTTTGGGCAGACCTAACACCACGCTTCGAGTACTTACAAGGAGGTTATCTAAAAGATGGAGCTAGGCTATTTATTGATGTAAAAAGGTGAGAGTGAAGGACAGTGGTCATGAATGGGAACAGGAAAGGTTTCAAATTAAGGGGGAGTGGACATACTGGAAGAGAAACTGATGACATTATGTTTCTTTGCTTTTGCATTCATCTGTATGAAACTTTTTTGACTCATTCATAAGTCTTGACTGCACATCTTGAGTGTTTAGGTTTACTTTCCTCCATCTCCTTGCTTGCTAGAGAAGTCTCCTGCTCCTAACAGTTAGTACAAGAGCTTCCTTCTTTTCCTGATCCATGGTGAACCAAACCACTCTGTGCAGCTTCTGAGGGTAAATATTTTATCTTTGTTGGATAGCCACTGGAATATGCTGGAAAGTAAAGATGCTTCAATAAATTGGCCAAATCTTTAGGTTGAATGACTGCTTTGTTGTTAATAAATTACCTTGAAATAATTTTAAATAAATCTAGGTTAAGGTAAAATTTAAAAACATGCTCTATTTATAATATTTCAAGTAGAAAACATAAATGATATAAGGAATACAAATACAGAAATGGAAGAGAGGATTATAGTTAATTGTTTTATGTTAAGATTGAACCTAGAAGACCTGCCTCTTGTATCCAGATGGTTTGACATATTTTATTTCTGGAAACCCACCTTGACAGGGATTCTGTCTTTTTTGTTGTATTCCATATGTAGTTACTTCTCCTTGAACATTTTTTTTTTCTTTTTTTCTTTCCTCCAAATTCTTAGCTTTTTGAAAATCTTGAAAGGCTGAGAACATATTTAATCTCTCCCTTGAAACATCTTAACTTAGACTTCAGAGAATGTCTTCTGCTGTGCTAACAGAAGTGCTGTCTTGCTTTCTTGAAGATGGAATTGCAACTTTGTTTTATTAGGTGTAATTTTGAATAGTTTTTTTCCTGCTAATAACAAGTAAAGAAGACTTAAACCATCATGTTCTTTCTTCTGTGCCCACTCTAATGCCTATAAATCTTGGAGAGAAATGTCACCTTCAACTACATCATCTATCTGTGTCCAACATTCATTAAATAACAGACTTGTTGCTAACATCTAAATGCGATAAATGTATATATTTCACTATTGGTTGTAGATTTGGGATCAGGCACAGAAATAAATTACAGCTTTTGAGTGATAATGGATTTGAAGTTGTCTGTCCTTCAGGAATGCTATAACATTATTTTCTCTTGCATTTTTCTGCAGTGTCTTTAATGCACCCTCTTTAAATGAGTCATTTAGCTCTCTTTTACTCCAAGCTTTCTTGTAGAGATTTCACAACACACTGTCCTTGGTACTTTGCTCAGTTACGGTTGTGCAGCCGTCTCTGCTCCGTGTCTTCCTGCTGTGACTTTACCAGCATTTCCTTGTTCACAGACAGAACCATCTGCTGCCACATTTGTATGAAAATCTCTAGTCCAGTCTTGGCACCTTGTCCAGCTAAAATTTGTCTGTCCCTCTGACATGTCTTTGTTTAGCTCAAGCAGAACTGGGCTTGAAGCCACTTGCTTTACCTCTGTTCTGGTTATGTGGGCAGTATCAGCCTTCTGATCATCACTTGGTCCTATAATCTGCATGCCATTTGTGAAGGGGTGTGATTGAAAGGCTTTAAAGAGATCTTTATCTAAGTCTTTCAGATTCTTGTTTCATAGCAACTCTGAGTAATTTACATTGTTTTTACTTGTTTCTACAGCTAGAATTCTCCAGGTTCTTCTCATGTCTTTCTTTGGTTACTGTGGCATTCTTTTCTCTGATCCCTTTTATAGGCTTCCAGAATGATCTGCAAAGATATAAACGTAATGTTTGCATTCTTAATATATCTGTTCACTCTCTGTTTCAACCCCAGTTCATGAAAAATAGATTGGTTATCATCCACTTCTGTTTTCTGCTGGGTGGTTTGGCTCTCAATGGCAACTGCTCCTGCACAGGCACTTAATGATCCAGTGAGTACCTCTTGACCTTTATCCCATGCTGCCCATTCTGTTCAGGAAGATTATTGCATATGTCTGTTGCAAAAGTAACATTTTCAACTTTTTTTCCGCTTGAATTTCTTGTACAAATTTCTGCAAGAATTTTGACAGTGTGGAGATGATGTTCTAAGACCATTGTCCATAATAATTGTCAGCAGTGCTGTCTTTGTAGTTTGTCTGTATGTTTTTGTTGGGATTTGTTTCTTTTAAAATTTAAAAAAAAATTTTATTTCCTTGCCAACCTTGAGTTATAAGGGACATTTTCTTTATTCTGGTCACAGTTAAATATGTTAGACTTTGATTTCTAGCCAATACTGTGACACAGATAAGTAAGGGAAAGGTGGACTGTGCCTTGAATAGTATTTTTTTTCCCCTTATAAACATAGACAATCTGAAAATTGTAAGGTGCACCTGAATGATGGAAGTCCTGGTCAGCAGCTACTCACAGCAGTAAGAAAAATGGGACAACAGGAGTAGGTACAAATAGGACAAGAATTTGAAGGTAAAATATAAACATACTTTGGATTGTGCTGAGACTGAGCTACCCTGCAGATGAAATGAATTGTCAGATATGTAGGAGACTAAATCGAGGGAAAGTGGCTCGATGTCAGGTAAATGTGTGAACACAAAGGAATCAGCTTGGACTGGGTGCTGGTAAGATGAAAATGCTGCTTAAAGGGGGACATGTTAGGAAAATAGATATGAAAATTGATAGGAAGCTGAAGTGCTGTAAGAGTCAGAGAGGGCAAAGAGCACACAGAAGCATAGCAGTTCAGAGGAGAAAAGGGATTAAACAGTTCGAGTGTTTTATTGCAGTTCTTGTTCACTTTCTGGAAATAAATTGGTTTTTGGCTTCCTGACAAGTCACAGTCAAACAGGAAGGGTGATGTAATATGTCTTTTCTAGTGATTTGTGCACTGGTGTTTTTTGTTTGTTTATTTTGGTTGGTTGATTTTTGTTTGGTTGGTTGTTTTTTTTCCCCCAAGGAGCAAGAACTTACCCACCTAGAAAAGTAAAGTTAAATTGTGTAGGATGGTTCATGAGAGAAGCTGAATATGATACACAATGCTCATATAACAATTTCCTCTGTGCTTTATACTCACCTGTATTGCTGTGGATGGTTGGTTTCTTCAGTTGTATTTACTTATTTGTGTAGTTGTATCTAATTCATTGTGAATTGAAGTAGAAAATAAACTTTATCTACAGACAGTGATGTTGGCCAATGAATTAATTACCAGAAAGCTGTCAGCTAAAATGATATCTGCAAAGGACAACTTGTTGCGAAGCTTCCCTTTAAGTCTAATTCTTTCAGGAAGGAGTAAATAGTGTGTTCTAATATGGTTGCCAAGATAATTGTAAAGAGATGAGTTTTCTTCTCTTGAGTTAGAAGGTGGCTGTGTATAGGTCATCAGTTAATGTTGAACATATAATACATCACTCAAGGCTTACCACTGGACCTCTAAACTTATTTCCATTTATCTTGATACAATTGATTTGAACTTTTAATTTTAAAAGTTGCTTTTAAAAAAAAATACCTAGAAGTCCTTCTCCTTTTTCCTCGTCCCTTGACTTATAACAGAAGTGGCCATTTAATTCTGACCCTCCTTTTAGATAAACAGAGCAAGCTCTGTCTTAGGTGAGAACCAGTACTCAGAGGTGGAAATCTCAAAATGTTGGGTGATCAGTGGCAGAAGGCTTCTATAAAAACCTTCGTCAGTGTTTTAACCATCTCCTTCTAACACTGCGTGTATTATTAATGCAGTGAATGTGGGTCTGTCTTTCTGTAAGAATGTTTTGCTGGAATTCATTTGAGGTGCATGTGCAACCTGCAGTTTTATACATCAAAAATGTAATCTAATGGTTTCAAGAGCAATTAAAATAATTGTGAGTGTATGAAAACCGAAACAACTCTACTAACCCTTTATTGTACATAAAATGATCTAATCTATTAAAATATAATGTTTATTTATAGTTCATGAACACTTAATGCTTGCTTTTATGGCAAGAGAAGCAATCAGTGTTATTTCAATAAATTAAATATTTGTTCTGGTTTTGTTTGTGTTTTTGTATTGCTTTCATTCTTGAACCTGTGCAAAGGGAAAAACATTTTGATTAGTAATACAATTTTATGCTAGAGCACGGTAAGTTTTAAAAAAATAAAAGAAGATAGCATAAAAATATATTAAAATTGTTGAAGTACTGTTGGAATAACTGAAAGTTATGCTCCTTAGTGACCACTCTTGATCAGAAGTTGTAAGGTCTTTGGCTGTGCCTGAACACAGAGGGCTGCTGCTCATGCTTATGGTTTGGTTAGTGCTTGACACCTGTTAAAGGAAAATCTGTTAATTCTGGAATCTGATGGCTCAGTAGTATGATTCTTTGTGCTAGTGAAAAATGTTTCCTCTTTTTTTTTTTTTTTTTTTTTTTCCTTAGGTTGGACTAAGACCGTGTACTTAAAGTAGTACTTCTACACCCATTGCCAGGGACACTAACTAAAACTATTCAAAGTGTGTACAGGTACAGCACAGATTTCAACATGGAAATGGAAGGCTTTCTTAGGTTGAGTCTTATGTGTTTGGCCTGTTGTCATGAACCTATGCTTCCAACTGTTACTCTTGCTGCTTTGCTTATAGGATAGTTTTTTTTTTCCCCTGTAAGTATTTCTTGGTGTTTCTATCTGCACTGGTTTCTGTGCAGGAGAAAAATCATATGACAGCATGTGTGTGTTTTTGGAGACACAGGAGGGGATGGAAGGGGGTCCATTTAGCAGCTTGTCATCATTAATATTTCTCTCTGCTTTTCTGTTTAATGTTTTTCTATAGAGCAGTAACAACTCTTCAGGAGAATCTCTTTGGTTTCAACCTATTGCTACAAGGCAGCGGAAGCAACAAACAGCCTGGGGGAACTGCAGGTCAAACTCCCAGGTTCTCCACCCCCAAGCACATAAGAAATAATGCATAGCCCTCTCTTGCAATCTATTTCTATTGAATCAGTGCTAGTTGGACACTCAGAGGACAGCTTAGTTGATCAAGAGAAGCGAAAAAAAATACTCACTATGACTTTGTCTCTTATGGTTTGCAATGTCAGTTATACTTCCTTCATCAATGAAACAAACAGTATAATAACAAGGGTGTATTTATTACCATTGCATTTTTCTTTGCAAAGTTTGGAAGTCTTTAATTGAGGAGTGTCTGAATGTAGCTTGTGAAGCAGAGAAGTGGGGTGAAATATTCTTTTGATTTATCTCCCTCTACTCATTTAGTTTACCACAAGTACTGTCCTTCTGTGCGAGTGCTGTTACCAAACCACAAAAGAAATAATTAGTAGGCAAGAAACATTTAGTTTTGTGTTGCAGTTTGCAGAGTTCTGAAGAAATGTGTTTTCTGTATATGTGCATGTGGTTTATGTTAATGATTATTAGTATTTAAAGAAAGATCAAAGTTGTGTTCTTTCAAACCTCCCTGTGCAACTTAGACTTAGTGCGATTCAATTTGACTTCAACTTTATCTATACGCGAAAATATCACATTGTGAATTATGTTTACTATTAAACATTAACTTAGAAAATAATGTGTTCTGAGTAGCTATGAATTGTTATTAGCCCTTGAATTCAGGGAGAAAGGTGAAATTCAGGTGCATGCAAGAGTAAAAATTAAAAGTGCTGTTTTCTGGGTAAAATTACACTTTTTCTTGATTAAATGTAATCTTTCAAAATAGACCAAACTTGAGTGGACCACGTGCTGAATTACTACCTTTTTAAACATGAAAACTATGCTTAACCTTTGTTCAAGGTAAGAAAAAAACAGGAAGGAGCTGTAGGAGTTGATATCTATGTAAAATTGTCTTTGTACAGTGAGGCAGATGAATTGTATGATATAAAGATCATAAAGGTTGTGTGAGGTAAATATTCAGTAGAATTTACTAGTGTGTTTTAACAAGGCAAAAGATGTAATTTAATAAGAATCACTGTGAAAATGGTTGTCATGATTTATGTCAAACAAGGCTGTTTATTTTCAAGCCAAGAACTGTAATTGCTAGGAGGAAAATATCCTTCAGTTGTGGCACCGTGGAAATAAGACTCTGCATAAAGATTATAGTCCTTTCCCTGAGATATCCAGAATAGGATTGTGTCAAAATAGGACTCCAGCTATGTTAGATGCTTGGATTGATCTTTGATAGTATTTTTTATTCCTTTGCTTTAATCACAAGAGACAAGAAAACTTAAACAACTTTGCATCTTCCCCCTTCCCCAATTTGTTGCTTTATAACTTCACCCCAATGTTCCAAAATGACAGAGCACTTTTTATCTTCTTTTTCCTTAAATTCTGCATTAGTAGTTAGATGTAACCAAATTGAAAATTTTGAAAACTTCTCAAAGTGGGGTAGATCTAGTTGGGTTGACTTGGAGATTCTTGCACTGTAATATAGTAACGAATTACATAGGGTAGTTTTGCTGTGCATTGCAGTACACTGCAGTACACTTTGTTTTTTTAGCAAAGGTGTTAATGGGGAAAGGTAGAGGTGTCATTTACAAAATGCCCACAATTTTTGAGCTGCAAAGGAAGTATCTCAAAAGTTTAAGAGAAGTTTACACTTGTGAGCTGACAAGCATTCTAGAATGTAATATTGAAATACTGTATTGTTTTTCTTTTATCTTAGTGAAAGCACGAATTATTAATATTGTATGTAGAATCACACTATTAATAAACTGGTAATAATCTTAATTTTTTGTAGTGGCATTGAATGTGAATTATTTTTCATTACAGTGCAACCAGATTACTTCAATATACGTATTCCAGATGATACTTAAAACACCAGTGGTTCTTAACAACACTTTAGTCACTTTTTCACTACTTAATAATTTTCTTACATGCACTTGTGTTTGATCTCTGTTTTGAAGTTCCAGATCATTTGCCCTTCTTTTACACTGATTTTTATAAAATATCTTTATGGGGGCTTATTCTTGTTTGATATTTATTATGTTGAAGATTGTTCTATTATGTTAATCTGTTATATATATATTGGATGTGTGCAAGACTGAGGACTGTGCTTCTTAACATGAGCATGTGTGATCTTTCCTGTGTTGTTTTAAGAACATGACACCAAGGTCTTTGAGACTTGAGTGTTAGCAGGTAATTGCAATAATGGTCTCTTCTTCAGAGAGCAAATAGTACCCTGATGATTTTACTGACGCACTTGGGGAGGATGGTGAATATGATCAGCTGGTTCAGTGCTTGCATGAAAAGCTAATTAAACTTTTTAATGCTGCCTTTGAGGCATGGATTGGAAATGTTTGAAATACCATGGGTTTTGAAGAGAGAGGTTTTGCTTACTGTCTGTTACAGTTTCCTGTGCTTCAGTTTTTAAAATATGCAACTAGTTTTTGCCAAAAAAGTGGATAATCTCCGGTATTTGATTAAAAGTTCGAAAACTTTTGGCTCAGAGGTACTTTGGGCAAGCTCTTATGTGGGTCATAGCATGTTATGTATATTTAACTGGTATTTCTGTGAAAAGTTTGCAACTTGAGAGGCCCAGAGGTCAGTACCTTGTTTTTATTTATTTTTAACTACTTGGCCATTTTATAGCCAGTTGCTTTTTACTACCTAGAGCCTCAATGGCTTCATGTAGTTTTACAAACATTGTAGCTGATGGCCATCAGTCTGATTCCATGCCATGTTCATCACCATTGTACTTGATTTTCTTCCTTTTGCTGCTGTTCTGTTTACCTTGCTGATGTTTTCCTGTGTTCCTTGCAGTCTGGAACGGGGGTTGGGTTTGGGGTTTGTGTTGTGAGGTGTTTTTTTTGTGTGTGTGTGTGTGTGTTGGTTGTGTTGTGTTTTTTTTTTTTTTTTTGCTGTTGTTGTTGTACTTTAGGTTTTTTGTTTGGTTTGTTCTTTGTTTGTGTGGTAGTGTGTGGGGTTTTTTGTTTTGTTTTCCCAGGGGAGACAGTTTCCAAGTTTTACAAGTTTTTGTAGCCTGCCATTTTGTTCCACTTCTGCCAGTTTCCTTTGTCATTCTTCTCTGGGCTGCTGTGTTTAGTTGCTTTGTAGTGGTTTCAAACTTCTTAATGAAGTGTTAAATTTGAGAAATTTTTTTTTTTAACATCACTTACACTTACCTCAGACTAAATCATGACTGAACTGTCCCAGGTGGTGCTCTCCTGTCAATTAGCTGATATTAACAAATGTATTTCCAACATAAGATTGAACTTTCCTGTACTATGTTGGTGTTTAGATCCTATACAGTATCTGGCACAGTGCACACTTACTGAGCTACTCAGTGCCTTGATTTGTAGTGTAAACACTACACACTGTTCATGCGACACTTACTTTGTATAATTTGATAGGCTGTTTATTGTAAGTAAACAGCTTTGCCTGTTGGAGTAAGCAATGGAATAGTTATATGCACATGGGAATTCATTATGTTCTTTGAAAACTAATTTCTTAGTGAGAATGTGAATATGAAAAGCAGATGATGCCACAGTTGTGTTTGGCACCACGAAGTGACAGTATCGCTAGTCGCAGGTTGATGCAGATTGATTCTCAGCTGAATAGTCGTCCAAGCCGTGGTTAGCTTAAGACAATTGTTTTCTTGATAGATGCTTTGTATGACAAATGCACTTTTCTTTCTAAATGCTAGATCCTCCTTTCAGCTTTGTATCATGATTTGTCTGCCAAACTATTGGGAAGAATTAAATAGTTCTGACTATGTGGACTTTCATTCTCTTCCTATAGAGCAGCTGTATCTTCTATACTGTCTTGTGAGTATAAGCTAGACCCTTTGTAAGAAAGTTATATCTACAAGTCTGCTACTGTGCTGTAATTGTGACTTAGTAATTAGCCAGAAAATCAGTTGACTGTTAACTAGAAACTTTGAAGTATATCTCTGTTAACATCAGCTTGTATGCACAGAGTTGTCACTCAGTTGATGCATACATACATATTTCCCCAAAAAAGATTCATACTAATGGACGTTTGGATGTGTTGTCTCCTGTAAAAGAACTTGCTAAATTCTGTTCTTATGGTCTTCTCTCCAAAAAGCATCGTTACTTTAAATTTTATCATGTCATGACAGCAAATGCAAAGATATGGCATCTTTCTTTCCTGTGATGAAAAGATGTTGGGATTTTTGTGTGTGGTTTTTGTTAGTTGGTTTGGTTTAGTTTTGGTTTTCGGTGGTGGGTTTTTTTGTTGTTTTTTCGTCATCATAGCCGACATGGATATCTATCCACAACTCTGAGTTGAGCATGTTGAGTCCCAATAAGAAAGACAACCTGGCTTGTTTGTTTTTGTGAGAGGGTATTTGCTGCTTCTCGTAACATCAAAGTAACGCTTCAGTTGAGATAATTACAAAAGTTTAGTAATTGTCTGGGAAATAATTCTCCATTAACTGTAGTTAGTCATAACCAGTGGTACCAGTGAGATTTTTCATAATATGGTCAGTCATTGATGCTATCTGTCAAGACTGTCATGTCTTTTGCCTTAATGAAAAGAGGGGGCGAGATGGTCTTTAAAACCTGTTATAGAATTTGTGAAACTATTAATGAAAGACTCTTAGCTTTAAAACATCTGCTCTAAAAATAAGCTGTGGCCTGGAAGTATTATATATAAAGCAAAACAAACAGCTGTCCTAAAAAGCTAACAATCTGAGTGCGTGAGAAACAAAGGGGAAGAGATGCAGGTCATCACTACGTCTTGGTGAACTCAGACGTGTGGAGTTGGTGAGTAGTATGTCCTACCTGTACTGACCACATGTGCTAAAAACATAAGGACAGGGAAGTTTGGGATTTGGAACGTGACTTAAGTCTAAAATGATTTCATTCTATCGAAAGTCACAACGTATGAGGAGAAGAGCCTGTTAAATGACTTATTCTCATGTTGCCTATGTATATGGATTCGAGCAAATTAGTTCAGGGAACTAATATTTTTTTTTTTGTTTTAAAGGTAAGCATCATAGATGCTTGGGGGAGCTCTCAATAATATACCTCCATAGTTGTCTATGCATAGTGTTTAGAAAACAGTAATTAAGATGCAAGCAAGAATACATGTTGCCCCAGATTCACAGAAGCCAGCCTTACTCACTACTTTGACACAGAGCAGATGGCTTGTTATAATGTGGTTGTTGATGCACTAAGAACTGAGAGCCATGACTGGTATTGCTTCTAATTGCTACCAATTAAAAGACTATAATGCCTTCAAGAAGGCATCACTATTCTCTCCTTCTGCTCAGGGTTTAGTGAGATCCTAGACCAAGGTGATATTTATACTTGGAAGATGCCTGCATATCAATAGGATCTTAATTTTGTGCTTTTTATATATATTTGTTTGTAGATAGATTTTTCTGGAGGGCTGTAATGAAGCTTTTTATGTAATTTGTTTTTTGTATAAACTGGGCATACAGGACAAATGAAGAAAGGAAAAAAATATTGAATGCATGATCCCTAAAAAACTTTTTTTTCCCCCCCTCCTCACTAAAATCTAATTGCCTTTGAGGAAAGATCTTTTCATGGATGCAAAAGGTCAATGTAGAACCTACCATGACTTAGTGGTACCTTGCCAGGCAGATGCATTCTGCTTTGGAAATGCTAGACTACCATGGGGGCAAGTACTTACTGTGTAGTAAACGTACAAGGGTACTGCATCAGGAACTAGATCATCCAAAGAGGTCAAGCAGTAAGCTAACAACAGGTAAATTGTGTGTTTCTGAGTCTGTAGAAGGCTTAACAATACCAGAGAATGAGGCTGCCAAAATGAAAGGGCAGCTCTAACTGTTTTAGTCATTAGTAGACAGTCTGGATGCGCTTGTGCTCTTCATGATGGAACAAGGATAGAAATTATTATTAGACTGCCAGGTGGTTGGAAGAACACAAGCACTTGACTAGCATGCAGAACAGAAAGGTGGATAAGCTGGGCCTTTTAGTGTTCAACAATGAATCCAGAGCACAATCAGTAACTGGATCAGACCGTATTTGTGATACCACTCCATTAACTTCAGTCAGTTGACTTCAGCAGGCTTAGCTTCTGGATGAATTAGTGCCATAACGTTTAAATAGAACAAAAACATGTAAGCTTTATATAAACACATCTTTTATTTCTGTTGAACACTAACTCATTGAGGAAGGAAAAAATGGAAGTGTGTTCATTATTTTGTTCTGACAAGTACAGACATAGGTTAAGGTCAAGCTGTTTGCTCTTGAAGAGTTGTATTCTGAATAAACTGGCATCACAATCCTTGATCTCTTATCACATAATTCAGTGTTTTCTCTGGGCTATTTTAGAAGGAAAACAATTAGAAGAGGCTATGTTCTCATTCATATTCGAGTTGCGTGCTTTTGCTAGAGTAAATGAGACCTATGGTCATTGAAACATCAGTTTTTATTAAAATTTAAATTGTCTTTTTTATCAGAGACAAAAATATATATTGCTTTGTCTCTTGCCTCTTAATTATCACAGCTCAGTGGTTTAGATAGTGCTTTGGAATGGCAAAACTTTGGCTGACTGCCATGATACACAGAAAGCACAGAGAAGCTGGGAATCAATAGCTAATAATAAAAATTTAATTTTATGGCATTTCTACACAAGTAAACCAGAATATATCTCTAAGTCAAGGTGAAACTCTGTCTCTTTCATGTTTTAAGAAATATTTAAGACTTGTTTTGTTTTTGATACTCTCTCTTAAGGCTTGAAAAATGTAGGACTTGTGTGCTGACCAAGATGCAGAATCACACAAGGGCCTGTCAGCAGCATCTCAAAATTACTCCCAAGTGGGAAGTTGCAAATTTATCACCTATTGCTGCCATTTCTATTGGGATGTCGCTCCTGAAAAATCTTAGGGAATTTTTTTTTTTTTTTTAATTCACACAATGTTGTAAATAATAGCTTAGAGCTGATATGAGGGGACTTTCAGGGGAACACGTCACTCTTTATTTGTCTTTCGGGAGTGATTTTTTTTTCCTAGTATGTTTCTATCTGCATCTAGATTTATGTTAGCTTTAATCTTGTACTTAGTTACAGTGTGTCTTTAGCGTACCAAACAGTAGCCTGCATTAAAACAATACAATGCAGAAGTTATTGCAAGAGAGAATAGAATAATGGACTTAAAAGGTCATTTCCTTGCTCTTCCATTATTTCTCTTCTGCTCTAAATCAGACTATTTTTGTACTTGATTGTCACTGTCCCTTTTTTGGGGCCTGAGGAGTAGTGCATTTTAAAATTAGCCTTTCCATTGGAGATTAATTTGTTTCTGAGGAAAACTGTCATCTCATGAATCTTTTTCTCATGAGGAACTAAGGGGTGGATCTTTAATTTCCAAGAAAATGGGTGTGCTTTTTTTTCTTTCCTTATTTAAAGATTTATCCAAGGAATTTTCAAAATTGACTGGTTACTTATGTATTTTTGGTAAGACCTGAAAACTGAATATATACACTAGCTTTGAAATTATCTATAATTGCTTTTCCTGTCTCATGTGGGAAAGTGGGAGCAGAGGGAAGAACAATTGGACTTCTGCACTGAAGATTGACTCAGGAATACAGAGAACCCAATACAGGTTTATTATGTTTAAATAACTTAAAGTGAGAAATCACTTTTTAAAACTCAATTCAGAAACAAAACCAAAACCACCAAACAAACCCAGTGAAGTGGAGGAGGGGGGAAGGAACAAAACAACAACAAAAAGAACAACCAACAAACAAAAATACCCCTACAACAAATGCCACAAAACTAAGAAACAAATACCTTACTAATTATCTCTTAATGTCTAGGAGGGTTCTCTATATACAACCATGCTTACTCCAGCATCTAGTGCAAAAATCAGTGGGGTATTGTAGGAGGTCTTAAAACTTATCTCTTGCTGATTAAATGGCCCTGCCTACCTCCTTTAAATATTATTTTTGTCAGTCTGTCTTTCTGATACTGAATTCAGGTGAGTAGGTATTCTTCTCAGAAGTAATGAAGTTGGATAGGAAGAGCTTCACTTGTCTCTCCTGAAAATTAGTATGTAGAACTAGATGATATCCATGACGATGTTCTGCCCACAGTTGTCATTGTTTTGATTGCCTCTAGTTAATAGCAACTCCCTTGAAATGTCTTTGTTTTTTCTATATTTTTAATTATTTCTTTGTTTTGGTTTGGTTTTGTTTTTTATTGTTTGTTTGGTTTGGTTTGGTTTTTTTGGTGGTGGTGGTGTTTTGTGTGTTTTTTTTTTTTCCTTGCTGAACTTCATTTCTGGTCAAATTGAAGCTGATGTTTGTTTTCATCCAGGCTGTAACAGACATATTACTTTTGTCTTTGTCTATGGTCTCACTGACCTATTCTGGTTATAAAATTGTAATCCCTCCAAGTCTAGTATATAGTACATGGTTTTTGAAATTTTCATTATGCAGTAGGAAATAATCGTTTTCTGCCTCTGTTTTCTTACAGTGCACAAATAGAGCATTCAATATGCTCTTCCTTGCCCATTATTAGTTTCTCTTTATTCTTTGTAGTGAGTGAACAGCTGCATCTGAAACTTCTAGGAAGATGGTTAAATCAAATTGAGTCTCACAAAATTGGTTAAAGATCAGAATTGATCTTTAAAATTGACTGGGGATTAAGAAAGGGTGGAAGGTATCTGTCTGCAGTTTGGGCTTGGAAAAAGCACCTATGTATGGAACCAGTTCCTTGGAATTGTATTTTCTTCTTTGTTAGCAGCAGCAGTAGTATTCATTTTCAAATTGAAGATGTTAGGCATTTCACAAAACAAGCATTCACAAACTTTATGGTCTTAGATCTCTCTTTTTAAAGATGGCATCAAACTGTCCTAAATAATATTTTAAAATATTACACAAATACTCTATAGAATAAAACCAAATGTTGAGTTATATCAGAATTTGATCCAAATTTGAGTGCCTGGCATTATCATTATTCACATTTGTCTAGTGAACTTCTAAGCTTTAAATACCAGCTGACATGACAAGGTGATGGACTTAACCAGGGGCAGCTCTTGAGAAGACGTAACGGGACAGTTAGACAGATGGTGCGTGCTGATTTCACTTCTAAATTCTGGAGCCCAATGTTGGGATGTGTTGCTAGAGGATATTTTTAGGGAGACAGAGATTGAAAAAATAGAAAGACACCTTTTTCTCTCCCCTACTCGCAGTTTCCCACTTCAGAAAGAAAACTTGGAATGTTCTTCTCTGCTAGTGTTGTATGTTTTGAAGAAGTCATGCAGCAGCCTGTGTTTGTTACTGCTTCTCCACTAACTCCATGTGCTGAAGACCAGGGCCTCCAGGATCTGTCACTCCAGAATGGACCAGTTCCACTTTCACTGGGAGTCCCTGCTGAGAGCAGAAGCTCTAAAACAGTAGAGTTACCAAACCACCTTGCCGTGACCATGCTTACCAGACCCAAGCAGTTCAGTCTGACAGCATGATCTTCTCATGTGTGCATCATCATTTCACAGAATCACAGGATGTTACGGATTGGAAGGGACCTCAAAAGATCATCCAGTCCAATCTCCCTGCCGGAGCAGGAACACCTAGATGAGGTTACACAGGAAGGCATCCAGGCAGGTCTTGAATGCCTCCAGAGTAGGAGACTCCACAACCTCCCTGGGCAGCCTGTTCCAGTGCTCTGTCACCCTCACTGGAAAGGAGTTTCTTTTCAAATTTAAGCGGAACCTTTTGTATTCCAGTTTGTACCCATTACCCCTTGTCCTATCATTGGTTGTCACCGAGAAGAGCCTGGCTCCATCCTCGTGACACTCACCCTTTATATATTTATAAACATTAATGAGCTCACCCCTCAGTCTCCTCTTCTCCAAACTAAAGAGACCCAGCTCCCTCAGCCTTTCCTCATAAGGGAGATGCTCCACTCCCTTAATCATCTTTGTTGCCCTGCGCTGGACTCTTTCCAGCAGTTCCCTGTCCTCCTTGAACTGAGGGGTCATTTGATGCATGTTTATTATTATTTGCACTCTAGTGTTTTGAAATGACTGGTTTAGCATGGCATACTGTTTGCTAAAGAGATCTCTACCAGGTTTTCATGTTAATCTGGGCATATCAGTTTCTCTCTTTCATGTTCTAGTCACATTATTTCCAAGTGGAAAAAACACACACTTACTTCAACACTGGGTTGAAAGGATGAACTTTGAAAATAGCAAGCTTGAATACCATGTGGTTACCTTTCTCCCATTTTTGCTACCTCATTTTTATTAAATCTCACTTCCAAAACATGGTCTTCTGTGTGTTGTAATTTACACATTGAAATTATGCTGGACTTAAACAATTCTATTGTAAGTGAAACTTATTTTGTGTGTGCAGGGTGAAACTACCCTGTGCCTGGCTCGTGAGTAATTATGGCAGGTCTTTCACTGAGTCTTTTACTGTCAGAGTGGATTCACTTGGGGCCATTAACTGGGTAGGTTAATTCTGTACCCTGCAATTGAAGCATGCACCTGCGATACAGTAGACAAAGTGCCATGTGAACTGAGAAGATCAGATACTCGAATACTTGCATTATTTCAGGTAATGGAGTGCCTGTGTTATCTCATACTGCTGGGAGAGGAGTTATTCGAGGGTAGTCATTTGTGGCTCTGATTTGATCAAATTATTGAAAAGTCTTCTACTGATATGATCCGAATGTTTCAAGAAAAGGTTATTCTTCTGTTTCTACTTTTTTTTTTAAGGCTAATTTTTGGTGAGAATTCTTAACTAGATACTTTGGTGTGTTTTGTTTAGCTCACCTCCCTCCAAAAAAAAAAAAAAAAAAAAAAAAAGCAAAACCAGCTTTGTCCCAGGAATGCTAATAGTCAGAATAGTAAAGGAGACTATGTAAACTGTACTGGAATCTATTGATCTATTGTATTCCTCTAGTTACGTATGATAGTATCTGTATTAATTTAATTTGAAGAACAGTGTTTCCTGGATATTTCTTTTTAAAGTATAGGCCTGGAACTCATAGGAGGATCATGAAGAACATATTGCCATTATATTATTTGAACTGAAGTGAGGGAGTGGCTAAAGTGTGGCTGAGCACTAGGATTTTAAGTTCAAGAATGTCCTGGTTTCCATAGAAACAGCTAGCTCTATCTTAGCTACCGAATTAAGTGCTTATAGGATATTGCTTTTTCCTCCTCTAAATAAAATTTGATTATGTGTTGTTTTGGTCTTCTCCTTCTTTCACTTCAAACTTCTATGAAATTTGCTTAGTTTTTATCAGTGCAAAGCTGTCAGCCATTCGTTGTTTGAAGGAAAATAATTGCACATAAAAATATATTTGTTTCTGTTTGTAGTAATCTAAAGACGTCTATGTCATTGGAAGTGGCTATGGAGTTCGCCTTAATCTTGAACAGGGTGATGTGAGGTGCTGTCACACTTCCATGGTGTCACATTGGGATCGCCCAACTTCCACAAGTGGCGTGGCTTTGAATGAGTGATGCAGGTCTGTTGGCAATGAAACTTCAGAGCTTTGTTCCATCTCGGTGATAATTTGTATTACCTCTCATGTCCCATGCCCCTTTTTTCCCAGATATGAAGTAAATTAATTGTAGGTGCAAGGTATTGTGAGGGTAGAACAAAGCCCCTTTGTGCATCTAAAGCTAAAGGCAGCAGTTCTGAGTGTTGCCAAATGTAAATATCAGATTTTCAGTTGAGGAAGTGCAGTTTAGTCACCTATATTTCCTATAAAGTGTCTGGTGAAAATAGGTGTCTAGAAATGTGATTCATAAGAACTGTAGTTTTATTTATTTATTTTACCAAGTGACTCTTGAACAAGAGTCCAGAATCAAGGATGTCTCTTATGAGAATGTTTGCATCATTGAGCTACAAATTCATACTTCTTGCTCACTTTCTTACCTTATGCATCTGTGTCTCAGCTAATATTGTTGTTCTAGATGCGTCTCTTAAATTACCAAAAACTCTGGAAATCTTCAGGAGGCTGCTTGGGAAAATGACATTGGATCCAATGATCACAAGCTGATACAGTTAAAATCAAATGAAAGAATCAACAAAGTAGGACTGTACATAAATTCTTTGGATTTCAAGGGGGCAGATGCTGATTAAATAAAGTGGACTGAGTTAGCATGAGGAGCCTATCTGAAGAATCTGCATGCTTGGTATTTCTTCAGGTTGAAGACATTAAAGGTATAAAATAGTCTGCATGCTAAATGAGTGAAAAGATGTGGAGAAACTTTGAATTTGACAGATGAACAATCGCATTAAGAAGGATATTGAGAAGCAGCAGGGAAGAAACAATGCAATAAAATTCACAAAATATATTTACCCAAGTTAAATTACGACGGATTCAGTAGCCAGCTTTATTTGGAAGAAGAGTGTTTTTCAGATGAGGGAACTACAGAAGAGGAATGATCTGTCTGGACTTCAGTGAGTAGTTGATGTTGGCCTGGGAAGGGTTTGATAGGGTGTGTGGCTTGGGTAGAGAAGATGGTAAGATACAGTGCTCAGTGTGGAAGTGTCAGGGTGACAGTTATGCTTAGTGAAATTCTTTAAAGATTCATTTTGGGACCAGCTGTCTTTCTGATGTTTTAATTTATACCACTGACACAAGGAAAATCAGAATATTGTTAGTTCCTTGATGATGAAAATTTGGAGGTACTGATAGTACAGATCATCATGGTGTATGGAAAAGATGGGATTATCTCAAAGGCTGAATTAATAGGAACAAAATTAATTGCATTAGTATAAAAATATTCTGTACATCATGGGTGGTTAAAACCAATATTTTGTCATGCAAGCTTGAAGGCTTATGTCATGGAAAGGATTGGGCTAGAGAAGAACATTGTAAGATTACTGCATTACAAATGTGAGACAGCTGTGATGGTTGTATGGAAAATGGAGAGGCATTTGCAGACAGTCTAAGGAGGTTCTAGTATCATTTTATAAATTCCTGAAATACTATGTATAATTCTAATCATGCATACTTAAGACAAATTAATCAAAAACCATTCACTTTGGAAGGGACCTTGAGAAGTTCTGTAGCCCAACCTCCTGCTGCAAGCAGAGTCACCACTAAATTTGGACCAGGTTGCTTGGAACTTTGTCTTTAGGGTCTTGAAAACCCCCAAGGACAGAACTTCCAGAGCATCTCTGCGTGAACTCTTACACTGCTTTGATGTTCTCAGGGTAAAAACCTTTTTTTCATATATGTTATGGTTTAACCTGAGCTAGCAATACAACCACGATAGCTGGTCACTCATTCCACACCCCCCACACCCCAGTAGGGGAGAGAATCAAAAGGGAAGGAAGAAATTTAGATTGAGAGAAACGCAGTTTAATAAAGTAACAAAATACTAATACACTACTAGTAAATATATAAAATATATATAAAAGAAATAAAAGATACCCAAGGCCATTCCTCATGCACTCTGTCCACACTAAACAGCCAGTCACAGAGAAAAAAAGGAAAAAGGCAGAAAGACTCAGAGGCCTCTGCAAAACAGCAAAAGGCCGAACTAAATGTCCCAAACCAAAACTCCCCTGGCTGCAGCAAAAAAGAGTGAAGAAAAATTAAAAACATGCACAAGAGAAAGTGCCAAAGAGCCAGAGTGAGAATGCTTGAGAGAGAGCAGAAGATACTGCCCCCTACCCTCCCCTCCCTTAAAGAATTAGCATGATGCTAATGGAATGGAATACTCTCATTGATCAGTCTGGATGTCAGTTAAGCTCTGCCCCATCTCTGCCCACCTTTCTCGATGCCTCACACCTGTGGGCAGAACACTCAGAGTGTCCTTGGCTCTTAGACCAGAGCAATTAAAAACATCAACTCTGTTCTGGGGTGTTATCTCTTGTTCTCAAACTAAGTCCAAATAATGACTGTGTTAGCTATGAAGAAGAAATGTTTCTAACTGCATGAAGAAAATTAACTCATTTTCAGTCAAACGAGCACAATATCACAGTTCAAAGCCTCTAGTTTCTATTTATGGCTGTTGTTTGTTTTTCTTCTGTCTTGAACTGCAGTAAAGAGGTCCTTGTATGGGCATAGGAAGGCTGCTAATAGGTGCCCACCAAGCCCAGTTCCCTTAACCTCTTTTGGTGTGCTTCGGAGCTGTGAAGACAGTGATCACACCAAAGGCCAGCATATTAATGAGGAAAACCTTTGCTTGTTTATTTTAGAAAAGTATGTCCTTATGTGCAGATGTAGAAGAAAGCCACCAAACCCCCAAGAGGAGAAAAAGCCTGTTACAACTAAAGCATGCAGTAGGTCTGGCATCAGTGGATATAACCTTTTCAAGAATACACTTATGCTGGGAATTAGAAGAAAGCTCCACTCAGTAGGACAGTCATGTTCTAGAGCAGCCTTCCAGGGAGTGTAAATATGAAGTTCTTTGTTATATTCACATGGATACGTTTCCAGAAGGCCTGACATGAGATTATATACCTACTTCAGGAATGAACTGGAGTCTAGAACCTGCAGGTCCCTGATGACTTGGCCTGTAGAATACTGCTGTTTCACTTAGGCTGTTGTTCGGGCTTGGTTCAACCTCTCATGTGAATCTGGTAGAGAATTCAATCAGTAAAATGTGTTTGCATGGTACTATAATGTTTCTCTTTGGCTGAGAGTCATTAGGAGACTTTGGTGCATCTTTGGAGAACAAACATTTCTTACAATTATAAACTTGAACTAGGAAGATTTAAATGTATTGTATTTTGAAAAGTAAAACTTCAGTCTGTATTTCTGCTCTTGTCTGATCACATTCTGTTCCACTGTTAGTTTTTAATTGAATTTCACATCTATTAAGAAAAGGAAAAAAATAGTCTTGTGGATTTTAAAGAGCTGAAGAAAAGCAGTTCGAACTTGGGGTTGCATAGCATGTGATGATGCGACACTTTTCCTCCTCTGCATTGTAATTGTAAGATGGGAGTAATCTTAGGCTGTTACTGGAGCTTAAAATCGATTTTAAAAAAATCTTGTTTAACTGAATAGATGAGAAGTCATTTAAACATCAAGAAACATGGTGTAGGTTGTAAATCTCTCATTTCTTGATGTTTAAGTGACTTCCCATTTATTCAACTTTAGCTGTGAAATTAGAAGCACTGTAGCACTAAGACACTTTGTAGTTACACCTTAAAGAAGGAACAAACACTGTTGGAGATGCCTGTAATGAAAAAAAAATCAATATATTCTGCATAGACATGACCCAAAAGTTGTAATCACAGTTGTTACTACAACCTTTGCACATACATATATATAATTTATGGGTTTGTTTAGTTTTTCTCTCTTTTTTTTTTTTTATGTTTATCATATATAATCTACATTGAGATTGTTGTGTATGTGATGCAACTGGGGTAGCTACTGGAGCTGTAATTATGAAATTGGTGTTGGCTGTAAGGGGCAGGGAGGGCAAGCGAGGTTTTCATGCTTGAGATCACAGACAGAATGTGCTATTGTATAACTGTGCAGAGAGGGTGTAGTACACAAATTATATTTAATCCTACTTCTGATACTGTGGCTCTTCTTGACTACTTTCATTGGTAATGTTGCAGTTGGTGCTATAATGCAGAAGTGTGACGATATGATCCTCATCAGTTTGCTGTAGTAAAAGACTGGAATTACCTTTGGTAGCCTGAAAAACAAAAACCAGGATTGTCATTTTTATGCCCACTGTGGAAGAGCAAACTTGTCAGGGCCATGAGAATCGAGAAGGTTGCTCAGGACGAAGGCTCTAGGCAAGAATAGATGGAGGGACTTTAAGTATACAAGGGACACAGATACAACTTCCTTGCCAACTTTTGACATAGGAAATGGGATACAGGGAAACTAAGACCACTAAGAATAATTTCGTAACTTGAAAAAATAGAATTTGCTGCCTTTGTATCAAACCTTCTCTATCTAACCAAGATTTTTTTCTACACTTTTATTTGAGTAAATGCGCGTATACATGTTCTTTTTTTTCTTTTTTTTTTTAGATACAAACTTTCTTCAGTGGCATTGTGCCAGAAAGGATTGTTTTCCATCCCCTGTAGTTTGTTTGAAGTGCAATTCTCAGGCTTGCAGAATAATTAGTGCAGCAGTTGCAAGCTGTTAAATTTCCCAGAGCTCCTGAGGGGAATGAGATTAGACTCTAGATTTAAAGGCAAGTTTTGGGATTCTTCACTTCAGACCCTTTGAGGCTGTGTGATGTGCAACTCAAGACTAAGTTTCCTTCAAGTCAAGATTAAGATAGATAAATATAAATATATATATATATATCATATATATGCACATATATATAAACATGCGAACTAAACGTGTCAGTGGCATGCTGTGTTATAAATAAGAAAATACCTTAGCCTTTCATTAGAGCAGCTGTTTCCTTGTACTTGATGCAACATCTGCTTGACTGATGTAAGGATTTATTTTGGGCTTCTGCTGATATTTGGTGATCTTAGGGTTTTTTGTTTAAATGAAAGTATTCTTTCCACATCTTACACATACTTTAGTATATCCTGTACAATTTTTAGGTTATATTGATATGCTTTTTATATTTGAAAGTAAGACGATAAGAAATGTTATTGAGGAACAAAAAAACTTCAGCACTACTAAGTTACTTATCTTGGGAGGGAGCAAAGGAAGGAATTAACATTTTTCACTTTTTTCCCCCTGTTGCTTACATTGAGTTTTACATTGTATATCAACTGTGGAAGTATGATGTCATCAAATTTTCCAGGAAGCCAAATTAGTTTGTTAGTTTTGACTATTTCTCTGTAATATTCTTCTTCTTTCTGTATTCGCTTTAGTGTGCCTGGTAATCTCAAAACTCAGTAGTGAGAATAAAAAGAAATGTGTCTCCTTAATGTTATCCTAACTGAAGAATAACTTCAGTTCTTTATTAATGCTGTAACCTAGTCATATTTTAAGTGCTGAGCAGGAGTAGTCTTCTGAGGTCTTTTTTTTTAATCATCTCCTTGTTGGATCCAAATCAGGTCTAGGGAGCTGATGCTTTGGTGTTGTGTCTCCTGCCCAGGAAAGTGTTGTGATCGTCAAAACAGATAATCCCCAGCACAGATAAACTACAGATAGATGAATGAAAAGTCCTTGGATAAACCTGCATAAAATCAGAGTTGGGGGACTGCTTGGCCAGAGGGAACAAGTGAAGGGGGGGGTCTCAGAAGCCAGGCAGAGGGAATGGTGGTGGGGAATGCAAGGAAGAGGCAGGGGGGCTGCTGGGGAGAAACTCACAGCAGGCACTGCTGCTGACTGTTTGGGCTGGGTTGGTTGATTTGTTTTTTAAACAGGCAGCCTATTCCCAAGTACAATTAACAGTTTGTGACGCAGTCTAAACCTCCTAAATTTTTGGCAGTGTGTTGGTGTTGTAATGAGATGCATTAATGCTTAAAGGATAATTAAAGATAATGAGGTACAGAGAAAGTGTAATGGAGTGCAGCGCACCACGCCTCTGAAAGCTGGAGTGTGGCAAGCTGACTTTTGATGAAAATAACTGCTTTTCTACCTAGACACTTCTGTAGTTTCATCTGTGTATAGTAACTGAGGTAGTGCTATATTGCAAACTCTTGGTTAAATAGGACAAATTAGGATTTAATGGAGAAATTGTGGGTGTCTGTGAGGGCCTAACATAAGGAACATAGCTAGGAGGATGGGGGGACACCAGCTCAGAGAGAGCTTATTATTGGTATTCTTATGGATCAGTTGTCAGATCAGTCTTGTGCTTCCTCAATCATTTAAGGACAAAGATATGTGTAAAGGGATCTTGCTGCTAGAATTTGTTGATGACATGAAGTTTGGCAAATGCTCTTAGTGTAATGAAGAAAAAGTTTTACACAGAAATTTTTTGAGGATTTCATAGGTCATGGGCCCAGACATGGGGGAGACTTGACACATCTTTGTGGTACAGAATACTTCTTTCTACCTAGCCTCTTTTCCCTGGGAGGGATGGAGTAATAGGAGCGGGATGAAATTTAGACCTTTGTGTTTTAGGGCATTATGGCCAAAATATTCAGCATCCAAGCATGTAACTTGTAATTTAAAGAATCCAAGTCAAGAAAGGTACGAAGTAACTGAGCAAACGGCGTGGTGCATTTACAAAGAAGGTGTATGTATGTGCTCTTGGGACACAGTTGCAGATGTTTCCAGTAGACAGAGGAAATTACTGGTGGTGTTATACAAACACCTGGTGAGACATCATTTAGTATGCTTCAGAAACAGTCATCTGTTTTGAGGAGAAAAGAAACTGAAACTTGCAGAGATGGGCTCTTAGGATGAATGGGAAAAGGGATATCTCGCCAGAAAAAGTGTGCAGAGCTTGTCTTGGGTAGTCCAGCTAAAGAAACCATATATGTAAGTGTTGTCTATACATACACAGGATAGAGACAGCTTAAAGAGGGAGAAACTATTTTAAATAATATAAGCAAAACAGTAAGTAGACATAATCTGGGCATTGCTGGATTTAGGCATAATGTTTTGAAGTTGTAATTGATTTGAGCAGTCAGATTTTTGGAGTAAACAGGATTAGTGGAACTTTGTCTGTTTTTCTGCTAAATCTTGGTGAGATTTGAAAACAATTCCTTAATCATTCTGGAAATATCAAATAAAGTGGAACTTTAATGTTTCTAGCTAGGTGTGTTCTGAATTTTCTGAATAATTGTCTTTGAACAGCATTCCTGCAGCTTCTTTAAGTTGTTGTTTGTGATTTCCTGGTATGCAGTGATAGCCTTACAGTGGCTGTGGTGCTTTCTCAGACAGCAGCCATTTGGCTTCTCCCCTGGGGTAACAGCAGAACTTGTATTTTCTGAAGTGTGTTAGCAAGGGTCAGGGAGTAGCTCTTTTATGCTAACTCTTTTTATCCTTGCTACAGTTTGAAATAGAGACTGGATTGCTTTTTGGAGGGGTCATTTTCTTCAGTGACGTTAAGTGTGCAGGATGATACAGATTTTAGTTTAGATACCTCTATTAGATGCTTAAAGATAGGTGAAATGAAACCAAGTCAAAGCATTCAAGAGAGACTAGACAATCTGTCTGGAGATGAAATAAGTGGGGAGTGGGTAACTGAGGCAGGGCTGTCATGTTCAGTGGAGATGATATGTTGAGATTTTTAACCCTGAAGAAGTCTTGGAAACTTGAAAACTCACTGTAAATTTTTCCATTTGTATTTAATCTAGAAAAGAGTTTACTGAATTCCAATAAGGAAAGCTTTCCTACAACTTAAATTAAAATTAGACCAACTGTTTGAGAGTATGATTTGGAAAAAAGTGTCCAAGCAGTTAGTATGCTAAAGTGTTGCTAAAAGATGATGCAATTTAGATTTGTAGGCCAAAATGCAAAAACAGCTAGAATCCCACTTGCCATGGGCATTAGTAAGTGATAGCTACTCAAACACATTTTGTGACCCTGCTAGCAGTTGCTTTAGGAACCAAAATATAATCTCTTTTGCATTGCAAGTAATGTTATAGTGAGCTCTTTGTGCAGGTTATTGTAATGCTATGTGGAAAAGTAATTATATTCAGTAACTTGCAAATAGAAGAGGAAAATTATAGCTGAAGATGGTGATGGTTAGATGAAGAAAATCTATGGTAGAAAAACTGTGATGTGGTGTATTGCATGTGGATCTCGGTGACTTTCCCTGTCGAGAAAAACAGCGGTGGAACAAAGTTTTGGGTTCAGAGGAGTGGCAGATGGTTTTAAGTTCTGTGGCAGCTGGGACCGAGGAAGAATGCTGTCTGACTGCTGGTGTTTTGTAGGAGATGAAGTGGGTGAGATCAGGACTGACAAATATACTGGAGGAAACGTGCTAAGGCTTTTGCTGAGGCTCACAGGATATTCACGTGCAGATTTTGCTATTTTTAGTGCTGTTTGGGTTATTTTTTTCAAATTTATCTTTTTCTCTTCATTCAGTATGTTGCCAGTATGTCTTGGCTGGAATTCTTTTATACCCCGCTGAAAGCTTTTTTTAATGGCACAGTGGATTCAGTTGCTACCTATCAGATTATTCTGATCTTTGTCATAAAAAATGCCAGCTGGTAGAATTTGATCTTCCTAGTTTATGTGTAAAGAAACATTTTTCTTTTTTTTTTTTTTACCTCTTTGACCCTATTTTTAACACCATCTTAAGCTGTTTTCTCAAATCACTGTGGATTAATCTTCTCTGAAAACTAATGGCAACTTTTTAGGAACTTAAAATAATAATAATTTTAGTCTTCTGTGGATACTTTCCTAATACTGCATTTTAATTTTTTTTTTTACAGATAAATTTGCGCCTCATCTTGGTAAGCGGGAAAACGAAAGAATTTCTCTTTTCACCAAATGACTCTGCTGCAGATATCGCAAAACATGTGTATGACAACTGGCCGATGGGTGAGTAGCTGTGTGGGTTTGGCTTTTTAACTGGCAAGCTAGAAGCTTCCTTGTATTTTCAGACTAAAGTGTCAATAAACTGATCTCTGTTCTCAACATTCAAACTAACTAAGTTTATTGTGTACCCAGGCACAGATTTATATGGAAATACAATTGCCTTCTTGTCTTCTTTTTCCCTCTTTCGTCGGTTGGGCAGATTTTTAGATGTCTGGAGTATTTCCCACTTTATTTCTAAAATTTCCCTCCCCAAACTGTAGTACTTCTTTCCTCCTATCTTTAGACATCTTTCTTGATCAATCTTGTTAGAGAAACTAGTAAGTATGAGGAAATGTTGGTGATTGTCATTGACCCCAGCCAGCATGAATTCATGTGAGGGGACAGTCCTGCTTGACCAACTTAATTTCTTTCTACGACAAGGTTACCCACTTAGTTGACCAAGGGAAGCCTGTCAGTGTAGTCTTTTTGGATTTCAGTACAGCCTTTGATACTGTTTCTCACAGTATCCTCCTGGACATCTTGTCCAGGATACAGCTGGATAAACACACAATGCAGTGGGTGTGACTGGCTGATGGGCCGGGCTCAAAGGGTTCTAGTAAATGGGTTATGGCTGGTGACCAGTCACTAGCGGGTTCCACAGGGGATACATCTTAGGGACAGCGCTCTTCAATGTCTTTATAAATGACTTAGATTCAGACTTGAGGGAATATTAAGTAAGTTTGCTGGTGGCACAAAATTGGGAGGAGCTGTTGACACTCTCAAGGGCAGAGAGGCCCTGCAGAGGGATCTGGACAAATTGGAGAACTGGGCAATCAGCAACTGCACGAAGTTCAACACAGGCAAGTGCCGTATTTTGCACCTGGGACACAGCAACCATGGCTGTACATACAGACTGGGAGACAAAATGCTGTAGAGCAGCTCTGCAGAGAGGGATCTGGGGATTCTGGTCAATGGCAAGTTGAACATGAGCCAACAGTGTGTCCTGGCAGCCAAGGGGGCCAACCGTGTCCTGGGTGCATCCAGCACAGCATTGCCAGCCGGGCAGGGAGGTGATTGTCCCGCTCTGCTCCGCACTGGTGCGGCCTCACCTGGAGCACTGTGTGCAGTTCTGGACCCCACAGGATAGAAATATTAAGCTGCTAGAGAGTGTCCAGAAGAGGGCTATGAAGTTGGTGAAGAGTTTGGAGAGGAAGCCGTATGAGGATCAGCTAAAGTCCCCTGTTTGTTCAGCTTGGAGGAGACCTCATGGTGGCTACAGCTTCCTCACAAGAGGAGGAGGAGGAGGGGCAGGTGCTGATCTCTTTTCTCTGGTGACCAATGACAGAACCCGAGGGAACCGCAGAAAGATGTGCCAGGGGAGGTTTAGGTTGGACATTAGGAAAAGGTTCTTCCCCCAGAGGGTGGTGGAGCACTGGAACAGGCTCCCCAGGGAGGTGTCACAGCCCCAAGCCTGACAGTGTTCAAGAGACTGGACAACACCCTCAGACACATGGTGTGAACTGTAGGGTTGTCATGTGCAGGGACAGGAGTTGGATTCGATAATCCTTGTGGGTCCCTTCCCACTCAGGACATTCTATGATTCTATATAAAACCTCTTACGTGAGGACAGCTAATGTAAAATGTAGCATGTCACAGGAATGCATTAGGGAAACTGACTGTGAAGTACTTCTCCCTTTACTGCCTTGTTTTGGAAAGGATCTGTAATAGTTATTTTTTTCCAGGAGGGGGGTAAACAAACATAAACAAAACAAACAAACCCCACCAGCAACAGAACAACACCACACCATTTTAAGGAACATTAAAGACTGAGGTGGTTTATATGAATATATTTGGTGTTCTGTAAGAATAGTAGCTTTAGAAAATGGAATTGAAATGGAATTGAAAACTTAAGGTGTGTATTCACATATGTGAATAGTTCATAGAATCACAGAATGGTTTGGATTGGAAGCGACCTTAAGATTATTTAGTTCCACCCCCCTGTGATGGGCAGGGACACTTTCCATTAGACCAGGTTGCTCAAAGCCCCATCCAACCTGGTCCTGAACACTTCCAGGGACAAGACATGCACAACTTATCTGGGCAGCCTGTTCCAGTGCCTCACCACCTTCATGGGGAAGAATTTCTTCCTTATAGCTGATCTAAATCTACACGTTTTCAATTTAAAGCTGTTACCTCATGTCCTATCACTACATGACCTTGTGAAAAGTCCCTCTCCAGCTTTCCTGTAGGCTTCCTTTAGGTACTGGAAGGCTGCTAAAAGGTCTCACTGGAGCCTTCTCTTCTCCAGGCTGAACAATCCCAACTCTCAACCTGTCTTCATAGGAGAGGTGCTCCAGCCCTCTGTTTAGTTCCACAAAAACAAAGCTCTTCTGTTCTCCCCGACTATGATTTCGTGGGAAAATAGCCAAAGCACAGACATAGCATTACATACGATGAAAAATAAATCTTTTTTTGGTACAGGACTTCATTTGGGTTGCTGTTATAATGTTAGAAGGACTGCTATTCACACAAACGTGGCACTGTTTCTGTGGTACCATTTTCAAAGAGGTATGGTGGATGATAACTCATGCCAAAATGTTAGTGTTGATAATGCATATTTTAGACCTTGTACTGGTCTTTGAGGTCAGGAAGAACAGACTTTCAGGGGACTTATTTGCTGTTTGTTTTGCATTATGTATTATGCAGCATTGTGTATTTAGTAAAATATGTAATGAAGGGGGTTTTTAGTGCTCTCAAGTGTTAGATATAGATGTAAAACACTTTTAAACTAAGGAAACTGGTTGATGTAGCATCTGTGTAGCTACTGCACGTATTTTAATGTGTGTCTTACAACATAGTCGTATTGACCAAATGTTCTTTGTTTACTTCTGTCTGTATTAGTAAAGGCTGAACTGTGTTTTTCTTACTCAAGTTTATTCCTGAACATGTGGTTGCGTGTTCAGAGTCTTGTGAAGAGCCTGAAAGTTGCAGTTTCTGAGTTTAGAGTTGGGAGGAAAACCAGACTTTAAAGTCTGTTTTTTTAAAGGAAAGTAAAACCAGACACAGAAGCCTCAGTTCAAATACCTGCTGTCCTGAGTGAGTGCTCTAAATCTGAATGGGTATTTAATTGCTTGTGCAAAGAAGAATAGTGTCAATGTAAAAGACTGAAGACAAATCTACTACAGAATAGTATATAGGTTTTCACAATTAGCCCACTAGGTGTTCGCACTGAAAGTGCTGCTCTTTGCCACAGGACTGAGAAAGCTCGATGAGAACTAAAGATTCCTTGAAATAGACATATTATGAAATGGTTGCTTTTACCACCACTTCTACTTGTTGTGTTCTTGCAGGGAAAAACTTTGAAATATGTTCACTCACATGCTGGCAGGATTAAGGCAAACCTCTCCTTCCCTCTTTTGCCAATACAGTTGTTATTTAAGGATCTCTTGACTTGTAGAGGAAAGTGAAAAATTTATATTAATGTATATCATCTAGGTAGGCTACCTGCTCTCTTCCCCTCTCATTTGCTTCTAAATAATACTAACTTTTTTCTTGTACAGCAATTACCTGCTGAACTTTTTTTAAAGAGGAAGTTGTAGGTAAATATTTTCTCCTTGACTTATTTAGTCATCAGAGGAAATCAAAATTTGAAATCATGTCAGAAAGAAGTGTTTCAGACTGTCAACCAAGAAACAAAAATTAAAAGTATGAATAAATTGGCAGCTTAACAATGGAAAATACCTGTAGCAAAATGTAGTTGGTTTTCCTTTGATTGCTGTTTTATGTCATTATGGACTGTAAAGTGGCTGAACTTCTCCTCTGTACAGCCATAGCATAGCGGAGTTCAGACTGTATGGAGTAAATAAATAAATAAATAGGTATCTTCCAAAAAATCACTTGCCCTAGCAGTGTGATAAATCTGATCCTTAATTTAGCCCACTTCACAGCATAGCATAGCAAAGAGGGCCTGTGCTTGAACTGCAGGACAATTGAATCAGATCCTGAGTGGAAATACTTGAAAGTCAAACAGCCTTGGTTGCCTAATTTGATTTAATCTTAAACTGGGCACATGCAGCTCCCAGGATCTTGCAGCCTCTGCTGTTGCTGCCAGTTCTGCACAGCACCGGCTCTGCCACAGCTCCTGCTGCCCTGTCTGCCTGCTCACTGTTTCGCAGCAGATGCCTTTCCATACGCCCTCCGCCGCCGTGGCTTTTGTTTTAAAGGCTTCCCTTTCTCTGCTTTTCAGTTTTCCTTTTGTGGTGCCAGTTGCCACTGTGCCTGTATGTTAATTATATGTTCTCAGTGAACAGTTTGGTTTCTGATCCCTTGCTGAATATTCATTTTGGTATATAAACACTACAAAGGCAGCAGAAAGAGAGAACATTTGTGAACAGCTGTTGCCAGATATCTGGTCAGCTAAGAAACAGAAGACACTGTATTCCTAGAGAACCCATTTAAATTCAGCATTTCAAGGTTTTATGATATTTATTCGGAAAGCAAAGCACAGATTTATTTGTTGTTCACGTTGTGAAAGGGTACAGTAAAGAGTAGGAGAAGAACATTAAGCTTATAAATGGTTTATGACAACTCAAGCATTATAGGAAAATGCATGCTTGCTGTTCCCGAATCACTGTTTGCCAGACAAAAACATCCACAGATTGTCCTTTGAGAAGTTCTTTGCCATGTACCCGTCCGTGTCTCCCCTGTGAGAGCCCTCTGTTTCGGGCCGCTCAGGTCACTGTCCACTCCGGACATGTCACCGGTTGGATCTGGCCGTCCCTGCAGCCGCTGGGCAGCCTGCGGAGCCTCCTCAGTGCTGTGGGGTGAGAATCACCTTTCAAATGATCCATCACATGCACCCTGTCTGTGTGTGTGGCCACTTTGCATCGCTGGGGAACGGCTCCAGTTGGGCAATTAACTGGTGAGCAGGAGTTCGGCTTGAGAATCTTCTGAATGGGAAGAAATAAAGGCAGTTCTAGCCAAGTGGATATTAAGCCTCTGGAAGCAACTCACAGTTATGAAATGTTTTCTGTAGGATTTGTATATGTGCTAATATCTCATTAAATCTGTGAAGTTAGTAATATTTGTACTTGCAGGCATAAAATGGTGTTTTTCAATGCCCAATGTTAAATAATAAATTTAAGGATGCATTTCAGGAGTGCTACCCTTGAATTATCTTTCTCTTATCTTCAGCCTGTGCTCTCTCTTTAGTGTTTCAAGCAAAAGAGTCCTGTTCTCAAGTTTTTTTCCTGGGTAAAGATGAGATAAATAACAGAAGATGTTTTTATTACAACATAACTGTGAAAATTCTCTCACTTCAGATTGGGAAGAAGAACAAGTCAGCAGTCCAAATATCTTGCGGCTTATTTATCAAGGAAGGTTTCTTCATGGCAATGTGACACTAGGAGGTAGGAAAATAATTTTCAGTATCCATATTATAACCAGGCAAAGGGGATATTTATTTATCATGTGGTAAATACTACTTTACTGTTCAAGATCACAGTATGGCTTGCTATATACTATTTTTCCTCTGCACAGAGTGACACTGTATTTTATTGTGTATTTTTCCATCTTCCAACCACTAGTTGCTAAACTTTTTGGAGGTACCACCTGGCAAGTCAAGTCTCTTGCATAAAGAAAGAGTAATCCTGCTATTTGTTGTCTGTCTAAATGGAATATATTGTTCTACCTCTCTTACATTGCGCTGGCAGGGTAAGCTTCTTCATAAATGTCTTAAGTATTTTAAAATGTTTGCTACTGGTTATGGTAATGGGTTAAACAACACTTTAAATTTTAGTGCAATGAAGGAAGACACTCTATGAATGAGAATGAGGGGAAGCATTCTTGCTGTCCAGTGCTCTCCCAGGGATACAATTGCATAGTTATGTGAAAACAAAAGTAAATGGCTCACTTCATATGCTAAGAAAATGCAATTCAACTATGCCCCCTTGTGGCAAGTTTTTCCCCACAATTACACATTTTGATGGGTATCTTTGATAGAGATGTGGCACAAATTCATAACAATAATCTGTCCTTTTGTAGATAAAAGTTACCAGTGTGAATATCAAGTATAGCAATGACGAAATCAAATGAGACACTCTTCTCTGTGCCAGTTTAAAAATAAATTAATATTCCTGCTTTCTCTGTATGTTCAGATTGTTGGTACATTTGGTACTTGACTGTAATACAAAGAGGAGAATATAGAATAAAATCACAAATGAAATGTTTTTGAAGATTCTTTTTGAAAATAATATTTCTGGACTACTTATGGTGGTCTTTCCTCCAAGAAGCGACTGGGCTGATATAGCCATTGATTCGCTTTCTACCATTACCGATGTTGGCTAGTGATGTACTTTTAGAACAGATTTACTCTCCATATAAATCAATTTTTAATGCTGCTATATATACAAAGAAGATCATTGTCAATTCAGCTGGGAGAACTCTGATATTTTTATTTACTCTTTAATTTGTATGTTTACCAGGTGCCAATGCATGCAGATAGTAGCAGTTGCAGTAGAGCTGAAAGAAAAATGTTAAGTCTTGGATCATCTCTGCAGTTACAGAGATGCTAGTCTTACCTTACATTTTCCAGGCAAGGATAGCTAAATGGGATTTTCTTTGCCATTCATCTCTAGGTGTTACTCTTGACCACCAGTGCTTGTTTCCTTTAGTAACATTTGTCTAAATCCAAAACAACTTTGAATATTTGTTTAATATATTTAATGCATTGTTTAACGAGTTAAGCTGAAAAATAATAGCTGTATGCTGTTGTCTCTTGCGTTAACTCAGGTCTATGGATTTTGAATACTTACTTGGGTTCAGGACATTTTAGTTCATTCTGTTGCAATTTAATCATCATGATTTTACCCTAAGAATGTTACATGTATATTAGTGTTTTTCAGAGATCTCTTTGTTGCTGTATTGTTTAAAAAAAAAAAAAAAAAAAAAAAAAATCCCCCAAATGTTGGCTTACTTCAGTACTAATGAAGTTATCTGGAGTAAGATTATAGAGCTGAAAGAAGAACAGCTATTCATGAAGCAGCCTGAAAAGAGTGTTGCTTCAGTTTGTGGTGTTCATTATAAGTAACCCTAAGTGAACTGGTTATCTTTAAAAGGTGGGTGCAGAATTTCTTACTAAATACAAAATATAGTTTCTTATACTCTTATAAACTTTTCTATCTGCAGATCTCTATAACTGAGTTATGGCCCTTAGTGTTTTATTTGTTTTAGGTGATTAGGAAATATTGACTGGAATTTGGACCTACTGTGTGCTGAAAGTCGCTTTATCAACTAGTGAAAGAAAAGTTTCCAAGGAAACAGTTTGGTGTTTTCTTTTTAATGGGAGCCCATTTTTGTTTACATTTAAAATGACATTGTAATGTTCTAGTTGTAACCTCACATGTCTATGTAGTGTCTTATGAATTTGAGATTCTTTTAAACTAAGCAGCATCAAAAAATGACAAATTGATAGGAAAAAACCTGGCTTTTTGGTGGAAAATCTTGTTTTAAAGGAACCATCACTTTTGCCAGCTTCTCTGAATGGACTGTCACTGCAAGAACAGTAGAGCTGATGGCATTGGAAAGTAGTAAAGAGAAGCAGACCCCTCTGGAAAGCTGCTTGTGCCGCTCCTGCCCGCAGTGCTCGCGCCAGAGTGTGGTGTTGTGTCCTGCCTGCGGGAAGGGCTGGGTGGTGGCTGGCAAGGCAGGCTCTGTTCAGCTTCCAGCAGGAAATTTCATCCTTTAGCTAAATATTTGGTCTGGAGTTTGCATTTGAAAAATATTAAATAGGGAGGTAACACATAATCAAGAGTTCTCTGTTTCTTGTTCTTTATTGCTGCCTTGCCTTAAACCGTAACACTTGTTAGATAATGGTAGTTGGCAATGTTTTACTTATTTATTGGGGAGGGGGATGGGTAGCCAAACCACCTTGTGCCATACAGAAGTAAATTCTGACAATAAAAAATCTGGAATAAAAGTGGAATTAAACAGATGGGAAAGGAATGAAAGTTTAGTTTAAGTGAGAGAAAGGGGTGAAAGAACAAAGACGAGCAAGAAAGGATGAGTGGGCATGGGTTTGGGTGCCCAGGCTCCGACAGGGTGCTCCAGGCAAGAAGCTGGAAATCGCTAATAACTTGTGTGAACTATGCGAACTACTAGCTGAAATGATTTAATTGAAATATTAGCACACTTTTACTTGATAACTGTAAATAATTAATCTTCACAGCTTACTAATCAAGTCTCCTCGAGTGTCTTGATATTATGAAAGATGTCCCTAATGTAATTAGTTTGTAATGTTTTGTTCTTTCTGTACTGGCTTCTTATGAGTTTGTGTCATGAAGGCAATCCATTTCCAGTGAGTTTAAAAGACTGCTGTCATGCTCTTTGCAGAGTTTTCAGTTGTGTCACAGAGTCAAGTACCAAAAATACTTAATCCTTTTCAGACTTCAAGTTATCAATAGCTTCTACTGGCAGGCACAGCTTCAAGTAAGCTAAGCAACGTTCAGATCTGACTTTCTGTGGAGATGGCTTTTCCCAAAGTACACCTCCTTTGAAGAGGCTTGTGGATCTGTGTATCCCTCCATATGCTTACCTCTGTGTTTTAATCATAACTTGCATTTTTTCAAACGAATACATGGGCAATGAACATGATTTAATAGCAATGTTGTAGCTAGGCTTGTATGGAATGCATGTAGCAAGCAAATACTAGTGTGTTTGTTGTTGTTTGTTTGTTTTTAATTTTTTTATTCCTGAATTTTGAATGTATGCTGTAGTGATTAAAATAGGCATTTTCATCTTCAGTTACGTTCAGGTTTAGTGGACATTCATTATTCATTTATTCGTTTAAAATGCTGTGATGCACTGCATGTGAAAAGAGAAGATGTAAATGCAATTTGAGAGGACAAATTCTACTCAAGTCAGAATTTTTTGTGTATTTACGGTTAAATTCTTGTTACATCTATCACTAACTTTTTTCCTCTATAAGGGGAGAGGACTAAACTTAGAATATCTTTACCTTACATTTCTCAGAAAAATAATCAAGAAAGATGCTTAATCTTAGGAGTTGCAGAAAGGAAACAAAGTTATGTAAAGAACTTGTAAAAATAATTCCCCTCCTCAGATAACTGGAAGAAGTCAAAGTTCAGAATATTGAGTCTGGTAATGATAATCTGATAAATATAACGAACACAGAGCATCCTTTCACTTGAAGAAGACTAGAAAATTTGATAAGTGTTATGCTGCGATACTCAAACCATATATTCAGCATTGTGTTGGTACACTGAAATCAGAATGTGAAAGCGATCATTTTAGTTTCAGAAACAAGCAGAATGAATTGCATTGCTAAAGCTCACAAAGGCAGCATTGTGAGAACTACCTTATCTTATTATGTTTTAAATTTGATATTTTTCACATGGAGCTGATGTTACAGATTAATATTTAAAGGGAAGATGCAGACGTTTTTTATTTCGGAAAATCTGTACCATAGATCAAAGTATGGCTTAAGAAAATCTGTTCTGAAGTAGCATCTCTGTTTTGATGTCTTGGGAGTAACAATTTTGTAGCTGAATTAACCACTTTTTTCCATCCTTAACAAGGAAGAGTTCTTAGCATCTGAGTCTTGGCATGAATGCCCACTTTTACTCCGAAAGCTAAGTTTCCTAACAGGAATATAATGTCTCTAAGAATACAATGTTTTAAGTTATAATTATCAGGTCCCAATACCTTGATCTACAAAACTTTAGCCAGAAACGCCTTTATAGATGTATTTAGTAAGCAGTTCAAATCTAACAGTGTGAACTGTTGAATAGATGCTAATCCAATGGTTTCAACTGGGTGTTTTGGAGAAAGAAGGCTGCTGTAATGTATTAATAAATCTCCCTTTCTCTTTTTGCAGCATTAAAGCTTCCTTTTGGCAAAACAACAGTCATGCATTTGGTGGCTAGAGAGACATTGCCAGAGCCAAACTCTCAAGGTATGTTGTGTGCTGGAGGTGTTTCTTACTCAAGTGCATGGCAAAGCAGTCAGATCTCTTGTAGGCTTTCTGAGTATTTCATAATAGAGAAAAGTTCTTGTGGCCTTTCATGAACAAGTAATGGAATGCTTTTTACATCTTTTTTTTTTTTTAATAGAAAACTAAGAAATTAATTTTGTGCTCTACTGTTTTTATATAATGCAGACATTTCCTCAAATCTTAAAAGCTTTTGTTTTTATTGTTAAAAAATACTTGTGATTCATTCTTCAGTTATGTATCCATGTGTATAATAATAATAATAAAACCCCATAATTCTTAAACTAAAAATCATTTAAAAAACCATACTTGTATCAAGCATACTTGAACACAAACCAACCTAATTACTTTAGAAATGGCATGTAAGCAAAACTTTTTTCTTGCTCCACAGGTCAAAGGAACCGTGAAAAAACTGGAGAAAGCAATTGCTGTGTAATCCTGTAAACCCTGTTAGCTTTACCTGCTAAGTGTGATGTAATATAGTCTTTGTCTTTCATGCTGCTGGAATAGAAGGGGCCCTACCTTGCTTTGGACACCTGTAGGAAGAGCCTGTCTGTAAATCCATGGAACTGAAATATTACATGAACACTGTCTCATTAGTTGGGTTTTTTAAAAGAGAAAAATCTATGAACACTTTCATTGTTTATGTTTTTGTAATTCCTGCTTATTGTTTATTGAATAATCTTACAGTACATCAGTTCTTGAAATAATTCAATCTCCAGAAAAAATTAATGTGTTCTTTTCCATAGCAGGAATCATTTTGCTACCACAAAAATCTCCATTAACTGGATCTAACCAATCAAACTTTCTAGATGCAATTTGCACTAAGTATGGTTGACAGTCTATTTCTCATCAACTATCTCTAACAATATTTGAGAGACCTAGTAATAACCTACAATGTATAATGCAACACTGAAAACCAGTATGTCTGTAATTAAAACAAATCTCACTTATGGCCAAATCAAAGGAAAAACTGTTAAGTCCTTTCTACCTATGTCAACCTTGGTGGCCGAACTGGCACAGAATACTAACTAAACCGAGTCTAACTATATATATTTTCCCTGCAACAAACAAAAAACTATGTGCCTGTAATTTAAAAGCACTCTGTAGAGGGCTGATGAAACTGATTCTTTTTTTTGTTATTGCGTGCACTCTGATCACATATGTTAGTTGAGTGCTTATTCCGACAGCACAAGCAAGTGCAGAGAGTGCATTTCCTAGCCTTAATATGGGAGGGGTAATTTCCTGTAGTTCATAGGCTTTTATTATTGTGCATAAATGTTAGAAAACATCATTTACTAATCAATTTTATGTATTTGAATATTGGCAATTGGTGTTTTTCAGACATTTTCTCATCTGTACCTTAGTGTCCAGTGTCATGCTTACTCATTAGAGACTTCAAAAGAATTACTGAAGTTTAAAAAGCAAAAAGAAAAACCTCTGCCATAGTACTAGTTTTGTTTCTTTATGTAACCTGCATTTGGTATTAGTGCTTGCAATGGTATTAAAATCAGAAGCTGATTTTTGAAGGCATACATAATTAAAAAGGATGCCATTGTTTTATTTCATATCAATAATTTAAACGTTGATATGCTAAAGAAATTTGCACAGCACTAAAGCATGAGCTAGTTTCATCTAAACCTGTAAAAAATAAAAATAAATAAAAATATAAAAGATTTTATATTTTTTCACTGGGAGGAATTCTTCCTGGGTGAAATTACAAATATGTGTAGAATATATTTAATAAAAATCTTATAAAATACATAACTATAGAAGTGAAATATAGATTGGCGTGTAGTATAATAGAACAATATTCCATATAAATAGCTTTAGCCTTTAAAAATGAGTCACAGGTTGACATTGTGTTCTGTACTTAAGTGTCCACAACTCTTACAGATGTTCCATGTAATCGTTTTTTCGAATGATTGGCATCATTCAAATGTAATGAGGTTATTTTATTCATTGTTACTGCTTTGATGAAATGCTTTATATGCAGTAGATTTACAAAAATATTGTTCATACTGATCCGAATTAAATTTGTATAGAGCAGAGTTTTAAAAAAAAATTGTAAATAGCACTAAACATTTTCTTTCTGCAACCTGTACTGATAGACTCTTCTGTAAACTAAATAAAAGAATATTGTAGTGCATTTTGGTGGTGTTTTAAGGTGGTAATTGGCTCTGTAACTACTTTTAATAATAGTTCTTAATCTGGAAACTAAGTAAGGACAACATTTTATTTATTAAAAAAAAGGGGGTGGCAAAACCTGCTGAAAACTACTGATAGAACTTATCACTTTGCTTTTGTTTTCCTTTCACGTCAAAAGGAGTGACCTAGAGGGCTGTTGTCTGTGGGAAGAGAGTGCGAGCACAGGCAGTCGCAGATGTGTAGCCCTGTCACACCCTGCTGTACTCGCAGGAGTTGTCTGCTTCTACCATAAGGCTTTTGTCGTCTTCGTTTACTTACAGCGGGGAGCACACACGTACCTCTGAGGGTGTTGGGAACGCAGGTGAGAGCATTATTGTGTGCTCATTGCCGAAATGAATCTTGGGCGGGAGGGGTTCCTTGTACTCTGCAGTGCAGTCTCTAAATAACTATAAGGACACAAACCTCCTCTTTTTTTAAAAATAAAAGTTTAATAAACATCAGCTTGAGAAAGCTACTAGGAGCATGTTGTCATGAAGCTTCTCATTTCCAAAATGGTGGCTGCCTAAGTGACACAGGTTCAAATGGGAAATGGCTATGACAACAGCAGAAAAAGAAAGGGGCTGAGTCAGGATGTGTTATCTTAGCTAAACAGTCTTTCAGATGCTTTGATTTTCGAGAAATGAATGTTTGAAATGTAATCTTGGTTTGAACAAGTAGCTACGTACTTAGCGCAGTATAAATACATGAAAATCCAGTAGCTTCTTGTTAAAATATTTGGCAAGCTTGGATAGCAAAGTATGTGGAGTTCCCTTTTGTTGAGATGAGTAAGATGCATATATGCACGTGTCCAAGCAAATCCTTAAACACTGCTTGGTATTTAAGGTGTGAACTTGCCAAAATAACTCCTGCAGAAAGCAGGTAGAACTGTTGCCCTGATTTTCCTGTAAATTGTCAGAAGTCTGCCCATTGCAGAGCATTTCTATTGTGGTGTGAGGCTGGTGGAAAACTGTGGGGCAGAATTCCTAAAGGATTTGTGATTTTTCTCCTTGGATGTTTTGTATTGTGGGTTGTATATTTGCCAAAACAAAAGCAGTAGCTCCTAATCCCAGATTCCTGTGCCTTGCTAAAGTTAGTGCATTGCTTCTCTTCTGATTGGAGTCAAGAGGATTCTTGCAGCCCACAAAGATTAAAGCCAACTCCTTGCAGGAGGCTGTTGGATGGTCTGATAATACATTGAAGAGTTTGACATTTCATTTTTCGCTGTTAGATAGAAATGATATTTTCCCTATGGATGAGTTAATAGGTGTCATGAAGGAAGGGAAGGGGATGAGGAATTGGAGCCCTTCATATTCTGAAATATGAAGGGACTAGATCTGTCTCACATACCACTGAATATCAATTTACAATTGATAACACACACACATGCGAGGATTGATATCTGGTAGCAATGAAAGTACTCTGTAACTTTTATTTTCGTAAATGATAGCAAAAATATGACTGGTGAAACAGTCTTTGGGATTAGCTCAGCTGCTGGAAGAAGTATGGCCATTGTTGTGTTAAAGGCTTTGCCAAGGTGCTGCACTGAGATTAACCCAGTGCTGATCTCTGCAGTCTCTGAATACGTTTCCTTAGTACATGGTGTTTACAACTGGAGAAAGAGTGATTGAGTTCAGAAGAGAAATGTACAGCGCTCTGAAAAACCTTCCTTCCACCCACAGGGGTAAGGAGGGAAGCAGCTGTTCCTGGGCTGGCCAGAACTCAGGAGTTTCTGCTGTTTCTCTTTAGGAAGAAAAGCCTGTGTATTTTGTAGTTCTGTCTGTGCTCTAAGATGTGTTATACAAATCTTACTTCAAGAAGCAAATAGGAAGATGGATGTACTTCTCCATCTAAAACTCTCACTAACTTAATGCTAATTAAAGGGGTAAGCTTAAGCTGATGTTGGGTTCTATGTCCTGCGTAAGTTGGCATCGAGACCATTAACAGCAGTTGCACCATTGAAACTGATGGGACGTATGTGCTTAAATCAGAAGAAATGCCAAGTTCTGTTAAGATTCTTAAAAGTGAGTTCCTACCCCCTTTATTTCTTCTGAAGTACTTAGGAAGCATCTATCTTGGCCATCACTTGTCCATATCAAAGTTATTTCCAGAGCACAATAAAAGGCCTTTGTTGGTCAAGAGGGTGACAGTAATAATTCATGATAATAATTTAAAAATTCTTGTACAGTAGTAGCATACTTGTCCTTCTGTGCCATATGTACATAGCTGTGATGAAGTTTACAATATAATAGCTAATTTGCTTACCAATTTATTATACTAGACTGTAAAATTGCAAAACCCTCTTTATGCTTTGGGTATTTCCAATTGTTATGATTGACTTCTGTTTTTTCTTTTCCTAATTGGTAAGTTGTTGGGGTTTTGTGGTTTTGGTTTGTTTTTTAAATTAATCATCTGGAAAAGGAATGGCCAGTGAAATACAAAATAATGAAAGTTATTAAAGTCAAGTTCACAAAAAGTAGGGAAAATTTAGTGGTACCTTAATCAAGCTCATGCAATGGATCACGGTAACAAATGAAGTTCAGTTTTTAATGTAAAGGAGGACGTAGACAGAGAAAGCAAAGTACCCGCACAAGTCTGAGTTTTAAAATTACCTGGATTAGTCTGAGACTGAGTTCTGGGCATCATGGGCAAACGCTTTGTGTTGCAAGTTCCTTAGGATTCAGCAAATGCTAACAAAAATGAGACCACAGAAATATTATAGAGAGATTGAAGAGAATGGGAGATAAAAATAGCCACAGTTGTGACTAACACAGAGAAAATGGATGGAGAACTTCTATTTTTGTCTTGTAGCTTTATTGGCCCAGTTTTTACGTTTGTCTTTAAAGCAGAGGTGACAAATTCAAATCTGATAGAAACGTTTTTCATTAAATCAATGGCACTCACTTCCACCAGAAGTAATTTGAGGAGAAAAGCTGAGCAACGTTTAAAAGGAAAATGGATCATTGTAACCATGAAAACTGATAGACTTCCAAAATTATAATAAGCAGTGATGCCAAACTTTTTCTCAAAAAGATAGTAATTTTTGTCCTTCAGATGTTCCAATAACATTGGACGAAGAGCCCAACTCTTAGAGGGAGAGCACTTCTGGCACATACCAGCTCTGCTGAGTACAGGCAACTGCACAACAGGAGCCCCAGGCTGCGCAGGACAAGCACATCATGTACCCTGGTGTGAGTTTATCTGTATGAACCTGCTGCGGATCCTGAGTACAGAAGCTGATGCCTCTTGAGTGGTGCAAGATGAAAGCACCCTGCTTTATCAATTTGGAGGACGCTGAATTTATAGGTAGTAAATGTTTTGAAACATTCTTCAGCTACTTTTTTTTTTTTTTTTTAATATGGAAGCAAGGTAATAGGATGAAACAGAACAATTTTGGGTTTGTGCTGTCTTCCGTCTATTATTTGAACTAAAGGTCTGGAAGATATAATTGGAGAAATGTCAAGCACCTACTGTAGGATCAACCATCAAACGGCTGGTCGAAGCTCACCTACCAGCAGCTATCCATGCCACAAAGAGCAGCTGTGGGGAAGAGGTGACCCCTGCCCACAGATGGGCAACTCCCATCGCCATGGTGATGTGGCTGTGAATGAGAGCAGAACAGGGTGGTATTTGGTCACTTCATGAGGCTTTCAGTTGTTTCCAGGCAAAAAAGGGAGTTGTGATGTGCCAGTCGTTATGGGGCAGAGTAACAGAGCAGAATTACCTGTAGAGGTTAGATTTAAAAAAAAAAAAAATAAAAAATCCGTGACACTGGAAGTCAGCTGTGCTGGATGAATGATACTGCACTTCCAGACCCAGACAGAGAAATATGTATTGGTGGCTGTTACGTGCATCTGTCTGTTACCTGTGGTGGCTAAATTAAAGGAAGATTGACTGTTAGTTCTTTAATTTCTGCAACTCACACGTGTCCCTGATTACAGGTTGTTGATCCCCGGTGCTGCTGAGGTGACGGCTCTGCCAGAGCAGGCAGCGGAGCTGGCAGGGACCTCGTACCCCGCAGCGTCACCGAGTGAAAAGTCAGCTCTGCGACTGCACACACCGGTGCGAGATGATGTCCTCTGCCTTTTCCTCCTATTACCTTTCCTTAGCGGGGAGGCCAGAGGGTTAACAGGGAGCATCTGCTGTGGTTTATTTTCGCCCTGAAGTAAATGGTGACAGATGAAAAGCACATGGGTCTTCAGTGGAAGGAAATGTCAAAGTGGCAAACCAGCAAAGAGCCCAGGCAAGGGAACTCTGCCAAATCCAGGCAGCTCTACCAACCACTGTTCTGCCCTTCAGTGATGTAAATTTGGTGGGTATTCTTTTGGAATGCAAGAATCTTCTCTTGCACTCTTGTGTTAACTAAGCGATGTTGGCCACATTGTTTGGTTCCTGATCACCCTGATTGCCAGCATCCCAGGAAAGACCTTCTCTCAACGAATAGATATGGAGGCTGCCTCAGACTCTATTTTTCATGTCCTCTGAGCAATGACCATCTCTGGCTTCATCTCCAAAGTCTTCAAGTTTCCTGTTGTTCAGATTTTCTCCCATCCTGGTGCTGCTGCCTGCAGACAGCAGTGATCACCACTGGACACCTGCTCTACTGAGCTGAGTCCATGGCAAGGACTGGAAGAAGATGTCACCAATGTGGATGAGGTGTGTCTCTGCAGCATGCTCTGCTGAGCTGTGCACAGGACTCCTCCATGGCTGTGATTGTTGATGGGTGGTCTGAACTGCCTGGAGGAGAGAAACACATTTTGAGCTTCCAAGCTGAGGACAGGCCCACCATTCATGACACTGGCCAGTTCAGCTGCACCTTCTTTCAAGTTAGGCAAGACAGTGTTGCAGCAAAGAACCTTGCTGGTGATCGAACTGTTAAGAGCTACTGTCCCTCCTGCAGCAGGAAATCCATAACACCAGTGGTGCTCTTCCAGCTCTGATCATGAGAGCAGGTGTGGGTCTGCTCAAGTGGTGCCCAGTGACAGGATGAGGGGCAACAGGCACAGACCTGAAGCATAGGAGGTTCCATCTAAACATGAGGAGAAACTACTTTGAGGGTGCCGGAGCATTGGAACAGGCTGCCTAAAGAGGCTGTGGAGTCTCCTCTGGAGACATTAAAAACCCGCCTGGACACATTCCTGTGTGATCTGCTCTGGTGAACCTGCTTTAGCAGGCAGGTTGGACTAGATGATCTCCAGAGGTCCCTTCCAACCCCAACCATTCTGTGATTCTGTGGGTCATGAGTACCATTAGTGCTGCTCCTGCTGCTGCTGAGGTGAGCACCACGCTGGCACGGGGCTGCCCCGACAGCCTGGGAAACAGGGAAAGAGAGCATGGGGAGGTGTTTTGGGACCTGACTACAGTTCTCGGCTGCTGGAGCTCCTTATCACAGTGGGGCAGGGCTGGGACCCCCAGGCCAGGCTCCAGCACCCCAAGCTCTCCTGGGAGGGACTTGCCTGTGGACTGCCAATGCAGTTTTATCATCTTGAGGATTGTGATGATGAGGATAATAGTGAGCTGGCTGTTAGGAGGCTGGGAGGTAATTGCAGGGCTGGGAGTCCTGAGCCAGCCCTGTCTTTGGAGAGGTGCTGGGGAAGTGTGGTCAGTGCCGATCGCTGCTGCCAGCTTCACCTGGTTGCACAACTGCTCGTCTTTCCTTCCAGCCCCTGGTTCAGAAACTGACCCTATGTACTGCGGTGCTGCATGGCTCAGCCTGTCTACTGAGGACCAGCCACATTGCCTTCCCATTAGGTCCACGACCATCACTCACACCTGAACTGGTTGCTCCTCCAAGGCAAAATGCTCCCATGAGATCCCTATGGAGGTATGCTGCCACCACCAGGATGGGGAGACTTGGGCTTCCTGAGGGTCTCACAAGGGACCAGGACTAAGCCTGTGGCTTTCATTTGCCTCATTGGCCCAGCAGCTGCCGCCACACAGTGAAGCCATTGGCTCCCCTTGGGCTTCATCCAGGTGAGGACTGAAGGGCTGGTGGGGCTGACAGGGGTTGTCTCACTCTATAAAGACATAGTTTCTTCTGCCTGGTGCTTAAAAGCTTTGAGGAGGCTTTTGTTCACGTTAAATATCATGTGAGTGCTTCCGTGCTTGGTTGTTTTAATCAACTGAAAATTAATGGTTGAGCCCCAGAGACTGCAGCCAGGCAGTGAGAAGCCTCTTGTTACCTCTGGAAATCAAGGCATCTGGAAGGTGCCTGCTGTGTGCCAAACCTGCCTTTGAGGAGGGCTGTCTTGCCAGTGGTTTATGTTTGTGCCGTGGCAAGGCTTGCATGCACAAGTTCAGGGGCTGCGTAAGGAAACATCGTAAAGATGTTGGCTCGATGTAGTGGTACCTGAGTCTTTAACTCCCCTTTGATTTAGCAAAAAACTTTCACCCTGTTTCCTGGAAAGGGGAACTGGTGTGCAGGGTTATTCGATTCCCTTTTTATAATTTAACAGTTCTGCTGGAAATAGTTGCCTGGAGTATAGGTTTAGGTATTCCCCTGTGCTCCAAGAGGGAAGAGTTGGCCAACAGAAAGTAAACATAGAGATTCCTTGCATTCTCCTTAGGGTGAAACGTAGCTGCTGCCAGGGAAAACCTGAAGGGTTCCTCTGATCCCTGCAAGCTGATTCCAAAACCTGGAGAGACACCTCCTTTCTCAGGCGGCAAAATGGAAGCAAAAATCATTTTGATGACGGTGAGTCAGAGCAAACTCAAGAGCCTCGAGATAATGAAGCTTCTGAGAGTACAACATAATTGGCATCTAATGCACAGCTTACCTTTTCAGCTGCTGAGAGGTATTTAAATGTGAGTGGTTCAGTTTCTGCGCCTCTGGGACATTGCAGTCATTAATGCCTGGGACATGTGCAAGAGAGGGGGAGACAGAAGGTGACCTCCCTATAAAATATTTAGGGCATGCAAACATAGGGGACTCTAGTAGCTATGAACACTGCCCGACTAGCCAGACCTTTCCTCAAGGAAAACTGGTGGGATTTGCAAAATCACAGACTGAAGCTTATTATCTGCTGAGTGAGAAGATGACGAGATTTCATGGCCCTACAGTGCCCCCAGCCCCACGCAAGGCAGTGTCGGGCAGCCCCAGCCACGCTGGCACCGGCGTGGGCAGGAGGGAGCCAGGGGCTCAGCAGCTGCGCTGTGCAGCCATCTGTGTAAGGATGTTTAAATTAGAGGTGTACGAATCCCTAATTGCACTGTTTGGCCAAATATGTCGAAAGGTTTTTCAGCCAAAACTCAAACGAAGTACTTGTGGAACAATAGGAAGATCATATATTTAGCTGCCCTGGAGCAGAGCTGCAGTCAGAGATGCTGGTTTCCAAGGCGAAAGGTAGCATGGTTAATGGAGGGGGAGGAAAAAATGCTGAGTGCAATTCGGCTGGGGAAGAAAGCAGGGTACCGCAGTGTCTGGGCATCAGCATCAGCAATGAAAGGCTTGTTGTAAATAATGCTGCTCCCAGCACTTTGGGATTTTGCAGATTGTCATATTGAGGCCAGATTGATTCCTGGGTACAGGTGCTGAATTTCAACATCTGATAGTCCTTCACAACTGCAGTTCTTGAGCTTATTTCTTTATGGAAGTACAATTTCTATGTGTGAAAGCAGCTTTGTTTTAAGAAATGCTCCAAGGGAGGAGAGCTAGTTTTATAAGGAAAAGCAGAAGTGACTGCAGTGGGGAGCAGGGCTATGGCTTTTCATCTGATGTTTTTGCGAGGTCTTCATGACGTGCTCACAGCACCTTTTGATCAGAACTTTCCTTCCTGTACCTACTGCCATTCCTGAGTGAGGATATTTGTGCTCACTGTCATTTTGCACACTTGAATGTGCAAGTAAGGTCTCACCAAATGATAAATACCAAAGCAGGCACTTTTATTAAGCTTTACAGTACTGTAAAAGTAGCTTGACTTTTTGTCCTAGTTTTGTAATGAACACAGTATTTTTATATTGAAAATCAGGAAAAAAAAAATCTGCATGATATACTAAAAGTGCAGAAGCACAAAATAGATGCTATTATTCATCTCTAGACTCAAAATCCAGCCCAAATGTTTGAACCTGATTCAACAAAAATTTACTTTTTCCCGTGTGGTGTCCCTTCTTTACACCTCTTTTAAGTACAGAGTTCACTTCATCAACAAGAAAAATCACCTTTCTGTCTATCATAAACTCTTGGTAATGCTGCACCATCAATCCTGCCATGCCTGGAAGAGGAGCCGTGTCTCCTCCTGGCTGCTCCACCACTGTTCCCTCTGGCCCTGCTGATCCAAGCACAGACAGAGGCCAGGGTACTGACCCTCACCTGCTCCTTTGAGTCTGGATCAGACACCAGATGTGGCTGCCAGCGTTTCAGGTGCTATCACAAAATTACAAATGGGCAGGTCTCTTAACTTTTTTAGGAAGACACTACAATAATTTCTCCATTTTGTATCTCTGCATGGATCCCGTGCCACTGTATTTATATCCTCTTCTATTTTTTTTTTTTTTAATGTAGGAAATATACTGTATTTATTTAGCCAGGCTGCAACAACAGGAATCAATCTTCTTTCTTCACATTAGGTATGCATCTTTTAGGATGCAGTTGTGTGCAGAGTAATAGCTGCTAGCTCTAATGCGGTCATTACGAAGCAATCACAGCAGAGAACCACATCCCACCAGTCACACGGGGAAGGGGGAAATGAGAGTGCTGTACTCCAAGCCAATGCATAAAATGCTTTTGATTACAGAAAGGTGGGCCGATGTGCAGGTACATCACATGATGACTGAGTTTGGGCTGGTGTAAATGAGCATCTTGGAATGCTGGGGACCAAACTGGAGGGCTGTTGTCTGCTCTCACTAGCAGCCATCTCACAGCCTTACTCTTGGTTTCCTCTTCCAGTGCATCGTCTCTTTTGGGCCTTTTGTATTTTGGTTATGCCAAGCTGCAGGACATTATTCACGTGCTATGAGAAGAGAGCAAGAGAGATTTTCCGACCAGCATGTGAATACAAGTCTAAGCTGATATAATGTCCCTGCTAGGAAAAGAGAAGATAAGAAAGGAGGCTGCACTAATTTTGCTCTCCTGTGTTGGTCTCTTAGTGTTTTTTTTTCTGCACCTGTCTTAACAGCTGAGGATCTGCCTTATATAAATACATGAAGCTCATATGTGACATGATGCTGTTGTGTAAATTGCTCTGTCAAATCTGTTGGACCAAAGGGACCTGATGAACTGTTTGAGCGCTACAGCTGCCTGATAGATTTTGTTCAGTCCTCCTCAGCCCAGACTACCCTGGGATTTATTAGCAAGGTGGAAATCGCCGTACAATTTCCTCTCTTTCCTTTCAAAAGCTACAAGTTGTGACCGGGCTGCCTTAGTTGGGAACCACTTGACACTTGCGTGCTTTCTCTGAGCAGGCATGTACTATGCTACAAATACTTAGGAAATCAGAAAGGCTGATTGTCATTTGTGTGAAGGACCACATGTGCCATGAAGGAGATTTCAGCATTAGCAGATGTGCAATTTGCATGTGGATGGAGCCTTTCAGTGCCTTTGTGCTGACAGCGATGCAAAGGGCTCCCAGCCCATTGAATCTAGAGGACTCCCGCGTCATTAAAATCAGAAGTGATTCCTATTAATGAATGCGGCATGGAGCATCCTGACCGAATATCACACAAGGGTAGCAACTGCAAAAGGGTCACGCATGGACCCAAGGCCCTTTGGAGTCTCCCCCAGAAGAAATTGTATTAAATGGCTTACAGAGTGCTGGAGACCCCATGTCAATGCAGCTGTTTTACAAACTGTAATTATCTGAAACTTCATTTTGTCAAGCTACCCTTGTTGCAGGAAATGATAATGCACTAACAGAAGTAGCAAGCGCAAGGCTATTGATTTTTGGGAGTATGCTGATAAATGAGGAGCACAGGAAGCAGACTTGGCTGGTCTCCAAGAATTGCTGATAGATAGGAGCAGCAAAAAGAAAAAGGTACTGTGAAATGTGGCCCCATCTGAGTCCCACAGTAGCTCACAGAAAGTTTTCTGTTGACTCCAGTCGTGGTTTTTTGCATCTAGCCCATACAAAACGTGATGAGAGCTGTGATGGAAGTTTCCCACTGAATGAGTTTGCCCCTCTTCTGAATTCAGGAGATCTCAGTCCTTTTTGAGACTCGAGCCAAGTCCCTCTGTGATGGGGATCCCTCTGGATGTCCAAGTAAGTCAACAGCCAGGCTGGGTCAGTCTTCTCTCCCATAGTTTTCCTTTGAGGACCTCCTTCAAGGGACCAGAGCGGAGAGAATTGTCTTTCTCTTGATGGGTTGCTCTTTCACTCTACCTACAGTGCAAATGCAGCCACAGAGGGATCTGGGGACAGTTTTATCGTCTAGGTGACAGTGGTGATGTTATATTTTATTTAAAAAAAAAAAAAATCCTAAAGCTTCGTCATGTTTAATGTCTTCAAAAGAAAGCTATTGATTTCAGGAAGACTGTTATTAGCACAATTATAAATAATTAAAGAAGAGAAAACAACATTTGTGAAGGGGAGGGAAACAGTTAGTAGTGGCAGCCATTCAAATCCACACCCTGATTTCCTTCAGCAGGTGCAAAGTGCAAAGTCATGTGTGGTCTTCCTTTTTGGAAAGTCCACTAATATTTTGCTTTGAAACATGCTCCCTTTAATAGAGATCAGCTCTGAAAATGTACCATCCAGTTCTTTCTCTCTGTTGTTGTTAGGTCTGAAGAGCGCAAGGTAAGAGATTTGGAAGATTTGTCACCGTGCTCATGTGAGTGTAACACCGTGAGTCCGTAAGTACAGTCTGGAGATGACAACTGTGCTGATCTTTGAAAGGTCATAGAGATTGTGTGAGGTTCCCAAAACTAGGAGAAAAGCAAGAGTTGCACCCATCTTGATGAGAAAAAAGTGCAAACAGACAAAAATATAATCCAGAAACTACAGGCTGGTCACCCCTCTCTTTGGTCCCTGAGAAAATCATGGAGTGACCACTCCTGCATATGCTTGTATCCAACTTGGGACATTCTGGTCTGGATGGGTGGACAACCAGATGGGTAAAAGTAAAAACCTGGTTGGATGATCAGGCTCATGGGCTGGAGGTTAATGGGTTGTGCTCTACCTGGAGCCCAGTAACAAGTGGGGTACCACAGGGCTATTGTGGGACCTGTTCTGTTCGACATCTTCATCAGCGACCTGGAGGAGGCAACAGAGTGTGCTTGTCCACTTGACAGGTGACACCAAACTCAGGGGACCCATCAATATCCTGCCAATCAGAGAGCTCTAGGGAGCCAGGAGGAATGGATCAGCAGGAACCTCATGAAATTCAACATGGACAAATGCAAAGCCCTGTCCCCCTGCAACAGCACGGGCTGGGGGGCTGCCTGGCTGGGGGAAGCTGGGCTGAAAATGCCGTTTTGCCATGTAACTGAATGGCCACCACGAGGGTGGCCAGGCCTCAGAGTGGGTTGTCCAGGGAAGCTGTCCTGTTTCTTTGTCCTCAGAAGTTTTCAGGACCCGTCTGGACCCCTGGTAACCTGGCCAGATCTCACAGCTGACCTTGTTCTGAGCACCAGGTTGGACTAGAGACCTCCTGAAGTCCCTCCCAGCCTCCCTCCAGCCCTGCCTTGGACGATGGGAGCTTTGTGTGACAGGTGGTAAGGGCCACTGCATACTTAAAAGCTTTTACCTTCTAGATAAGAGCAAGGCAGGCAATCCATATTAAGATAAATGCAAGAAAGGCCAGTCTGAAAAAGGATAATTTATTTTCTCCGTTGTGCTTAGTAGTGTCTCCAATTCAAATGATTCTGCCAAAAAAATACGTGGGTAATGAGACAAAAGTATGAGGTGGTTTGCTTCCTATCCGGGCCATCTTTTTCCTCTGGCAGGTATCTTGCAGCTTCAAAGAAATCGTACAGCTCCAGCTAAACAGCCCTAGCTTTCCTGTGCATCCTCTGCAAGGAAGTGGTCTCCGAGCCCTTAAATCAATATATTCCTTCCTGTCCCTCTGAGATAATTTATCTGCAGTTGCTTCATCACTCTTCCTGCAGACTGCTGAGCTCGTTGGTTTCCCCACTGAGCTGGGCACCTTGCAAGAAAGTGTCAAATTCCCGTGCCCCAGCTCAGTTTGCTGGTTCAAAGGCATTTCCCTCTTCGATCACAGCAAAGTCCGTCTCTGGAAGCTGCAATTCATTCTACTGCTCCATCCCCCTGCAAGGCCATTTGACATCGGTGACATAACAAGAATTCAGTTCCTGATGAATAAATAAAACCTTCTCTACAAATGGCCCAAATTGCTGTTAGGCTTCACTACAAGCCCATGCAGTGAAAATCCGATGTTTACTTTGGAGGGTCGAGGCTGGGGCAACGCTGGATCCCCCTCCTGCCCAGTGCTCTGGGACGGGATGCCCCTGGCTCTGCCCCACAGCCTTGCTGCTCCCTTATTAAGTGCTGCATCTTCCTGCAGCAGGGAGCGGAGGTCACTGAAGATGCTTTTACCCCCTCCAGCAAGTTTTAGCTACTACATAGCTGTTTTTTGAGCTGTCTAATGACTTTAGGTTATACCTTGATATAATGTTCATGGAGCCCCTGTGGAAAACCCACCCGAGCTCCATGCATTTCCCTCTGGATGTGTGCCCCATGCCAGGGGACGCCGCTGGCCCCTCAGCTCTCTGCCCACAGCCCCGGCCCCTTGCAGGGCTGTGCTTGCTGTGTTGCTGCTCCCAGGTTCTGCAGCAGGGGTGCGGAGCAGGGTCCAGATCACTCATGGGCACATGGCACACACTGTGGCTTTCACAGGGTCAAATGATTCACTTGCCTGCTTGTAATGAGATGGAGAAGGAAGCCCTGGTGGACAACAGGTTGGTTGTGAGCCAGCAATGTGCCCTTGTGGCCAAGAAGGCCAACAGTATCCTGGGGTGCATTAAGAAGAGTGTGACCAGCAGGTTGAGGGAGGTTATCGTCCCCATCTACTCTGCCCTGGTGAGGCCGCATCTGGAGTACTGCATCCAGTTCTGGGCTCCCCAGTTTAGGAAGGACAAGGAATTACTGGAGGGAGTCCAGTAGCGGGGTACGAAGATGATCAGGGGCCTGGAGCATCTTTCTTATGAGGAGAGACTGAGAGAGCTGGGTCTGTTCAGCCTGGAGAAGAGAAGGCTGAGAGGGGATCTCATCAATGTTTATAAATATCTCAAAGGTGGGTGTCAAGAGGATGGGACCAGACTCCTTTCAGTGATGCTCGGTGATAGGATGAGGAGCAATGGGCACAGACTGAAGCACAGGAGGTTCCATCTGAACATGAAGAGAAACTTCTTTACTTCAGGGTGCCAGAACACCGGAACAGGCTGCTCAGAGAGGCTGTGGAGTCTCCTTCTCTGGAGACATTCAAAACCCGCCTGGACACATTCCTGTGCAATCTACTCTGGGTGGACCTGGTTTAGCAGGTGGGTTGGACTAGATGATCTCCAGAGGTCCCTTCCAACCCCAGCCATTCTGTGATTCTGTGAAATGCATTGGTTTCACAGCAGTTTGTGTAGCAGAGCCTCATCATAGTGTTTCAGGGACCAAGGCAGCAGCTTCCAACCATAGCAGCCCCAAGTATCAGTGGGCATGGGCAGATCCAGAGGCACCTCCAGACCAGGGGCAGGCGGCGAGTGGGCAACCAAACATCTGTATCTCAGCCCTGACTTTTCCCTCGCTGATGACCTTGTATGCACGGGAAGGTTTGTCCTGGCACATCTCTCCTAGGGGTGAATTTCATCCTTGATGCAGAAGGTTTCCCGAGCCATAGGTGTTGGCTGTGTGGTGAGAGTTTGGCTCCAGGAGGCCGTGCTGGCACATACAAGCTTGAAAATTTTCCCTCACCCTCATAATTGACATAATTACCTCATTACAGGAGTGAGATGTCGACTGAGATTCATGTCAAAGGGGAAGCCAGGAGGATGGTGGCAGCCATGAGAAATTCTGGCTGAAAAGCAAAATCCCTTGACTGCAGCTTCTGCTTGAACAACAGGAAATTTCCCATTTTATCCCTGCCATTCATCTGAGACACTTCCATTTTCTGATGTCCCTGGTTTTTACCAGGAATGGACCAGAGGTCCTGGCAGAGGCCATGCATTATTTTGTTATTTCACAAAGACAGAAAGCCCATCAGTGTGCCCTTGCCTGGCCCCGGCAGCTGGGCACGTCACTGCCATGGAGAGTGCCCCAAAAACAGCACGTGGGTGTTGGGACGCAGCATGTGTTTCACCTCCTACAAACCATGAAGAAGAGAGGGAATATGGGGAGGAAATCCGTCCCAGCAGCTTATCTTACTCACATGCAAAAACTTATTTTATTGCCCATTTAATGCTGGCAGAAATGGCTCCAATTTGGAGAGTATGTTGGATGCTCACACTCTGCCTGTGGAGATGGGCATGGCTGGATGTGACGACTGCAGGTAATCGATCCCTGCTTCTCTGCGTAAAGTCTTGACGTCCATACCAGCAAACTGTGATGAGAAACAAAAATAAATGTGCGGTTGCAAACGCCACCGGCAGTGCTGAGTATGTTGGCTGCAGTAAAGCAGAGGAGCATTGAACAGTGGCCGCTTCCTTGCCTGAGGAGCAGCCCCTGGTTTTTGCTCATCTATTTTTAAAGCACATTTTATTGAGACTTTTACGTGTGCAGCGGTGCAGAGCTGCAGCTGAGCTTTGAAGAGAAGAAAGCATTTGGGCTTCCGGAAAGGCTTCGCTGAAGATAAGGGGTCCCAAGCGATGTTCAGAGGGGCTTCTGGCCCCTTCCCTGACTGCTGCTGCCAGCACAGCCTCCAGCATCCTCTTGCACCTGCTGGCCTACTGACCCTGTGGCTGGACACAGGAGATGCTGATCTCAGTTCATGTCTCTTAACGGTATTTCTTAATTTACTTTTTGATCTCTTTTACTGCCATAGAACTAAAAGGCTGTTATCACGTGAGCAAAACCTCCTGTGCCTTCCTTCAAGGAGAAGTGGGAAGTTCGGTTTCTGATGGGCTGTCCTCATGGTAGAGGGGATCATAGAATCGTAGAAGAGTTTGGGTTGGAAGGGACTTCCAAAGCTCATCTAGTCCAACCACCCCACAATGAGCAGGGCCATCTTCCACTAGATCAGGTTGCTCAGAGCCTCGTCCAGCCTGGCCTTGAATGTCTCCAGGGATGGGGCATCTACCACCTCTCTGGGAAACCCTTTCCAGTGTTTCACCACCCTCATTGTAAAAAATTTCTCCCTCATGTCTAGTGTGAATCTCTCCTCCTTTAGTTTAAAACCATTACCCCTTGTCCTATCGCAACAGGGCCTGCTAAAAAGCCTGTCCCCATGTTTCTTGTGGGATCCTTCTAAGTACTGAAAGGCCATAATAAGGTCTCCCTGGAGCCTGCTCTTCTCCAGGCTGAACAACCCCAACTCAGCCTGTCCTCATAGCAGAGGTGTTGCAGCCCTTGGGCCCTGGCTTGTGTTTGCTGTGTGGGGTTGCAGGTGAACTGTTTGAAGAGTACCCTGGGGTGTCCCCCTCTGGTCTTGCAAGCAGAGTGGGAAGGAAGAAAGCAGAAAACTTCAGCTGCAGACAGCTATAGGGTCTCTGGGCTGGGGACCACCTGCATGTTGTTGGTGTAATTTTGCTGTGACTGCTGCCAGATGGAGCAGAAATGAACACAGCAAGAGAACAATTGCTCTGCTCTTTTCCCAAAGTCAAACACATCCCACAGACGTGCCATGGGCCACCACAAGCCTGGCAGGCAGCAATGCCATCCCTTTGAAAGGATGTGGTTGTGCATGGGGGCAAGTCCCGCACCTCAGCCTTACTGCTCCAGGCCACTTGTGTCCTTCCCTCCTCAGTAAGATGGATAAAAAGGGCAGAGCAGGGTTTGTCTGTGACTCAAGTGATGCACAGCTTTTCCTGCAAGGGAGGATGAGCTACATAAAGCTTAACTGACTGTTTTTTCGAGGAAGCTGAGCATGGGTGGGCAGTGGGTGGGCTGGGACCCAGCACTGCACGAGTGAAGGTCCTGCTGGTGGTGAGGAGGTCTCTGGGAGGGTCTCCATAACACCAGAAGTGTGGAGGGTGGGCAGATGCATAGCCAGCATCCCTCCTCCCCTGAGCCTGTGGCTGGGAGACAGATCCCCCACCCCAGGGCTGGGTGGGGGCAGAGGGTGCCAGCTGAGATGTGCGAGACCAGATTTATGTTTAAAGTCTTTTCCAGCCTTATTTTGTGTGGCCCTGCTTCTGTACTTCAGGTGGATTTATTTGTCAGGCACAGAAATAAGAAAATCTGTGTTATTGGGAGATTTTTATTGCCATATATATATATTGTTTGACCTTTTCCTCATAGTTGTCCAAGATGTGCAGCACTGAGCCCCAGAGCAACCTTTTTACATCATCATAGAAACCGTTGCTGTCATAGCATGGAAACTTAATTTTAGCCTAGATTTTTGAAGAAATGAGGCATGTAAACTCAGCTAGCTGTCTGTCCATCTGTCTCACTGGTCAGGCAGCCAGCTGGGTCTGCCTGCTCTCAATGGCTTCTGATGCTGTTGATCAACCCTAACTCAGCCTGGCAGACAGGTGATGGTCCCAGCGGTGAGAAGCTCTTACAGGTGACATGAGGAGTGACAGCTGGGTGGGTGAGATGGATGGAGACCTGAAGTGGGAGTAAGTGAGTGGCAGGAATGTGAGCAAGGTTATTTGTTGCTGATTTGATCCACCAATGGCCAAAGCAGGGAACTGGGGGGCATGGCACCAGCGTATGGAGATGGCACATCTCCCGCTGGAGTTACTGGGTAGGAGCCAGCTGTGGACAGAGGAGGGAAATAGGACATGAGTTATGATGTAAGGAGATGAGCAACTGAAGGGTGAAGATTTTGGGCCCAGCATGGTAGGAAATCAGGCTTTGCTCCCTCTGCCTTCCCCAGGAAAACCAGCTACTGCAAAGCAGAGTCGGGCTGGGCAGCTGGAAAGGCGGAGGTGGGGGAGCAGCTGCCCAGGGCTGGCCCAGAGGGCACCATTATTTCCCCGTTATTTCCCCATGGTCAAACCAGGGCAACGCATTCACATTCTGCGTGAGGTCCCAGGGATCAGGCGCTTCGCCTCCCTCCCCGCCTGCCCCAGCCTCGGGATCTGCCTGCCTTTAGGAGGACACATGGTCATTAATTTAACTCCTATTGTGCAGGCTACAACTGCAGCTTGGGAAACCCTGATTTATATTGCCAGTGAGTGCCAAGCATGGCAGATAGAGGCCAGGGCACCACTTGGCACAGAACAGGGAAGCAAATGGTCCTTTTTTCCTCGTGGAGGGGGTCTCTGAACTCAGGGCACCCCAAGGTTCATGGGCTTGATGTGGCAGGAGGATGGTGGAGTGCAGTGAAGAAGGGTTTTCTCATTTTGAAAATGATATTTTAAATAGCTTACAGTAACTCTTGCCCCATTTATCCCCTTTTCTGTCTTTCTGACCCTTTAAACACATAGACTTGTTTTAAGAAAAATCTTTGTGAGATTTTTACCCCCAAATAATTCCAAATCTCATAAATTCAAACACTCTGCATATTTTGTTTCCAAGCATCATAAGCCTCACAGCAAGGCTGCAGGGAGAAGCACATCTAGATATTACCAGGGCTTGCTTTGGCACATTGCTGGTTTTATGGAGATAAAACTCTGCTGCAGGCTGTGCTCCAAAAGCCCATGGTGTAATACCCCTGACTTTCTCTAAACTGTTATTATAACATTTTTAACAGATCCCATGTGAAAAGTAACCTTCTCTGACTTATAGATGCCATTTTGCTGTATCCAAACAGCTAGCCAATATTTAGACTCTTGCAAGCTATTTTCATCTGGAGAGAAAACAGCCCCAGGATGGCATTCAGTGTATTTCAAGGGTTTCTTCAGCTGTTGCTTAGTATTTGTGTCTGTTGCCTGTTGGTCTTCTTTACCTCAATTTTTAGAGTCACGCCTGTTCTCACGTATGAATATCCAGGCAAACCCACCCTTGTGGTTTGTTGTCTGCCTGGGCCTTGTAATGATATTGCAAGAAAGGAGCTGCATACATCTTACATTTTTCTGGAGTGGTGGCTTTTGTGCCAGTTGACACTAATGGGACCTCCAGGCTTCACTGTGACAATATGAAGGGGAAGCTTTTCAAGGGCAAAAAGATGACCAGGTTGTAGGTGGTCATCTCCTGTGAACCAGATGAGGCTATGCCAAAAAATACAGGTTTGCAACCCTGAAAGACCTTTTAACTCCAACAGATGAGGCCAGCTTTGCATGAATCTGGTTGCATAATGTGACAAAACATTGGGGCCATTCAGAGGAGCAGCATTCCTTTGCCAGGACTTGCATTTCAGGAGCCTTTTTCCCTTCCCAAGCCTTTCAGAATCAGTGAGATATGAGGCAGACTCCTGGGATGAACCCTACCACATGCAGGGGGTTTAGGTACCCAGCTGCATCCCCCTCCTGGGGCCTTCATGGCCTCTTACACTAGTGTCCATCACCACGATGATTTTTGAAAGTAATTTGAGGCAACTGTACATACTCTTAGTTTCATAAGAAGCAATGTCATGATGCGGTGGACCCAAAGCCCGTGGCACAGGACAGTGTTGGTGGAGATGGGGACACAAAGGTGGTTGATCTGACCTTGCCATGGTCTCACAGGAAGGGTCTCCCGGACAGACCCTCCTCTTCCCACCTTCCTGCCTTCCCCACTCAAGCAGTTCCCAAGTGGCAGCAGCACTGCAGACCAGCTGTAGGGATGTCGGATCTCAACAGGCTGTGGGAGGAAGGACGCAGCAAAATCAATGGGCAGTGTCCATTTACTGTAATGGACTTAGGTTTGGGTCAGTGGGTTTCTTCCTCCTATTAATCATCGTTGCAGCCCACTGTGCAAAGGCAGTGCTGGAAGCGAATAGGGAAACAATCCCATCCCTGCAGAGAACAAAGGCAACCCATTAGCAATGCACGCAATGCTCTCTCGCTTGCATTTGCTCTGTCTTTTAATTGTGATGTGGGTTACACACGAAGGAGGGGCTGGGCTCAGTTTATATATCCATTTTTCATTAAAAGGATTACTCGGAAAGAGGTGTCCCACGCATAGGCTTTGCTGATTAATTCTTGACATTTCTGAGAGTTGGAGGTCTCCCCATGCAATTCAGCTTCCTGACAACCTTTTCTTCTGGCTTAACTAGTGCTGAAATTAGATTTTAAAATTACCTGGTAGTCCACACAACTGCTTATGGAGAAGTCTGTGTTTGCCTGTGATGGGAGCCAGGTGAAGGCTCCCATCCATGTGCCACAAACAGCCTCTTATCCCCTGGTCCCCTCAAAATCCCCGTGGGAGCCAGCCGCCGCATGTGCTCCCCCTGCCCAGCCTCGCTGGTGTCCACGCTCAGTGATGGGGACCGGCCAAGCTGCCTCCACAGCTGTGTGTGAGCCAGATTTTCAGTTCCAAGGGGAATCTCTCACTTGCTCCTTCCTTGGCACCGGGACAGGGAATATCACTTGTCTGCCACTGTTGGACCCAGGTGCAAGTCACAGGTGCTGGTGGGGCCAGGGCTTGGTGAGACCCAGGCAGGACATCCACAGGGCTTGGCTTCTCTAGGGTTGAGGAGCCTGTAAGTGAATAATGAAACTGTTGGTGATGAATGGACTTTTTAAATGGGGCTAGAACTTGGAGGCAGTCCAGGGAAACACAACCATGAGACACAAAGGAGCTACACTAATCAGATTAATTATTCATTGCCATTTTCCCAGCTCAGGTCTCTTGTTGACCTGGTATCACTGATGATGAGGAAGGCTCTGCAGAGAATAACTGACAAGGTGCAACCGAAAGAACAGAAAGTTTGGACAGAGGCTTAGCATGCAGGTAAACATCATGTCAAATGGAAAACAACAGGAAGAGGCCAAGATTGAACTGGGAGATGAAAAATGAGGACAAGCTGAAAAACCTGGTGAAGAACTAATGACAGTGATAAGAGCTGTGAAGATGATACTAGGAGGAACTCAAGACTAGAAACTCCACAAGGACTGGAGCGTCCTCCCAACATTTTGCTGAAGCCAGGGAGTGAGCACATCTAGGACAGCTCCACTGAGTGGGTCAGGGTGCTGGAGCATGAGAAACAGCAGCACCCCAGGGATGGGGACCGTGGAAATGAGGTAGCTGGAAAGAAGGCTGTCAGGGCTGGAGCTGGAGAAAATAAAAGATGATGTGATGAGGGAAATAGCTAACACAAGAAACTGCCCTGCTACTGACGAGTTGAAAAAGACAGCTGTGATGACTTGGATGTGTGTCAGGAATCGCTCCTAAAAGATACCCTACATGGCAACACACAGAGGAGTGTGAGGCACTAGAAAGAGAAGAATCCTGAGCATGGGGCAGGCACGGTAAAGAGCAAAACTGACCTAAATGGTTTGAAGACAAGGGAAAACCCTTTACTGAGCTGATGGACTAGAAGAAAAAGATAGAAATTACAGAAACTGTAATTTTCTGTCAAGGCACCTACCTCCCAGTGCAATCCCTGGAGACGAGGTTGGTGCTGGAAGGGCACCATCATCCATTAGTTTTTTTTCTACCAGGGAGGAACCACGAGGCATCACACCTGCCTACTGGGAGCAGGGATGGTTCAGGGAGCTTTTCCATGCACCTCTTTGATGGCTTTCCAAAATTCTTCTTTACTCGGATTTACATTGAAATTTATAAGTGCCTAGCTCATGTTTTGGAGCTTTGAAGTGTATTTCAGGTAGCAGTAATGGGGTGGTGGATATGAAATAATTAAATGAAGAGAAGCAGTTAGTACAGACACAAACCTGAAAGCTCTACAAAGAAATGACCCCACTGCTCTTCTTGATAAAACACATTCCTTATGCAGATCAGGATATCTGGCTTTCAGGAATTCAGATGGGTTTGACTTAGTTGAAATAACAAATATGGCCAAGAAGGTAAGAGCTTTGATTTACATTGTTGAAGGAGTGCTCATCCTCCAGGATGGCTAGCGCTGCAGTGGCTCTTGTGCCCACCAAAACTGGAGGAGAACTTTGCTTCTGGGCACAGCTACCAGGGAAAAACAGGGTGGGAAACCAGTGCATCGAGTAAGACAGGTTTGCAGGAGCACCTCGCCACAGCAGGATCACGATTTATGGAAAACAGGAGGATATGGGTAAAGTGTTTGTATTTTTTCCTTACTGATGAAAACCTGTAGCTATAAATACATATGCAGAGCTGGTCTTACTGATAGATCCATCAGGCTTGTTCTTCTCCAGGATTTAGCTGTCAACCCAACAAAGGCAGCTGCTCAGAGGCTGAATTTTGTTTCTGCTCCCACAGTCATCAATTTTTCAGTTAATCCCAGACTGGACGGCTGCTTTAATCCTTCACCACATCGGCTCTGCCACGCTCTTTCCCCTCGGCGGGGCCCTGGGATGTGAGGGGAGCTCAGGCAGGTGCCAGTCCCCTGCCAGGTGCCACCAGGCTGTACCTCCAGCACCTCCCAGGACAGGTGGCACTCAAGAAAGCCTGGAAGAAAGCAAAAGGTTGCTGTCATTGTTGTTGTTTATTTCCATAGGGCTGTTTTTCAAGCATTCAAGAAGTGCTGGAGGTAGACGTGTGGAAAATTGCTTAGCTTCGTTAGCAGTAGTAATACAGGAAAAAATATCTTCTTTTTTTTTTTTTTCTTCCAGGAGAAAGTATCATTTTAAGGGAAAATTTTTAAGGGAACATCTACAGAAAAAGATTGAACAAAATCCTGGAAGCAAGTAGGGAAGCATTGCACTAAAGGAATAAAATCCCTTCAACCCTTCTGTGGTAAAATGCTTGGCTTGCTCTTTTGTGAGGCAGCATATTGTTCTGAAATTCATTTAATGTAAAAATAAAACTCTTCTCAGTTGTTGAAATGACAACATACACTTTGACAGGCATCAAAGTATCTGCTCATCTTTCTCAAGTTTAGTTTCATAGGAAATTCCAAAACTTGTTGGTTTAAATCCAGCAGAGAATAAAAGCCCATTGCAAAACCGGGGAATTCCCCACAAAAATGGAAATTCCAGCTCCCACACAGCGCTAGTTACTCTCATTAGCTTTAGTTTCTCACTCGCACGCTCCCTGGTTTCCCTCTGCTTTCCGGGACTCCCCGATGTAAGTCCACACCAGCTCAGGGGAGAGAGGAGGGACTGGGAGCTCACCCAGCATGGGAGAAGGTGCCCACATTTCTTTGTGTTTTGCCACCAAAAGCAGTCCAGGAAAACAGCAGAATGGGGCTGGCAGTTTGGTCGAATGTGGTCATAAGGTCTGGGACCGTTCTTGTAGCACCGGGACTGGACACCTTACTGAGGAGGGAGAAGTCCTCCTGCAAACTTGCAGGCAAACTGAACTAAGGTTTGGGCAAATTATCTGCAAAATGGGAAAACCCAAGCCCTGCTGGAGCTGCAACATGAAACAAGTCGGGTTCCTCCTGGGCTTGTCCCTGTCAGGAGTGTGCTCATGTGGGTCCTCTGCCTAGCCATGAGTGAATTCTTCTCTACCTGCACATCTGTATCTACCAAATGAACAGGATTACTCCTATTCCAGCTCATCTCCACTCTGTAGTTAGGTTATTTGTTAAGGGATAGACAGACGGATCTTGAAGCACTTGTGGGAAAACTGCTTTTCTCCCTCTCCAGCTTGACTGTGCCAGCTCATCCCCTTGAAAACTTGGCCAGGAGTATGTTGAATGTAAAATGATTTAGCACTGGATAAAAAATTCATGGGAAACTTTTTCCTACCCCAGTGTTTTTTTTTCTTCTCTATCTGGTTTCCACACTTCAGCATCACATAGAGAATTGCTTTCCATGGAAAAACCATACCCACCACCAGGAAAATCAGCTTTCTGCTCTTACAAGGAACAGAGCTGCTCGTCCAGGCCAGAAGGTTGCCGTCCCAGATGCGCATTTGTGTGGGCTCACCCTGGCTGCACCCGGGCACGCAGCCATGGGGAGACATGTCCTTCATGGCCCTCAGATCCCCAGCGCATGCAGGTCCTGTGTGCACCTCAGTGTGTCTGTGCATTCATACTTTAGTCCTTGGCATGTTTTGGGCCTTTTCCAGTAAAACACTGCAGCACAAAGCTTGCCTTTAGTGTGAGAAAGGCATTGCACAAGAGCCCCAGCTGTGGCTCCACATTGCATTTCATCAAAACATGCTTGCATCATGTATGCAATTTTTACACAGTCCTGGCAAACCCTTCTGGGCACTGCTGCAGTGTGCATGAGAGCAAGAAGCATCACGACCTTTGGGAGCATCCCTGCTGGTGCCACATGCAGGTTGCACCACTGAGTCCCAGCACCCAGCAATGAGGGGAATGCACCGGCATGCAGGCCTGGGGCAGGATGTGCCTCCACCCAGGGACAAATAAGCAACTGTTAAAAGGAAAACAAAAAAAAAAAAAATGGAAGGGGGAAGGGGAAGAGTAATGAACTGAAATAATAAATCCATTTGATATGACAGAAAAATAGCTCTGTATTGTTAAAGAATAGTTCTAAGTTGTATCTCCTATGATTCACAAACTGACTCATATCAGAGCATTGTCAGTTATATAAAGGGATATATTCTTGAAGATTTGTGATGGCTGAAATTTTCATGATGAATAAAATTCAGACTGAAGCCTCTGTTGTTACACTGCTGGATCATCTTGGCAATGACACACTACGGGAACTGTAAAGAACAGGCTTAAGTCACACAAACCTGTACTTAAAAATTAGGAACTCGTAAAGTTTGCCCCAGATAGGTGCTCCCCTACATTCACTGTACTTGGCCACTGGCAGCACGGCAACAAGTCGAGATTCAGATGGATATAAATAAGATTGGGGCTATTTCTGTTTCCTAATGGAAATGCCCAGGGAGATTGAGGGCTGTAGGACTGATAGGACTCCTCTGGCTCATCAAATCAAACCTCCTTTTGCCCCCAGCACTTCAGCACCTAGTGTGGCTTATAAAGTTACTGTGCTCCAGACCCAAGTGGATGGGGGTCCCCTATGCTGGGTCAGGGGCTGCTCCGAGCCCACCGGGACCTTCAGTGAATGCCAACTAAAATGTATGCATGGCAAGCTGCTGTCACTTTGCTCTTGTGACAGTGCTGGTTTGCAGTTCAGAAAGCTTCTTCAGCCTTCCTGTACTTGCACTTGAGGTATGAGGGCAGCACTCACAGTCCCCCTCTGCACCTCTCATCAGGCTTGAAATGCATACTCCACCTGTGTCCTCTCCAGACAGGGAAGAGTCGCTGTCAGCAACAGACACCTGCAGCCATCTCTGCTGACTCCACACAGTTTTGTTTGCCTTGGGCATGGCTGAACAGAGTGACGAGGGCTTCAAAGGAGGCTTTCCACCTCCTGTGTCAAACGTGGGACATGCAGAACTACCCCACGCTAGCACTGCAGAAGATGCACATGAGTTTTTTGCTCTGTCAGCATTCTTACCCCTCACCACAGGTTACTGCAGACATCACTACCACCCTGCCAGGGCAGCCCTTTCACACTGTGCTGTTGCGATGCATTCTGTTCCTTCTGCTGTGGTGCTCAAGTTGAAATGGTTAGGGTTTGGGCATAATATCACCATTTGAAAGAGCTACATCACCAGACTTTGCAAGTTGTTAGTGTCTCACCCACAGGAATGGATATTCTCCACTGGATGTGGATAGCCCCTTGCATCATATCAAGCTCCAGGTGCTATGGAGGCACATAGACCCTAAAAGCCCTCATCCTGAGACATGGGCTTTCTCTAGGGGAATCAGGGCACAAGCAGGAGCAAAAGGCTTGTGGACTGATGAAGCTTTTAGTGCTAAACAAATACATCTAACTTGTAATGGCTGATGCTGATGCTACAGCCACATTCGTCATGTGGTTTGCTGCTGTTGATGGGCATTAAATGTTTAGATTAAGCTTTTCTTTATAAGAGTAGTTGCATCATCTATTTTTTCATTTCTTGTTTCCATTTATAAGGCACAACTATTGTCAGCACCTGGAATACTTAAAGTGAGCAATTAGGATAATTATTTTTATTAAGATAACACCAGAAAGCCCTGAGCAAGGGTGAGGATGCTTTGATTTCATGTGTTGTTCAAAGATAGGGCAGAGACTGTTTCTGCTCTACCTGATAGTCTGTCTCTTGCTTGTTATTTATTAAGTTATAGAGCAGTCAACCTCCTAAATAAGCCCAGAACAGAGACTGAGCAAGAGCTGAGGATTTGGCCCACTGCTGTTGCTGCATGGTCAGAGCCAACACCATAGAGAGTTGTCCCTGAGAATGCAGCTTCCTTCCAAATGAAAAGCCTGAGGAGATCTGATGGGCTTTGCAGTGTCCCTCAGACATTGCTGGGGCACATGAAATGCTGCTTTGCTGTCTGCAGAAATGTTGCATCCAGCACCACCGTAGTGGGAAGCACGATTCACGTGGACTGAGCAGTGCCAGAAGTAGGATGCTGAGGGCTCACAACCTCTTGCTGATGCAGAGCTGCTTTGGAGGTCAACAGAGGGGGTTTTCTTCTGCAGAGAGGGTTGTGGCACTGGACTCCTGCTCTACGTAGGCAGTAAAAATGAAACAACCTACAATAAAAGCAACCTGGCTTGTTATTTTATGAAAAAACTTGCTCCCACAGAGAGTGGTATTAAGGTCTAAGCCTTAACATAACAGATGGTTGAGCCCTTAAGTGTCCTGCTCAGATGCCTCCTAAGACATTGACATCCGAGAAAGTGGTTTAGACCTCTGACTTCCCTGTGTTAGCTCTACACAGCCTGGCTGAGAAGTGGGGCCCATATTCAAACCATAATCTATAGGTACCTCCCTAGGGTGCTTTGATTGCTTCCCTTTATTGACCACGGAAGCAGGCAGGGCCTGGGAATGCTGGATAATTGCGGTTTGAATTGCTCATGACTCTCTTGAACACAGACTTTACAGGAGGCACCAGTACCGGTTGCTGGTGTCATAGAAAATGCCCTGCACATCATAGTCTCTTTTTGAGGCATCTGTCTAACCCAAGACACCATTGATCTGGACAGAGGTTCTTAAATAATGATTTTCCACATATAGAACTCCAAATAAAATTCCAATATTAAAATCTTAATTATTGCCTAAGCAACTTTAGCCTTATTGCCAGCTCTGGCTGAACAGACCGACTGGGACGTTAGGGAATTGCAGCTAATGCAAACATAACTCTGATGTATTTCTTCACAATATTGTGTTAAGTAAAATCCTTGAATTCCTCCAGTGTTATTTTAAAGAACTGCATGTGATAAGTCAACTTGGTTATGTGATCTGTGTGAAAAATTGCCAAATATCCCACAGGGCAAATATGAAAAAGCAGCAGACAAGACATTCTGAAGAAATGAGACTTTATTGACTTTTTCTGTCCCACCTTCAAAGGCCATCAATCAAATATTGTTGAAGACTGTGATTTCACAATTCCATTGCTATTCCAAAGGTTGGGTAGTAAAGTGAATCTCATGTTGGCATATCACTGATCATGAGATTTTTCTTTTTTCAAACCAAAAAAGAAAGAAAGAGAGAAAACAGTGATGGAGACCAAGGAAACAATGAAAGTCCTTGATTCAGTCCCTTCCGATATCAACGACAGCTGGTGCTGGTCTATTACAAGGACAGGATTCACACAGAAGAGGAATAAGATGGGAAGGCAAAACTCACGGTCAGGGAAATTATTTCTGAGCAGATTAAGAAAATATGGATCCCGTATTTGGGTTGGTTTTGTGTTTATTTTTATTTTTTTTTTTAAGTAGAGAAATTATAAGTAGTGACACAGGTATCTATTTAGTCTACAGTATATTTTTCTTGATCTTTTCTCCTTTACAGTTGCCAAATACCACTGTTCCAGCAGATCAAAACTGAATAAGGGCTTTCATTCTGTTCCATATCATGTTTCTGTTTTGCAAGTGGTATGTCTTGAACAGAAAAAACAGCCTATGATAAACCTATTAATTCATGGACGATCACCCACTGTTGCAGCTGAAGTTCAGGAGTACTCCCAGCGATGGGTCAGTGCACAGGAGGACACCTGTCCTTTATGGCCTTCACTCATACACAGCTGCAACAGCTTTCTCCATCTATCTGACCATGAAGATTTAGACTCTGCTCTACCACCTTGTTTCTGCCATCCTCTCCAAACCTTTTAAAGTCCCAGATCACACAGTCCGTTACCAGGGGCCATCTTTGATTATTCTCTTAGTCATATGTCTTATACTTCAAGGGCCAGAAGTTTTCTCTTTCTTCCTGTTTAGACTGCACATAGACTCTGACAAAATATTTTTATCTATTCATTTATATTTTTACCTATTTCCACTGTAGTCCCTAGCTCAGACAACTTACATGATGAACTTGAGAACAGAGGTCCATATCCTTCAGTGCCATAAATGGCCTTGAGCTGATAATTTTCAAGGAATACTATGAATGATACCAGGTGAGGATTTAGAGAAGCAGTGATTTTAAAATGCAATATGCTAAGTAAATTTCTGGTATGAGCAACAACAGAAGAGGAGGAACCAGGGAGAGCTGCATGCTGAGGAATGCAACAAGGGATATCAGGGACGAACAAAACTGCACACGAAAGGGTAAAACTGAGGAGGAGACAGGCAATAAATAACCTGAGGTAGCTTGTGCTAAATTAGAGCACACAGCTGTGAGTGAATTCTTGCCATGAGTTGGTGTCACAGGTGAACCCAAAGTGTGCAAGGGCCTTTAGAAGCTTCCCTGGGATCCTGTTTCCAGATGTTGCTTCTCAGGGTTGCGGTCCAGCTGGAGATGAGACAAAATGAGTTCAAATGCTGCCAGTCATTGATGCTTCTTCCTGGAAGGCTGTGAGAAACTGTTTTTCTTAACATTTCAAATGAAACATCCTTGAAATGTCAGTAAGTGTGACAGTGTGATGAAAAGGATTTACAGCAAAGCTGCCTGGAATGTGTATGAGGGGACAACGACAAGCAAGGAAAGAAGAAAATAAAGCAAGCAGAGCTGTAAATGAGTGAAAATACGGAGTTTGTTTATTAACACAGAATTTAGCATCCCAGTAACAATGCAGTTATTTACTGTTACACCAGAATATGTGTTATACATCAGTGTCTCCTGCAAGGCTATTTCTCTTAGCAGTGGGAGTCTTTCTTTCCTACTAGATGTTGAATCTGATTTCCAGATTATCTTAATTACTTTCCAACTGAGTCAAGATACTGGAATGTTTCTTTTGGAATTGTCCAAAATGAGTTTTTTCTTCTTTTCTTGGAGATTCACTTTTGTTTCTGTATAGAGCTCATGAAGTGCTTAGTGTTAACATCCTCAGCAGACGACTAGTTTCAATGGCAGCTTTGCACACAAAAGGCTTTGTCCGAACAGCCCCTTGGCACCGCTGTGGGTGAAATGCATGAAACTATCTATGTGAAACTGCCTGATCAGACGAGTATTTTCCAGTAAACTTAAAGGGAAGAGAGTATCCAATTTCCCTGGGCAACTCTGAACAATTCTGCGGCTATTTCTGTGGCGACAGTGACTGACAAGAAATGAAGTGAATGATGGGGAGATGCATTGAGACACTTATTTCTGTCTTGATTAATACAATTGAAAGGCAAAAGCTGTAGTTAAACATGGGGTCCTGTGCTGAAGTAATTAACAGACACATGCTTTGATGGGAGGAGAGCAGATCGGCCAAGGTGTATTTTGTATGTGAATATTGTTAAGAATTATGTTTACCTGAGTGTTCAGGAGAAAAAAAAAAAAAGGAAAGAAAAATGTGCTTTTTTCTGGGTTTAAAAAATCAAGCAGAGGCTAAGCAATCGGTTCTGAGCTTTGAAAAGCCTGCTTACATGAGTCACTGACAAAGTGACGATGTGAACCTTATTGAATGTATCAGTTCTTGGAATGGGACTTGAGGTTTTTCACTATGGAAAAACATTCCCTGAAACTAACTGCTTTATCGATGGGATTAGTGCCATCCAGACTTAACTCCGTACTGAAATCAATGTTGCCTTGTGAGAGGTCCAAGATAGTACTGGGCTCTTGTGAGCAGTTCTCCTTCCTTGGGCAGAGGTTCTGGGAACAGGGAGAGCATAGCTGGTGACATAGCCATAGTTCATGGAACTGGATTTATCTGCATGCTGGGGAACGAGCTGATCTTTGGCATGAGCTGATTTATTTCAAATTCTTGTTATGAATATTATTCCTGAAGCAGAAAGACTTCCTGACTGCAGTTATATTTGTTCTTATTACAGAGCCATTCCTCATCTCATTGTGCTTAATTTACTTCCATAATATTGTCAAGTTGCTCTCAAAATTAGAATCCAAGTTTTGACATACCAAAAATACCAAGCAGGACTCTCCAAAATACACGTAGTCTGAAGGCTGTATAGAATCACCACCCTGGAGACCAGTGAATTATGGGAGAGAATTTTTTAGAAAAAGATAACAAATAATAGAGCTATTTTTGGATGTTCTTGTAAAATCAGTGACTGTCTAAGAAGGGTGGTTTCTAGCACAGGCTTCATTGTAACTGGAAAATGGATCCATCCACAGAGCTAAATCACACATATATCACACAGGCTGACAGCTCATATTGTATTACCTTTCTTTAATGCTGCATTTCCAAGTGATAATTATTTTAATGGATGATTTTTCTAGTTTTGAACAGTTCAATGATTTTCTGATATGGCTAAGCAGGTGTAACTTTTAAAAACCTTTGCTTCATATAAATTTGCCCTATAATTGATCATATAAGTCCCTGTGATACAATCCCTAGAAAATTACATGAGTAAAACCTACCATTTAATCTCCTTTGAGCTACTGAGATCCATTAGACAAGGTTCTCCATTCTCTCTTTAATTATTTGTTCTGGCAATAAAACCTTTGGTGGCTGTTTAAGAAATAAACCTGGAGTTCAAAAACTCCCAGTAGGAACTGTGGTGAATATAATTTCATTATACATAGCACAGAAAACACATTATTCTGTTTGCCGAACCCTTTGTGGTCTAGTGGGAGAGTCCTGGAACAGAGAGAGGAAAATACCTCCTTCTATGGGTTGCAAATTGGATCATATCTAAGTTTTAATTTTGAGCTGAGACGCCAGTGCCAAATGAGTCACTGGCCAGGTGAAGAAGAAATATGACAGAGTCCAATTTTTCTTTTTGTTTGTCGGTCTTGCCCTAGCCCTGTTTTGGATACAGGACAGGCAGATGCATGTATGAGCCTCCTTCACTCTTCAGGGAACCACAGAAAGCAGCTTCCTGGGCACAGAAGCTTATGTTCTGGGAGTCACTGGCTAAGAAAGTAAGCCATGACCATGAAAGCTGTTCGCACCATGTCTGTCAAGAGATTCCCATAAGGGAAAATGTCCTTGCCAAGAAAACTGCAGCAAGTGAATACCTAAGGAAGGAGGACATCTGCTTTTCAAGAACTGCCATCACACAGGAAGGCTCTGGATCTACTGGTGCCTCCGCTTCTCATGGTGAAAACTGGGGCATGGGTAGATACAGTTGTACTGGATTTTTTCTCACTTACTGCCATTGCAAGGTAGGAGATTATCCAAGGATTATCCCTGTTCTGAACAGTCTCGAGGACAGATGTGCAAGTCTGTGATCAACACATTGGGAACAGGGAGGTCCTGCAAATCACTCTGTTCCCTCCATATGCTCATGATGGGTCATGATCTGGTCTTGTCCTGTTTCTTGTGACCCAGAGAGAGTGGCCAGGAGGAGAGGAGTATATGCTTTCCAGGTAGAAAATAAGACACATGACATCTTGATATTTTCTTTGATTTGTCCCTGAATGTATATACCAGTGCCAAAGATTAAATAGGCCCATTTGATATTCAGGAGACCTGCGGTCTTCAAAATAACCATCATATTTCTTCTATTCTGGTTACTTTCTTATTCATTATGAGTATATACATATCACAAATTTGTGATAAACTGGAACAAATCTATTGGGAAGAGAAGACAGCCTTCCCTGTCACAATAGGATATGTTAAGTCAATACTACCTTGTATGTGCTATCAGTTCCTGCTAGACAGACCCTCATAGTCTTCATTAGTGGCTCAATATGCTCTGTGAACAGGGAGGTTTCCAAGTGATGTGGATAAAGCTGCAGCTTTTATGAAAAGTCATCTCTCTTCTGGCACACTGTGACTTGCAAAGATGGACTTTGTATGACTAAAATCAGTATTAGGAAAAACCCCACCAAGTGTTGCTGGCTCAGAACAGTGTGATACCAGTCAGACATGAGAAGACATAACTGGCTGGTCAGGTGAAACAGGTCAGCTCCTCTTCATTGACAAAGACACTTGGAGAGGGCTGTTTGCCTGAATGGTTTGGGCTCCTCTGTTGTTCCCAGACACCTGACAGGCAAATCTGGAGACAGCTCAGAGAAAAAGTCTGGCCCTAGCACAGCACGTGGTTACAGACTCTGCAGTGCTTCAACATCCCTTGTGAAGACCTGGGAATATTTCAGCCTGCATGGTTCTTGGATGACCAAAAGTACATCTTTGTCAGCTTTCCAGGAGGACAGGTGATCTTTTGTCTGCACCCCTAGCCAAGACTCATTCGGTGTCCTAAAGGGCAGAGCTCCTTTCATCATGTTTCATCAGCTTGCTTTGTCGAGCGGATTTCAGCCAACTTTTGATCTGTGGCTGGTAATGCAGTTCTAATTAGCAAGCAGGCAATTCTGCAATCAGATGTCAGCCTCTGGCTTCAGGCAATGGGCTTCGAGAGAGCACCTGCTGTGGAAAAAGTCTTACCGGGGACAGCCAGGACCACGAGCTATTGCCTCGTCACACACATCTGGGTTCACTGCACTCCCTGTGGGAGCAAACAGGGGCACCCTTGATAGGAAGAACTGCTTGTGGTCAGCTGTGACAGCTACACAGAAGCCCGTGGAGAGGTCTCAATAAGCAGTTAAAACATTCAGTTAAATGCCAGAACTGCTTTTCTTATCTGCAAATGTATTTTCTCTCCGTGTGATAGCATTCCTGGGCATATGCCATTAGTCCAGTCTCACCATGTCCTTCTTCCCAGTAGATCTCCTCTTCCATGTCATGACAGTGGCACATTTGTGCTGGCATAAAACAGGTGAGCTCTAAGTAGAGTCAATTATCATCTTACAACTCCTTCTACATTTGCCCTCACACTTCTGCACTTCAGCCACTGCAGAGCAATTCAAGGATTGGAAGGTGCCAGCCATTTTATTATACCTTTTTTTGTTTGTTTTTCAAATGAGTTGCCCACACACAGATAAGAGTTCAGCTCTGTGGTGCTGTCAGATGCACCTGCTCTGCAGATGGCCTCTGCCTGCTCTTGCCAGGGGAGCACTAGACATGGAAGTGAGAGCTTTCTCTTGTGAATCCACACCTACTCATGTTCAGGTGAGTCTGCCTTATTAAAACAGTCATGGCATTTTGCTCAGATGATCGTGAGACATCTGGACAACAAAGCCATGGTCTAGAAGAGGCTGTTAGTGTGGACATCACTGTTTTAGGTCCTGTGACAATAAAACACATCACATTACAGCTCTAAATAGTGGTGTGTGCTGAGAGGTAGCTCTTCTGCAGGAACCAAAGCTGTGCAGTGTCCATGGGCCAGCCATGGCTTGGTTTTAGCTTCTCAGCCTGAGCTGGGATTCTCATTAAGCCTCAGTCATGTGCCCAGTTTTTCATTTAAATTATAGCTCTGCAGCAGTGTTTTAAAGGCTTTAACTCAGCAGATGTCTTCCCGTGCGGACATCATCTCAATCCATGCTGGTACCCTGGATACTGACCCTGGCTGCAGGAAGCCCTTTGGTACATATGATTTCCTGCCAACAGGGCAGGGCTTGTACTGAGCCAGAAAAGATTTGTACATCTTCTCGAGAGTATCTGTCCCTGTCACAATGTTGGAATAGACTGTTCTGTCTTGGTCTGAAACCTCTCTATTCCAGTGATTTATGCCATCTTTTCCCAAGAGACACATGTGTGTCTAATGGCCCTTATGTCCTTTATCACCTGAGCTGCTGGAATAATGCAGCTACTGCTGCACCAGCTGCATACAAAGGTTGTTTGGTTTTGCCTTACAGTGAGTGCAGGCTGCTTTTAGCTTGTTTGGAAAAGCTGCTGCAGATGCAGGTTAATGCTTACATTTCTTTAACTGTTGGTGTCAAGTAATAACATAGTTGATGTTGCCTAGGGGATTAGCTGGACCCTGCAATGTCTCCTGCTGATTCTTGGTGCTCTTGGCTTGTGCATCTGCTGTAATTGCTTTCCCTGGCATCGAATCAGTGTCAAGCTACAGCCTCTCTGACAGCCAGTGATGTCTCTCATAGCAAAAAATAAAAATCATTCTGTAACATTAAATCATGAAACCTGCTGGTGAATTCTCTGCACTGTGCTGGGGTACACAGAGCTGTGAAAGCTTCTTCAATGGAATCAACTTTGCACTGAAAAGAAAAAAAAAAATCCTGTCTTTCATGAAATATTAATTCAAGTTGCCAGCATCAGCATTCTAGGATTTTGCTTTTTCAAACTCATCAGGTTTAAGGAAAATATATTTTCAGGCCTTGGCCCACCAAATACAGAACAGAGTTGCTCTGAGAGTTGTTTGTCAGCCTCTTTCTTGCCTAAACTGCTTGAAACTTATTTTCCACTTAGTCTAATCATCCCTAGCCTTGAAATGAATTGTTCTGGAGCCAGAATCCGGCAATGGGAGCACCCAGACCTTGCAGGCATTGTTATAGTTGGGTTCCTGCAGAGACTGTTCATAGAACTCTTTTATTCTCTTCCCAAGTTTGTTTCCCAACTGTCATCATATAGTGTTTTCTTGTTTAAATAAAAGCTGCCCATCTGGTCTGGTCTTTGCAGTGTGCATTTAGCCAGCTTTTAGCAAACTAGCCTGAGGAAGTGCAGTATTTTCTGGGAAAAATCCCAGCAAACCCCCCTGTTCACTAGCAAATAAATCAAAGCTCACACTCCAGCACCCTCTGGCAGGAGGGTGCAAAAATTGTATTACTGCAAAGGGGAAGGAATCCCAGGAACACACAGAGAATAATAAGAGGAGACTCGTGATTAGGCATTCCTCAGCAATAACAGTGTTTTAGAGGCTCTTGGCAGAGCTTCTCAGGGCATGCTGTGGTGCTGTGCAGGGGCTCCTGCTACACAGAGCTAAAAAGCTAATGATCAGCTAACGCTGAAAGGAGCAGCCTCTGTCAGCTGTCTTAGTTACTGCATAGTTACTGAACACCATGTGGCATCAACTGTGAAATAAAATGGAAAATACCTCCAGTGAAAGAGGGAAGCTATTCAAGGGAAAGACACAGCACAAGGAGCTACAGGCTCTGTGGCAGACACTACAGAGATAACACTTGTCATATGGAAGGCAATGCAACACCTGCAGTGGCTTCATCACTTGGGAGCATTGACAGAGGTTGCCAACAGCTCCAGAGCACACATGGCTGACCAGCCCCCCAAACCAAACTGGTTATTTGTTTTTTTTTAACTTGGACACAGATGCCTAAATCAGCATGGTGGCAGAAACAGTTCTATTAACACTGGAAGAGACACCATAGGTAACACAAGACATGCAGTAAATCCCGTAGACTGCGTGAACTAATCTTTAACAAGGAAGAGTATGAAATGCAAGCTCAGATAAGTACCAAAGTGAATGTAAATTTGTTACATTCAGGAATGTGTATGTGCAGGAAACTGAATCTCTTCATTATCTGGGAAACTTTACCTGCTGTATTACAACAGAAAGGATGGCACCAAAGAGAGGAGACTGAAAGAAGTAAGAGATCAGAACTGAGGAACATACAAAAACCTCTGATGATGGAAAGAATTCAAAGGATTCCTGTAAACATTTTGGGAGGAACTGATTTCACTGCATGCAAAGGGAATGTTTTCTTAAGGGTATACTTGATGCCAGATATTTTTCTACATTTGACACTCTATCATCAGCAGGTCTTTGGCAAGTCTGTAAAAAAACAGCATGTTTGTTCACATTCAGCATTCTGTTTGGGAGATATTATTTTCTCCAACTACCACTGAATTTGCATTCAGCAGCCCAGATGTTTCATCAGGCCAGCCAACCATCTTTTGTTTCTCTTGCTGCAGGGAGGGATGGAGACTGCCCTCACATGTCTTTTAAAGAGCACATCAAGCAAACAGCTACCCAGAGTAGCACTGGTAAAGCTGACACTGCAACTGGGGTAAGAACTTGACACAAAGCTCCTTCATTCTGCATTTTTTCTTACAAAAACCTGGAAAAACACAGTAGAAGAATCGTGCCAACACACCAAGCTGCTCTGACACCAGCTGGAGCGCTTGGGCTAAAGCAAAGCGATCATAATGGAAGACAGCTGCAATATGCATGTCCTACCAGATAGGAAGATTTACAGAAAAACGTAAGCCACATCTTTCTCAAGCAACATCTGGAAGATGCACAATGCAGAGATGTCTGAAAAAAGGGGATGCAAATCTTATTCAGGTGGAGAAAAGAAAGAAATCATTTGAAGTCCTGCTGTAATGGCAACAGCAGGTTGGCTGAGATAGCTGTGCACAGAGACAGGAGATGGGTTTGTCCAGGCTGCAGACTTTTCAACACAAGTGCCAACACATACACCTCAGAAATGAGCAGGACATTTTAAATCAGTGAGGTTGTTTGTTTATGCTGGAAGCTATGCATTTGGACCTTCTCAATTGTGACTTGCTATTACAATTTGGTTTGGGAAAAACAGGCATGGGGAGCTGCCTCTTTAAGGGAGCCTGGCAAGAGCCGGGCAGAAAGAGCTGTGCTTGCAGAGATGTGTCACAGCCCGGAGCGGCTGGATGTCAGGCTTGGAAAGGAGTGTGTCCCTGTCAGTGTCCTTTGCTAGGACTGATTGCAGAACATATTTAGCTTTCTACCATTTAAATGTACAAATGACTGCTCTGTGACTCAATTAACAGCTCCAGTGCTCCTGGCCAGCCTCTCTCCCTTGAAGGGCAAAAGGCAGCTCTCTGTGACTATTAATGCTCCTGCAACACTCCAGACTTGTTCTGATTTTCATGATGTGGCACTCCAGACCCACAATGCCAAGCCGATGATGGCATCCCAGCTGGCTCTCCTGGACCTGCCTACTCACCATGCTCCCTCTGCCAGGGCAGCACATCCTACATCCCCTTCCTCAGGGGCAGATGAGGGGCCGAACTCTTCTCCTTGTTTTGGAGGAAAACTGCTACCATTTCTGATAGAACTCAAGTTAGCAGGAATCAATCCATTGACTCTGAGAAAGGGTGACCCAGTGGACAGCCTCCTCCCAGACAGTGGGACCCACTCTTGACTTATATGAGGAATTCTCTACAACCCCAACAAATGACTGCGGGAAAGTACTGGAGCCTGGTCCTCCTCCTGCCCATGCTATGTATCGTCACCAACATGAACTGCTCTGACCATGTCCTGCATCCCTGAAGTCCCAGGACATTCGTGATCACTGTGACACTGGGCAGGAATGTAGTCTCTCTATGGTGAGTGCCACAGGGACAGCACTTGCTGGGGGACAGTGATGATCTTGTCAGGCTCAGTGAACCCTATTCAAGGTCGAGGCCATGGGCCAGGTGGTGGGCCTCCAGAGGCATGGGCTTTCCCAGTGATGGAGGCATGTTTTCACATAACACTCTTTTGGCTTCCAAACACCAGAAAAAACAGACTTGTTTTGGCTGAAAACATTGCATATGGTGATTAGATATAGGTATTGTGCTCTGGAGAAAAGTATTAAACATCAGTGGAAGGGGAAGGCTGGAGGATTTCTAGATGGCACCACAACTGGAATGGAACATAATAACTCCTCTGGGTAAAAAACATAAACAACAGTAAGCCATATTACAAACCCAGAAGTGGGAAGTAAATGGGTAAGAATGTCCAAAGTCTCCTAATTCTGCAGAGGAGCAAGGAAAACATCAAGATATATCACCACATGCATGTAATTCCACTCTGCGTTTTCATTGTCATCCCCAAGTTTCCTGCAAGGGTAGCACCTTCTCCCTGAAGACTACATGAAATGTTCCTTCTCGATTTCCTGGTTGTAGGTAACCATCTCAGAGTAGGGGAGGAAGACAGAGGAGAGAGGGTGAAGGAAACCCACAGGCAAGTAGAAGACACACATTTCACTGCAAGGGTGATGAGCAGAGGTACTGGAAACATGTTCCTGCCTGGGAACAATGTCCATATCTGCTTCTCACTGCTTTGGTATGATGCTGCCTGGAGGAGAGGGAACAGTAGGAAGCAGTTGCAAAGATACTAGCTTTGGAGAGACTGGTTTCAGGCCACAGCTGATCTAGGCTAGTTTACCCCACACCAGAGGGGCTATGAAACTCTAAAGCAGAGAAAAATATACAGGTCTGAACTGCCTCGTCATGACAGGGTTATTGAACACAGAAGAAGAAAGATTAGGTCTGAAGGGCTGGAAAAAGGCTAAATAAGTCACCTGAAAAGGAGGATCTGCTCTGAAGCTTTTGAGCTTATCTTTAAAGACTTAAGAAGGAACAAGAACAGGGTCTTTGCAGGGACACTTCCAGCAATCCTGATGGCACCCCTACTCACTGCTGGTGGCTGCATCCAGGAATGTAGGACCTTGTGTAGCAACAAGCAGCAAAGAAAGACCCCTGAGTTTTGATCCCTAGAAGAGGAACAGACAGTCAATCAAAACTGAGGGACTCCCATCAACCAGCCTATGGAGTAGCTGCAGAAATAGAAAGGGATGTAGAGTGGACACTGAAGAGGAAGGAAGGGTGATGCTCCTGCAGTGGTGGGGACTGCAATGATAAGGTGGCTTTGCCCAGATAAGATGGCTAAGATGACTAGGAAGATGGGGAAGGTCCAGACTGCTGAAGGTTGTCCAGAACAAAAGGTGCCTTGTCCAAGGCATGCGGATCTGTAGACAGAGGGAGAGGTACTGGCCATGTAAGGCTCTTTGAGAAGGGATTTTAATTGTGGGAATGCCTAGGTGTGCTAAAGGTGACAGTAGAAGAAAAGGTGAAACAAGGAAGAAAGCAATGAGATTTGAGATTCCAGGGGGAAGGTTTGTTGGAGGTGTCAGAGGAGATAATCTGACACCTCTTAGTGTAGGAGTGGTGGCACAAGTCATTTGTGAGATCTAGGCCAGGCTGTGGACAGTTTTCTGAAGCACAACAGTGTCTAGGTAGAGGAATTCAGGCAAAGAAAGAGCAGTCAACTCAGAGAAAAAAACCTGAGAAGAACAGACTGCAAACTTGTAAGCCCAAATAATATATGGCTTATGTGTGTGAGGTCCAGTTGCAAGGGACAAGAATATGAGCTGCGGAGGACACACACCACTCCCCATGGAGCACTGGGAAGAACAAAAGGCTATTTCTAGATGGTGTTTAATTTTTTGGGGGGAGGACTGACCTATGTCAAATTTCAAGTCCATGTGTCCTTTAGTATAATTAAGCAGGTTCAATTAAAAGCTGCAACAGTGACTTCTTTTGCAGACAATACGCCGTACTTGGGAACCTTTGAATACGGAAAAAGATGCTCAGGACCGTTCTTCAAGGCCACATTCAGGGAGACTGCTCTCACAACACCAAGAGCCAGCCTTGGGGCTGCTTGAATTCAGCAGGTTCCCCACTGTGTTGTCCACACTGGTGGTGTTAGCAGGACTTGACAGTCTCCCTGCTCAGCACCTGACCCAGCCAAGACTTGGAAGGCTGCATTAGCCCCACCAGCACCTTCCAAACTCATTGCATCCTGTTGAAGCCAACCAAAACACATAGTCTCACCAAAGTGCAGACTTTGGGTGGGAATGGTTTTCCCCTTACATATTTACTGCATTGCATCATGGGTGTGACATAACTTCTGGTTGAGAAACACAACCACCACCTCTAAAAAATGCAAGTGCCTAGCAGCTACAGTGGGTGGGATTTTCTCTTTTCTTTATTTTCATGTCAATAAGGGGGAATTTGTAGGGGTTTGCTGGGGAGCTTCTCCATCAACCCAATGGGAAATTCCACCTTGGCTGGAGAATGTGGAAAGAAATTAGGACCTACAGAGGTATTTAGGTACTAACATCTCACTGAAATAATGGGATTTTGGTACCCAAATGTCTTTGTGGGCTGGTTCCTCCATGGGGAACAGAAGATTTGGGAGTGGGAGTTCAAGCCGTGCAACCAAGGGGTTGCCCTCCTTAAGGACAGCGGTGAGTGCTGTCACAGGAGCCCTCCGTAACCCCAGCGGATCTCAGCGGAGGGGACATCTGGGGCCTGGCCCAGCGGCTTGGCTGACGAGAAGGCGAAGCCACAGCAACACGCACTGCTAGCCCAGGCTTGAGCTCCGCCGAGCAGCCGCCCTTCGCGGGGCCCGGGTGGGGGCTGGAGGCCTCTGCCCCCGATCCCCGCCCGGCACGGCTGCCCGAGCGAGGCCGCGCAGCCAAGGCCCAGGCGGGCCGCACGGGGGCGCCGCAGGACGGCCGTGCCGGCGGGAGGGCGCTGGTGCCGGGGGCTGCCGCCCTTCCCGCCTCACCAACCCCTAGGGGCCCAAGGGGGAAGGAAACACGCCCTTGGTCGCCACAAGCTCCATGCGGGACTCAGTTAACTGCTTTCTGTTAATTTGCACTGTAGTTATCCCAGCAGCAGTGGTCACAGTCACAGCCTCTTTGCTTGTGCTGTGACTTCCCTGGCTTTTTTCACAGACCGCAGTCGCACTCCCAGAAACAATCATACAGACCAGTCACAGAGGGGCAGCAAGAATTTGGCGTATTACAGGCTGACAAGGCTATCAGGGGATGTGTGGAAATTAAGGAAAGCCAGGAGTTTCTCCCCTGGAGGAGGCATGTGGAGCCCTAACATTGAAATGTGATCTTGCTCAAGGAGGGACTGTATCAGGAACAGTCGCCAGCAGGACCAGGGCAGTGATTGTCCCCCTGTACTTGGTGCTGGTGAGGCCACACCTTGAATCCTGTGTTCAGTTTTGGGTCCCTCACTACAAGAAAGACACTGAGGTGCTGGAGAGAGTTCAGAGAAGGGCAACAAAGCTGGTGAGGGGCCTGGAGCACAAGTCTGATGAGGAGCAGCCGAGGAAACTGGGGCTGTTCAGCCTGGAGAAAAGGAGACTGAGGGGAGACCTTAATGCTGTCTACAACTACCTGAAAGGAGGTTGTAGCATGGAGGGTGTTGGTCTCTTCTCTGAAGTAGGAAGTGATAGGCAAGAGGAGATGGCCTCAAGTTGTGCCAGGGGAGCATTAGTTTTGATATTAGGAAAAAATTACTCATCCAAAGGGTTGTCAGGCATTGGAACAGGCTGCCCAGGGAAGTGGTAGAGTCACCGTTCCTGAAGGTGTTTAAAAGGCATTTAGATGAGGCTCTTAGCGACATGGTTTAGAGTTGGATTTAACAGTTGGACTTGATGATCTTAAAGGTCTTTACCAACCTAAACAATTCTGTGATTCTATTTAATTCAGGTAGGAAGACAGAAATAACAAAAACGGTATTACTGCGAGGACTGAGATAGAAAATGAAGAAAAGCAGCAGAAGAGGTTGCAAGGATGTATATTAGCAAGACACAGGACCAAAGAAACAAGATTTGACTATGGAAGAATATGTCACATAAAAATATCTGTGCTGGCTCAAACTGAGGATTTGTCTTCCAAAGTACCCTGCTTCTAGCAGCGGCTATGAGGAGATGCACAGTGAAAAGTAAAAGCAGCGCAAGTATATATATATAAATATATATATATATATATACATACATTGGCTGTACTCCCCTGGGAGTACTCTCCCAGTCTCTGTCTCAGTTCAGGAGATTTCCCAAGTCTGACATAGTTTGTCTATAGCTCTGACAGATCCCTCTGCCAACGACTTGTCCCATGCCCCTGCACTGGTTTTGCATCTTCAGTGCTTTTTGCCGAAGGGCTCCATGGACCCACCTGGCATCATGACAAGTGCCACTTCTTCCTCCTAATTTTGATCCCATCTTAGTGTCATTTGACAGCTTGTGGTTCTTGTTCTGGAAGAGAACACCTTCTCTGTTGAATCACAGGATCCACCTTTCCCACTGACCATTTCTCAGCTCTGTTAGCATATCTTCTGAAGTTAGTAGTCTCCTTCTGAAGCTGAACCAGTCAAGCCTACTCAGCCACTCCTTACATGTAAATCATTCCATATTTTTAGTGTTCATCCTGCCCTTCTCTGAACCTTTCAGGTTCTGGTATCTTCTTTTTGAGATGTGGGCACAGTTCTCAAGATGTGAGCAAAGCAGAGCCATAGCAATCCTTTCTGTACTGTTGTCCCTTCCTTTCCCCTGCATTGGATTTGTCTGCTTGATCATTACTGAATGATGATACTGTAACAGATGATAAAGAAAACTGAGACAAAGCAGGAAGAAAACCGAATTAGTTGAGTCAAAATCCTCTGGGAAACAATAGTAAAGAGGAAAACCAACATGGTGTTAAAGGTCGCTTTTGTAAAACCCTAGACTTCTAATGTCTCTGTAGTATCAAGAACTGTGAATTGTCAATATGCAAGAGTTTAATGTTCCAGCTGCAAACTCAAGAATAAAGTGATGTGATATTACAGTTGCTTATCCCCACAAACAGAAGAGGATGTATTTTGCATGTAGTTTTAGTAGCGAACATATTATAGAAGAACAAATTGCAGTACATAATTTTGGATCAGTGTTGAAAACATAAAAATTGAACAGGAAAGAAAGATAAAAAAGGATAAAAACAATATTGTTCGCTGTTTCAAATAGTACATATAGAATAGTACTTCTAGAATGTCCTGAGTTGGAAGGGACCCACAAGCATAAAGTCCAACTCCTGACCCTGCACATGACAACCCCACAGTTCACACCATGTGTCTGAGGGTGTTGTCCAGTCTCCTCTTGAACACTGTCAGGCTTGGGGCTGTGACACCTCCTTGGGGAGGCTGCTCCAGTGCTCCACCACCCTCTGGGGGAAGAACCTTTTCCTAATGTCCAACCTAAACCTCCCCTGGCACATATTCCTGACATTCCATCACGTTCTGTCATTGGTCACTAAAGAAAAAAGATCAGCACCTGCTCCTCCTCCTCCCCTTGTGAGGAAGCTGTAGTCACCATGAGATCTCCCCTCAGTCTCCTCCAGGCTGAATGGCTTCCTCTCCAAACTATTCACCAAGTTTGTAGCCCTTTTCCGGACACTCTCTAGCAGCTTTTTTATCCTGTGTCACCCAGACCTGCACACAATGCTCCAGGTGAGGCCGCACCAGTGCAGAGCAGAGCGGGACAATCACCTCCCTGCCCAGCTGGCAATGCTGTGCCGGATACACTCAGGACATGGTTGGCCCCCTTGGCTGCCAGCACACACTTTGGCTCATGTTCAATTTGCCGTTGACCAAAACTCCCAGATCCCTCTCTGCAGAGCTGCTCTACAGCATCTCGTCCCCCAGTCTGTACGTACAGCCAGGGTTGCTGTGTCCCAGCTACAAAATCTGATACTTCTCATTGTTGAACTTCATCCAGCTGGTGATTGCCCAGTTTTCCAATTTGTCCATATCCTTCTGCAGTGTCAACTGCTCCCCACACTTCTGTGTCATCAGCAAACTTACTTAATATTCTCTCAAGTCCCGTGTCCAAATCATTTATGAAGACCCTAAAATATGGTGTTTCCGCCCGGTTTCAAACCGGGGACCTTTCGCGTGTTAGGCGAATGTGATAACCACTACACTACAGAAACACACACTCATGTTTACTTTGTATGTTTGTCTTGGTTTTGGTTTTGTGCTGTTTTGTTTTTGGTTTTGTTTGTTTGCCTCACAGGGAAAATTTTGAGCAATTTAATAAAAGCAGTGAGCTGAGTCAGTTTGACGAGCTCAGGGATTGCATATGAAGTAGTATAAGAGTTTGTGTCAGAGGTAGAAAATATTTCTGGAATTTGCATGCTAAACAAGGGAAAATGAATGAGGCAGTTCTCCAGAGTTACCTGGATGAATGAATGCTCAAGGAAGGACGCTAGGTGTAAACAGTCTGGGAACGGATAAAGGGGTCAGTCAGTCTCAGCAGCTATGATTTGAAGGTCAGAAAACGTAGGAATTCAGCAGCAAGTGCCAGAAGTCAAGCTGAGTTAGACCTTGAAAAGATCTGTGAAGATAAGTGCTGAAACATTTAGTATCTTTATAAGTAGAAACAAAATTAAAAAGGAGGAAGTAGGGCTGCTGTGTACAGAGCAGGAGACTGAGATCAAACAGATCTGGATTACACTTAGATCAAGGGCCAGATCCAAGAGGGTACGCAGGGCTGTAATGCCAGGAAGTTAATTTGTCTCTGGGAACGAAATTCACAATGCTGAACACATCTTACTCCTTTTTATAGTAACTGAGAGAAAGTTACATTCCCAGGACTAAGATCTACCACAAATTCTGTGGTGTCTGAGCTGCTCATGAGGAAATGCCCAAGACAGCTTTCCAAAACTCTATCTTGTCTGGTTCTAGGTCTGTAACAAAGCTTCAGCCTCTCTGGCTACACCTATGTTAGTAAATAAAACATGGTTGAGGGTTCAGATGCTGCACCAAGTCCGTGATTGTCCCCGCTGTTTAATGGTTCCTGCTACAGGTACAGTGTGTGCCTGACAGCCCTTTCCCAGGCAATGCCTGGGCACAGTTCATGGGACAGCATGGGATTGCTCTTCCCAGTGAGAAGTCTGGAGGTGGCCACCTGCTTTGGACTTTTTTTGGAGGAGAAGAGGGTCTTGCTGTGTGGCAAGCTATACTGTGCAGCTTGCCATCAAGGATAGAGAACAGGACACAACCCATCTTATTTAGCAGCACAAGTCTAGCCTCTGAGATTGGGATAATCTAAATGACTGAGATGTTACCGAGATAGAATCATAGAATGACAGAATGGATTGAGTTGGAAGGAACCTTCAAAGCTCATCTAGTCCAAGCCCCCTGCAATGAACAGGGAGATCTTCACCTAGATCAGGTTGCTCAGAGCCCTGTCCAGCCTGGCCTTGAATGTCTCCAGGGATGGGGCATCTGCCACCTCTCTGGGCAATCTGTGCCAGTGTTTCATCACCCTCATTGTAAAAAAATTCTGCTTTATATCTAGCCTAAATCTGCCCTGTTTTAGTTTAAAATCATTACCCCTTGCCCTATTGCTACAGGCCCTATTAAAATATCCAAGATACCTTGGATTACTTCAGTCATGTACTGTCAGAGGCCATTAACAACGGGGTAACTGGGTTTTTTTTCTTAAATTGATAGGAATCTCCTACATAGTACCTTTGAAGTTTCTTGTATCTAAAATAATCTTAGATCCGTCTCCACTTAATGTGTTCTTGTCTGACTTGTTGGAGGAGTTCTCTAGACAGCAGGATGCATAGCATCTCACATCCACCCATTCAAGCAGAGTCCTTAGGTTCAGAAGAGTGCAAGATTCCTGCGCAGAAAAGGAGAGCAAAAGAGAGGCAGTTGCCCCTGCTTCTAGTTTCCCAGCTGAGAGTTTTACCTGTGGAGAGCAAGTGGGAAAACCACAGGACTTGGATGGAGTCTGTGAGCTGAGAGCAATGAAATTAAATTGTTTCTTCTCTAAATTCACTTGAAATTTGTCACGGTATGACTGCATATGAGGAGGCGAACTGGAACTGGAAGGACTTTATGTGGTTTAAATAATTTAGTTCACCCTAAAACACAGTTTTGGCAAACATAAAATTCTTTCCATGCATAATTCTGGGGTGAAATTGATTTGGGTCTTGAGACATACAGAAACAAAAAAAATCTAGAATTTCCCTTTCACCTGTAATTCACCCATTAGCACATTTATTTGAGATACTAAAGACCCATAGATCAACTTGAGGGTGACTTGAACCAATATTTTTAAACTTAGGGCTTATTTTTACTGGAAAAATGCTTTATCTCTGAGGCTGAACTTTGGGATGCTTCTTGCCTGGCCCTACTATTCTTTACAATGGAAAAACAAAAAAACCAGACAGATTTGGCTCCCGTTGCATCCTAAGTTTAAAGAAATCAATCATACAATTTTTTTGTTGTTGTTTGTTTGTTTTTTGTTTTTTGTTTTGTTTCTCTTGTTTGCTTAGGAAAAGTTATTATAGCATTTAATTCTTCCTTGACCCTGGGGAAGAGGTTTTCCACTAACTAGGAGGAAGACAAAGGCCTGGCCAAGTAGAATGGACAAATCCCAGCATATAATTTGAGGTGGAAGTTTAGACTGAAAACCACTCAATGGCTACTTTGAGTTCAGTGGAGTCAGAGGGTGTCTCTTCAGATGGTAAAATGAGTATTTTATCCACTTTTACTTTCATCAAGACACTGATGTGTTCCCAGGGGAGGTTACATGGCCTTTCTAAGGTGTCTTTGTCTCCCATACACAGATGAGTGTGACAAGGTGAGTCCTGCGACAGATGGTGATAAGGGTCCTTCTCCCATGGGGCACAGCTTGTCAGGAACCAGCTGTACTTGGTGCAGGGGGAAAAATATCTGGTTCTGTCCTGCCAGTGAGTGAGGTATATAGAGGATCAGCTACAGAAGGATGAGGCCCAGAAGATCATCAGCTGGAGTTCCTTGCTGTGCCTATCAGATGTGATGAATCTGCTAAGTGTAACACAACTTATCAGATGTCAATAGTAAGACTGTGGTCAATTATGGGAAGACTATATAGCTGTATGGTTTGTAGGTCTTGAATACTTTATTTCTGAAGATTTATTTCTTACTGGTTTTGAAGATGCAATTCAAATTTCACTGGAAAAACCCATTATAATTCCCTGAAAATGAAAACTAAACAACCTGTTGTGCAACACATGGAAAGTCCATTTGAATCCAGGCTATTCCTCAGCTTTTAAATAACTGTACAAAGCCAAAAGGACAACATATGTCATAGACACTGTGGTTTTCCCAAGAAAATTGTCTTAGTGTTTCTCAGTATCCTCTGGCATGCCTGGATGCAGCCTTTTCCATGCTTCGCCTGTGAGTGATATCATTTCACAGCTTGGAAAATGCTAAATGACTTTGCCAGAAACAATGATCTTTCAAGAGCAAAAAGTACAAAAGTCGTTTTCATCTCTGGCGCTTTCAGCGCACATAAAACACATGATTTATATCTAAGAATTTCCAATAAAATCATGCCCTGCTTCCCTCCAAATAAACACAGAATTCTGAAAGAAGCCCACTACACCCATTAAATCCTAATGGGAAAACAAAAAAAAAAGAGGGAGAAGTTGAATGAGAAAACTAGCCCCAGCATATCAGCAGGTATAAGAACAACTTTGTTAAGAACGCGACTAACCCAAAGCGGTAACAGGATGTTAGCTCTGGTTATTTTAAGAAAAGATTACAGAGAAAAGGGTGGGATTAAGGGTGGTAGTTTCAGATAAAAGTCCTCTGTAAATGAGTACAAAAAGCCTTGTGTTACACCACCTCCTCCCACAGCTTTGGCCAAGCCTATTGTAAGATGTCTCTTTAGTTTTATAATAAAATTATGAAAATGCATGGAGCACACTTCTTGCCATTTCACTGTTGTAAGTCTGGAGCCACTCCATTCTTGGCAGTCACACCTCATCTTGTTTTCAGCATTGCAGGGATACAACTTGGCCAAGAGGACTTCAAAACCCACTTTCTGATTCCAAGGTGATGTCTCGGCCCCACTTTTGTTGCATCAGCTTCGTCTGATGCATCTCCTTTGATTCCTGCGTCCCTGAACTAGTTCTGGATTCATCAACGCACAAGCAGAGAAAAAAGAAATTGAATAAATCAGAAAGGATGAAGCATGAGAGTATCACTCTGGCCAAAGCAGGAAAGAAGATCCTCCCACTGAAATGGAAATACCTGTTTGTAATTACCCTTCAATAATTTTATTTGCCAGAAGTATGGCTGAATAACTTGGAAAGGAGCAAGTAACTCCTACAACAAAGCAAAAGGAGGAAAACAGACAGATAAACAGATCATCAGGCTTCATTTGATTTATTCTGTATGTTGCAATAAGGTACATTTTAAAACTGCTTTAGAGACTCACCTGCTGTTAATTATGACCATAAGGGCGACTAAAATGTCCAAGTTGAGCATCACTTTCCTCAAACACAACATATGTCCCCAGATGGGACTGGGAGGCCCAAGGGTGGGGTTCCACCCTCCAGCCCATGGACTGTGTTGGTGGGCTGCGATGGAGCTTCTTTGCAACCAGCGCTGTGGAGCCCTCAGGACAGAGGCTTCTGCCATACGTGGCAAATATTCGCAGAATGTATCAAAAAGACATTTCTGAGAGAGCATCTGCCAGCTCCCAGTAAGACTCAAATCCAGAGCAGAGATGCCACCAGCATTTTGGCTCTTTGAAAGGCAGTGTTTCTTTGCTCCGATGCTTTCTTCCAACACACTTGGGTGTAATTTGGAAAAAGGAAAATCCAACCTGGCACACTGCTCTTGGAAGCAGGAGAGCTGTGTTTCAGCCCCTGAGCACAGGAAATGAGTGCAGCTTCCAGATCCTCCCCTCTTGCTCTGACATTTTAGTTCCAGGGCACACAAAGTACACAACTTTGGAGGTTGTGTTGCCTTATATTGGGGAGCTGGCCCTACCTCCTTCCTCTAGCACCAGGCAGTTGGCTGGTTTGTGAGTGTTCGTGGAAGGGAAGGTATTGTCATTGCTGTAGCCGTGGTGGTTTCCAACCCACATGATGCTGAGAGAGCCCAGACTGAGGTGGTGCCTGGCCTTTGCTAAGACAAAGCTTTTGAAAATCTGATCCACCTCCACAGTCTCTCTGTTTTCCCTGGTACACATTCTTTTAGATCTTCACATTTGGCTAGACAATTTCTGCAGGGAATGTTCAACTGTTTAGTCACATTAGATCTGCCCACCCCATTGCCTTTTCTACCACACTATTGTGGTAGACAAGACAGTATTCATCTTACACTTTCCAGACTAGAAAGGGAGGTCTTGTTAAACATATATGATAAAGACATATAAAAGCCTATAGAACACAGAGATGGAAATAGGAATCAATTGTTCACTGTCTTTTCCAGAGCTAGGAAAAGAAAGCTAGGAAGTAGCAGGTTGAAAAGAAACAAAATGATCTAGTATTTGAAGCTACCTGTAGTAAAGCAATGGAATCTCATGTCACAGCATGTTGTAAATGCTAGATTTTACACGGGATCAGGGGAATCTGGAGCATTTAATGCAAAATGAAGGACATCAAGGGCCACTACGCACAAATATATGATTTCTGTCTTGGCTGCAAATTGCTAGAGATCAAGAGAGTGTTTTAAGGAAGCATCTTCATGTGTTTGCTTTATCATAGTTCCCAACAGATCTGCTTGGACTGCTCTCAGGAAACAGCACACTGGTCTAGATGGACTATTGCTCTGGTCCAGGCAGGCCTTCTTAGGATTTATGAGTTGTGCTCCACAAATGCCTGCTTTTGTTCACTGATTTTAAGAGAAGCTGTTATGATGTGCTCATGTGGAGATATCTACACTGTAGATGCCTAAGGTTAGAATAGATGTATCTCTTATATCTGTGACTGCCACTATATCCAGATGTTCCTCAAGGTCTTTAATCTACCCCCAGGATAGGCTGGATGAACCTAAATTGCACACAACTAAAATACTAAAGACAATGATAACATCAGCTCTCAATTAAACAATAGTGGGTGTACTGGAGCAATCGGTAGTGGTATTTCATTCACATAGCTTGTTTTATTTCATGGTGACCTTCTGTCAGAAATCCCAGCCTTGGAGCTAATGCTAGACAAAGTCTGAGCCTCAGGAGTAAACTCCAGAAAGGAGTTCTGGAATGTGACTAATTTTAATTAATTGTGGATGTCTGTAACACAAATAACAGCTGCTAAATTCCTTGCTGTAGGCTTGCTGTAGTGTTGGGGAATAAACTAGGGACTCCCAGGGTTCAGCTGACCTGTTTTAGGCTTTTCCTTGTCTGTTGGCTATGAAGTCTGCTTGGGGGACTAGCTTGGATGTCAACAATTCCACTTGCTCAGCTCTTGATGTTGCCACATCTTCTGCAAAGAACCTGACCTGCAGAATGAATCATCTTTCCTTTCCTTCCCATCCGTTCCTTTTGTATTGCACAAAGTTCAGGTAATCCAAAGAAGCACGCCATGAAAACTGCCACCTGGCACCTCCCACCACCAAGCTGTGAGCACACAGCTTCAGATCCTCCTCGGTTTGTTCAGGTGTGACTACTAAGCAGGTAGTCATGGTGCCAAGCCTGACAATATTTAAGAAGGATTTGGACAACAACCTCAGATACATGGTGTGAATTTGGGGGTTGTCCTATGCACGGACAGGAGTTGGACTTGGTGACCCTTCTGGGTCTCTTCCAACTCAGGTCATTCTATGATTCTAGGTGTGACTTTGCAGCCCCATCAGCAGACAGGGCTTCTTCTATGAGTATCCAGGACACCTATAGACAGCCTGACTGTGAGACATGACCAGCCCGTGCAAGGTCTGCAGCCTCTCCCTTGGCTGGATGTTTGCAGCCATGAGGTCCAGGATAGAAGAGAACGCTGAATAATGCCCTTCCTCATTTCCATAGATTAGACTGAACTAGGACAGGCTGACTATCTGCTTAATTAAAAAGCAATGAATGATTAAGGTGGAACAAATTATTTTTAAATACAGAATTTCGTAATTCTAGCAAAAAGAAGAGAAATCCCAGAGCAATTGTTTCATTGTTTTTTGCCTGTTGATTTGTACCTGGTGTTCCTGGGTACCTCAGTTTGGCATAGAAGAGGTTTTCTTTTTCCTGAAGAATTTTAGGAGCTGTAGTCTCAGACCACTGCTCCCTTATTTACGCAATCACATCCATTAATAACCACAGGAGATGAACCAGGGCTCTATGGCAGTGACAGGCAGAAGTGGACTGCAACACGACAGGTATAGCTGTTCATCTTGTGTGGAGTGGTTGTTACAGAAACATGGCAGCAAAACATCACTCAAAGCTTTTCTGTGAATGCTCACCCCAAAATGTCATCCAGCCTTTCCAGTGAATAATCACTAATGAGCGTGGTGCAGTCATAACAGACATTCCTTTGCTGTTTATGTCTTTGCCTGCTTATTCGCTGAAAGACTGTTCTACTCTTCTGCCTTTGTTCTGGAAAACAAAACCAACTCCTTCAGCTTTTCATTAATGTGTTTCTTATCAGCCTTTTTTTTCAGGATTCTCCCAAGTAGGTGTATTCCTTTATGGTTAAATGTCAAAATAAGCACAGCACTCCAGCTGAGGTTTCAGCACTATTGATTACAGCTTCATAATTTCTTTCTACATCCTGCATGCGTTTCTGTTAAGATGCTCTAGAAGAGAGATACAGGAATTTGTGTGTGTGGGGGGGTGTTTGTTTGTTTGTGGTGTGGTGGTTTTTTTTTGTTTGTTTTTTGTTGGGGTTTTTGTTTGTGTGTTTGTGTGCTTTTTGTTTGTTTTGTTTTTGGGGGCACCATTACTATCCTGCAGTAGTCTCACAGGACTTTGGGGATACACTGTAATCTCCAGACCTTTTTTTAATTGACTGCTCAGCCAGCTGTTCCCCACTGCTTATTTGCATGTCTTTCCTAAACTATCACTCTCCTCCTTTCTAGAATTCCACTTCATTTTGGACAGTTTCTTCCAGATCCATGTTCACATGCTGTACCACCCTGACGACCTTATGAATGGTTATGGAAACGGGATTTAACCAAGCCTGGCATAGACCTCATGCTGTGCCCCTTCCAACATCTACAGCTCTTTTTTGCTGTTTGTCCCAGTTTGGGGGGCAGCCATGGCAATTTCATCAACAGCATATATCCTTGGTCGGGGGCATGGTGCTTCATGGGAGGCAATGTCAAGAACCTAATCCAAGTCCAGCAAACTACTTCCTGTAAAGAGATTTTAGACCTGTACAGTATTGCCATGAACCATATGTTGACCTAATGAAAATGGGAAGAGCAACAGTAACTCCAAAGTGTCAGAAAATATTTAACATTCAAGCTTGTTTTCACATGGACCAAAAGACATGCCATACACAACTACAAAGCCTCTTGTCATCAACAACTGTGACCCTTTTAGAATGAACCAGTTCATTGCATGCTGAAGCAACATTGTGGGTCAAGAAACCAGTTTCTGGCATAGTGCTATTTGTAGTTACTGTTGCTGTCTCTGAGAGGCTGCAAAAAATCAGATGTAGACATTAACACCTTGTGAATACATTTAACTTTCAATTTCACTATAGCTTTATTCAGCATGACTATAGATAAGTGTAGCAGCAAACAATCATTGAAGCTTAAAGAACATTTTAAAAATAAGTACCAAGGCCTGTTTAATTTAACTGTCTTGATTTTTTAATCCTGGCATCCCTTGGTGGGACATGTTCTGCAGAAGTTCATCAGCTGTCAGCGCAGCATTGTGACTGACTGGATCGTTCAGTCCAACCCAGCCCCTCAGCTCGTATTCTCAGAGTCCGAGGGGAAAAGAATAAGTAGGTTTTCAGTACAAGCTGAACTGAAGGTGTGAACAGTTTCCCTGTCATCTGCCTTTGAGGAACAAGCTCCTCCAGGGAGGTGACCTCGTCCTTGTCCCTAGGCCACGCGTGGCCATGCCCAACCACGCGGTTTTTCGGTTACGTGCTTAAACCTGGATCTCGTCCCACGCTCCCTCTGCTAAGGCGCTTTCCCCCACCTGCTACCGGCCTTGCCCAACCTCGCCGCGCCGCGCCCGGCCCCTCCCCGGGCAGCTCCCGCCCGCAGGGCCCCGCCCGGTCGCCGGAAGGGCCGGGCCGCGGCGGCCTCTCCCGCCGCCCGCCTCCCATTCATTGGGGCGGCGTGAGGCGGGGCCGGGCGGCCCGCGCCCGAGGTGTAAAGCGGCGGCGGGGAGCGAAGGGCTGTCGTGGCGCCGCCGCCTCGCCTCCCGCCTGAGCCCGCCGGCGCGGGGCTGCCCTTCGGCGGGGCGCGGGTGAGTGCGGGGCTGCGCTGCGGCGGGCGGAGCGGGTCGGGCCGGCCGGGCGGGTGGCGGCGGCGGCGGCCCCGGTGGCCCCGGTCCCACGCGGGGCGTCCATTTTGCATGATGCAAGCGGGGCGGCGCGGAGGGTTCCCGGGGCTGGCCGGGCTGCCCTCCCGCCAAAACAGCCGCCCCTCCATTTTCTCTCACTGGCCGCTCGCTTCCGTACGCCCGCGGTGCCGGCCGGTCCCTCCCAGAGCCATCCCTCGCCTCCCCCGCTTCTCTGTGCCGCTCCTCCTCGGCCCCTCTGCTGAGGGAGGGATCCCCCAAAATGCCGGGGCCGCCCGCCCGACGAGAAAGGCCTTTGCTTGGTGCGGGGATGAGAGCTGCCACCAGCGATGAGTGTGCCCTGTGCCAGCCGAGGTGGGCACTGCTGCGTCCCGCCGGGCTTTGCTGCCTCCGGAGCCAGCAGCAAGCTAGGGCAGAGCTGGGCATCTCATATTCGTGAGTTTCCCAGCTAACCTATTTTTTTGTTTATGTCTGCTGTGCAACACGAGCAGCGCCATAGAGAGCGTGCTTTGCTGAGCGGTGAAGGCCCAGGTGTCAAGGAGAAACCTTGGGCTGTTTCCCAGGTGGTCTCTCCGTGTCCAAGGTAGCACTGCACTGACTGCTGGGCTGTGCTTTGTCTTCTCTTTCAAATAGCAAAAGAGGCTGAGAATTTACTGAAAATGTGGAAATTGTTCACAGCACTCCACTCAGACCAATACCCTCCAACTTGCTGCTGTCTGCTGTTCTCAACCTGCTCCTGTGATGAGCACAGAGACTTATCTCTGTTTAATTTGTCTGCATTTTGTAGGCAGCTGGCCTGAATAACAGATGGCTTTTTTTTTTTTTTTTTTTGTATGTGTGAATGTTGTGGCAGACAGGGCAGAGCTGGGGGAGAATAAAACCTCCAGAGGGATTTTATATGTATCTAAAGCTGGAGAGAAATATTGTGGCTATGTACAAAAATGCGAGTTAGTTATGTTGTCAGCTCCTAGGAACCTTAGTTTTGCAGCAGGGTGTCATAGGTGCTGTACAGGCTAGGGACAAAAAGGCGGTTGCAGCACTAAAGAGTTTACAGGCTGCAAATCCAGATAGAAGAGCTGAGGCGATCACAGTGCTGCAGCTTTATGAGTGAACTGTCTCTTAGCTGAGTAGTTTTGCCACCTGCAAGTGGCATGTGTGGTCACTTACAGCTGTTAACTTTGTGCTTGAGCAACAACCTCATAGAATAGTTTGGGTCGGAAGGGACCTTCAGAGCTCATCTAGTCCAACACCCCTGCCATGAGCAGGCACATCTTCAGCTAGATCAGATTGCTCAGAGCCCCGTCCAGCCTGGCCTTGAATGTTTCCAGCGAAACCACCTCTCTGGGCAATCTGTGCCAGTGTTTCACCACCCTCATTGTAAAAAAATTTCTTCCTAGCCTGAATCTCCCCTGTTTTAGTTTAAAATCATTACCCCTTGTCCTGTTGCAATAGACCCTTCTAAAAAGTTTGTTCTCACAGGCCGCTTTTAAATACTGAAAGGCTGCAGTAATGTCTCCCTGGAGCCTTCTCTTCTCCAGGTGATGTCCATTATCAGGCAAACCAGTGGATACTCAACCTTCCTCTGCCCACCTCTGTGAGCTCCTCTAAGCCATGGGTGCAAGTGAGGAAGATGTCACACAGGACCCTCTGCAGTGGGGCAGCTCTGCCTCTTGAAGCTATTCACTCAGGGATGCTTGTCTGTCTCTGTCATCTCCAAGGCAGAAACAAATACAATGAACACTTGGAGAGAACAGGCAGAAACATACCTTTCTGGTCAGGCACTCTGGCCTGTTGCCTTCAGCAGTCAACTGAAATGCCTTTTAGGCAGGATTTCTGTATAACACAAAGAAGGGGGACTGCGTAATTGCACAGGCTGCATAGTTGCAAGTGTCGGCCCTGGCAAAAACAAAGAGCAAGCTCATTGATTGCCGCAAGTCTTGAAAGTTGTTTTGCTTTCAGGTATTTTGAGTGATCTGAAGGGAACAGACCTTGACTGTGCTCCTCTGCATGCATGCTCTAAATGGTCCAACTGGATTTGAAATAGACCCATTTTCTGAACAGGACTGCTGGGTGTTTAGTCCCTGATTTATGCCATTTTCCTGGAATGTGTAAAGTTAGGCTTGTGCTCATCAGTTAGGAGACTTGTTCAGAAGGCACTCCTTGTTTTGGGTGAGCAGTAATGGAAACCTGAGGCCTGAAACCTGGCTTCTAATTCGAGCAATTCAGGTGTGGGTGAGATGTGTGATTGCACATACACAATATGCTCTTGACTCCATGTGGAGAGAGAAGGATTTGCTATACAGAAAAAATTACCTGAGACAAAAGAGGGAACCCATAACTCTTTCTCTGCTCTAACTAGTTATTGGACTACCCAGCTCTAACTTGTAGTTTTACTGACACCTTTGTCCCTGCCTTCCCTACTGCCAGATTTCAATCAGGTAGGATTCATCCCTGTATGGTGGTGTGCCTGAGCACACCAGTGTCACTGCTTCAGGTTGTGTGACAACATGGGTGAGGGTTGATGTGTGGCAATCTAACTGGTACTGAGGACAGTTGATGGTCTGGTCTGTGCAAGAGGGACGGCAAAAAAGTGTGATGGTCATTGTTTAGTCTTGGATGAGAAAGAAGACAGGGAGAAATATGGTTTGGGGGAAGGAGGGCAGGGCCCTTGTTGCCATTACTGCCTCTACTACCTTTTGTTCACTTTTGATCTATCAAATTCCTTGGCTTTGATCCACCATGACAGGTTAATGAGACTTCAGTGGCCTTTCAGAAATCACACTTCAAGTTGTAAACCAGCTTTCAGAGAGCAGAAAACAAAGTGGTGACTTTACTCTCAGCCCATATCAGTGATGCCAAAAGCTCAACCGTGTGCAGCATGGAGCAGGAGGAAGAGAGGATGATGTACTTTGTCTGGAGATGTGCCTGGTGGATGCTGGTTTGATTCTGGTGAGGTTTATTGGCCGAGCCACTGTGGTGTCAAAGGGCACATGGGACTGTGGCAGTGTCCCTTTGCCTCTCCTGAAGGGTAAGCCAAGAAGTGCACTGATTTAACAAACTATGTGTAGAAAAACTAGTGGCATTGACCAGCAGAACCAGGAGGCTGAGTGGTGTGAAGAACTAGTTCAGCATTTCTGGGCAAAATTGATTGGGGTCAACTCCAGTCAATACTGACTCAGAGTTAGTAACCCAGGGTGGATCTTCTCTCTATGTCAGTGTGTTTGGCAGTATCTTCTTTTTTTCCATTACCTGCTATATCCCCATCTGTTGTTATCCTAGGGCCGAAATCCTTGCAAAACTGTCATGTGCTGAGTGGTGTTGAAGGTAGCAGTCATCTGGCCAAACGTAGTCATCTACGTCAAGCTCCCGTTACGGTCAGGCAGGGAGGGCTGGACGTTCCTGGGGGGTGATTCATCTCGATGCAGTACATTAAAGCGGATAAGTTGTGACCTGAAAGCTCTTTCCACTGACTATAAAAGGAGGCATTGGGGGATTAGCTTGGATGTAAAAGTCTGCACTATGTATGTCTAAGTGTTTATCTCAATGAACTTGAAAGGTTCTCTGATTTCTCAGTGACTTTGGGAAGAGTTGTGGCTGTTTGCGTTACGGGTGGGTTGGTTCTGGTATTTGAGCACTCCCTCCATAGTGCTCTTGTTGCAATGTCACTTAAACCTACAGGGAAAAAAAAAAAAGAAAAAAAAAGAGGAAGAAAAAAGCATAGTTGGATGTGTTGGTTAAACAAACCATGGAGGCTATCACCTGCCCTGTGAAAGACCCACCGGTTGCAGCGTTCCTGACAACTGCCTGTGGTTCATGGGCAGTTTGGACGTGTCAGGGATCTGGAGCTGGGGCTCCCATCTTCACGCTGCCGTTTGTAGAAACCTTGGGACCCCTCTTGCCCCAACAGTGCTGGCCAGAGCTGCCTTCCCTTGGTGGTAGGTCAGAAACTCCTGCCCTTGCCAGAGTCCCTGAGTCTGCTGGAGACCACCAAGGTCGTAAGATCCGTGAATGATATCTGGTACAGAAGTCCCTTATTTCAGAGTTTCCAAAATACTGTGAAATTTTTGGTTCCAGGTACATTTTTGAATTTCTGGGTTGTTTTGTTTTGTTGGTTTTTTGTTTTTTTTTTTTTTACTCAAGTGAAGAACAGTTCAGAAAACTGCATTTTCATAGAGGTGCAGTTTTTGTGTGTTCAGAAGTTGCAGTAACTGCTATAGGAGAAAATATGCTACTAGCTCCTTTGCTGAGCAGGATCCCTCATTAAATTTTCCTGTTCATCCAACCTGTTCCTCAATGTCTACCATGCTGTGTCTTGACCCCTTTTCTGAGAAATCCAAACAATTACTATATTTACTAAAATACTAAATTTACTACCATTGACTTAATGGTAGTATTTAGCTTTGCATTTTCTTACACATCTTTGTCCTGTCTTTTTCTGAGATGAGGAATGACTCTTGGGTTCCCGTTCTCCAGACTTCCAGGCAAATATCCCAGCCGTCTTTTCTAAACTGTACAGATTTCACAGTTTACTCTTGCCTCATTATTTTCCACATCCTTGTCATTTGTTTCTATCTTTCCTTGTAGATCTTATTTGCCTGTTTAATTTTTAGATTACAAGGATGAGGATTTTACTTACTATCCTCTTTTTGAGGACTTGCAATTAGCTACTGTCCCTGTTTATTGAGTGAGCTATGCTTTTCTTGAAATTTAATGACAGTCAGCCACTTCTGAAAGTTTATGATAAGACATTCTGGAATTCTAAAAAAAAAAATGGAACAATGAGCTTTTTATTTAAGTAGGGATTGCCCCTGGTACTGATTCAGGAAGACAGTTAAAATCCACCGTACCAGATCATTTATTTATTCCTGGAACCCATTCTGTCAAATGAGAAAGTGTTCTCAAAATAAATAGCTGTGTGTGCCATGACCTGTGTTATTCCTGGCTGTGTGTGAGCCTGACTGTCCTGTGCTACCGGGTATTTTAATGTAGGTGGGAAGAGCGGAGTTGTAGACTAGATGCACATCATCTCTGGCTGCCGTTGTGCCTACTGAGAAGTTTGCTGCTGGCAGCTGCTCGCTGGCATCCCGGTGACAGAGGCAATTGCTGCTTCAGTTTTCTGGCTGATGTGCTTGAGAAAGCTCTGCTCTGACTTTTTCGGCTCAAATGAGGCTGGTAGCACAGGCTGCTTCAGTGGTAGGGCTTTGCTGACTTGAGTTAGCAGCTAGGGTATGTGAAAGTTCAGCTAGTAAAGTAAATATTATGGTGTGTCTGTAGAAAATATTTGCTGACCTGAGTTAGCAGTGTTTGGGTGAAGTGATCCGTGATGCTGCACAGATAGCTCAGTGCATGGAGCAGAGAGGATGATGACATCGGGGAGGTAGAAGGCAGTGGTGGTACCAGGCATTTGAGGACACTTACCTCTGCAGCTGGTGAACTTGGAGGTGTTAGAAACCCATTGTCTACATTGGTACGGTCCTGCTCTGCATGTCTGCAGTCGACCACGTCGGTTCAGGGGATTGATTAAACCAAAGGTGAGTTTGCTTTGGATGTGGGGTGTTTGTGGGGTGTGGTTTAGTGTCACTTTCCATTGCTATAAAAGAAATACTGTGCAAAATCACTTTTTAATTTTATGGGTAAAGCGTGCTTGAGATCAGGGCTTTGGAGAACCTGCTTCCAGGGGATCTGCTTCCCCAAGCTGCCTCTGCAGTGGGGTTGGGAGGTGGTGTAATGCTGTGGATAGCAGAGGAACAGAAGACCATCCTATGAAATCTGAAGTCAGTAAGCAAAATCAATTCTGCAAAATAAGAAAGTGTGGGGGGGAAGAAGTATAAGCTATAAACTGTAACAAAATCAGACCACTGGTAATGATAGTAACAGTTTCATTTGGGAATGCTGATGTGGCAAGTTCATTTTGATGTATATGTGGCAAGAGTAAACTGACTGTGCAAGAAATTACTGTGATTTGATAAATGAACTGTTTCTTTGAGCTGAAGAAGAGCTTGCCTTCATCGTGTGAAAGATTCTTAAAATAAACTAGGTAGAAAAACTGTACTGTTTAGTTTGTAGAACTAGGTTATTTTGTTCAAGTGACCCTCTTATAAAACAGTTTCAGCTAGCAAAGTAAATAATGTGATATATCTTTAGAAAATATTCCAGAAGGGATTAGTGTGCTCGAGTAACCAAAATATAATCTTTCATCCTTAGGTTGCTGATGAAACTCCCCTCAAGGTTGCATGCTACTTGACATGTGAGAGAGAATGCAGCAGCATCCTTTGCTTGGGAACTGTGCTATTTTTTTTTTTTTTACTTCCAAAAAATTCACAAAACAGGGTGACCTGTAACATGTGTTGTGAAGATTTTTATTCTTTGTCTCGCTTTGCAGTGGCAGTCTGTGCATTGGATGGGTTTGTGTGCTTATAGCTGAGAGCAGGCCATGAAGAAAATACAGCAAAATCAACCTTTCCTCTTTATTGCTTTACCTAGAGGAGCAACAGAAGTTGTCTTGGAGGTTATTTGCAATAAGAATCATGTAGCTATTAAGAGATATTAACAATGAATGTATGATTTGCGCTGTAGGAAAAAAAGTCACGTAGTTGAAGACATGACTATCTTGTCCAACACGATTTTAACGACCTGTTAAATAAAGGCACATGGACACTGTATAGGAAGGAAGTAATCAAACCAGGTATTTAAACGTCTGTCTTACAATTGGTACCTGAACTTGGCTGATACAGGTTTGAAGCTCAAAGGTGCTGTACCGTTGTATATCTGCACATGCTGACTACAGGTACATGAGGCAGGACCTTTCTGGCCACGCAGTCCGCTGGAGGAGCGGAGTGAAATGTTCTGGCACTCTCGGCAGTAAGAAGGCACAATACCCAGAAGTCAGCAGCTGAAAAATGGATTGAGGTGGAGGTGCCACATCCTGGAGGAGAAAAACAGTAGGTGTTTGGGATTTTGGAAATGAGAACTTCTGAGAGATGAGAGTGGGAATTTGGCCTGTAGTATCTTTTCAGTTCAGGAAAGGTACCAACACAAGCAATAGAGTGAAAAGCATAACAGCTAAGCGACTGGAGAGGAGCAGAAGCAAAATATTTATGCTTTACTCTGAAGGTGCTAGAAACAGTGCTTGGGCAGTCGTGAAATCCAAAGCTTTGTCCAGAAAACACTTGTTTCTGAGGAACACAAGTGTAAGGAAGAGTCATTGTTCTTGTGAGGGAAATGAACCTTCTGAGTCGCTAAAGCCTCAAAGACCATTCAGAGACTTTCACATCTTTCTCTTAACTGTCCACAGAAAGGTGGGTTAAAATTCATGCAGCTGTTCTGGCTTCTGCTGACTCTCCGTTCAGTTTTTTTTCTGTCTTGAGGAGTGGTCTGGTGGAGTTTTCATAAATATCTGCTAGAACCCTGCAGTAGCTGTGCAAGGCAGGTGTCTCTGGAGGATCATTCTTCCCATCTCTCTTCCAAAGTGATATATTTATACCTGGAGGTGCCTGTCTTTGCCTATGGGTTACATAGGAGGATTAAATTGATACCCTAAACCCAAATGTCTGCTTTGGAGATGGCTAAAGCTTGTCAAGGGGAACCCTGCCCCTTGTAACCTGGTTGGCATGTGAAGAAATAAAAGGATGTCTCCCAAGGAAGATTTTGTAAGTGATGAAGCCACCCTGTTGTGCTTTGGCTGCTCCAAATAAACCATCAGAGATGTTCGGGTACTTTTGAACCTGCTTTTTCCTTCGAAGGAAGTACCTGGAGAGCAGAACAGCATGGTGCAGGCACCATCAAAAGCACAACAACAGCTCTTGGCTTTTCATGCTGCTGTTCAGACCCTTGGGGGAAAATGCTTATTACCAGTTGTTTCAGCTACTTTGATTTAAAACCACCTATATATATTTTTTTTTTCCCAAGTCCCAGTACAGTGGAGCTAAGCAGAATATTTACAGCCAGTAGTTTGTTTCCTTCCTGCTGTCACTTGAAGAGCCTGGCAGCAGCAGAGCTTATTATACTTCAAAGTTTCTTGTTCTAGATAAGTGACATAGGGAGAGGTGGCACTGTACGTGCTCAGAGATGTATATTGTACTGTATAATGCAACACCTCTTGGAGATTGTCATATTTAGGTCTCTCTGTGTACATGCTCAGCCCTGTAAATATAATTAAGAGTGATTTCTTTTGATGCCAGAATGATGTGGAAAAATATAATAAGGTTTTTAAAAGGTATTAGGAGACTGGATGATATTAGTCATTTTTCTGCCAATAAAAAGTGCACATGTACTCCAAACATACTTTTGCTGATAGGCATACCATTTTTTTTAAGGATAACTGTATAACTTCCCTTGACAGGACTGTGTGCTGGGTGGCTTCCCTTATCTGTGTCACTGGGTTCCAGGTGCAGGTTTGGGGCAGACTAGGCTTCTACATGAGGGGCAGGGAGGTGCAGGTAGCAATTCCAATAAAATCAGAACTCTGAGTAAACTTCTAGCTTATAAACTGGACAACTACTAGGCTGATGGAATTGATTAAAAAGTATATGGTGAATCTGTTATTTTGCTGATGGAAGTTAATCTCTTCTGTAAATTGACTTGCGCTTCCAAGTGAGCCAGAACAGGCTTCATTCGTGGAGAGCTGTGGGTTGTGAGAGCTGGCTTTCTGCCGCACAGACGGCAAAGTAAACTGTAAGGCTGGCTACGAGGTAATGCCTGTCCTTGTGCAAAACAGGCGGCTGAGCCCACACTGGATTTTGCAGCGGCCTCGTGGCTGAGCTTGGGCCAAATCTGCCAGCTCTTTGCATTTCTTGCCTGCTGGTATCTCTGCATCGTCTCTGCTCTTGCTGCATCTCCAACCATCATATCTCTTAGTGACAGGGAGCTTTCTGTCCAAATCCCTCCTTGGGCTGGCCGGTGTGGAGCCCCCACATTGAGGGGGTGCAGGGTCCCTCCACATAGTACTGTCAACAGTGAGACCTGAAACATATGGCTTGTGGTCTGGCTCCTGGTGTGGATGGTGGGTGTCATCTTTGAACAAAGCACACCAACCAACCTAAAAAGCCCCACCAAAAAGCCACACACACAAGAACACCGAACAAGACAAAACACCTGCCCCCAGCCTCAAAACCAACCAACCAAAAAACCTTCAGTAAGTCTTGATTTGATCCCAGGCAGGAATGTGGATTTTTGTTATACTTTGAGAGAGGGTCTGAGATTAATATGAAATAGGCCGTGCTTGGACCTTTCTTTTTTCCCCAGCCTGACCCCATCAGTAGCCTTGAATGTTTGGGTTGGGTGGAGACAAAACTCTCCTGGGACAACAGTTCTCCCGTCAGGGAGCAGGGGAGAGCTGAACTGTGAGTTTGTGGCTGAAAAAGATGAGCTTTTACCCAAAGCAAACTCTACACCTACCTCGCTGTGAAATGTAATTCTGCATCAGTGTTGTACCTCCTTTCTGATAAGACTTATTTAGGTAGTATATATCAAAACTGAGGTCTGATATCTGTGTGAAAACAGGAGCGGTTGCTTACCCCATCATCAGACTGGTCAAACATCATGCTTGCATCATTTGCCATGCTCTGTACTGAGGAGATGCAAAATCTTTACAGTGACAGCTTAAGGGATTATTTACAAAACACTTCTGAGACTGAATTTTTTTCCTCAGTCAGACTAATAGTCCCATTTCATATGCCCCTTTTTATTAGTTGAGTACTCCTGTCTTTTTGAATAGGGGATTCTACTAGCCCTGGTGGTGCATGGGACCAAAGAACTGCAGAGCCAGGCAGGATTCGGTCAAACACTGAAATGAAAATGGGCGACTTGTGCAGCATGGAGCTTTAACAGCAAGCGGGCGAATGTGTGGGTGAAACTGCCATGGAAACTGCTCGTAGTGTTTGCAGAAAAGACCAAACTCTGCGTTGCTGCTATTCCTAAATACTAGTCCTGTTTTAGCTGCCCTCTCCGCTCCTGTGGTCTGGGAATGTTGTGGAGGGCAGCTGCCTGGGAAGGAGAGGAAGGTGGGGAGATGATGCAATGTGAGCAGCTTGTTGCAAGGCTGAAGGCAGCACAGGTGGTGGTGCTGCCTGAGCTAGGAGATGGCCAGGATGGTTTGATCTGGGGTGAGAAGTATATGTCCATCACCCTGTCATGGTGAGGGATGGCTGAAGAAGCTGTGTTCCCTCACAGACCAGGAGGTCAGTGTGTTGTCCATCATCTCCGAGTGTGCTGGCTGCATTCCTGGAGTGGCGTTACCCCTTGCCTCAAATGTGGCATGGCAGGTGACTTTTGTCATCTCCTATTTCTTTCTCCTTCACACAGCCCTGTGCTTTACCTCCTCTTCTCTGCTGCTTTGCATCATGCTCAGCTCCCGTTTTGCTGTGGGTGTCTGTCTAGACTACACTGACGTGGACACATCCTGTAGTCCTGGCAGCTGGGTTCTGTGGCTGCCCAGCCCAGTTCCCACCCCGAAACAACGGTCCCTGGTGAGGCATATGTCATGGACTGGCAAGGAATGGGTCCTTAACCATCAGCGAGTTGGGACATTGCAATATCCCAATTATAGTGGAAGTGTGCCAGTGGTGCTCAGCATCTCCCTCTGCCTTGGTTTGGGCTGCCTTGGGGCTTCCTCCTTGTGAGGTGCTCTCTGCTCCTCCTGCTGTTCCCAGGCAGCCGGGGCATCCATGGCCTCTCTGAATCATATGCTGTTGGCTTCTTCAGCACTGAGTGACCCTGCTTGATGGGTATGTCTGGTGTAAAGGCAGTACTGGCTTGATCAGACAGTAGCATTCAGCAATTTTAATGCATTGTGCATCAGGGCACTGTCTCTCGGGTGAATGTCTTCCTGCAGAGCTCTCCAGTGCGAATTACAAATCTGCTAGGCAGATGTCAAGAGCCACCCCCGAAACTGCAGACGCGTAGCATCTCCTGAGCTGCAGGAGTGTACATGGCTGCACACACCAGCCAAGGGGGGTGTGAGGTGCTTGTTTGTGCCTGCAAAGATGAACACGTGGGGCTTGAAAGGAGCTGATGCCTCTCCAGCCCTTGAATTATGTCTGGAATGCGAGAATACTGAGTCTGAAAGCAAACGTTTTAGCTCCTTTCATACTAGGCTTCTCTTTGATGTTACATAAATAAAATTAGCATAAAGCTTTAGTATGAGGTCTATAGTCAAACAAATGCCCTCAGAAGCTTGTAATATATTTTTGAATGCAGCTGGCTTGCTTAATGATAAATTAACTTCAGTTTCTTCAGAAAAATGAAGTTTTTCTTAATTCTTCCGATATGTTGAGTCACTATCCAGCAGCCACATCAGGGTGCAGGGCTGGCAGGTCTGACTTGGAGGTGTGTGTGGAGCAAGTCCTTGAGAATGGCCTCCAAATCAGCAGAAAAGCTCCTGGATTAATGAAAAAGTATTTTAGTTACTTTTTAATGGCTTTATTTTGACTGCAGAAGCCCAAAGCACTGATGTAGCATAATTTGATGTTTCATAGAACGAGGGAGTGGTTTGGATTGGAAGGGACCTTTGAAGATCATGTAGTCCAACCCACCCTGCCATGGGCAGGGACATCATTCACTAGATCAGGTTGCTCGGAGCCCTGTCCAGCTCGACCTTGAATGCTTAATTTGCAGACACAGTTACCTGGGGATAGCAAAGTGTTTCTCAGAATCCTGGAGTCATCTTAGTGTAAGGCACAGGGAGCCCCATGGCTTGACCACGTACAAAGTCTGCTCCCCTTCCTCCCTGAATGGGTGATTGTCCAGGGTAAGCTGAGCTGTCCCTTGTGTGAGCAATTCCTCCAAAGTTGGCTACAGAGCATTTCCTCTAAAACCACTCTTCAGACAGAAACGCTGTTCCTGCTTTTCCAGTAAAGAGTTTCTTTGCTTTGAGTCAGCACCTGTTACAGTAAAGGAGGAAGGTTTTAATTGGGACAGCAGTGTGGTGATAAGCCATGTGCCAGTGCTGGGAGTGTCCCTGTTTGAGAAACATCTGACCTGCAGACACGCTGATCTGTGGGGATGACCAAAGGCTGGTCCATGTTCTGGCGCATTGCTCAGGCAGGATGCCCATGGGTCCCTGGGCAGGGGCCACCATGGTCTGTGGCTGCCACATGGCTCTGCCTCCAGCCGCAGCTGCCACTGCTGACCATGAGCTACCTGCTGGCTGCCACCTGCTCCCCGCTGCTCAGGGGTGGAGCAAAATCTGCTGATTTATACCCACTTTGATCTACCCCTTGTCCCCACCTGAAAATCTCCACTCAGCTGTGTCCTTCTTCCTGGTGAACTGACGGTGTTTGGGGAAGTCTCCTTCCTTCCTTCCTTATGTCTGTCTGTCTTATCAGATGTGTCCCAGGTTGATGTTTGTTGTTCTGCATGAATGTTGACGCTCTTAATTTTTTGTTTGTTTGTTTCTTCACTGCTGTTTTAATAACGAACCAACTTCTGTCTCCAGCTAACTTGCTTCCTTATCTCTGAAGGGACATTTCCTACCTTCTTCCAAGGACTATTGTCCAAGAACCACGACTGGAGCATACTGAAAGGCATGGCCAGGCATTTTGGCTAAGCAAAGCTTTGTCTTCATTTTATCTGGGTTTAAGAAGACAGAAGCTCACTTACTGTTTCCCAAAGCATAATTTTTTTTTTCTGCTCGATATCAGTGCTGAGTCCCTGGCAGATTACAGGTGATGTGTCACTTCGAGTAGCTCCCTGGCAATCTGTCTCAACCTTTCATTTGGCAAGTCTAATTATCAGTGGAGATCCCCTCGGGTTTTCTGACAAATTGAGGGAGTTAAATCAAGCAATTTTCTTGCAAAGTGTAATTTGAAGCCATGCTGAGGAACTATTTGATGAGACTGTACTAGAGCTGGTGGGAGACTTTTCAATTAGATGCTTTTTCATCAGAAGATAATGATTCGTGTAATGAGAGAGGTGTGATGTCTTATATTGGCTAGGCAGGAAGACATCTCCTTAACTTTTTGGTCCCTGAGAAGCTGTGGATGGCAAATGTGGCATTGTCCTCCTCCTCCTCCAAACAGCTGGGTGCTGTTTTGAGGTGCCAGAGGATCCTCACCGGCTGAAGCCTGAGATATGGGCCAAAAGGGCTGAGAGCACCGAAGGTGCCTTTTACTGGAGGGTACTTCTCAGGTGGGAATCCATCCTGGAAAGTGTCCCATTCCTTGCCTCAGGTGCTGGCTGTGATGTTTGCCACCTGCTCAGCTTTAGGCACAGCACTGGGTTCATTTCAGTGATGCTGTTTGCAGCACAATTCCCCAGGTTATTCTGGTACAGCTGCAGGGGTGATATGTGGTAGCCTGGGGAGAGGAACATCTGTTTTCATGGTTTAAGCCTGCCAAAACAAGCATACTGTCTGGCTGTACCTGAGTGTTCCCTGCTCTGAGGCAGGATGCATTGTATCCAGTTTGTGTCTAATGGGTATTTCTCTAACCTGTTTTTGCAACACTTGGGTGGCCGAGACTGTCAGCTTGTTTCCTGTCCCAGCCTTTCATTATGCCCGCAGTTGGAAAGTGAGTGTAACGTCAAATTCTCTGCTGCAAATTAAGTCTAATACATTGTGTGTTTGTGCAGCTGCCAAGAAGGGTAATTAATGTCTCTCCAACCTTTTACCTGTTGAGTGGCTTACTGTGTTCCACCTTTGATATTAATCACAACTGAAGCTTTGTGGACGTCACTGAACTGCCATTTTGGACGACCTGAAGCTTGAATTCTGAGGGCTTGAAGCATTCCCCGCAGGACTTTCAAAGCAGGAACCTCCCTCCTTTATTCTGGTCCAAAATCACTACTCATTTCAAAACAGGTTTCATATATCATCACAAATAACCCAGCTCAAGTTTTCTGCAGATGTTAAGACAAAACATTGAAGTTTGCCTGCTTTGAAAATTTGGGGAAGTTGAGAATTCTTGTCCCAACTAGACTTGGGAAAAAGGACAATATTTGCCGTGTCAGATGTTGTCCCGGGATGGGAGAGGAGGTTCTGACTGTGGTCCAGCCAGTAGCTGTGACAGTTTGGAAAGCAGGAGGGTGTGCTGCAGCACCCTGCTGTTCTCCTGAGGGGACACTGTAGCACTAGGACCTTCTTCGTGTCCCGCAGGGCTTGGTGTTCTCCTTTCAGTAGCTGATTGCTGGTAAGTAGGTGGCATAGGGATTAGAGAGAGCACCTCACTGCTCCTTTTCCAATGACATAGATTCTCCAAGGCTAGGAGACACTTGAAGAGGAGCAGGAGATGCTGCTTGGGAAATGTCCCTCATGCTTGGGAGCTTGAGGAACAAAAACCTGCACCATGCCCAGCCATCTGTGACAGTGGGCAACACATCCCTCATGGTGTTGAAGCAGCTGTGCTCAATGGAGGAGTGGAGGAGAGTAATACAGTCCCCTTCTTCCAGGCAGTGTGTCTCAAAAGCAGGTGATTAAGATTGTGTTGTGTATACACTGCACACCCACATTGTGTGTGCGCCCTTATCTCTGTTTTGTATGTAGTTTATATTTAACTGGATGGCTTCCTTCTTTTGAGTAGCACGTGCCTTGCTAGTGGCTGATCTTATTTTTTAATGACAGAATTGACAAAGAACGTAGCACTTAGTACCTCTATATACACACACTGATGTAAATGTACCTTCCCCTAATGCATATTGAGATATATGCATACATAGGCACACATGTGAAAAAAAGAAAAATTATGGCAATCAAGAAGGGAGCAATTTAACAGCACACAGGCAAGAGTTTCCTTGCCTGGTTAAAATACTTGAACACAACAGCTTCCCTTTACATACAGTGAAACCAGTGCAAAGATTTGCAGTTGCTTGGGTGGCTTTTGAATGGGGCTCTGAGCTGTTACCCCTGCCCTGTTGGGATATCTTACAGCTTCACCCAATGCTGAGGCATGGTCATGCCTTTATTTTCATCAGCCTTTTTCCTGGTGACAGGCATCTATGAACAGCTATGGCCACAGCCCCTGAGCTGGTTCTTAGCACTTGTCCCAAGTGTGTCCTCTTGAAGCTGCTGGACAAATCCTTGGGGTCTGACACCACATCCTTTTGCTTCTGTTTCTAGAAGTTTTGAGATAGATGTTCTGGGGGAAAGCTCAGCATCTGCTGTAGCTGTCTTTGTCTCTGCTTTGTCACTTGTTGCAGAGTAATTTAACAAAACATCAGAGATTTTCCAAGGCAAGGTGTTTTGGAAGGACATATCTGACACAATTCCTGCTTTGTACTGTAATGAATCATGCCCAGGGCTGACAGACAGTGGCTGTTGGCTTTCCTCAGTGTGTTTCCTAATGATGGCTCTAAAAGCACTGAGTGGTTCTGGTTTGGTCACTTACAACATAACTTCTTTGCATCTAGGACTCTACAATCAAATCTGACACCGCCAAAATATCTGTAATGCTAGTGGCAGTAGTAGGAATTGAGATTTTCTACCTCTTCTTTTTCTGCATAGGACTTCTCTGTGAATGATGCAACCTTAGGGATGGAAGTCACAAAATCAGCCTCTGGAAAAGGACTTCCAAAGGGGTTTGTTATGTGTGTTGATCAAAAAGTTGTCATCATCACTATGTGCTTGTTCAGGGGGCTGACCCATGTTTAAATTAAAAATACATGGCAAAACCCATTCCGCATTGTTTGCTAAACATGCCAACATGGCTTAAGCACAAGTTCTTTGTTCTGCAGACTAGTAGCAGTGATAGTGCAGCTGTATGGGGGATACATTTGTTGAAGACCAAAAGGATGCTGAGGAAAAATAAAACTGTCCATGGGACATCACTTTGCTGTGAGAGAAGACACTGATGGCAGTAGAGGTTTCCATGTGTTTCAAAATCAATATAAGCCTGTGTGGGACAACGCTGATAGGAGATTTCTGCTTGAGCTTCCTCTGCGGAGATACTTGAGGAGTTCAGTGGATGTGCAGCAGGGTCAGGATTGGGTTTTCTTCTTTCCCTAGTGGAAAACTCCTTGTTCTGCTTCATCAGCTTTAATTTTATGCTCTTCTGGAAACCGAAGGAGAAAATTCTCAGGAGCAGCAAGGCCTTGAAATAGATAAGGAGTGGTTTCCAGAAGTTGAAACAAATTGTAGTTGTTTAGGAAGTGATAGTACTGCTTATGTAAAATGGTGCCCTGTCAGCTTATTTTTACACATGATGTTTTATGTTTAACTGCACAGATGTTTGTTATGGTTTACTTTTTGCTGTTAACCACATGCAAGATTGCTTATTTTCTTATGGGATTGTTTTGAAGAATGTCCCTTTTAAAATGTTGTTAATGGGGAAGGAAATCTATCAACCTGATATAATAGGTATGTTAACCATTAGATAAGAGGAGGAAGAGTATCTTCTTTTATTTGAAAATACAATACAGTCAAGGCACAAGAATTTGGACAGGGAACAAAAGTAACAAACATAAAATGTGCTGTAAATAAAGACAAGAACCAGTAGCAGTGGGTGGAATTTGTCTGCTATTGATGTTGGTGGGAGCTTTGCCATCAACTTCAGTGGGACAGGATTTCACCCAAGGATGTGGCCCCTGCCCCAGGGTCCACCCTGCTAAGTTATTGAAGTGCATCTTTGCTTCCCACTGCCCTCAAAGCCCTCGACTCCTGCTGAAACATGAAGGTACCTCTAGAACCTTGGGGTGAAGCCGTTTCTTACCCAGGGTCTGAGTGGCCAGGGCTTGCAGCTCGGTGTTTCTCGTCAGAGAAACAGGAGCTGAAGCAGGGATGAGAGCTCAGTGCATGCAGAACAAAACTAATCTGTGCTCATTCGGATCAAGTTTCCTCAACTTGAGGGTGGTTGTGTACCGCATGATAACATTTCTGGGATAATTTATATTGTTTTATGTAATTAGGGCTGCATTATGCCACAGGAGTACTGACTGTACGTTCAAAAGAAGGCTTATCGTTTCAAGTGTGGTTGGGAGTGGGGGTGAGAGGAACCAGCCCAGAACACGTTTCCTTACTTCAAAGGCAAGAACGGCTGTTTCAGAAAGTGAGATCACAGCCGGATCCAACTTCTAAGGAGGCAAAAATCATAATCTCCGCCAAAATCACCCTTTGATACAGTTGCGGAGCTAACAAATGGTACCAGAGGAAAGGTTTTGAGCAGAGCTATAAGCCCCTATGCTGCATCCTACTAAACCAAAAGCTTGTTCTGAAAAAAAATCCCACTTGTCTTTAATGAAGGGTTTTTTGCCAAGCTACAGTGAGTGTAATTGAAACTGGAAAGGCTGATTTGGTACCTGCTATTTGAAAAGCAACGAAAACATGTAAGAGATGCTTAGGATGGTGGTCAGTCATCTGTGAGATGGGCTGCGCTGTGTGAGGGAGAGAGAACATGGCTGCAGTGCGGGTGCCGTGCCCTGCTCCCAGCTCCTCCGCTGTTATCTGTGGGCTATAGGACATATTTTATTCACAAGAATGACACGCAGACATTCTGATGCTTTTGGGGCAGGATGCAGTTGATTTCTTGATCTAGAGATCAGCCAGAAGAGCACTGTCTGCTGGCATTAAGCCAATTGCAAGACATTGACTTCAATTTCTAGGTCTGTCATAATTAAATAGCCCTTGTTCTAAACAAATTATCCACAAAAAGCAGTTCTGCTTTGTTCTTGATAGCCATAGTATAGCTGGGAACACCTGTAGGTATGCCTGAAGGAGCTTCAAACTGAAATGATTTTGAAATATGTTTATTGTGGGATAATCTTGGCTTCTATAAAAACTTGAAATAATTCACTAGATTTTTTTTAAATTAATAAATCCTACATTCCCTTACTGCCAAAGACCTTGCCAAGCTGGTGCCCTGATCCTCCATCCTTGCAGCAAAAGGCTGTTTCTCTCCTGGGGATGTTGCCCCTCCTCAGCCCTGTTCTGGACCAAGAAGTGATTTGTCATGTCGTGTGGCAAAGGAGGGCATCGGGTACCAGATCTGCCTTCATTTTCAGTGCAGAGATAGAACTTCCATTGGTTTTGCAACACTGAGTCATGTTTCTTTTGCCAAACACCACGTTTAGTTAAAGTTAAGTGACCAGGTAGGAAATAAAAAGTCTACCTTTATTGTTAGGCAGTATGTTTTTGAAGCAGAGGCCTTGGGCCAGATCCTGGAAAAGTCTTGACATCTGCAGCTCCTTGGGTGTCAGTGGTGGTCAAAGGAGGGAGAGCGGCTCTCACCTGTGGGGATCCTTGGTCCACCTCCACCTGGAGTCACTTTGTAGACAGAGATAATATCACGCTGCACAGTCTGACCCCTCTGCCTTTTGTTTTTGTTCACCACGGAGCAGCTCCTCCTTGGAGATTTTTGAGGTCTATGGGGACAGTAGGTTACTTACACACTGCAAGCAAGTGTATCATTAGTACTACCTAGCTCTTAGGGCTAGCCCCGTTCCCATCATGTAGGTGGTGTAGAAACCCACTTGATGGGTGAGTGCACATGACAAACCTTTTCCATCTGCACGTTATATGGTCCAACCCTGCAAGACACCTTCCTCCTACACCTCATTTTTCAGTGTTAGAAATGTTCAGCACTTTGTATGATGAAACCCAGGATGCTCAGCAAGGTTGATATCAACTCAGAGGTGTAAACCCTGAGGAACACAAAACAATGTGTAAGTCACTGGAGTCTGGGGAGGCCTGGACCTGTAGGCTCACCCAGGATGAAATGTCTCAGGAGAATCTCCTCTCAGCTTCTCTGATATCCCACCACGGTTCATCCAGCTGAGCCTCAGGGGTCCCTCCAGGCCTGCCCACGGCCTCCATGCAAAGACCAAGTGAGCCCTGCCCTGCCGCATGGCATCTCTGCAGACCTCCCTGGTTCATTGCTCAGCTTCTCACCGAGCTGGGCCATTTTCTCCCCTCCTTTCCTTTTTCTGTCTTTATTAATAGCATCAACTGGGACTCTCCCATATTATTCTGTGTTGTTCCACCTCCTCTGTTCAGACTGTTGAATGTCTAAATCTTACTGTAAATATTGACTTAGCAAGAAGCAAACTGGTTTCCACCAGTCCTTTGGCATTTCTCTATGTTTTTGTGCTGCAGAATAAGCCTGTGTTTGTCCTGAAATCCAGAGTTTGGTTCTGAGTCAAACTGGTCTTGAGTTTCAGACTAGCTTTGGAAAATAAATCCATTAACATATCCCCTGTGGGTACCTTGCTCATAGTTGGCTGCAGTTTATGGCAGGGATTTCTTTGGGTTTTTTGGAGGGCTTTTTTGGTATCTTCCGTAGCATTTCTTTCTTGGTGCACAGCACTGGGATCATCCGTGTTTCCTGAAGCTCCAGGCTGAGTGTCAACCAGCACCACCACCACTGGCCAGGGTGGATGAGTTAGCCCCAGTGGTCTTTGTAAGATGCAGGCATCAGTAGGTTCTCTGCATCACTCTGGGAGGAGTTAGGCAAAGCCAAGGACTCATCCTAGAAAGCAATGAAATTTACAGGGGATGCTCCAGTGCAATGCTTTTGTTGTCATTTTACCCCAGTTCAAAGTTCAGGATTGCCCTGTCCCTGCTTTTGAGGAAGTGGACAGGTGTCCAGCTGAAAGCACTCCTGGCTGACAAGGATTTGGGTAAGGCTCAAGTGGGAAGGAGACTACATGAGCAAATTGACATATGAATACACTTGGGTAAACAGGTCTGTCTTCCTTCTGAAGGGAGAAAATAGTTTTCCCCCTGTGTATATGTTGGGAATTCGCATGGTTCACCAAATGAGAGTTTCGTAACGTTGGCCGGAATCCTGCCGTGCTCCAGCAATCTGAATCCATGTCTCTCAGGAGTGTGTCTGAGAGCTGTTGCTGGATGAGGCAATTCCTGACACAGTGGGACTTGCACACCCTCAGCCTTGTTCCCACAGTCGTAATTGCTTTCTCATAGTAGGGGAGTTAGCGTAAGGCCAAGAGAAAGGGGTTTAAACCAGTGTTTATGACTGGTGTCTTGAAAAAATGAGAAGGATTTTTGATTTTGTAGTTGATGCTATGGCAACAAAATTGAACCATTGGATTTAATAGCTGATCCAATTAAATTTCTTAGTGTGTTGTCTTCCTGTCTTTTACACTGACTTCTTCCACTGTAGGCCCATTCAAGGTGAAGAATATGCTTTGTTACAGATCCCCCAACACTGCTTTATTTTAGTATGTGGTTTTCTGTGTATATGAATTAGGAGCAATCCAGCAGGTCCTATGGCAACATCTAGCTGTGGAGAGCATCATATTATCCAGCTGCCCAGTTCTGAATGAGGACGATGATACTGGGATGAAGGTGGGATGACAGAGTGTAGGCTGAGGAAGATGGCTACAGCCAGTGGGAGCAGCACTCCAAAGAGGAGAGTCAGGGATGGGTAATCAGAAAGAACCAGGGCATGAAAATGGTGGTGAGCCAGCAAAGTGAAACCTCTGTTGAAGTTGGAGGTGGTGCCCATTGACTGGAGAAGAGCAAAGAGATAAGTGAGGTTACCTGTGAGAGACTGGCAAATTCCACTGCCAGTTTCATTTAGTAAGAGGCACAGGAGAGGTGGGAGACTATTGGGTTTTTTTGCTTTTAAGATGAAAGTGAAGAATGGTATCTCTCTCTTTTGACTTGAATAAAGCTTTTGATGGCGTGCCACACAGTAAGTTATTTAAGAAGATGAGAACTAGTAGGAAATTGGCATGGTGCAAAAGGGACTTTTTAGTGAGAAGTCAGGAAAGGAAAGAAGGAAAACAGACATTGGTAGAGGAAATACCCACTGGAGTTCTTAGTGGTTGCTCTTGTTGCTTCTTGTGGTGGTTCCTTTTGATGCAACAATTAGAAGGGTGCTAATGGGTTATATTGCTGGTCAGAGGATGGTTCAGAGGTGGACAGTTGCAGATAGGTTAAGGCACTGCCTGTATCTTTGGGGCTAGGGTCTCTTACCTTTGCAAAATTAAGCCTGAGAGGTTATGACAGATATCTAAAGGTACACTGAGGTAATCACCCGCACAGGGAAAAACCATTCTTGGCAAAAGACCATGTGAGCAGTGCTGCCTACTAAAGCATTTTGGCAGGATAACAGGGGAGTGTTGATGGAGCTTTCCAACAGTGGAGATAAGGCACCTAGAAATTTTTAAGGGAAGGTCTGATGTTACACCATGGTTGCCTGTGACAACTGGGGTAGACTTGACAGTGTAAAAAGCAAGAAATTCCTTCTTATGCTGCACTCATGGATTTGGGTAATGCTGTGAGGAGGAGCTGTCTAGCCAGTGTCTGAGGGCAAGGACAATTTTGAAGCAACATACCTAATTTCTTTCAGAAAGAGTAAGACAAACCTTCTATACCCAGTGTCCAAGGACATATAAATCTTGAAGGGACAGACTCCCTAATGGCACTGGTTCCATGGATTTCCTCTAGAAGCTGACTCGGCTGCTGACCATGCTGGTTTGACCGATTGTAGCTTTTAATGAGTGCTGCTACTGGCTGTGTTAGGTGGACACCTATGCAGACAGTTGATTAAGTTGCATAACAAAATCTTTCCATGCTGTAGCACTGCAAGAGATGTGTCTCATGGGAAAAGAAACTCCAGAAGGATTTCCAAAGGGACCCCTCCACAGAGAGGGCTTTTCTTTATCCTGCTGCTAATCCCATCATGGAGTCCCATGTAGGGGAGCTGTACCTGAGCTGCTGGCACACTAAAGCTGCTGCAGGCCACTCTTCGGCCACGCCTGCAGGTCTTTACACAGGAATAGTGCAGTTGCTGAAATGGGGCCATGGCTGGAAACCCACTCTACGGTTTCATTAAACACCCCCGTCCTGCCATGCTGCTGTCCTGGGTGGGACGGGGAGGTTCAGGGAACCCCACTGTGCTCTCATTTCAGTTGAAATGCAGAACCGCTTCAGCCTCTGCCTCACGTAACCACATTAAATAAAACTCAATTTTACATGTCCTTCTTCCTGAACTGTATCTTCTTCAGCCTGTGCAATTGTAGGCAACAGCAGCCTGTGCTGCTGCCTGTGGTTGGAGCTGGGGCTTAGAGAGGAGAAATGTCCCAGAAGGTCTGTTTGGCTGCAAATGATGTCACTGACTGTGGCACGTAGTCACGTTCAACTCTAGGTACAGTGACATGTGTGGTACATTATTCTGGGATGTAACGCTCAGTTCTTAGTTCACCCTGAGACTTTAAAAATATATATAACTAATATCTCAGTGTAACTCTGTCTGTTTTTTTAATTTGCAGCCTAGAAAACTGCTCTGAAACCTGAAAGACGGGCTTTGTGGCTTTGGCTTGCCCACTTCTCTGTGGAATGGGTGGTTGTAGAGCAGAGTGGGAGCTGGCGGCGGGGGGAGCTGCTGTGTTTCTGTGGGATTGCGTTGGCTTCACAGTGTGAGAGGGAGTGGGAAGCAAAAAAATGCTTGATTTTTGTCCAGTTTCATTCCTAAGCCTAGGTAAAGTACCAAAGGAGGCATTTTTCTGTGTAAAAAAAGTGGAAAGAGGGAAGATATGTTTGGTGAAATGTAACAGGGCTGTAGTGATGTAACTGTACAGTGATGCTGTTTTGAGGGGTGTCCTGGTCCAGGTAATGATGGCAGCATCTTTCTTGCAGGCCCAAACACAAAGATGGAGTGCCAGAAAATCCTTAATTTTGGAAACCAGCTTCTCCGCCGGAAAAATGTGGACTGCACTCGAGAAGAGAGTCAGCTCTCGCGATGCCTTAACACGTTTGACTTGGTGGCTCTGGGTGTAGGCAGCACTTTGGGTGCTGGTGTCTATGTACTGGCTGGAGCCGTGGCACGGGAGAATGCGGGACCTGCCATTGTTATCTCCTTCTTGATTGCCGCCTTGGCTTCTGTGCTGGCTGGACTCTGCTACGCAGAATTCGGTGCTCGAGTTCCTAAGACAGGATCAGCTTATCTCTACAGCTACGTAACCGTTGGCGAGCTGTGGGCCTTCATCACAGGCTGGAATTTAATCCTCTCCTATGTTATCGGTAAGTATGGTGGGTGTGCTGCAAGACCCTGGCTTTAGTCCAGGATGGCATCCTGGTTTGTAGGATTAGCCTCGTTTAGTCACTTGTGTTACTGTTAGTAAATAGAAGCTTGGCTCTTGCACTCACCAAGGATTTTGGGACTCATCTGTGGGTGCGCTGTTGGTGGCTCCTGTCAGTCAGCAAGGTGAGTGATGTGCTGTGGGCTCAGGGTTTGTCCTGAAGCTGGATTATTGATGCTGCTTCCTCTGAATCTCCACGTCATCCCTTTGTCATCCCCTGGCTGCTGCACACTTGTCAGGGAGCAAAAGCATGTCCCCTCTGCTGAGAAAGAAGCCGCTGATGGAAGGATGTTTTTACACAGCAGCATCTGTACTCCCGACTGATCAAGGATTAATTTCTGGTCCCTTTGAGATGTGTTTAAAGGATCTGGAGATCAGAGTTTTGTCTTGTGAGTGGCTGCAGGATTAAGCTTAGGGTGATCTGCAGGTTCACAGTCTCTGAAACGTCCAAACCAAATCCCTTCTAAGCCCTTGGCTCCCTCTAGGAAAGGCCTTGGATCAAGCTCAGAGCATGCAGTGTACAATTCAGCTGATACATGAAAACTAAGCCACACTTTGCTAATTAAGGATTTGTGTCTTTTCAAGCACATTCTGGGCATGCTGCTTGTCATCATGCCTCTCACTAAGGCTGCAACCCACTTGTCAGTTGAGAGTGAAGACTTACTAGTTAAAATGAAAATGGATGTTATGCTAAATTGTTATTACATTTTTAAAATGCATTTTATGGGATGTCCAAGTGTTACCTTGGAGATTAGTTTCCATGGTGCTGGGGAGGGTAAGATCATATCAAGAATGATATAGTGGTGTAGCGGCTGCTTGTCTGAGATCGTGCTGGCTCTTCTCTGTGTGCTACCTGAAATCCCTTTTTGTCCTCCTTTTTTTTTTCTTTAAATAAGAAATGAGAGGATGAAAAGCCAGAGTCAATTTAACTCATCTCTTTAGGAAATCCGAGTCCTGCATTTCTTTTATAAATCAGGTTCACTGCAAGGAGGGGATAAAAATAGTCTTTTAAAAAAGTAAGCATACAATTTCCTCCAGACTTCTAAAATGGACTCTGTTTAGGCTGCACGTAGAAAAATTGAACAGACTTCTTGGTAATTTATCTTCTGTTCCAGAAAGGTAATGATAAATCGTCTCTTCCATGCCCCTCATCTAGTTAATTATTTGGCCCTTCCCACCATGATACTGGACCATCAAAATGACTGACACAGCTGTGGATGCTGTCCCGAAACCTGATTCTGCAAATGCATGGTGAAGAGATTTACATACTGAATGTTACATTCCCAGGCTCTGGGCCAAGGCTGGTATTTCTGAGTATTGTGGGTTTGGGGTTTGTTTTTTTGTTTGGTTTTTTTTTTTTTTTTCTTTTTGGTCTCATAATGACTTTTAAAGCACTCCCCTGGTTTGTATTTCAGAGTTGGCTGCTCAGTGTATTATCACAAGGAAGAAAATTGAGTGAAAAATAAGCAGATATTATCCATGAACGTGTTCAAACACAACTTTGTTACTTTTAATTCAGTCCTGTAACAGAAATGCATATTTGCAACTGGCTTCCTCTCAATTTGGGAGGAAGGCCTGCTAAGCAGGAAAAACAACTGTGGGAAGATGTGAGCTCTAGCAGGCCTCTTTATCTTACCCAGCCTTTTTCCCCATGCTAATTGCCCCTCTTGTGAGCACGGACAACTCCCAACAGCTTTGGGGGTGTGGAGGAGAAAGATATGCTGGCAGGCACACGCTGCCATTCAGAGCCGGGGGTTGAGAGGAGCAGAAAGCCAATTTTTTTTTCTCAGTGATGCTGCAGAGCGTGCCACGCAGTGCCACTAGAACCGGGTGGAGTGGTGGGAGCTTGCACCTGTGAGGGGCACAGGCAACTTCTTGTTCTCGCGCTGCGCTTCTCAGACATCTGTTCAGAAAGTATTGTGGGGGTGGAAAAAGAAATCCTGGGGTCCTGGGATGGGTGGTTTGTATTTAACTGAAGTAACTTGGCTTGGGGGAAGACTGATGTGGCGTCTTGGTGGGTGACAAGCAAAAATGGGTGTGCAACTGATTGGCTGTGGTCTAGATAGGAAGAAGGTGCCCTGGACCGGGGTCTGATGTGAACTTTCTTCTGGGATGATGTGGGTTTGGGAAACCGTGCCAGACTGTGGGAGGCGCTTCAGAAACTAGAAGCTGGAAGGAGCTGGTAATACGATGAGTAACAGCATCCCTGGTGAGACGCTGCTGCTGGGGTTTCCCGGGACACGTGGTGACCTCCCAGCTTGTGCATGTTCCCGCAATGCGCCCTGTGCCTCAGCTCAGCGGATCCGTGGGGAGCTGAGCGCTGCAGGAGAGAGCCAGCTCCATCTGGTGAGGTTATGCTGACCCAGAATTAGTAAATCCTCCCGGATAAAAGCCAAATGTTTTTGCACCACACGCTCTAGCAACAGTAAAATATTATACAGGTGTCTGCAATCTTGGAAGAATGTCAGATTGCCCCCACTCCCTCAAGGCTGTTGGTTACAGAGAGTTTGGGATAAATGGCTGATAGTTACATGGAACTGGCATCCAAGCAACTGACATCTAGTATAACACAGGTTGTTCCTGTACTAGAACATAAAATATTAGAGCTAGGACAAAAAAAAAATAGTACTAAAGAAATATTCTGTTCCCTCAAATTGTGCCAAAGTTAAGCTGAAAAATTGTGATGTGGTATACAACTTTTTGAGTTTTTCAAAATTAAATTGATGGCACTGATGTCACTCCTCTTTAAAGCATTCACACTGTGCACTTTGCTGTCTTGGTGAACAGAAGAGTCTCCAAACAGGTCTGTTTGTTGTACAGCTTATTTTTGTACTGTTGCAAAGCTGCATGGGGTGGTGAGTGTCCCCAGCTTTGCTACAGGGGCTGCCCAGCACTGCTGCAGAGAGCTGCAGCTCACCTGCAGCTGCAGGTGAGCATGGATGTGGTTTGACACAATTGCAGGTGCTGCAGTTGGGACCTGAACAGCCGCCCACAGGTGAGTGTGTCAGGACAAACTGTTCCAGGGAGAATGGGGCCCCTGACTGCGTCCTCTGAGGAGCTGCTCTGCAAACCCAAACCAAAGCAACTTCTTTTTTTAACTAGGTAATTATGTACAGTGGTAATTATATCGTGCAATTAGATCCTGCTATATATAGTATACTATATAGGACATTGGTAGTATAACGGTAGCCACTTTAATGCAGGAGAGGAAGAAGTTTGCTGTTACCCAAACCAATTTATTTGACACAGTGCTGTCACTGTCTGGTGGTAACTCTTCATTGTTACTATTTCTGTTCTGTGAAATGACTCTTCTGGCCCAGACAGTGTCCCAGACTTGGTCATCCTGAGACCTCAGGTTCAGTCCTCACCCCGACAGGCTGTATGTGGTTTGGTGCTCTGGGGAACCACAGCAAACAGCAGCCCTGGAGGGGTCAGCCTAAGCACTTGCTGATGGCAGGAGTCATGCCACTTGCTGGGATCATCACCAGTGTCCTGCAATAGGCTGGCTTAGGCTCAGATAACCTGCAGATTATATCTCAGTCTTTATCCTGCTCAGATACTCTAGCAGCAGAGGTTGGAGCACACCTGCATGTAGCTGGAGATCAGAGCCTACAGAGCTGGGTGGGTGTTTCGGGCCAGGCTGCAGTGCTCCATCATCGTGCTGCCCAAGCCTGGCTGGCTTCGGTAAAGTCCCTCTGCCTGGGCTGCAGCCACCTAGCCAGGGCTGCCAGGGACTTCTGCCAGCATGTCACTCAGACCTCTGTAGTAGCAGAAATTACCAGGTTTGGGGGAAGTTCAGGCTGCTGGAGGTGTAAGCAAAAGGTCAGTCTAAGCAGTATCTAAGGGAAAGCTGAGGTTTACTAAGAAGTCAAACCACTGTAAGGATTTTTTTAATCTTGTCAGCTGAGTAGGAGTCTGAGACCCACCACCTGTGTGCGTTACCATCAAAGCAGAGGCCAGGCACGAATACAGGCTGCGGGCTGGATCTGCAAGGACAGGCTGCTCCCAGCACCCAGGGAGCACATGCAAGGTTGCTTTGAGGTCCTCTGTGGCCAAAAGCCATGCAAGGTACCCCCTGTTTGGAACCTGTGCCAGCCACGAAGGGTGATCTGCATCCTTTCTGTCCTCTGGCAGGAACCTCGAGCGTGGCCAGAGCCTGGAGTGCGACATTTGATGAAATCATAGGCCAGCACATTGAAGAATTTTGTAAAACATACATGACAATGGATGCTCCCGGAGTGCTAGCGAAATACCCAGATATCTTCGCCGTGGTGATAATCATCATCCTAACAGGTAAAACCCTGGAGGGTTTGTGAGTCTTGGACCTCCCATTACTGTAATTTCATTGTTTGCTTTTGGAATAGACACAAAGTCCTCATTTACTTTGAACAACATATGGAAGACTTTATTTTAATGACAAGTGTTGGACTGACCTGTGTCGCTGCTGTAGTGTTAGCATGGGGCATAGCCTGTTTACAAGGTTTTTAATTATAGGGTAGCATTCTTGGTATTTTTTGAGCCACTTTTAAAACCCTCAATCAAATCTTACATAAGGAAAAAAAGAAAAGATGACTTGTTATCCTCAATCAGGTATGGAAGCTTAATCCTTCCCTCCACAAATCCTATTACACAAGAATTACATTCTGTTGCTCTGTCACAATTATTTCCCCTTGTATAATCTGCCAATTTTCCGTGCATTGGAATGAGGAAAATTAAAAAAAAGAGACTCATTAACAACTTAATGTAGTACTGGTTTTGGTTTTGTTTGTTTGGGATTTTTTGTGTCATTTATTTGTTTCGTTTTGTGTGGTGTGGGGTTTTTTTGTGGTTTTTTTTTGTTTGTTGTTTTTTTTTGTTTGTTTTTCTAATATATTTGGGCTCCAGTTTGCAGCAGTGAATGCAAGACTCTAGAGGAATAAATGTGTGATAAACAGTCAGGTCCTCTTTTTTTCTAAAATGTGCCAAGGCTTTGATCAGGATTTGGAAAAGTTTCGAAAATTTGTAAAATTAAAACCCTTCTGAACCTCTACTCCAACTGCATCTTACAAAGCAAGTTCACGCAAATTTAAAAAGTTATGCTTCATGTGTACTCCTGCGGCTTCTAGAACACAGAAGCTGCAATGTCACTCCAGCAAGGTTATCTCAACGTTTCCCATTCTGATTAGGATGACCATCTAGAAGCGTAACCTGTGCTCACAGGGACAAGCTTCATGAGCAAGGGATGCTCTGGCATCTGGGTTTGCATTTGGATCCAGGACTATATTGAGGACTGCTGAAGTTGATAGCAGCCCTCTGTTTTTAGGACTACTTGTGAATGGGACAGATTTTCCTCTTTGCTCCTCTGTATATAATAGGAGTTGTTCTAGTTTCAAATTAGAATCTGGTCTTTAACTTCTGATACAGTTTACATAATTTAGGACTCCTCACTTAAGCATTACCGAGGTGTAAAACTATACAGATTACCGATATCTTTGTTCCCCTGCATGGAGCAAATTCCCTGGATTTTAATAAAAATGCAAACAATTTTTTTCTACAAAAAAGCTGCTGAATGAGGAGCTGTTGTCCCAAATATAAGCACTATGAGGTTATTTCTGCTTGCACTGTCTTGAGCTTCAGATTTCTCTAAGGTACCTTATAAGTTTTCGTGGGCAGATATGCAGTTTTATCTAACACTTCCCTGTTGTGGCTGTATCAGCTTTTTTCCTATAAAAGAAGGAGAGTCCACAAGTTGTTCCCCTCTCCTTGCAGTGCCTTGGAATAGCAATAAGGACACCCTGTCATGCTTTTCTTCTCCCTCAGCCCCATGTAAAGTGCTTTACCTTTTTCCTCAGCCACTTTCTTAGACTTGGGTTACAGGTTTGGGTTCTTGAAAATCAGGCACCTGAAGAGCAAAAGTAAGTTACCGGAACTTGTTGTTCTGAATGCCAAGCGATGCCTCAGTGAGATGCTGGTTGCCAAAGCCTGTAAAACTGTTCTTCAGATGATTGCTCTTAAGACCACAAGCTGAAATCCTGCTCTTGCTGAGCTCAGTGGCAAAGGTCCTACTGATTTAAATGGGAGCAGGATTCCCAAGATGCCACCTTCTTCTCTGTCTTCAGCACTAGAAGGAGCTGTCTCCCTGGATTCAGTCTCTTCTCATATTTTCCCCTGCTTCTAAGGAAAGTTGAATGTTGTTGATAACTTCTGCATGTGGCCAAGATCTCTAAGACAATGTTCCTTCATGGAAGACCACCTGGGGTGCTTTCTCCAGGTCTCTGGGTGGAGTTTGGCTGTGTCTAGGTGTCATCAAGAGATGACCAGAGCTGTTGTTGAAAGCTCTGGAAGCAGCTGAGCTGTATTAGTGAAGCACTTTACCTGCGGCCCATGCCAGATGGACATGCTGGGTGGGAAGGTATCGCATCCTGCGATAGTAATGCCTGGAGTCCCTGTCCTCCTGGGTGGGTTAATCCAGACTTACCTGAGCTACTTGGCTTTGTGGAGAAACGAAGTGTGATGAGGTGGGCAGAGCATATCATGACCACAACTGGGCCACCCCTGCAAGCCCCAGCACCTGCTGCTGGTAGGGAAGTACCCAACCACATCTCTGCCATTGTTTCCCCAGGGCTTTTAATTTTTGGCGTGAAGGAGTCTGCCCTGGTGAACAAAGTGTTCACCTGCATCAACATCCTCGTCCTCGGCTTCGTCATGGTCTCCGGCTTCGTGAAAGGGTCCATTAAAAATTGGCAGCTGACTGAACAGGACATTTACAACACCAGCCATGGGATTTACAGAAACAAGTAGGTTGGATCTTTTTTTCTTAGCTCCAAAATTGATGCTTTTTTGATGGGAAGTTTTATAGGAGGATTTGTGGAGTGATTTAGAAAACTGGTGAACAGGATGGATCCCTCCTTTGCCAAACACCTTGGAGTCAAAGCTGGTTTTGGTGGGCATTTGTTGAAAGCAAACTGGTAGGGGGTAGGCTGTGTCACCATGAGCTCTGCTGGAGAACAGACCGTTTCCAGCCTCATGACGGATACAGCATCCAGATTTGAGAGGAAAGAGCTTTTTAGACAACCTTATACTCAAGAGTGCAGAAGGCTGACTCTGGCATCTGTTTGAAGCCATGAGCTAGTGTAACTCTGTAGTTTCTTTGGACACTTAGGCAATATCCTTGAGGCACTGTGTACCTTTTGGACACCTCGTCACAAACGCCTCAGTAAAACAAAGGCAAGTTGCAGATTATTTTAATGCATTGCAGGAAGCATATCACAAATCCATTTTCAGTGGCATTTTGCTACTTGACCAAAATCCTCTATTCCTTTACAAGACCAAAATTAAGGAGCTTAGGAGGGTTGCCAGTGCTACAAGACTGTTCCTTTTTGCTTGAGACTGTGCAACACAGAATGAAGGTCTTTAAATACAACCAAACTGAAGAGATTCGTAAATGTTGCATGGGTCAAGTTTGGCTTGTAAAATTCAGCCTGCTGCGAACAAATTGCTGCTTTAGGAAAGGTCCCTCCTTCTTTCCCACTGCTATCCCCATGCAAGGAGCAATTAGTGCAATAGTTTCAAAATGTAACTGTAGCTCTTTGACCTGTAGGACTTACTATTTTTGTGAAATCTGTCTGGGGTTTACTTTATCATTATTTCCAGAGCAATCCACATTTGATTTGTGCTATTTCTGCAAATAGAAGGACAGTTTTCATCTAAGTCTCAACAGAGCTTCTATGAGAGTTCAGATGCTTACGCCAATAAGATTTGCAGATTTGGGATTTACTTTAATTGACTTAATTCATCTTTACAAAGGCTTTTCCCTGAAAAAGTGATGTAAGTCACTTGAACAGAAGGGTATGTTATACCTGACTCAACACAGGCACATGGATCTGGGATCCCAATCCAGAGAGCACTGGGATCAGTGGGTGTCTGTCTGTTGACTTCAGTGAACTTTGGATGAGGCCTTTGGTGCATCAGGGATGTAGGCTTCTCTCCTCCCTCAGGATCACAAGCACAGTTGAGGTATGAGCTTGGGACAGGTAATTTTGAAGTTAAAAATGGAGGATTGGGTGGATTTTAGGCAGTCATGGCACCCTGCATTGCTCTCTGTCAACTTCAGATTTCAGAATTACATGTTGTCCTTTTTCAAAAGCCTATGTTTAAATGAATACATGAATACTACTTACATGCAGTAATATTAGAAGAGGAATAGTCATGCGATTTTCTTCCTTCCTTAGCTGAGACATTTTTATCCTCTGCAAAAAACAGGTGGTGGGAACAAACCATGAACAATTTTTATTCTGTGCATTCCCCAGGCTGTTGCAGGCCAGTCCAAGCTCAGCAGCAGGGTAGGGCTTAGCAATTTTGCCTGGTACTTGTATGATAGTGCAAGAAAGGGAGAGCATATTCCTTCAAACTACAGCTTTGGATTTTGTATGAATAGTTTAGTTACTCTCAGCCAGCCAGGATGTCTTCTAACCCAGTGCCGTGCCTTTTAGTCACACACAGGAAGAAATGCTCTATGGCGTCGGAGGGTTTATGCCCTATGGATGGAAAGGAGTCCTCTCTGGTGCAGCCACGTGTTTTTATGCTTTTGTGGGATTTGACTGTATTGCTACTACAGGTAAGAGAGAAGATGTCTTCATTCTACTTGTGAACCCCGTTGCTGGTATACTGGCTTTCAGTAATGCTGCACAGCACAGATAGTGAGTAATTCAGGGCGCTGCATTCATCATCCCTCTGAACTGCAGCCCAAAATACACTTTTGGCTCAGCTGTTGAATTGTAGTTGCTGTGGCAGGCAGCTAGACCATAGAACCCACAAAACATGCTTTGTTCCTTATTTGCCTGCAGGGCCCAGTCTCATGATTGGTCACTGATGGCACTAACCACGTCAGATGCCACAGACAACACAATCAGCTTTTACCCAGTAGCAAACAGGGAAGGCCCAAGTTCAGATGTTTCATATGACTTGTGAAGTTTGAACCTGTAGCTCCAGATGATGCTTTTTAATCAACAGGTTATTCTGCGGTAGGGTTCTTCAGTGCCTTCAACTGAAGATTCTCCACTGGCTTGGAGTATGTAAAGAGCCAGGGAAAGAGGGAACTGGGGAGTCATCTGCAGCCTAAAACTGTGCCTTAAAATACGAGAGAGTTTTTGTTACCAAAGGTTCAGAGATCTCCTCTGAGAGAGAAACCCTCAGCGTTGTCATATTTCTCTTGGCTGAGAAGAATCCCAGTTCCCTGGAGAAAGGAAGGATTATCTTTAATTTCACATTTGGCAAGAACTGTGTGGATTCAAATCTGGAGCAATGGGAGGAGGAGATCATCACAAAGGCAGATAAAGCAGTACTGCCTCATGTTTCAAGGAGTCTGAGAAGTGCTGGCTCCATTACTCCAGCCAGCCCTACAGCCTCTCTTTGGAGAAGCATGTTAATCTGCCTTTGATTTACAGGTGTATGGTTTTCTTTTATCGGTTCATCCTACTACCATGCCAAACCTCAGGAGCTCTTGCTTTCAGAGAAGAGCAGCTTTGGAGGACAAGGAAGGCTCGAAGCTGTTTCTTTTAACATTTGTCCCAAATTGGTTGTCAAAAACTATCCATAAAAACTAGAAGTCCTTTTTTTAAGAGGGATTTTCAAAGATTTGTATGATTTCCAGGTGCTGTACAATGTCTACCTTTCCCTGGAATGGGGCACTTTTGGTGCCTTGTTCACTGTGTAATAGTTCTGGTGGAGATGCTAAATGAAACTGCCACCCAAATGTTTGCCCTACAAATGCAAAATAATTTTTTGTGCCATCATTTGTGATCATTGAACTGTTTTTGGGGCTGCACCATCGGTGGGATAGCAGGAGTAGTTGGCAGCAAAAATAATCCTTTTTGGGGAAAGAAATATTTTTAATCCACATTGTTTCTGTGCTGGATTTTACAAGACCTCCACAAAGGTTTGTCAAAAGGCGCAACAGGAGCAGCAAAAGTTGGAGCAAACAGGCTGTGGCAGGCCAAGTGGATGGGGCAGCCCATCAGCAGCATCACAGTCAAGCAGCACCTCACTGCTTTTGACAGCCCCAACCAGAGTGCTGTAGGATGGGATAGAGTTTTTGCTCATTGTTTTGCTGATATTTCAATTTCTTTCTTCTAGGCGAGGAGGTAAAAAACCCTCAGAAGGCCATTCCTATTGGCATCGTGGCATCTCTGCTTATCTGCTTTGTGGCTTATTTTGGTGTGTCAGCTGCCCTGACGCTCATGATGCCTTACTACAAGCTGGATACCAATAGCCCTTTACCCAATGCCTTCAAATATGTGGGTTGGGATGGAGCCAACTACGCAGTGGCTGTCGGTTCCTTGTGTGCGCTTTCTACGAGGTGAGACACTGCTTTTCCTTTGTGCATCTCTCCAGGCAAACGTGTATCTCCAGTTCCTTTAAACGATGGTGCATGTCAGGTCTGTGTACTGTTTCTTTGCCTTCACTGAATCTGTCTTGGTCCTGATTGGCAGAGAAGCTGGGACTAGGGATGAAATTCAGAGCTATTGACTTCAAAAGGGCCAGGATTTCACCCTGTGATAGATTTCAGAGATGCACGTGACTGGAATCACTTCAGAAACTCCCATCTTAGCAGCAGACCCATCAGGTGCATCTCTGAAATGCAGATCTGGATTCAGTGACTAAGTCATGGAGGCAACTCTGCAGGACAAGCATGGTTTTCCTGCAAGACATCCTGGCTTGCTGAGTGGAGAGCAGACTTGTGTGGGGTGCATATTCTGGAGCATATGGGGCTTACCATGTCCAGGGCTGTCTGTCTGCAGGTTGCCTTCAGGACAGCCATCTGAATGGGAGGCAGGGCAGGCTGGAAGAAGAATATGTCATCTTGTTCTGCACTCTGGAGACCTGTTGTTTCAGATCAGCTTAGACATATTCAATTAGGTGATCAACTCGTAGAGGCTTATAGAAGTTATGGGTGTTTTACTACCTGAAAATCAGTCTTTTTGCATGCACCAGGGCTAGGTTTAGGTATCCAAAATCACAGAGCTGCACTCCAGTTGCCAGCTATCAGCAATGTGGATGTACAGAGGGAGCCCTTGAAGGAGAAGCTGAAGTGAATGAAAGCCACCTGTTCTGTGTTTGTACTGCCGTAAACTTGTTTTCCTGTATGTGGCTGTGCTCAGCTGGAGGTGATATAAGTAGATTATTTCCCCCTTCTGTGTCCTTAGTCTCCTAGGCTCCATGTTTCCAATGCCTCGAATAATTTATGCTATGGCAGAAGATGGACTTCTCTTTAAATTTTTGGCTAAAGTCAATGAGAAGAGAAAAACTCCAATAATCGCAACAGTGACATCAGGGGCCATTGCAGGTAAGATCCAAATACTTACACTAATGTGTGAGAAGGAACATAAACTCATCCTAGGGGCAATTAAGTCTGCCTGACTCTAGCCCACTTATTAATCAGAAGTATTGCACAGCAGGACTTCCGAGAGCATGCCCTGGGTTCCCAGGGCATACCTTGGAGGGGCTGGGTGAGTACGAATAGCTTGTTGTGTGCCTGTCCCTCTTTCTCAGAGCTCATTGCTGACGTCTGCTCCCTGTGTGCTCTGCCGGCCTTAGAAATAATTAACCCCCTGCCAGGTGGCAGCCAGCGGTGCCCCAGCATCCTTGTGGCTGTTGACCTGGCTTGGCTGAAGATACCACGCTGCCCATGGGCAGCAGTTCAGCAGAAGATGCCAGAGCAGCAGGAGACTGGCAGATGGCCCCTGTGGTGCAGGCGTTTGTTAATCACTTAGTCACAGCTGGCAGCCGTCCCATCCTCCCTTTCCCTCTTCCAGGCCCCAGGAATATGAGAATTAGAACTCTCCTATGGCAAGGATGAGCAGCTTACCCTTTTCTCGCAGCCGCCCGCTTCGTCGTGGTGCCCAGCAAAGAGGAGAGCCTTGCTGCTTTCCCTTTACCTTCTGCTGCAAATGCGGGATGAGCTGTCAGTGTGAGAACATGCCATGTTTGGTGAGGAGTTGGTGCTGAGCAGCTCAGCTCCTGCTGCTGGGACCCATGGACCCTCCTCACAGCTGCTGCTCTGGCATCTTCTTCTTCAGGTGGCCTCGGGTCCAGACTGGGGAAAAAATAGGCAGATAAAGTAAAGAAAACATGCTTTGCAGTCCCTTCAGGTCTCCTCAGAGTGGTCTGTAGCACCTGTGACCAGAGCACACATGAAGCTGCAGGGGCAGCACTTTGCAGCTGAGGGGACAGTTCGGGTTGGTTGTTGGGCTCCAGGCAATGTGTTGAGGACAGGCTGGGCCAGGCTCGGCTCTGAGATCCCTGCACTCCCATATGACCAGTGGTGTCACCTGAGTGTCTGACTGTGATGTCTGTTCTCCGCTTACTTGCTTCTCCCTCTGCAGGCTTTTGTACAAAGGTCTATAGAGCCAGAGGCTGCCTGGTGAGGGTGTATAAGCAGGGTAATCCCAAAGGGATGGCAGTCGGTACCTTTTCTCTGGAAAGCCCCATGATGAGGTGTGCTAACTCAAGATGCCCTCCTTGATGCTTGGTCCCATTGCGTGCACAAGCCGAGTTTCACCCCAGCTGAGCCAAGATGCTGGAGTGAGATGCTGCCCATCCTCTGTTCCCTTAGGCTACTTCCAGGCGATAACGGTGGCCTTAGAGATGCTGCAGCTGCTCTGGGGGACTCTGTGGATGAGGCTGTGGTTTAAACACCTGCTCATTGCTGGTAGTTGGGTGAACACACCCATATGAGACAAGCAGACTGGCATTTACTGTAAATGGCCTCTCTGGTTCCAGTGAGTGAGGCTGTGCTGGGACGGCCTGCAAGGCTCAGGGTGTTCGTGCACCAAGTCTTGTCTCTCCCCATCTCAGGACAGCTCAAGCTCCGCAGCTGGGTCCTGAGCAGCAGTCACACATCGTTGTTAACTCTCTCAAGTTCTGCATGTTATGCTGTGTTATTGATTCTTCTTCCCTCTCTCACCTTCTTCTCCTGCAGCTATTATGGCCTTTCTCTTCGACTTGAAAGATCTTGTGGATCTCATGTCTATTGGGACCCTCCTGGCTTACTCCTTGGTGGCAGCCTGCGTATTGGTACTGAGGTATGGATGTAGAAACAGGCTCTCTTTTACCACACAGACAGAAATCCACACAGCAATCAGATACCCTTGTAGTTTCCATAGACCCAGTAAGACCATTAACGTCTCCAGCTATAAGCATGTGAAGAACTTGTTTCTTTAAGCTCATGGAGGATTGTGTTAGTTGGATCTGCAAGGGGGTCCTCTGAACTTGATTAACCCTTGGTACATGCCACTCCTGCTGTGGTCAGCCCTGAATGCCCTGGGAGATAAGCCAGTGTGTAGAGATGAGAGATGGTGGTCTTGGATGCCTGTGTCTTGTCATCACCACTCTTGTTCCCACTGGGGATACAGTTTCAGATTGTCTTACTTTTGCAAGGAGATTCAAGATAAAGTCCAGCAGCAGCAAAAAAGCTGAGCATGTGTTTGTAGGATCAGTGCCTTAGTACATGTCTTTCAGAAGTGCTGAGCTCCCATATCTTCCCTAACCTAAGCTGAAAATTGAGTATCTTCATTGCTTGGCACCTCATGGACAACAGCACTTTACCCATGAGGACTGTATTTTGAAGATTGTGTTACTGAAAAAATACCTTTGTGTTGAATTACTTATTCAAAGTCTGGTGGAGGCTTTTTGCCTGCTCACAGCAAATGCATTGAACTAAGAACTGTCTTGCAGGAGGTGAAGGGCCAGCACTGACCATTGCTCTCTGCCTGTGCTGTCCACCCTGCCCCTTGAAAATTCTTGATGATTTTCCTTGCCCTTCTTACTTGTTCTTTGTGTTCCCAGTCCTCTCTTCTCCATACAGCTGTAAATGGCTTCTTTTTGCAAGTTACTGTACCCATTGTGTGGCATTTTCCCCATCGTGGATTTGCAGAGCTGACAGCCTGACTTGTAGCAACCTGGGCATTGGTTTGACTGCCCCGTTGGCTCCTAATGAAGTAGCAACTGAACTGTTTCCAAAGCTATAAGATCTTACCACTAATACCCTGCTGTGGCTGGAACCAAGGATTTCACTGCAGTTCTCAATTTGCATTGTTTCACAAATGCCCTCATTGCAAAACCATCCCCACAGGAATGTTTTTAAGATGTCTTTCAAAATGGTCCTTTCCTTTAGTCAGGATTGTGGCTGAGAGCCACAGGCAAAACCTTCTGCGAAAAAGAACTGAGCGTTTTTTCTTTATGGATCCACATGGGTGCATCAGGGCTCTGTTGAATGAGGTACTGTCCCCAAACGCAACAAAGAATTATCATTCTGTGTTCGCTTCTTCCTTCTTGATGTGGCAGCAGACATGCCAGCAGAAGAGGCTGGGATGGAGGAGGATGGGGCACCAGGAATGTCACTGTGGGGTGTGATCAGCAGCTGCCAGGGTGTGGCATCTGCTGAGCTGGTTAGCTCGGCACCTCCATGCCAAAACACAAGAGCTGAACCACTGCAGATAACCCAACGGCCTGGTAATGACTGTCTGTCCATCCCTCTGCCACTTTTTTCCCCAGTCCTCACTGCTATCACCCCATCATGTTTTGGTGACATGGATGACAAGGTTTTAATGCAAGAGAGTGCTGTCCAGTTTAGAACACTGGCATCACCAAGTTGTAGATGATAATAGCTGTCTATATTTGCTCATGTTATGATTACATTATTCCTTGTATTTCACCCTGAAACAGAAGAGTATAGATGTTCCGTGTGCCTGTTCAGGTGCTATGGTGATGTGGGGCACAGCTGTGACTATCTATGTGGCTTTTAAACGAACAGCACCCTGCACCAAACCAATATGCTCTTTGTTTCATTTCCCTTTTCCTAGGTATCAGCCGGAGCAGCCTAATTTGGCATACCAGATGGCTAGGACAACAGAGGAGACGGATAACAACGAGTCTGTGAGCACCAGTGAGTCTCAGGCTGGATTTCTGCCAGAGGAAGAGGAGAAATGTTCCCTCAAAGCCATACTGTGTCCCTCAAATTCAGACCCTTCTAAATTCTCTGGCTCGGTGGTGAACATCTCAACCTTCATCATTGGTAAGTGGTGGGCAGTGAGCCAGCGAGGAGGTCCTTGTACCCACCATGGTGGGAAAGCTCACCTGCTGGCTGCAATTTGAATGAGCTCTTGTATTGTCCAAAATATCTGAAGATCTACAGATTAAATTTCTGACTTGAAATCCACAGATGAATAGGTGGGTGTGTATAGGGGGAAAGGCATATTCCTTAGAGTTAGCTTTTTCATGTGTTGCTGTTTTGTTTGTTGAGCTTTCAGATTCTGCTTTGCCTGCTTGTGGTTTTGGGGCTTTTTTAACTGTTCCTAAAAACAGAATCAGTAAGCTTTTGGTGTCTGTTTACAGGTTTCCTTATTGTGGGTAGCTGTATCCTCACTTCCCTTGAACCAAGCATTCTGATAAAGGCTGTGTGGATTATTGCTGCCATCTTTGTTCTTGTTGTCAGCTTCATTATATGGAAACAGCCTGAAAGCAAAACCAAGCTCTCCTTTAAGGTGAGTGTCCTGAGAGGTGTAGCTTGAAAAGAGCTGTTTGGGAAGGGGTTGGAGGAGGACGTGCATGTTGGCCTGTATCAGGAGGGGGTACTTGGCCAAATGGGCATGCAGAGAACATCGACATGATGTGAACTTTATCGTGCAGGGCTGCCAATAGGGCTGATGCTTTGAGCTCTCCAGCTAGGATGGCTGTAACCTCTCACAATCTGTGCTTAGTGCATAAAGGTGCGTCCTACCAGAATCGAGCTCAGCTTCCAAGCGTGGTTTCCTCTTGACATCTAACCTCGTATGTCAGTGTAGGTGTTTCGCTGTAGAATGCAGCATGGCACAAGTGTTGTGGGAAGGCTCTGTCCAGCAGTGCCCCAGGTTCAGCACAGAAAGGACTGAGGGAGTTAACTGAGAGCCTGGAGGAGGGAATCAGGAGGGGAAGCCATGTGTGGTTGGGTCAGAGGTGACAGCAGAGCACTTGGAAGGAAATGTCAGTGGTGCTGGAGTCCAGGAGAAGATGGGAGGGCAGAACCTGGTGCAGAGATGTGGCCAGAAGGGAAGGGCAGGACAATGCTTTTGAAAGCAGGTGGTTATTGGATATGGAAGAGACAGAGACCAGAGGAAAAGGGGATGGTTTTCAAGGACCATGTCAGATACAGAAGGAGAGAGAACCCAAGAAGTAAGCTTGTGTGTGAAGACCAAAGTACTACTCACTAAAAGGCTCTAAGAAAGTGCACTTTCATGTCCTGCTTGGTTCCCATGGAGACCAAGGGATCACTCTTGTCTCCTAAACAACCTTAAGTATGAAGAACTCCATCATTTTCCTGACCTGTTCAAGCACACCCTCCTTTCCCTATTAAACAAACACTGGGATGTGGGGTCTTTTTCCCCCAGTATAATCTTTCAGTCATGTTCTATCATATTGGTTTCAGGCTTTTCCCCCAATTTATTAAGTTAGTTCTGGATTCTAATCCCATCCTCCAAACTGCTCTTATTTTAACTGTTCTTCAATAACACTTTTTCAGTAAATTCTCCAATTTTAATTATTTAATCCAAGCAGAGTTGCCCAGGGTGTAGTGTTTGCAGCTCATCTTGAGGTTATGGTCCCAGAAGTGGAAACAGAAATGTCCAGGAGCAGAAAACTTAGGAACTGTCATCTAGACTATTTTCTGAACTTATTTCTGAGGAGATTTCTTTACCTTCTACTCAGGGTGTTTTGCCTCCTGTTTTTCCCCTCAGCTACTGCCCTGTCTGAGAACAACAACAACAAAAAAGACCTGTCACTGCTAAATCTGTAATGGCTGTTTCTTATCTCCTTGTTGTCCTTTAGACATTTACAACCTGACCATGTAGCGATTTTTCTCCAAAGTCTCTCTGGGAATCCAAGGCTGACTGGTTTGTTCCCCAGTTGTTTTTCTGTGTTTCTTTTTAATAGGTAATTTGTCTCTCCAATCTTTAGAGACCTTACCAGTCTACCAAGAGCTCTCAGAGATGGCTACTAATAGTTCAGAGATCACTTCTGTGATCTCTGGGTACATAACTCACCCGCCTAGGGAAATTTCATTTGTCCCTACTGACTTGACAAAGCCTAATTTAGAAAAATATTCTTCCGTTTTCTAATTTGTGTGCCCATCCCCTTTCTCTGATGATGTGAACAGCTGTTCACCATGTGTGTCATGTGTATTTTTTGTTGTTTTGGTTTGTTGTGTTTTTTTTTTTTTTTCCTGAAGATTAAATCAAGAAAGGCCTACACTTCAGTCTTGTTTCTTTTTGTAAACCTCCTTTTCTCCTAAGGAGTGGGGTTCACTTTCCTCTTGGTTTCACCATATTCACAAACCTTTCTATTGTTATAACTTGTCCTTTCTGATTTTGTCTGTACATGTCTGTGCTATTTTCTTCATGTTCTCATTTTTGCATTTTGGCTTTACTGTCTCATTCTTTTTTGTGTCTTCAGATCATTAAGGCATTCTAGGTACCACTGCACTTGTCTCTTACAGTATTTCCTGATTTTCTTTCGCTCTGGGATAATTTGCTCTGTATTTCTTAATTAGCTTGGTACGTCCTGGAGGAAGTTCCTCACGTCCCTCCTCTGACATTTCCCTTACCTTCTTCTGTCTTCAGTAGGTGCCTGTCATGATGCAGTCCTTGGTTTTCCCTTCTTTCTCCCACAAGTATTTAGTAGTGCTGCTGAAATTTGCCTCTTGTCTCCTTCCGGACCACAAAACAAAGACAAGCATTCTTAAAATGTGCGAACAACATCATGCACATTGCTCTCCCATGGTGGATTGATGTCCTGCGTTTTGGTCTAACCTTGCCTTTTCTCAGACCTGGCAGCTGAAGAGTTGGTAACAACCATTGCTGCCCTTTTACAAGGGATGTGATGTTCTTCCCTGCCCATTGATCTGCCCTGTGGATGTCATGTATCCTTCCTTCTTTTTCAGGTACCTCTTTTGCCCCTTCTTCCTGTTGTGAGTATTTTTGTGAATGTTTACCTCATGATGCAGCTAGACATAGGCACGTGGATACGGTTTGCAGTCTGGATGCTCATAGGTGAGTTTGAGAGAGTAAAAAAATGTTGTCTTCAAAGTCACTAGATTTTGTTAATGATGCGTTTATTTCCAGAGAGAGATTCTGCACTCTCATCATCCTTGGGCAACTTCGGTGACTTAGCTGAAGCCACTTAGGCAATGTGTCTCAAGCCTTGTTTTAAATTCAAGGGTCCTGAAGCCTTTGTGAGGACAGAACAACAACTCATGAACATCTTATGTGTCTTGTTACCAACAAGAAACTGTACAGCATTTCTCATTGGCTGGCCTTGAACTGCAGTCCAGATGGTGGGGTTTCTGCTTCTGGAGCTGAAGGAGCTGATCTGCATCCCAAGATGCTCCTAATAGCTACATAGAGAAGGCTGAATTGCCTGAAATGCCCAGGAGATTTGTTGTGATGAAAACAAGTAAGATTAACATCAGTTTCAGATATATTTACCAAGATGGAGGCTGTAGGCACACAATAGGAGAGAGAAAGCTCTTTGCAGAATGGACTGCAGTGAACTCACTGGAAGGAATTTGAAGTTTGTTCTATAATCAGTCCCTCATTTGAGGCCTGGATAGATTGTCTTTTAAAGACTGATGTCTGTATTAAAGTTATTTTTTCCTGAGGAAAGTAGTGACTGTCTGCTAGAAGCTAGCTATCAGGATAGCCAGACTTAGCCCTGGTGTAACCTGTGTTGGTCAGTCTGAGGTTTCTCTTTCCTAACCATGCCCTCTACCCTTGGCTTCCGCAGGATTTGTCATCTATTTTACCTATGGAATATGGCACAGCGTGGAAGCCACCTACGCGGCCTCAGCGGATGCAGAAAGAAACATGGATGCTGGTTCGAACAGCTGTAAATGACATCGTGTTTCGCTTATGGGCAACTGGGGAACGGCTGCGGGGAAGGAAGCTTTGCGGTGGGGGTCCTGGGCCAGGTTACCTCTGTTTAATCAGTAATGCAGGAATAAGGAAGCATAACATGGGACTCCCCAGCCCTGTTGCTGCAGCTTGCGGTTTGCTTAGCACAGTTTAAAGGGATCACAAGGAAAAAAAGCCACACCTTTGGCATACTCCCGGCGACACTGTCAGCTACTCTAGGGCTATGTGCTTCCCTTCCTCCCTCTCCTGTCTGTTTTATTTTTCCCAGTGTGTAGAAAGAAAACTGCTTCTGTGTGCCAGTTAACCTTAAATGCTGCTATGAAACCAGGCCTCACAAAGGTCTTTCTTTCGGTAGCTCCAGGAATTACCTCCCCACAGACACTCTACCTGATTATAGATGGAGCAGATTTTGCAGTGCTACTGTCAGGCTTAGCCCAGGTCTGTCCTTCACCCGATGTGAGCTGTACCCCACGTGTACGCACAAAAAAAAGGCTCTCGCCAAACACCAGCTTTCACCTGGTTAAGAAAGCACCTCCAAGACCTGCATTCTTCAGAGTATCAGGTCTCATAGTTTTTGTTGTATTTTTTTTTTAACTATGTATTCATATGCTTTAAAGCTCAGCGCTGCTGTGGAATGTTGGGAGGGTTTGTGGTCGCTGCTTGTCAGGTGAATGGTCATTTGCCAGCACACAGGTAAGACCAGCAGATGTTCCTGCTGGCTCAGCAAAGGAATTCCCAGGTTTAGCCATAGAACTATTTGGTGCAAGTACTTGAATGGCTTGAAAAGAGTGGGTGTCTCCAAAGAGCCGTCCTACCTCTGCCTCAGAAATCACCAACGGTGTGGCTGCAGTGGTGGAGAGCTCAGCTCTGACAACAAGGGGCGACCCTGTTTTCCTCTCCCCACATCAGTTTTGTGTGCCAGCTGTGTGTGGCATTAGTAAAGGATTTGGCCGTGACACCTTGGTTTGGTGTCGGTGGAGAGTGGTTATGCCCCAAGAAGGGGAAGTACAGGAACAGCCTCAGGGGCTTGAACTTCACCGGTGAGCAGTGCCTGGCGTCTGCCCCCTGCCCAGGGGAGGGTGTGGGGGTGCGCAGGGGCTCCTCAGTCCCAGTGGTCCCAGTACAATGTGCAGCCCAGAAAACACCTCTAAGATCAAGGGTCCAGCTTGCTAAGAGGAGCTTTCCCTTTGAGGCTGGAGATTGTTTCCAGAACCTTGTGAAAGGCGGGAAATTTGGAATTGAGCCCAGGGTCTGTGTTTGGTTGGCAATGCCTTGGTTTTGCTGTAGGATTTTTTTTTTTAATTATCTCTAATAGCTTTCCCCAGCCAAATTCACTACCCTGAAAAAGGCTTGTTAAAGCATCAGGAAGGTGGGCCATGCCCATGTAGTGCCACTGATTTAAATTCATGCTTCAGCTTGTACTGGTAAACAAATCATAGAATCACAGAGTAGTTTGGGTTGGAAGGGACCTTCAAAGGTCATCTAGTCCAACCCCCCTGCCACGGGCAGGGACATCTTCAACTAGATCAGGTTGCTCAAAGCCCCATCCAGCCTGACGTCAAACACCTCCAGGGATGGGGCATGCCAAATACATACTGCAGAAATCCCGTCTCCCAGCCTGAGTGGATGCTCATTGTCCTAGGTGTCCTCCACCATACTGCCCCTGGACACTGGGTGATCTTTAATCTGTTTATCAGCATGTCTCTCACTGACGAAGGGACAAGCTCTTGTCCCAGTAGTTCAGTTGGACAACTGAAGAACAGACCCCTACATGATTTGATCAGGGTCTCACTGGACATCTAGTGCAGCAGAAAGGGGAACCAGACCATCTCCTGGATTACACAGCTGGACCGTGGACCATCTCTTGCAGGTTTACGGAGAAACCTTATAGCCTTTCTGCCCACTGAGGAGTTTTAATCTTGGCCTCCTTCTAGTAAACTGAGAGACACTTCTTACCGGGGTTGGAATTGGAGGGAGTGAAGGCAACATGCGTGTTGTGTTCTGGGCGTATTTTGGGGTGTGTTTTGAGTGCAGTCCCTGCACAGAATGAAATTAAACGCTGCTCCAGCCGATGGGTCTTAACCATCTGCCTTTGCTCTTCGTGCGTATACAAAGTCTTACTTAAGCAGGATGAGAAGAATATCAAAAGCCACTAGGTTGAGGTCTGTTTTGTTTAAACACAGGTAGTGTTTAAACAGCTCTACACACTCCGCAGCCTCCCAAAAAGCACTGAATATGTGGTGGGAAGGGGAGAAGATTGTACTTTGTACCAAAAGTGTAAGGATGTTATTCTCTACCTTGGGTACCAGCTTCTGAGCAATTTAGACATTCAGCAATGACCATTTGGGGGTGAATTCTGACTGGAAGTGTATTTCCAAAGAAAATTATTTGAAAATTATTTAAAAATATGCAGATTTCTTGCTGTAAGTATGTTTTTTATATCTATAAATGTTAACTTATTTTTGTTATCTACTTAGGGATCTGTTCTGGTATTTATATTTCTTAACTTTGTTTCAGCTTTTGTGGCATGTAATAGCAGCACGTAGAAGAAGGGAAGGTCTTGATGGGGGTCAGTTTTCTTCAGTTACCTTTTCTCTGAGAAGGTTCATAGGAACACCTTTCTATGTCACTAGATTTGGTATTTACATGTGCCATTACCTGTAGCAGCCCCAGCACCACCTGCTGCAAATTTGCTTGTGGAGACAGGGATCTTTAGCCCCATCTCTCACTTCTCCATCGTGACTTCTTCAGTCCATTGGTTCCCTGGTTGTGGGTGCTGCCGTCTCTCTTGTGTGTTGCTGCTCACCAGACACAAGGAGGTGGAGGGACCCTACAACCCTGTGCAGTGACAGGACAGTGTAGGTGTCTCCCTGGCTCTCTGTCTGTCTGCTTCCCCTGTGTCCAGCTGGACCTGGGGACCTCCTGGCCTCCTCGTTGTGTGACTTGACTCAGAGAGTGGACCGGTGAGCAGGTGATGAGTTCAGCACGGCTGCGTGCTCCTGCCCCATCCCCTCCTGGCTGCATCCGCCGCTTGCTTGTACGTTTTGTAAACTGAAAGGCAAAATTTAACTGCTATTTTTTGTTTTTTTTAACATCTCGTCTGCCTCACTGCTGATGTCTGCGTGTAACATAGATCAAGCCAGGTATCTTCAAAGTAACTGCTGCTATAACCTTGTCATTGTGGACGATATACCTTCATTAATTTGAGCTTTTCTTTGTAAATAGTTCAGTTGTTATTTTATGACAAGAATATTTTGTACAGATGCAGAGCATTTTGCTGTATGAAGAGGTGGGAATGGAGAAGCGATGACTTTGCTTGGTGTGAGAATAGATCCTTTTCTGCCAGAGCTGAGAGGTGTGATAGAAGTGTCCTCCCTGATGCTTCCGGGCAGGCTCTGGCCCAAAGGGCTGACCTTGTTTTGGTGTGTTTGGTTGCTCCCAGTCTCCTCGGCTGAGAGGAGCCCTCCGGGGAAGCTGTTGGAAGGCTCCTACTGACTGCTGGTGCCTGGAGGGTGGCAGCGCCAAGGCTGCAGCGTACAGTTATATAGCAGATCTGGATATGTAGCCAACCATCTTTTTTCAGTGGAAAATTATTGTTGAAACAGCTTTAAAAAAAATAATAATTTGTTTGTGGATAAATAACTAGCTTTTGCTTATTTGCTTACAACTTTCATTCTTTTCTCACGGAAAATCATTACCAGATGGGTTTAGGATTCATTTCTCCCTTTTCCTATCCCTTGGGGTGGAGTTTGCTGCTGGTTTGGGCAGCGAGTGCCTGTGCTGGGTGTCGGACAGCTGTGTGTCGTGGGGGGTGCGGGGCTGCCCCCCGTCCTGTCTGGGCATGGCAGGGCTGGGATGTGCTGCAGGCAGAGTGCCGCTGGTTCGGCACTGCTGGTGCTTGGTAGCTGCTGGGGGCCATGTTGATGGAAGCACCACTGGTGCCGATGCCATGCATTCCTGTTTGCTGTCAGGGTTTTGGAAGGGTGAAGCTGTAGCAGGCAGTGCTTGCCATGGGCACTTTCTCCCTTCTTCTGTCCCATATTGGAAACAAGCTCCTTTTCCTAGTGCACAGAGGGTGCCTGTCACTGCCTGCTGCCTCTGTTCCTGCTAACTCAGTGGCCAGAAAGCAATACAATATTATGTTTATTATTGTAAAATCTGTTTCTTTAGTGATTGCATTTTGTACACTAATGAATTCCAGTGGGATTTCTTAAATTCCCCACCCCCAGAAAGCCGCATACAAGTGAGCATTGCTGTCATCTGCCTGAATGAATGAAGGGTGACATGCAGGTCCGGCAAGCTGGAGGGGCTTGCTCTGAAGAGGAGGAGGAGAAGTGGTGCTGGTTTTCATGCAGGAGGCTCCACTGCAGTCCCACCCCTCCATGCGCCTCAACACCCTCCCATTTGGAAAGAAGCCTTTTCCATCTGGCAGAAAAAGCATCTCTCTTCCTAAACCCTTGGATAACCTTGTGGCACCCACTGGGCTTGACTTTACAGGGAGGTTCCGTTTCTTCCTTTCCCATACCAAAAAATTGCATTTGTTGTTCAAGGCTAAATCTATACATACACACTGCCCTCGCAGCCACCTACCGTGTCCCAAAAGTGAGCTAGGGGCAAAGATGCCTCGCCAGTGCCATCGGTTGCTCTGCCCGCTGCCGCTCACCTCATGGTTTATCATTCATTTCCCACCCCAGCAGCAATGCCACCCCCACAAACCCTCCTGGGCTGCCTTACGCCCTACATTACAGTTGTAGGTGGGGTCCCATGGGATCTCTGACACCCGGCTGGAAACCAGATGATCCAGGAACGTCTCTGCCAGCAAGAGCCAGACCTCGGTTTTTCTCAGGGTATTTGCTCCTGGCTCACGCTCAGAGACTTGAGTTTCATCTGAGACCTGGCGGGCTCCAGCCAGCAAGAGGCACCTCTCCTGCTCGATGCCTTGTGGGGCAGTGGTTTTGGCAGAGTCACTCGTGTTTTTGGGGTCACAGTGGGAAGCAAAGGGTTCCCCAGCAGGACACTCTGGCTTCCAGCTGCACTGGGCTGGGAGCAAGGAGCAGGAGGAGGTGCTGGCAGCCTGGAGACGGTGTGTGCTGGCAAACCTGGTGCGAGTTCGGGTCGTGTCAGTAAAGGGACTTTTACTGGCCAAAGCCATGGAAGAGTCTGTATATTTTTATTTTTTAATTATTAAGCAAAATGTAAATACCTTTCTGTTGTCTAATGGTCTATTTTCCTAATGATTTCTCAGAATTTCTTACAGGCGTGATAAATAGTTTTAATGCTTGTTCTGCAAATAAATCTATTTTTTATCTTTTTTTTACCTTTGTTTTGGTTTGATTTTTGTTTTGTTTTTTTACCATGTTCATGTAGCGATTTAAGCCTTAAGTTTTAAAATGTGAACCTTGCCCTCCAGAGCACAGCGCGGGTGTGCAGCTAATTTTTATCCTGGCGACACTGTAAATACTTCTCCCCTGAATGATGCTTTTGGAAATTGGAAATTCACTTGTAATTATGTGGTACAGCATTAAAACCTTTTTCTTGATATCTAAATAAATGATGGCTATTGTTTGCCCTCATTTGCAAGCCTGCCTCTGTTTTCCAGCTTGTTCCAGTGTCTGCTGGCTGTCCCAGTCTCTGCAGGAGAGTGTTTGCTTTGGGAGCTGCTCATGTTAACTCTGCCCTAGTCTTTGGGGTTTGTTGAGATGGGTGGGATAATAATGTGACTTGAGGAATTTGCTGCAGGCTGGGGTCTGTGCCCAGTGCTGAGCAGCTTGTTGCTGCTGACACTGTGGCGAGTCTCTCCCCATCTTGTACCAGTTCAGGTATTAGGTGGGACTTGGTGAGCCTGCAAAGTTAGCCTAAAATTTACCCAGGTGGTGTAAATTTTGTTGGCTTTGAGGGGTGTGTAATGAATGAGGGGTTGTGCTGGTGGGGTTCTCCAGGGCAGGGTCTGCAGGACAACCCAGGGACCACCAGGTGGGAGGAGTCTCAGCCCCTGCCACCCCTGCATCACTGGCAGCCTGGTTGTGTGTCCTGCCGTACATGAGGCAGTGGCCCCACAGACACTGTGATCCTCCTCTCCATCCTGGCCCTTCCCATGGCTTGGTCTGTGCTGTGTGAGCCAGGCACTTGGTGGGAAATCTTTCTTATTGTGCGCATTCCTGAGGTGGGATGTGCCCTGGGCTGCTTTTTAATCCTTGTGGCACAGCCTGAGGAGCTGTGTGCCCTCGGTGGGAGGGCAGGGCGAGGGGAGAGGGTGTTGAAACGTGGGTGACCCCAGCCTGTTACAGAGTGTGCTTGTTTCCTGCTGTGCCTGAACGACCAGCAGAAATGTTCCCCTTACCGTGTGCTCAAATGTGACACCTTAATAAAAACATTGCAGACCATGATCCCTGGTCTCCTGGGAACCACAGCCATGTGGGAAGCACCCTTAGAAAATGAATCCATGGGATTTTTATCTAATTCATAGCATGTGAACCATAGTCAGGTAACCCAACTGACAAGCCCCATTGCCAGAGGGCTAAGTGGCTGTCTAGCTTCAGTCTTTACTGTAATGGAGTGACACTTTAATGGGGTTTTGCTTTGTTTTTCATTTATTCCTGTTTCTGTGTGCACAGACATACGGAAAACACTGCAGGACGCGCTGGTTTTTATGCATCGGCCCATGTGTGTGCTGGCACATGTATTTATTATCAGGAATATATTACACTTATCTGTACATCATAACTGAAATAATACAAACTCTTCCTGTAATCATTAGCCACATAGTAAATGGGACTACAGAACTCCTGCTGTGTGGGAAACTGTACAGAGGCTCCTCAGCGTGTCCATGGGACACAACCACCATCAGTGCAGAGACGTAAAATACCTGATTTTGCACTTGATAGTTTTTCCTTTCCCCCCCCCCCGCTGCCCACCACCACCACCAAAAGTCTTTGCGGTTCTGCATCTGCCAAGATAACCTCTCTGTGCCGCCAGCTGCGGGAGGTGCCATCCCAAGGGGGCTGAACGGAGCTTTCCTGCAGAAAAACGGAGCTTTCCAGCAGCTCCCCATGCCCCCGCTCGCTGCCGGCTCTCCTGCTGTCCCTGGGCTGTTACCTGCTCCCAGTCCCTGGAGCCCCTTCAGAGCAACTGTAGGCTGGTTTTATTGCCACTGCAGCCTTCTGCCTTGAATAAAGATTAACCAAATCAAACATCTCCTTTTCGAAGACACCAGAGCAATAAAACCCAGCTCAGTGCTGGCTGCGTTCCCTCTGCTGGAAAAGGGCACCCTACCCAGCAAAACAGGAAAGCCCCAGCAGTGGCCACGGCGCTTGGGAAGTCTCCAGCCTCACAAAAGCAAAAGCTTGCCAGTGCTCATCTTTGAGCAGGGACTAAAGACGTGGCCCCCACAACGTCGGGAATGCCAAGCTCACCGTGCACAGTCGCAGCTGCCTGGCGAGAACCAGGGTCACCAGCTTGGCCATGCACTCAGGTCTCCATCCCCCTTCACACCTGCTCCAGCACGCAAAGACATGGAGGGATAGGACAGAGGAAGAGCAGGAAAAAGGAATGACCTTTTTTTGGGGGAAAAAGTCTGTGTTTCTGGGCTTGCACCAGAAGGAACCACCCTTCACATCCCTACAGGGATGTGTTGCTGGGTCCCTTCTGGTCAGGCAAAACTTCCTGCAGATTCGCTAGTGATCGGGCAGACCCCAGGGGCCATGCCAAGGAAGAATCCTGTGAAAGGCAGGATTGGGAGGCAAAAATTAGACAAGAAAGGATTGGCAACGATACCAAATGGTGGTGGAGCTGGGATTGGTCCCAGTTTTCCCACCGTAAAAGTCCCACTCCCAATTCACTGCTGGAAGCATCTCTTGTATATGAATTTACACCAACAAAGTGATAAGGAAAGTACCAATAATAAAGGGAAAGAACAAATAAAAAAGGGCAGGCTCAGCCACCTCATCCCAGGCCAGTAATATGCTCTGGTGTGTTTAGCATGGAGAAGTTTAGATCAGTGTGATAGTAACAACTCTGGTTGTAACATCTGACCCATTTTTAAAAAGGTAAAAAGGAGGACCCTAGAAACCACCAAGTCAGCCTGACTAACTTGGTGGCATTCTATGATGGAGTGATTGTTGGTGGATAAGGGATGAGCAACTGATACCATGTACCTGGACTTCTGTAAGGACTTTGATACAGTCCCACACCACATCCTTGTCACTAAATTGGAGAGAAAAGGGTTTAATGGATGGCCACATCCAAAGAGTTGCAGTCAAGGGCTCAATGTCCAAAAAGAGATTAGCAACAAGTGGTATCTTTCAGTGGTTTGTTTTGGGACCAGTGCAGTTCAATATCTTCAGCAATGACATAGTGGGATTGAGCGCACCCTCAGCAAGTTTGTGGGTGACACCAAACCAAACGGTGCAGTCAACAAGCATGAGGTACAGGATGCCGTCTAGAGGGACTTGGACAAGCTCGAGAAGTGGCCTCATGCAAACCTCATTAGGTTCAACAAGGCCAAGTGCAAGGTCCTGCACATTGTCTGAGGAAACCCCTGGTATCAATACAGGCTGGGAGATGAAGGGGTTGAAAGCAGCCCTGCTGAGAAGGTGGATGAAAACTGGACATGAGCTGGCAATGTACACTTGCAGCCCAGAAAGCAAATTGTATCCTGGGCTGCATCAAAAGGAGCGTGGCCAGCAGGTCAAGGGAGGTGATTCTGCCCCTCTGCTGTGCACTGGTGAGACCCCAACTGCAGTACTGTGTCCAGCTCTGCGGCCCTCAGTACAAGGAAGACATGGATCTGTCACAGTGGATCCAGAGAAGGGCCACAAAAATGGTCAAAGGGTTGGAACACCTCTCCTATAGAGAGAGGCTGAGTTGGGGTTGTTCATCCTGGACAAGGCTTATTGTGTCTTTTCAGTATTAAAAGGGGTCTTTAAGAAAGCTGGAGAGGGAATTTTTACAAGGGCATTTAGTGATAGGACTAGGAGTAATGGCTTTAAACTGAGAAAGGGTAGATTTAGATTAGATATAAGGAAGAAATTCTTCACCATGAAGGGGGTGAGGCACAGGAACAGGCTGCCCAGAGAAGCTGTGGATGCCCCATCCCTGGAAGTGTTCAAAGCCAGGTTGGATGGAGCTTTCACCTATTGAAAGATGACCCTGCCCATGAAAGTGGTGTTTGGACTAGGTGACCTTTGAAGGTCCCTTCCAACCCAAACTACTCTATCACCCTATGACCCATTGTATCAGAATTATATGGGCAGACTGCAACATGACAATGCAGTAGGTATTGCAGATATTGGCACATTTAGCAAGCATGAAAGTGGTTAAAATTGTTATTGGCAAGGAGAAGCTTTGTATGCACGTATGTGTTAGACATCTATCCTACTTTCAGGTTGTACTTGCTGGACAGGCTAAAATCTAGTAATGCATTTCAACAGTAGCAGTTGGTGTGGCATCATCTATTCTAACAAGTTGCTCAATTTACTCAGTATCACAGTACCATGCAAAGCTACTACAAAAATAAATGTCTCTAAAAAGGAGAAAGAAATAGCTTTTTTTTTTTTTCAACCGTTGTGGAACAGGCCACAGGTGCTTTGATGGTGATTGATGCTGTATCTAAGCTGCAGTCTGTGAATTCTGAGCAGTTCCCAGGAAAGCTGAAGCATGGCTCCCATCTGAGCAGCACGTCAGGGCTCAGCAATCCCACCTCTGCTCAGGCAGGGTGTCCTGGTGCCACCAAACACCCCGGTAGAGAGCTGACCTCCCGCAGCGCTCCTGCACCCTGCAGGCTTGCTGCACATAACTTCACCATACCCTGGTGCTCAGAGGAGGAATGTACCCAATGTCTTTGCCCCCAGTTAGATAGAAAAGCATCCCATAGATCTATTTACTTTTTAAAATTATGCTCAGGGATATGATTTTTCTTGTCAGCAGTGCCCATGAGGGCCCTGCAGCCCCTGCCGCTCCTCGGCCTCGCCACCCCTTTGGATAGTGATCACAAGCCTGGGTGCATTTTTTTGCTTGTAGATAGAGAAGTCAAAGGTAGTTTACCCACTCTTTTCCATGAGTCTCAAAAGTGCTCTGTAACTTTGGGTAAGCTTTAGCAGTGTGAAATAATATATATATGTGTGGAAGGAAATAAATTCTGACCTCATTTGTATGCATGTAGTCCACTGTGCTCTATTTGGTGTTTCAGATGGGAGGAGGTTGGAGCCGCGGTGGGTGCCACATATCTCATCCTAGTACTGGAAACCTCTTGGCCAGCAAAAGTCAAGGATGAACAACTCATTTTCTCCTTTTTGCTCATGGGACTTGAAATAAATCAAAACTGACAGGAACCTACATCCAGAGATTTTGATTGTATCCAAACCAGGACAAGGTAAAACAAGATTAAGATCTAATTAGGATTTAAAGACACTAGATTTGAAATATGTTAACCAGTAACCTCTACCAATTTTGCTAAAACCCTTGGGTTTCTCATCTCTGGCCTATCTCCACTTACAATATCGATGCTGAGAGTTAAAAAGCAGTGAATGGTATGCGTATCCTATCTGGTGTTCAATGCAAAGGTGATGGTTTCGAAGGCAGTACTGTCTCAGAATTTCAAAGTCGCTGGTGTTAATGTTACATAGAGTACCACTTGGTGGTCATTTGGAAGGCGCTTCTACTTCTGTGTAACTTTCTTCTAGGTTGGGTATAAATATTCCTGGGAGGCTAAACAGAAATGCGTTTCGTTTAGATACGAGTCTTAGGCACGAGTTAGAAAACTGCTGACTGTAATGAAAATATATCAGCAATTAGTAGTATCCAATAATATAAAAAATGCAATTCAGAACATCTTCAACTACATATATATGTGTGTGCATCTATATATAGTATAAAGGTACAATACGTACATGTATAGAAACACAAACACATATACAGAAATATTCACAACTTGAACTGTATGTGTAACTAACCTGAAATACTGCAGCAAAAGTTCATTCTAATGAACCATTAATATAGTATTTTCCAACTTTTGGCTCTAACCATAGTTAAAATGCCAGCACATCAAACTAAATGTTTTGCTATCCTATCTTTCTGCTGTCCTAGGTTTTGCTATCTTTTTTGCTAGCCTAATCAACATGTCAGAACCAAGAGCTCCTTTATGGGGACTATAAGAGTGCCCTGCCTAGAATAAAGCTATGCAGCTACCAAGCATGCTTGCAGCTACGAGCCCTGGGTGCCTGTTGATGATAATACTGCCTTGGATGGTAACATATAGCAGATTGGAAATGCACAAAAGGCAGGGGACCTTCAGCACGCAGGCACCGAATCATCGCCGCAAGGTTCTGACTTTTGCTGGAGAAGTGTTCCCTGATGAGCAGCGATAAAAAGAAGTGGAGGATGTGGGTGGGAGTTTCACTGGGCTCACAGCATCTCCCTCCTGTAGCTTCCAGAGGAGCTCTTCATTAGTCCTGCTCAGTTTCTTCTTCTCCTCCACTTCTTTCTCAACGTACTCTTGAAGATTAGCATTCTCCTCTGACAATTGCCTGGAGAGGAAAGCAGGACAACATGTCAGATGCGCCAGTGTGAAGATGATGGCATTAATGCAGAAAGCACTAAACATGAGGCAGGACCACTAGCACCTCCTCCCATCCCATCCCATCCCATCCCATCCCATCCCATCCCATCCCATCCCATCCCATCCCATCCCATCCCATGAAGAAGGCAAGGGACTTCAGAGATAACCCAACATGGCCTGCCTCAGCAATGGCGCCCCTGCAGGTAACCAATAAGCAGCACAAAGTGCAGGTGGGCTCCTTGAATTCTGCATTCTCCCCGGCTTCAATGCCTGGCTCTAGCCACTTTTTCCCTGTGGTGTTTTACAGCCTAGAGGTGCATGCAATGCTGCCCCATTTTTTTCCAGAACAGCACAGCAGCTAGAGAAGTCCTCAGAGGGGAATAGTCCTGTCTGATTCAGGCTGAAAATCCAAAGTCTCAACTCTATGGACAGCTGTAACTCTCACCCTTGTTTCTCAACCCTGCCATCAAAGCTGTGCCATGCGTGAGAAAGCATTTGTGACATGCAGAGCAAAAGCAAAGAGGTGAGAGAGAGAACAGGTGCATCCCTGACTCTTCCAACCAACAGCTACTGCATGCAAAGGAGAGTGCGCTCTCCACGCTCCCTGTTTCAGCTGGTGTCCTGATGTAGGTGCAGCTCAGCTTAGAGGCCTTCCCTCTCCTCTGTAAATGGTCATAAAGCCATCGATCCTTCTCCAGCTCCTTCTTCCTTGGTCCTAACAAACGCTCTATTCCTGACTGCAACACCAGGGAAAACTCACCAACAAGGATCAGGGAGGTGTTTTGCCCAGAATGCACTATAACCTGATGGCTTTTTGGGAGGTGGGGCATAGAACTCTCCCAAGGGCACCACAGCCTCAGTGAATCTCTCTTCTAACCAGGTGACAGGTTTTAAAAGAAATGGGGCAGTGTAGGCAGACTGTGGGACCTGATCAACACATGCTTTGGGCATGCGCTGGCAGCACCACTGTCCCAGAAGATGCATGCAGGAACATCTGGCTTCTACTGCCCCATTACGCTTGTGAGGAGCCAGGTCCAGATGTGCTCAGCCATGGGCAGCTTTGGTCATGCACCTAACCTGATTTACAGGCAATTTGGGAGTTTATAGAAATAAACAGGGAGGCACCTAACCTCCCTCCTAGGTATTTCCAGGGTTCAGCAACAGTTGGGAATGGATTTTGGATGCACACATGAAGTTCTGCACAACTTCTTTTCTGGGTATAGCCTGAAGCCCATGGCAGATGCCATGGGCTGCTGGTCCACTCACTTTGTGCCATCAAAAGACCCTGAGAGGGTGGAGATGGCATTTTTTATTTTGTTTAAAAAACATTTTAAAAATAATTTCTGTTTTCTTAGCCTCATTTCCTACACACATGATGCTCAGGTGATCAAGAATATATCTGTTCTCCCACTCCTTGAAAGTTTTGAACCATGAAGCAGTGGCTAGCAGTCAAAGCATTAAAAGACACAAGCTGGCACAAGTTTTCAGAAAGCTGCTTGCATGGTAGAGAAGGAAAATTCTCTTCACAGTCCCACTGGGAAACTAGCTGTGGCATGAGCTCACAGTCTAACGGGCATGAGAAAGTCCACATGGGAGCTCACCCTGGAGAAATAACCCCATGGGAAACCTCTTGCTACACATGGAATTACTTTTTCTTTTTCAGTGTCTAACAAGACAGGCCATAAAAGCTATATACAAAGCATCACTACATCCTTTTCCAGTCAGTATTTGCTGAGAACAAAAATAAGGCACAAGCTTTCCCTGCCTTTTTGAGGCTCTTAGTATGTGACTGGCTGGTAAAGCTCAATCTGGGTAACTGAGGAGAGGCTCATCACACCAGCACAGACCCCAGGGCATGGTGAAGGGCTTGGCTGCCTCCTCTGCTAAGGGCACTGCTGGGACATGGGACAAGTGCAGCCCACAGCCTGTCAGCACATGTCCACCTCCTTTACATTGAAGGCTTAATGTTTTTTGCTATAGATATGGTGGGATGGATGGTGTCGGTGTCCCCTGGAGTCCCACACACTGGACTTTGCAGCACTAAAGCACGCTGCAATTCGCTGGCAGAGGCAGGCTGCAAGTTATACGTGTGACCTGCAGGTAAGCAGGGAGATGTCTGAGCAGAGAAGAGCCTTGCAGCCAAGTGCCTGTGAGCACACCATGTGCCATGCATTCGTGTCCTCCAGAGAGATATGCTTTGTCACACGGATGGAGAAAGGAGCTGTTGTTTGTTGCACTACTTGTTTTAGCCTCGTGCACATTGTGCTGGGAATTTACACTGTGTCACCTGGCGTAGCATGACCAGACACAGCAGAGCCAGCTTCACGGCATGTGAAGACAGAGGCAGCTGGCATGGCCAGCAATGCCAGCATCCTTCGGCCAAGCCTCTGCCTTCAGCTCAGCCAACCTGAATCTGCCTCTGCTGTGCCACGGGAAGGAGACGGACAGATGCAGCATCACTGCTTGTAAAAGATACAGATGCCCAGTCAGCCCCTCTTCATCATTCAGGTAGGAGGAGGAAGAGAGGCAATGTAAAAGCAAAAGTGTTCTCACTATGTAAGTTTGTATTTTGAGATGTATGTTTCAATTTTAGATCTAACCCACCTAGGGAAACCTTTAACTCCAGCACGGCAGACTTATGGTCAGACGTGTTCCTCTCTTGTCCTCCTGACAATTTAAGCAACAGTAACAAATCACAGCCATTAAACCACAGAGGTCTGCAGGGACACACTGACATGATAGGGATGCAGGGGAAGGTGCTTAATTCATGCCCTTGATTTATGCTAAATCCTCTTCCAAAAGGCCCAGAGTTCAGTAGGTGCCTGTGCTATGCCAACAGAGACCAGACATCCTCCTGGTCATCTTCATCTCTAGAGTGCCAGAAACTACCATTCCTCAAACACCCTCAGTCCAAAGCACCAAAAACATGCTCGTTGATCTGGAGAGAGAATCTGAGATATTGGGAAATCAGATCATTTATTCAAGTGCTTGAAGTCCCAGTAGAGGCTCTGTGGAGTTCCTGTGTTCAAAGCTGGTGTATGATCTACAGTCAAGGAAGGATTCTCTCCCTTCCTTGGTAACTACCCTTGGCTATGATTGAAAATATGTCTGTGGCATACACCTCAGCCCCTCAGTGCCTCCAGGACCCCCTCCTGGCCCTGCTGCAAAGCCTAGATTTGCTCTGGCTCCTATTCCTCCTGCTCCCCTCCCTCCTCTCACTGTTGCTGGGCTGCCCCAGCTGCTTGGGTACATAAACTGCAAATTGGCAGACATATCTCTAAGCCTGCTGTTCCCCAGCAAGAGCAGGTCCACAAGCTCCTTCACGCTGTGCTGCCCAGGCAGTGCCAGTGCCACAGAAACAAGCAGCTGGGGTTCCTACTGCTGCCAGGAAAATTCATGGTTTAGTAACTCTGGCTTTAAAGCCCCACTGGACACTGTCCCTATAGCTGTCCCTGTGGCTGTCCTCGAACTGTTCCTGTTGAAAATGACTGTCCTCTAACTTTCCAGGCTGACCTCAAACTGAGAATTTCTCCCAAAGGATGTTCCTCGAAACCATTACCTACACACTTACAGGCAAGAAACACAGCTCTGCAGCTGGATCCCAGTGGAGAGTGGAGGGGCTCTTCCCCCAGCCACAGGCAGGTGCTGTGATGCAGAACTCAAGCACTGAACCAGGCACCCTGGCTGTTGTCACAGCCATGGATGCCACTTCCAGACCACCATTCATCTGGCCCAAAAGCACGTGTCTCAAACTGGTCTGGGGAACCAGACCTCAACAATTCCTGGTTTCCCCCTTCAAGAGCAGAAAGGCTATAGACATCCACTTCAGACAGCAACATATATGTTACAAGTATTTACAAGCAAGTGAGATGAAACATAATCTTCACCCCAACTCACATGTTAGTAAGCAATGCTGCCTCTTAAAAATATCTACATGCAAGAGAGAATTTTATTTAAAGGCTGAATTGTTAATGAAGGAGACACTACAAAGACAAAATCTGCAATTAAATCAGAGATGAGATGCTGAAGCTTTAAAAAGTCAGCTAAAAGTTAAATTGCATTTTAGGCCAATGGCATAATTTCTGGCAACAATGACAGCTAGGCAGCTGGTATTCTGGGACAAGTTCAGCCCCAGCATCTCCCTCTGGTATCCTCTCTGTCTGGCTACAGCTGCAGCCTCTTGCCTTACAGCAGATGATAAAGTCTGTGGGACAGGGACTGTCCTACCTATTTCTATACCACCTAACACAAGGACCTTTGTCATCCTTGTCAGGTTGTGACAAGACTGTGAACAGACAGTGCACATGAAAAGACCCACCAAAACGAAGGATAACCCTGCCTGGGTGCAGTGGCATCGTTAGGATGTCTCTCCTAAAATTGCCCCATTTCCCATCTTTGTTTCTCACTGACTGACAGGTCTCAGGGCACTGACACTGAGGTCAGAAGCCACTGGCAACTTCGCTCTCAGCAGCAAAATCATGGAAATACACAGACATATATGTGGCCTTCCTTATGTTAAAGTACGCAAACCCTGATATAAAAGGGATTTTTAAATAAAACAAGCAGATCGGAACACCAATACACTTTCAAGAGGAAATCAGTTTTTCCCCTTATAAAATAAGTGTCAGCCTTGGGGAGTTAAGCTCAGACAGATTGCAAATATCAGCACAAACCTTGTTATGACAGTATTTTGCTCAATCCTGGCTCTGAGTTCTTCATTCTGCTGTTGCAGCACGGTGATTTTTTCTTCCAGTTTTAAATTTTTTTCAGCCTGCAACAAAAGAAAGTTTGTTAAGTCTGAAGAAAGCCCAACACTTGATCCAAGGGGATTTGTTCTTTATCTTTATTTGTCTCTAGAGCAGCTTCTAAAATTTAAGGGTAGATGGAGGTGGTCATCTTTACTGCAGCTGAGACTTGGAGGTCTGATTCGCACAACATCATAGTGGTGAAGTGGGGCCATTAGCAGAGCATTGAGCAGAAGCAGAGCTAAACTAGCCCTTCTAACTGAAGAGGAGGAGGGTCTTAGTCTTGTCCAGCACAAATAAATCGTCTTCCTCAGTGATGCTCCCCATATCTCAGGAGCCAGCGTTACCAGCTGCTGCTGTAGACAGGGAGCTGGTGGCACCTGGGGACCATGGGGGTGCCCAGCATGGATAGGGCACTGCCATGTGAGACCTCAGCCTAGCGATGAAGGAGGAGTGCAAGGTGGTGTGATGTGCATCATCCAGCTCAGCGAACCTCATCAGGCACAAATGTCTGGTGTCCAGCCTCTAGGACTGTGGTTCCCCGGTTAGGTGGAGGAAGGAGTTCCCCACCAGGGCAGACTACAGCCAGCAGCAGCCTCAGACTGCTGCTGCATTCACAGGAGGTGGGCTGCCCTTTGGAGACACTCCTCTCTACTGCTGACAGCATCAGCTTACACTAGACATTTAACTCTAAGCTACAATTAAGTGAAGTTAATCCTATCACAAGCATAGGTAGCTTTTACTCAGGAAAGTTCAAGGACAGAGTTCAAGGAGGTCAATAGCAGTGTATTAAAACATCATCAAGATGTTGATAGGCATGTACCACAGCCTCAGATGCCTTGTTTTTCCCAAGTTTTAAATTTGACGTGCTTTATCACCTTAGTTCTTGTTTTTTCAGCAGTTTGAATTTTGCTGAATTCAACACTTTTGGAAGAAAACAAGATATCACAGGGTAACCTTATCTCTGTGTGAGGTCAGTTATTGAATTTCCCAGCCTTTTATAAAGAACCAAGAATATTGTGCACTGGAGTCAGCAATAACTCACACTTTATAGCAAAGGTATCAGTTTTATGTAGTGGTTTCCAATCTGTGCAGGTAACCACAAAGGATACTCCTGTTCCTCAGATATTCTGGCCTATGCTATTAATAGCATGCTTTGTTAGAGCAGAACAAGGATTCTGGCCTCAGTTTGAAATGCTCTGAAAGAGGGAATACCATTGCAGGCACTTTCTCTGTTTCTTCAATAGTTTTAATAAATAGTACACATGAAGCATGGGAAAAGACCTGTGCATCTCTTTCCTGCTCCACTGCAACCCTCACCCTATACCACTCTTCCCCTGCTACCTTCATTTCCAGTCTCCCGTTCAGGAGAAAGGGAGACAAGCCTGACCCTGTACTTGAAATGCCCTCCTGCTCCCTTATGAGGCATCCCATCTTTCAGAGCATTTAGAGATGCCCTGGAGATATTCTGGCAGTTATAAAGGTAGATCCCTAAACAGAAAGCAGTTGTGCCTTTGGACTGCAACAGACTCTGTTTTACTGTGATAAAAGGCAGGAGCAGGACTGTGTGCTCGTATGTGGTAAATTAGCAAAAGCAGCCAAATGACCAAGAACCATGTAGGCTGTGGTGATACTTTTTTTTTCCAGTGTAACACTACAGTCCATTTTTTTCAGATGCTGGCTTATCTCCAGGAGCAGCGTGTTGGAAGGAGCACAGTTAACAAGTCTCAGTTGTAAAGAGGCACTTTTCTCCACATCCACTTACTCAAGCATCTGTTCAGCAAAATAACCATCTGAGTTCTCAAATTTCCCTGTAAATGGAAACAAATCTTGCTGAATGCTGTGCTGAACCAGCTGTCCCGGCTCCCCAGCTGAGATAGTGCCCCATCCTGTCACCACACAACATGTTACTGTCACTGTAGGTTACGCCTTACAAAACTAATCCCCTTCCCAATAAAAAATGTAACTGATGGTGAACTGGGGAGTTCTTTGTCAGGGACCCCCACAAGCAAAGGATGAGAAAACAACATGGTCTGCAGAAAAGCATTGCTTTAGGTTTGGAGAGAGTCCTTCTGGAGTAAGCCTTCCTAGTGACTGCTTGCTGAATATTGCTAATTCATCCTTGTGGCTGGGAGCTCCCTAAGTGCCTGCCCGAGCAGCAGCAAGACACACACAGATCAACTTTCCTCCACTTGCCCTCTCCAGCCCTAAATGTTTACCTGACTCCTGTAAGGGCGTGTGGTGCAGGCCGGTGTACAAAATCAAGCCCTGGAGTACCACAAAGTTCCTCTTCCTCCATTCTTCCTCCACCACTTGCCTCACTGTCTAACATACAACACCTGAGAAGGTATTGCATGAAAAAGCAATACAGATCAACAAATGTGTGGGAGAAATCAAGGGTATCATAGGTGGGTGAAGGGATGAGAGAAAATCCCAATTTCTGAGTGACAACCTGAGACATAGTATAGCAGAAGCAGCTATATAAGTTGACAGTGGAACAACATAATATAAAGCTATTTACGAACCCCCTTTAACTGTGTCTTGCCCCAGTTTCCTGTGTTTTTTCACCTCTTTTAAGTTCATACGTTGTAACAAAACTTTTACTTTATTACCTCTGTGATGTCTACTCTGGAGGAAAAATGCCAACTCACCTGCTTTTCTAGCTCCATAATCATCTTCTCCTGCTGGTGAATCTGATGATTCTTCATTTCTAAAACATGTTTTAAGCTCTTCAGGTCTTTTTCTAAGTGCAGATATGGAGCTCGTACAATCTAGGAAATACACCAGTGATTTGGATACCTGTCAGCCATAAACGCATCTTCAGCCATAAGATAAAGTATCCAGAGTGTACCCAGTGGTTTAGGAGTCTCAGTGATGTGAAAAACACCTGGCCCTGGGCCTCCCCAGCCCATCTGAACCCTGATATTCTCACACAGACCACCCTGTTGGCTGGATGGCCAATGGTACCTTTCTTTTGACCAGCCTCATGGCTAGAAGAATGGGACACCAGGTTGTTCAGCAACCTCATTCCTACTCATAGCTTGGGAACTGCATGAGGTGTTTTACGATTCTGAAATGATTTTGGCTTGAGAAAAGCACAAACATGTAACTGAGGAAACTGGACAGGGGGGCAGGAGGTGTGAACTGCAGTGTTCTGCCCTGCCTGCACCACTGCAGCACAGTGCCTGTCAACCAAGAGCAACCAAGTTCCTCCTCTGCTCAAGAACTTCAGATGTAGGGGTTCAACTCATGGGTAAAAGATGTGCTACGAATTATACTGATGAAACACTGTCAGTGTTCTGGATTTCTCCCAGTCTAACTCACTCCAGAGAACCGCCTGGTAGTACTTGGCATTAACATCACTGTGACAAAGCAGAATTTGTCCTTTCATGTAAATTAAATGCTGTAGTGGAGGTGCAAAGGGACAGATGCTACCTGCTTCCCATGACCAAGACTGTTCCAGACATTTGCACTCCTCTCCTAAGGAGTTATCTCATTTAAAAACTCATTGACCTCCTTGCTTCCCCACTATTTTCACTGACTGTCCCCTCTGTCATGTTGATACAGCTGCCCATGGGGTTGTGCTGTGAACACACTGAAAGGCCTTAAGTTAAAAGAAAACTCTTTTTGGAAGGTCATTTCAGGGTTTTTTCGTTTCAGATAAATAGTTGCAGTGTGTATTTACTTACACACTGTAAATAAACAGCACGGCCCAAATAGACAGCAGTTCAATAAATATTTCATATGATAGGACTGTCCTCTGCAAGTCCAGAAAAAAACTGAGGAAATACAGAGGGTATCAAAGAAGTTGGTTGAGAAGGAACACAAAAAAGAAGTCTAAATATAAAAATACAAAAAGTAAAAGGAGAGAGGAAGATGGGAAAGAAGAACAGACAGTAAAAAGGACATAGTAGATGGAGCTAATGAAATGTTTTGGAAACAGAGCAACAAATTCTAAGTGAAAGAATAAAGAAAATTAATTAAACTAAAAAGAAAAAAAAAAAAAATCTAGACTAAGATTTCTGGCTCATCCTCAGAGCTCAAGATTTGGGGTGTCGATTGGGTCCTGCCCCCGTCCCTGGGGTAAGGATCCCATTGCTATCCACTGAATTGTGTGATGTGAGTCATATCAAGAAACACATATCTTGACTGTACAGCTATAGTT